>NW_024096838.1:290000-890000 GCF_016545835.1 Crotalus tigris
AACCTAGAACTAAGGAGAAACTTCCTGACAGTTAGAACAATTAACCAGTGGAACAACCTGCCTCCAGAAGCAGTGAATGCTCCAACATTGGAAGTTTTTAAGAAGAGACTGGACAGCCATTTGTCTGAAATGGTATAGGGTTTCCTGCCTGACCAGGGGGTTGGACTAGATGACCTCCAAGGTCCCTTCCAACTTTTTATTATTATTATTATATTATTACCACCTCCAAAGTCCCTTCCAACTTTATTGCTCTATTCTATTCTATTCTATTCTATTCTATTCTATTCTATTCTATTCTATTCTATTCTATTCTATTCTTATTCTTATTCTTATTCTATTCTATTCTATTCTATTCTACTATGAGTTTACAAGAAGTAATTTTTTAAAAAGACTTTCAAGAAACAGGAATAATCCTATCAGATTGGCAAGAATCGCTAAGAGCCGAGGTGGCGCAGCAGTTAGAGTGCAGTAGCCACTTTAGCTGACTGTGTTCAGCAGGTCAGTGGGTTCAAATCTCACCGGCTCAAGGTTGACTCAGCCTTCCATCCTTCCGGGGTAGGTAAAATGAGGACCCAGATTGTTGGGGGCAATGTAAATATATATATATACATTGCTTACTGGTGTACACCGCTTAGAGAGTGCTTGCACTTAAAGCGGTATATAAGTCTCATAAATAAATAAATAAAGACAGACCCTTTCTTTTTGAAATCTTCGGATTTGGAATTGTGCAAGTCTAACGAAAAATACCTGAAAACTCACATTGCCACATTCCCATTTTTAAAAAGCCTTGTTTATAGCCAGTGATTAGAAAATAAGCGAAACAGATTAAAAAGATAAATCAGACCTATTTTAAAGAATGAGGTTAATTTAAATGAATGGCAGAAAGGTATTAACAAATTTATCTGTGCAGGGAAAAAACCAAGAGTAAAACTTAAAATTATACAAGATATTCGTGAGAGAGGTGGACTCAAGGTACCGAATTTGAAATTGTATTATGATGCTGTGGTTTTAACATTAATAAGTGACTGGGTTAATTTAACAAATGTAGAAATACTCCTCTTGGAGGGTTGGGATTTACTTTTTCGATGACATGCCTATCTAATTTTTAATAAAAGGGTTGATAGGGTTTTTAAATCTCATATTATAAGGATCTCTTTACTTCAGGTTTGGAGGAAATATAGAAGTGATTTTAAAATTCCACTATGGGCCATACCGGGGCATGCGATAGAAGGGATAAGGAGAGGAGTTAAGATGGATAGCGTTTCTTATGTACAATTACTTAGATGGGATGGTAAAAACTGGCAATTAAAATCTTTGGAAGATTTAATACAAGAAAATATTATTTACTCATGGTTTCATTATAGACAAATAGTGGAGAGGTGGAAGATAGATCGTAATGTGGGTTTGCTTAGAGAAGATGAGAATTTATTAAAACAAATAAAAGATCAAAGACGAACCCATATTAAGAGAATCTATGGGGTGTTAGTAGAATTGGACTCAGAAGCAGAATTAGTTAAAGAATGTATGGTCAAATGGGCATAAAATTTTGATGAACTGGTTTTATTAGATACCTGGGAAATTATTTGGGTGAGGAATGTTAAATTTACACAAGCCCAAAATTTAAGGGAAAATTTTTACAAAATGTTTTATAGATGGCACCTTGATCCACAAAAAATGTCTCGTATGTATCCTGACTTACAGCCTAAATGTTGGAGATGTGGATGTTTGGATGCTACTTATTATCATATCTGGTGGTCATGTAAAAATATAAAAGCTTTTTGGATTAAGATATGGTGGAATATCCAAAGAATTTTTAGAAGAAGGGTAAAATTTACCCCACAATTGTTTTTGTTAGGTATTGTTTCTGATTGTGATATTAAAGAGACTATATTGATGTTAAATTTAATTACAGCGGCAAGGTTGTTAATAGGGCAATGTTGGAAGAAGGAATCTTTGCCTACCTTGCAAGAGTGGTTTTTTAAAGTTTCTTATTTGGCGGAAATGGCAAAGATTTCGGCTTTCTTGAAAGACCAATCGCAAGAGAAGTATTTTTTGGTATGGAAAAAATGGATAGACTTTATACAATATAAGTTGGATATAAAAATATTATTTAGCTTTTCAATAACTTATATTTAAAATTTAAGATATTTTATAGACTTTATATTTTCTTTTTTTTCTTTTTTTTCTTTTTTTTCTTTTCTTTTTCTTTCTTCCTATTTTCTTGTATTTCCTTGTATTTTTGTCTTTTTATACATATATTATTGTTAACTATTTTACAACTTGTTTAATTAATGTATTTAGATTTGTTTATGGTTTATATCTGTTTTAAGATTTTTTTAAATTTTTTTAATTAAGCCTGTATTCAGCTCTGGGAGGGGAGGGTATGGGAGGGTTGGGGGGGCTCGGGGAAAGGAACTGTATTGTTTTGTAAAATCTAAAAATTTTCAATAAAAAAAAAAGATAAATCAGACTATTAAAATCCAAAGCGGATAGCCAGAGAGAGCACATAATCAAGTCACTTTGGGCCTGCAAAATAATTTCTAATCCTCTGATTTGCATCTGGATTTGGAGATCAAACAATCCAGCTTTGCAAGGCTGAGAAATTCCCTTCCTTTTTTCTTTTCTCTGGTTCAGCTAGTGGCTCAGACCAAAAGATCAATAGATGATAGACAATAGACAGACAGACAGATCAATTGATCCAGAAGTGGAATTGCTTTACTGAAAGGCACTGAAAGTTCTGCAGAATCAATCAACTTGATCACACTGCCTGAAATATTTCTTCAGTTAACATTTTTGGTTCTGTTTATTTTTCTCACCTAAACCTTGGAATTTATTTATTTATTTATTTATGAGACTTATATACCGCTTTAAGTGCAAGCACTCTCTAAGCCAGTGGTTCTCAACCTTTCTAATGCCGTGACCCCATAATACAGTTCCCCATGTTGTGGTGACCCCCAAGTGGGTGTGGCCACCAATAAGAGGGAGTAGGACAGCTAGGGAAAAGGGAAAAAAATGGCGGACAGCGTGGTTTGGCGACCCCAGTGAAATGGTCATTTGACCCCAAATGGGGTCCCGACCCACAGGTTGAGAACCACTGCTCTAAGCGGTGTACACTAGTAAGCAATGTATATATATATTTACATTGCCCCCAACAATCTGGGTCCTCATTTTACCTACCCTGGAAGGATGGAAGGCTGAGTCAACTTTGAGACGGTGAGATTTGAACCGCTGACCTGCTGAACACAATCAGCTAAGGTGGCCTGCAGTACTGCACCCTAACTGCTGCGCCACCTCGGCTCAATTCTATCAAGCACAGCCATTGAATTTGGTGCATAGCTTTACTTTGGGAATTTGTGAAGAACCGAACAAGCCCTGCAAATCTTTCTTGGCTTTTTCTGTTTTTTTCTTGCTCAGGAGGATCTTGCATCCTTTGAGGAAGTGGCTGTGTATTTCTCCGAGGAAGAATGGTCTCAACTGGATCCTGACCAAAAAGCGTTACATTGGGAAGTCATGCTGGAAAACCATAGGAATGTGGCCTCGCTGGGTAAGGGGTTTGCTACTCCACAATCAGTGTGTTCAGGAAGACATTCTGTAATTAGATGCCATCGGCTATTGTTAAAAAAAAAATCTCCAACCATATATCATTTGGGGAGAAGGAAAAGATCTGGCCTTCTCCTGCTCCAGGGAATGAAGGAGATCAATGGCTCTTTAGTTTTGATGCTTACTGTGCTATTTCTCATCTGTATTTTTCCATTTGTATTTCAAACTGATAAACTAATCTTGGCTTGAGAAGATGGTCAACTCCATCACATCAATTTCAGCCTTTTGAGCCCTTATCTCGCCTAGGAAGCTTCCTTATCTCGCCTAGGAAGCACTATCATTTCTTCAAGTTCTTGGGTTATGACTTCTCTTCCTTTTCATTTGTATCCCGAGCTTTGGGTTTAGGGGCTAAAGTCAGTGATGGTGAATCTATGACACATGTGTCAGAGATGACATTCCACAAAATTTGAGGGACACACAGCCCATCCAGGGTGGGAAATCACCATTCCCCAAGCATCGCATACATTGTGGAAT
Organism: Crotalus tigris; assembly: GCF_016545835.1. Taxonomy (NCBI): domain Eukaryota; kingdom Metazoa; phylum Chordata; class Lepidosauria; order Squamata; family Viperidae; genus Crotalus; species Crotalus tigris. Next base: position 294,075 of record NW_024096838.1, read on the forward strand.
GATATAAGGCAGCCTTTTTGAGTGAAAGTGGTAGTTGTAGGGCCGAGGTTGAGGCCTGAGCCTCTACCCTGAAGCCCAGGCTCGGTGCTGCTACTGAGTACCACTGTTCAGGGTGGCCTAGATGGGGGAGAGATAGAGAATTGTTTCTCTGGATGGAGGGTGGGTGGGTGGGAGGGGATACATGTTACATAAGCAGAGTTTGAATTTTGACATGCCAAACCCAAATATTCCACCCCTACTGGGCTAAATGATGTTGTTTTTCCATTGGAAACATGAGTTGATGGGTAATAGATGGACTCTTGGTTTTTTTTTTCTTTCTGCAACGATGTGATTTTAGCAAGAGAAAATGAATAGTAAAAGGAAGACAGTTTGGATAGGGAAAAAACCGACTTGTTTCAAAATTGTTTCAATTCTCATAGATCACTACTACAATTAACCTGCTCCAATATATCTTAGGTTATCTCATAGTATGTTTCCCATGATAATGCCTTAACTCAAAGCTGACTTTGGGTGAGGTTTACATAGATAGACAGACAGACAGATAGATAGCTAGGGCTAGATATAGATGATATAGATATAAATAAATGACAGATAGATAGATAGATAGATAGATAGATAGATAGATAGATAGATAGATAGATACAATAGAGACAATTGATAGAGATACGATGGATAAATAGAGAGAGAGATAGAGAGAGAGAGAGAGAGACAGAGAGATGGATGGATGGATAGATAGATAGATAGATAGAGATATAGAATGAGATAGATATAGATACTGTAGATAGATATAGAGATAGAGATAGAGATAGATTATATATAAAACCTCAGAAAACACACACACACACACACACACACATATATATATATATATATATATATATAATGTTTTCTGAGGTTTTCGCGGGTGTTTGTATATAGGTCTTTGGTTATTCGGGTTTTCTCCCGCGTAAAATTGGAAGTGTCTTGGCGACGTTTCAACGAAGTCCCATTCGTCATCTTCAGGCTGGTGTTTTCAGCTTCGTGCACGAAGCTGAAAGCTGAAGCTGAAAACACCAGCCTGAAGATGACGAATGGGACTTCGTCGAAACGTCGCCAATATACTTCCAATTTTACGCGGGAGAAAACCCGAACAACCAAAGACCTACATATATATATATATATATATATATATATATATATATATATATATATATATATATTAGATAGATAGATAGATAGATAGATAGATAGATAGATAGATAGATAGATAGATATAGAGGTAAAAAGATATTTTCTAGATATTTTCAAAGCTTTCATGGTGCGTGAATATAGAAGCTATCATATCTATTCCATGCTAAGAAGGAAATTAATATGACTTCCTACAGCCTGATCTTTTTACTAACCCTGCTACCATTTTCATTTTCTTTTCCTTTGAAGATGATAATGGGCAGGAGAGTCAAGATTCCTGTGAACTGTTCCAAGTGATCAATGCTGGAGATGGAATGGAGAAGTCTAGAATTCAAATGGAAGTAGAAAGCCATGAGAAAAACCAGTCAAATAATTGGAACCAGGAAAGCTCTTCTCCCATTGAGGCTCCAATGCAAGATTTTCCTGCCCAAAAAGTGAAAACAAGGAAAAAATATATTGGGAAAAGTATGAAGCAAATCAAAGCTAACTTACATGGGAATGAACACTATCCAATCCAAAACAAAGGAGAAGATGCTATAAGAAGACATAACGGAAAAAATTATACTGGGACCTACATGCTTTCTCCTGGAAAAAGGTCCCTTACATCTCAAAATGGGATCCATGCAGAAGAGAAGCCTTATAAATATGTGGAGTGTGGAAAGAGTTTTAGAAAAAATAGCCAACTTACCTCCCATAAAAGTATTCACACAGATGAGAAGCCGTACAAATGCAGAGAGTGTGGTAAGAGGTTCAGAGTATCTAGCAATCTTATTTCTCATAGAAAGGTCCACGCAGCAGAGAAGCCCTATAAATGCATGGAGTGTGGAAAGAGCTTCACTTATAGTATTTCTCTTACGTCCCATTATTGGATCCACACAGGAGAGAAGCCATATAAATGCGTGGAGTGTGGAAAGAGCTTTACTCGTCAAAGTAATCTTGATGTCCATAAGAGGATCCACACAGGGGAGAAGCCACATAAATGTCTGGAGTGTGGAAAAAGCTTTACTATTAAATGTAATCTTACTCGCCATAACAGGATCCACACTGGGGAGAAGACATACAAATGTATGGAATGTGGAAAGTGTTTCCATGAAAATAGATCACTTATATTACATAAAAAGACCCATACAGAAGAAAAGCCTTATAAATGCATGGAGTGTGGAAAGACCTTTACGCAGAGCCGTCATCTTACTTACCATAAAATGATCCACAGGAGAGAAACCATATAAATGTGTGGTGCGTGGAAAGGAGTTTATTGATAGACATCAACTTATTTCCCATAGCTGGATCCACACGGGAGAAGCCATATAATTGTAGAGAGTGTGGAAAGGGTTTTACTTATAAGAACCAAGTTACTTACCATTACAGGCGCCACACAGAGGAGAAACCATATAAATGTGTGGAGTGTGGAAAGGGCTTTACTAACAGAAGTAATCTTACTTACCATCACAGAATCCACACAGGGGAGAAGCCATTTAAGTGTCTGGAGTGTGGAAAGGGATTTATTGCTAGAAATATTCTTACTTGCCATATAAGGATCCACACAGGGGAGAAGCCATATACATGTGCAGAATGTGGAAAGGGTTTCTCTGAAAATGGATCACTCATGTTGCATAAAAGGATCCATACAGGAGAAAAGCCTTATAAATGCATGGCTTGTGGCAAGACCTTTACTCAGAACAGTCATCTTACTTCCCATATAGGGATCCACACGCAGGAGAAGCCATATAAATGGGTGGAGTGTGGAAAGAGTTTTTGCAAAAATGGATCACTTATGTTACAGAAAAGGATCCATGCAGGAGAAAAGCCTTATAAATGCATGGATTGTGGGAAGGGCTTTAGCCAAAAAGGCAATCTTACTTGCCATCTAAGGATACACACAGGAGAAGGCATATAAATGTGTGGACTCATAAAAGGATTCATACCAAAGAGAAAACATATAAATCTGAGGAGCTTGGAGAGAGCTACAGGAGTAATGACCTAATTTTGCAATAAACATACATTTGGGTGAGAATCCATATAGACTTATAGAGAATCCATATAGACTTATAGAGAATCCATATAGATCTGTGCATTTTGTATTTGTGTGTACAGATCTAGGAAAACAAAACAAATGGAGCCTGACCCTCCCAAATGGCAGCTCCAGAGAGATGAAATTACTAATGATGTTTTAATTATGAACCACAGATTTTTGACAGTACTGTCATTTGAAGATGAACCATGCTACTTATACATGAAGAATGAAAATCTCTTTCTTAAGTTTGTTTATTGCAGCTTCAATTTGGAGGGGTCAATTTCCAAGCAAATGGCCATTTTTGTCATCTCAGATTCCGGATTATGCAATTTCATGGAAGTATTGCCTTTATTGTGTTTTTGCAAGTGAGTTTCCTTCTCACAAATTGTTTCTTCTTCCCTCTTGATTCTGGTTTCAAACTGGCAGATGTTTAACAGGTGCTGCTTCTCTAGCTGTAGTAGAAGGAGCTGTGTCTGCTTTACTCAAGGTCACTTCCCATAAACTTTCCTTTTCATTCTTAATTCTAATTGTTTTCCCTTTCCTTTCTCATTCCTTAACATACTCAATAATTTATCACAGGACCCTACCCTTTTGTCTCCTCCACAAAAGTTGGTAATTTTGCAACAGAGAAGTTGTGGGCCTGAAGCAATATTGTACCAGATAGTCCTCTACTTACAACCTGAATTGGAATTGAAAATCCAGTCTTTTGTGGTTGTCAGTGAAGGCAACATGTGAGTAGAGCTGATTTTGCAATCTTTTTCACCCGAATTGTTAAGCAATTAACTGAACCCATTCTTCCAAACAGTGTTTTTTTGTTGTTGTTGAAAATTAGCTAAAAGCATCACAAAGTACATGACCGTGGAAGACTAACTGGTTGTAAATTTGAGTCACTTGTTGAGTAACTGAAATGCAGCCACATGATCCTAAGGTAGTGCTACATGTTACAGGCCATTAAAACACCCTTTCCAAGGCTGTTGTAAATTCAAACGGTCATGAAATGACCAGTCATGTTGAGCCCTATCTACCATTAATAATAATAATAATGTTGGAAGGGACATTGGAGGTCATCTAGTCCAACCCCTTGCTCAGGCAGGAAACCCTACATCATTTCAGACAAATGGCTGTCCAGTCTCTTCTTAAAAACTTCCAGTGTCGGAGCATTCACCGCTTCTGGAGGTAGGTTGTTCCACTGGTTAATTGTTCTAACTGTCAGGAAGTTTCTCCTTAGTTCTAGGTTGCTTCTCTCCTTGGTTAGTTTCCACCTGTTGCTTCTTGTCCTGCCTTCAGGTGCCTTGGAAAATAGCTTGACTCCCTCTTCTTTGTGGCAGCCCCTGAGATATTGGAATACTGCTATCATGTCCCCCCTCCTCCTTCTCTTCATTAAACAATCTAAAGGGGACTTAAGTTTCATCAAAGTATATATAAAGAGATGGAATGTGATATTGAATGAGTAATTGTTTCATTGATTGAATATGACTCGGTTTGTGCTTTGAATCCCTCCATCCCTCCCTTTTTTCCTCTCCCTAGTTCAGTGGTGGCGAACCTATGGCACGCGTGCCAGAGGCGGCACTCGGAGCCCTCTCTGTGGGCACACATACTGTTGCCCAGCCCTGCCTCCCCCATGGCTCCCTCCTCACCAGCAGCCCCCCTGGAGGAGAGTTGCCCCCAGACACAGCCCGCATGGAGCAGTGCAGCCAAGGACACAGCCGGGCAGCAGGGACAAGACTCCGACCTCATGCCCCATAGCATGCAGATGATGCTGCGGGGTGTGGGTGGAGGGTGTGGCTGCCATGGCGCTTCAGGGCTGCCTGGGCAATCTGCTGCGGTGGGCCATGGAGGCCCCCAGAGATGGAGAGCTGGGTGCGGGAGTGTGGAGCAGAGACCACCTCCCAGGCAGTGGCCCTGGCTGAAGGATTCCTCCTGAGCCAGGCAGAGAAGCAGATGGAGCTGATCAAGTTGGAAGTGAGACACTTTCTTCTTGGGAGTCTAGAAGGGCTTTGAAGGGAATAAAGTGTTCGAATTCTTCACCCCCTGCCTTCCAGACGTCTCTGGCATTCATACTACATGGAGGTGTTTCACTAATTCTTGTAGGACATTGTTCCAGTCATTTCTCTCTCAGCTCCTTGATGGATATTGAGTGAGGTTAAGAATCAACTCCATGTTGTGTGATGTATATAAATTCTTCTTCTTCTCTCTTTCCTCCTATTTCAAGTCCTTCACTGTGGAGATCAGAGATCTTGAAGAAAGGAGGAATCTATCAAGTCCCCCTCAGGATCTGTTTTTCCGGAGGTTATTTCAGGAAGACTCAAGCCAGGATACCCTGGAAGGTAATCGAAGGTCCTTCAATTCCCCAGAGAGATCCCAACTATTTTACCTTCTCTGTGTGTTCTCTTCTGTAGAATACATCCTTCTATTTTGTTATTAATCATGCATGTCTTCCTCACAGGAAGACATAGAATGGCATTTTCTGGTCTTTATGGTGAAACTGAAACAGTGAGAAATTGTGATCTTACAATCCATAAAAGGATTCACACAGGGGAGAAGCCATATAAATGCATGGAGTGTGGAAAGAGTTTCAGTCGGAGTGATTGTCTTACTTCCCATAAAAGGATTCACACAGGAGATGCCTATAAAAGTGTGGAATGTGGAAAGGATTTCTACAAAAATAGATCACTTTTGTTACATAAAAACATCTACACAGTATAAAAGCCTTATAAAAGCACAGAGTGTGGAAAGACTTTTACTCAGACCAGTCATCTTACTTCCCATGCAAGAATCCACATGGCAGGTGTAGAAATGTGTGGAGTGTGAAAGAATGTCTGTCATAATAGTTCCTATAAAAGATACAGAACAGAAATTATATAAATATGTGTAGCTTGGAAAGAGCTTCAGGAGGAGTAATGATGTAATTTTTCAATAAACATATTTGGGTGAGAATCCATGTAGACTTTTTTGGTTAAATCTATGCATTTCCTATTGGTGTGTAATGATCTAGGGAAGGTAAAATAAATGGGCCAAACCTTCATAAGACGCAGCCTGAGAGATGAAGACTAATGAGAACAAAAAACAATTGGCACATGATGTTTTATTTATGAACCCTAGATTTTTGAAGGTAGTTTTGTGGAATATGAAAGGACTCTTACGAATTCCAGAGGGTTTAGCAGAGAGATTTATTGCGCACGTTCAGAAGCTATAGCAACAAGCAATTCTGACCCCCCCCCCCGGGCGGGTTCAGACTTCAGTTTTATACTTTCCCTTTCTCAGGAACAAAGGAATATACATAGTAATACACATTGTAATACATTAGGTTAGTTTCTCAAGGGTATACAATGGAGTGTTTGCTACATACATTGTATCCAAGTGCAATGTGCATTAGGTTAGTCACATATTGCTAACACAGCATTATTCCGGTAATTATGCAGACACATCATTATTTTAGTGATTTTTCATTATTCCACATTAGTAGAGTCATTTGAAAATATAAATAATGATAGACAAATATGTGGATAGAGATGATAGATAGACAGATGATAGATAGAAAGAAAGAAAGATAGATGATAACCGTTGCCAGTCTCGCCTTAGTGGACAAGATGCAAAAAGGAATACTTAGGCCAAAAAGTTTTCAAAAAGTGAAGTGTGAGGTAAATCTTCCCTCAGAAGATGTGGGTGAACTGAGGGCTGGAATGGCTTCCCTCCACCGGGAGAGAAAGAGGGAACTCTGGAAAAAGGGGGAGGCGAGGAGGATAAAGTGCCTCCAGTCAGCCACCTACAATCTCCCAGGCTTTCCTTGAGGGTGAAAATAACGTTTATTCTTTGTTTCCCTCCGAGTCTCTCCCACCCTCTGGGGCAGTCCCGTGAATTTACGCAGAATCCTCCAGGGGGCGCGCTCGGCCAAGGGAACGCCAGGCGCTTCCCCGTCGGGCCACTGGAGGGCGACGTTTACGGCTGGCTTTCCAGAGAAGGCTGCGGGGAATGACGTCACTGAGTTTTGCCGCTCTAGTGCGCCATCCTCGCTCGCCTTAACCCTTTGAGCGCTAGAGGCGAGGTGGCTGCGGGAGCGTTTCGCGGGGAAGGTTCACACGTGCCTTAGGTGGGAACGGGGGCTCTTCCCGTGCAAAAGCAGAGGGAGGAAGGGGAGACCCGGGCCCACCCTCCTCCGGGCCTCATCCCGGGTCCCATGTTCTCCAGCCGCCCTCTCGCAGGGGGAAGCGGAGCTCCAGAGCATCATCAGCAACAAAAGAACTGGAGATCGCAGTAAGGCAGCGGCCCCTCCAGCTGCCTCTTTCCCGGCCCTGCTCGAGGGAGGGGAGGGACCCCGGCCTTGCGCTCGGCTGGCCCGTTGGCACTCGGACAGGTTGGGTGAGGGTGCATTCACAGCTTCTGGTGGCAGGTCGTTCCACTGGTTAATTGTTCTAACTGTCAGGAGACTTCTCCTTAGTTCTAGATTGCTTCTCTCTTTGGTTAGTTTCCAGCCGTTGCTTCTTGTCCTGCCTTCAGGTGGTGAAATTCTAGTTTCTAATTCTTGGTATTTATTTTTTGTTTTCCCACATAACACAAACTCGAAGCGATTTGCAGTTTTTTTCTCATGGGCAAAGAGGGCAGAAAAAACCTGCTGTGGTCAGTCCTGCAGGAACAGAAACCATCCTATGAATGAAAAGGTGTTTGGAGATCCATAAAGAGTCCTTGAACACGTTTGGAGTTGCTCTACAGAACAGCGAAGGAATGGAGACGCAGCCTTTAATAAAGGAGGGAACTGGAAGTAGCCCTTCAGCTCTTCAGCCTGGGAACCGTGGGAGGCTCTGGGCAAGAACTGGGCAGAAGATCCTGGAGGAGGAAACCATCATCCATTCAGAAGTTCAGCCCTGGAAGTTCAGGAGCCTCCAATACCAGGAGGCTGAGGGTCCCCGAAGACTTTGCAGCCGACTCTACGACACTTGTAGGCGATGGCTGAGACCAGAAAAGCACACCAAAACCCAGATGCTGGACCTGGTTGTTCTGGAGCAGCTCCTGGCTGTCCTGCCCCCAGAGTTGGAGAGCTGGGTGAGGGAGTGTGGAGCAGAGACCAGCTGCCAGGCGGTGGCCCTGGTGGAAGGCTTCCTTCTGAGCCAGGCGGAAGAGCAGAAGGAGCAGGTCGAGTTGAAGGTGAGAGACTTTTTTCTCAGGCGTCTAGAAGGGCTTTGAAGGGAAGGGGTTGACTTCTTCACAACCTCCCTGCCAGAATTCTCTAGCTTTATTACGACTACATGGAGGTGTGATGTTCATGAGTTATGCTTCTTTTCTCCTTCCTCCTATTTCAAGTCCTTCACTGTGGAGATCAGAGATTCTGAAGGAAGGAGGAATCCCTCAAATCTCCCTGAGGATCTGTTGTTCAAGAAGGTACCTCAGGAAGACTCATGCCAGGACACCTTGAAAGGTAAATCAAAGGGCCTTCAATTCCCCAGAGAAATCCCTGGTCTGTGTCTTCTCTTCTGTAGAACACGTCCTTCTATTTTGTTATTAATTATGAATGTCTTCCTCACAGGAAAACATAGAATGGAGTTTCCTGGTCTTTCTGGTGAAGCTGAAACCGTGGTTGAACAAGTAAGTGGGGGACGTAAGTGAGATTTGTATTCTGTCTTGCCTTCAGGAAGTCAAGACGGTGTACAGAGCACTCTATTCACCTACCCTTCCCCCCCTTGTTTGGGCTGTGTTATTTTCATGTTTCTGAATGAAGGAATAAATGCATCACAGTGGCAGCAACTGCTAAACAGACCCATGCTTTTTATTATCCTTTGACCTGGAATTGTACAAGGGTAAACAAAAGTAACTAAATGGTCACACTGTGACATTACCATTTTTAAAAGGTCTTGTCTTTTGCAAATCCACCTTGGTCTTTTCTGTTTTTCCTTGTTCAGGAGGGTCTTGTGTCCTTTGAGGAGGTGGCTGTGTATTTTTCTGAGGAGGAGTGGTCTCAGCTGAATCCTGAACAAAAAGCGCTGCATTGGGAAGTTATGCTGGAAAATCACAGGAATGTGGCCTCTCTGGGTAAGAGTTTGCTACTCTCCAGTAGGAAAACATTTTTCACCTAGATGCCATCAGGCCAGATGTCATCTCAGATAGAGAAGGAAAACATCTGGCCTTCTCCTGCTCCAAGACCGAACGAGGTTAGGGTTCTTGGCTGTGGACAAAGATATGGATTCAGTTTGATCTGATAGTAGCATTTTAAGAGAAAACAAATTAGAATGACCAGAGTACTTAATACAATAAATAATTTTATTTCCATTTAATTTAAATGGAAATAAGTTAAAACTCAAGTACTTTGGCCACCTAATGAGAAAGAAGGGCTCACTGGAGAAGAGCCTGATGCTGGGAAAGATTGAGGGCAATAGAAGAAGGAGACGACAGAGAATGAGGTGGCTGGATGGAGTCACTGAAGCAGTAGGCGTGAACTTAAATGGACTCCAGAAGATGGTAGAGGACAGGAAAGCCTGGAGGAATGTTGTCCATGGGGTTGCGATGGGTCGGACACGACTTCGCAACTAACAACAACAATTAACTCCTAGAGCATAACGTGTTCCAACAATTCAGTTACCCTACCACTGCATGGATACAATCTTTGTTCGAAGGGGATTTTGGGGTATCTTTCTTCAGTAACAGCTGTTGGAAGGGCAGTGAATCTGGCTAAAGAAAGGGCCCTTCTGAATGTTGGGATTGTTATGCGACTGAGATATCTGGCTGGTTGTAGAGGGTATGCAGAGTGGGTCAAGATGGTGTTTCTCCAGTCTGAGTGGTCAGTTTTAACTCTAAATAGCCCACAGTCTAACCTCAGTTAGAACAGGTTCATAGCTCATCAAAGTGATGGTTGGCTATGAGTAGCCATAGAGGCATAATTTGGCATGTGTTGCCTGGCTTCTCAAGTACTGGAGGTTGCCGGTCATCTGTTGAGTCAAACCGACTGGAAAGGAAAGGATTTTTAGTAGTGGAAAAGATGTAAATGTAGCCAAATGTTTCGATTTTGAGGCGGCCAACTTGATGGCAAAGTACTGTGTTCAAAACACGGTATTGTTGAAAAGATGGTTCTCAGAAATTTGGACTGAACTCTTTCTAAGGAAAGCCTAAGGACAGTGACCAAGAATTTTGGAGAATTTGGCAGACAGCTGATTGTCCTTTGGGTGTAATCTGGCATTGAAAGTCCCCTGCAATGATGATGCAGGCAGTGAGAAAGCATAGTTGAAGAGCACTGATAATAATTTTCTCCTTTTCCCCAGATTTCAACAATGCATGGTCAAGGGATGTAAGGAGGTACATTCAAATTGAGGGGGAGCAATTTCTCCCCAGAAAAGTTCAAAGTAACTGTGCAAAGTTCTCAAGTGGGTCTTTTGATATAATCTTTCCATTTAAAGTGGTTGTGATATGGATGCTCGGACCCTCAAGACGTTTACCTCTTCCGATGCCAGGAACTGCTAAGAGAGAGAATGGCTGAGATCCCTCGTTATTGAACATGAAACATAAGAATCTTGAATTGAGAGATACCCATTCAGCAATGTTCCAGAAAAGAGATACCCATTCAGCAATATTCCAGAAAAGCAAGGACAGTATTCTAATGGGGAACTTCCTTGTTTGTTGACTGGAGGGGTAGCTGGCGGTGTGTTGAGGTGTATGACTGGCTGATTTGGCCCATGTAGTCACACTTGGGTTGAAATGAAATCCAAAATCCCTTCGGTGTCTAGGAAGACATTCTTATACTGCTATATGGAATCAAATCACTTTGGTGTTTGTACTTAATGTGGTGGACATTTTGAGATTGTTGTTTCGTTTTGGCATGACTTGGTCCGGGGATCGATTCTACCCCTGGTGCTGGTGTCTTTTCTTCGTCGGAGGCTGCCGCTGTTGTAATTTCATATGATACATGGAGCAAAGATTTGCCTTGGAGATTAAAGGGTATGGCAGTTATTGGATGTATTGTTGTCACAAAAGTCCATGTTATATTACTGGAGCAGGCCACTGCTTGGCTCAGATTGTAGTTCCTGTGTCGTAGTTCCTGTGTCTTTAAGTGGTCAAAGCAGCATTTGTTTTATTATTGTTGGACGTTTCTGCATGTTACAATTCTTTGACAGGGGGCAGGATGGAGGGATTTGAATCTGCTCCAGGAGAACCTATATTGAGGGTATGGGGATCTAGATCGCCCTGGTCAGAGGAATGGACTGCCATAGTGACAGGTCTTTTTTTGAATGTGCTGGCAGCTGTCTTGGGTAGTTGCTAAAATCAAGTCAATTGAAGCTCTGGCTGCTTTATGTGTGGCCACTAAAGTTTCTCTCAAGCTGTCCAGTCTTTGGATAATATCAGCTTTTTGCAAGTTTGGCAGGGCACTGAAAGAGTTAATCAGTTTTTTTCCCAGAGGGTTGTCTGTGCAGTGTCTTGTTCTTCACAGTCATCTCTCTGGGAGCTGAGTTAATAAGGTGACTTAAATCTAAAATCGGATAGTAATAGTAGTAAAGTTGGAAGGGACCTTGGAGGTCATCTAGTCCAACCCCCTGCTCAGACAGGAAACCCTACACCATTTCGGACAAATGGCTGTCCAGTCTCTTCTTAAAAACTTCCAGTGTTGGAGCATTTACTGCTTCTGGAGGCAGGCTGTTTCACTGATTAATTGTTCTCACTGTCAGGAAGTTTCTTCTTAGTTCTAGGTTGCTTCTCTCCTTGATTAGTTTCCACCCGTTGCTTCTTGTCCTGCCTTCAGGCGCTTTGGAAAATAGCTTGATTCCCTCTTCTTTATGGCAGCCCCTGCGATATTGGAACACTGCTATCATGTCCCCCCTTGTCCTTCTCTTCGTTAAACGTGACTCAAAAAGTCATGTTTATTCTTTTTAAAGTGGCAGTAGATATGGCCAGACTGGTTTAGGAGTAGGCTGAGTTCTTCTGAGCAGAATGCTCAGAGTAGAAAGGTTGAAAAGTTATAAAGAAAAGGCCTCGTTTTGAACAATATTGTAGGAATTTTAGGCTACTTCAAGGTGAGTGGAATTCTGTCTCCGTCTCTGTTAGATGGAAGACACTCAGCTGCTTCTTGCAGTGTAGTAACTGGTTAGAGATAAGAAAATTGCTCTTTTTGTTTCTCATTGGCCTTTGTAAGTTAAGATCACTTCCTGCAGTTTGATGTTTTTTGCACTAGCCTTTTTTCTTTTCCTTTGAAGGTAATAATGGGCAGGAGAATCAAGGTTCCTTTGAACTGTTCCAAGTGATCACTGCTGGAGATGGAACACAGAAGTTTGCAATTCAGAAAAAAGGAGAAAGACTTGAAAGAAACCAGCTAAGTAATTGGAATCAGGAAAGCTCATCTTCCATTCATGCCTCAATGCAAGACTTTTTTGCCCAACAAGGGAATATAAAGAAATATATTAGAAATAGCGTGAAACTAATCAAAGCTAAATTACACGTCAATGAACACCCTCCAGTCCAAAACAAACAAGATGATGTAAACAGACACAATGGAAAAAATTACAATGAGTTTTTCACTCTTCCCCTTGGAGATAGGTCCCTTATATCTCAAAAAGGGATCCACATAGAAGAGAAGCCTTATGAATGTGTGGAATGTGGAAAAAGCTTCAGAACAAGCAATCAACTTACTTTCCATAAAGTGATCCACACAGGACAGAAGCCATATAAATACATAAAATTTGGAAAGACTTTTGCTCACAAGAGTAAATTTACCATCCATAGAAGGATCTACCCTGGGGGAAAGCAATATAAATATTTGGAGTATGGAAAGACCTTCGCTCAAAGGGGTGGTCTTATTTCCCATAAAAGGATCCACACAGGGGAGAAGCCATTTAAATGCATGGAGTGTGGAAAGATCTTTGCTCATAGCTGTCATCTTAATTACCAAAGCAAGATCCACATGGGGGAGAAGCCATATAAATGCATGGACTGTGGAAAGACCTTTGCTCACAGACGTATTCTTATTTCCCATAAAAGGATCCACTCAGGGGAGAATTCATATAATTGCAAGGTGTGTGGAGAGACCTTTACTCGTAGAAGTGAACTTACTAATCACAATAGGAGCCACACAGGGGAAAAGCTACATAGTTGCAAGGAAGGTGGAAAGTGGATCAGAAGAAAACCTTCGCTTATTCTCCATGAGATGATCCACACCAGGCCAAAGGCATTTATATGTCTGCAGTGCGGAAAGGCCTTTCGGACGAATTATCAACTTACCCTCCATAAAAGGATCCACACAGGAGAGAAGCCATATAAATGCTTGGAGTGTGGAAAGACCTTTGCTCAGAGCACTCATCTTAATTCCCATAAGAAGATCCACACAGGGGAGAAGCCTTATAAATGCATGGACTGTGGGAAGGCCTTTCCTACGAGGACTAAACTTACAATCCATAAAAAGATCCACACAGGGGAGAAACCGCATAAATGCATGGACTGTGGGAAGGCCTTTGCTGAGAGGAATCATCTTAATTCCCATAAAAGTATCCACACAGGGGAGAAACCACATAAATGCATGGAGTGTGGGAAGGCCTTTGCATATAGAAGTGGACTTACTAAACATAATTGGATTCACACAGGCGAGTTGCGATATAAATGCATGGAGTGTGGAAAGAACTTTGCTTATAGAAGTGAACTTACTAAACATAATTGGATCCACACAGGGGAGAAGCCATATAAATGCTTGGAGTGTGGGAAGAGCTTCACTCGGAGGGGTTATCTTACTTCCCATAAAAGGATTCACATGGGAAATGGCATATAAATGTTTGGGATGTGGAAAGGGTTTCTACAAAACTCAATCACCTGTTACATAAAATGATCCACCCAGTGGAAAAGCCTTATAATAGTTTGTGTGTGTAATGATTTAGTGAAGGTAAAAAAATATTGGGCCAAACCCTCACAAGTATAGGTTCTCCTGCTTGAGTAGGGGGCTAGACTAGAAGATCTCCAACGTCCCTTCCAGCTCTATTCTAAGTGGCAGCTTGAAATGACTAGTAAAAAAACAAAAAACAAAACAAAAACCCCATGTTTTATTTATGAACCCTAGATTTTTGAAGTTACTGTCATTTGAATATGAGCAATGCTATTTGCACATGAAGAATGAAAATCTTTTTCTTAACTTGTTTATTGCAGCTTCCATTTGGGGGTCAATGCCAACACAATGGAATTGTCTGATCTCACTATGCAGTTTCATGGGAGTATGCCCTTTATTGGATTTTTGCAAGTGAGCTCGTTTCTCACAAATTGTTTCTTCTCTCTTGATTCTGCTGTCAGTTGGCAGATGTTTAACATGCTACTTCACTAGCCAGAAGGAACTCGTCTCTATTACTCAAGGCCACTTCCCATAAATTTACTTTCTTTTCCCTATTCTTATTCTAATTGTTTTCCCGTCCCTCTCCTCCCTTAATATACTCATAGTTTATCACAGGACCCTACAGTTTTCTATAATAACAAATGAATCTAACAGTAAAACCCAAATCCCCCCCTTTTTTTAATCATTAAGTTTTTGACACCTTGCTAAGCACTGGTGGTACTCAAATATTCTTGTGTGTGTGTGTGTGTGTGTGTGTGTGTGTGTGTAGAGAGACAGAGACAGAGACAATGATAGACAAATGTGGGAAAAAGAGCTTATTGTTTTTACAGAAACTGTTGAAGACATGCTAGTCTGTGAAATAAATACATTGTATATATTTTAATCTCATTAACCTAGCTTGCAGGAATTCTATCTAGGAAAGTATCTTCTATGCTGAAAACCGGTCCTAACCAGAACTTACTGATTTGATAATTTTAAATACAATCCCCAGGAACTAACAACCATAAAAGGAAGTTCGTAAATAAGGGGGGGGGCGATAAAATTAGTGGGAGATGTAATTGGGGCAGAAATAATGTATTCACTTTAGAAGCTTTTGATAGGTTGTGACGAAATAAAGTAGAATAGAATAGAGAATAGAGCTGGAAGGGACCTTGGAGGTCTTCGAGTCCAGCCCCCTGTTCAAGCAGGACAACCTATACCCGTGGTGGCGAACCTATGGCACGCGTGCCACAGGCGGCACTCCGAGCCCTCTCTGTGGGCACACGTGCCATGCCCCGGAGATGGTGAGGGACTGGCCCCCTCTGCCCTGGCCCCACCCACCCAGTCTGCCATGACCACGGCCACCTGGATCTGGTGAAAAATAAGTCAGTTTTGGGTTGCAATTTGGGTACTGGGTCTCTAAAAGGTTCGCCATCACTGACCTATACCGTCTCAGATAGTTGAATATCCAGTCTCCTCTTAAAAATCTCCAGTGATGGAGCACCCACGATTTCTGGGTGTAAGCTATTCCACTGGTTGATTTTCCTCACTGTCAGAAAGTTTCTCCTTAGTTCCAGGTTGTTTCTCTCTTTAATCAGTTTCCAACCGTTGTTTCTCGTCCTTCCCTCTGGTGCAGTGGTTCTCAATCTTTCTAATGCCGCGACCCCATAATACAGTTCCCCATGTTGTGGTGACCCCCAACCACTTATACATCACCAGGTGCCAGGGGCGTGGCCAAGGAAAAGGGGGAAAAATGGCAGACAGCCTTGTTTGGCGACCCCCGTGAAATGGTCGTTCGACCCCAAATGGGGTCCTGATCCACAGGTTGAGAACCACTGCTCTGGTGCTTTGGTGAACAACCTGGCCCCCTCTGGCTTGTGGCACCCCATCAGATACTGGAACACTGCTATTATGTCTCCCCTATTCCTTCTTTTCCTTAGACTAGCCAGGCCCAAATCCTGTAGCCGTTCTTCCATATGTTTTAGTCTCCGGGCCTTTGATCATTTTAATTGGTCTTCTTTGATTACATATGATTACTAAGCCAATGAAGAAAAGGTGGGAGGTAAATTTGTAATGGCAATGGAGAATATAAAGAATGAATATTGTAGATCTGGGGTGTGTCCACTGTGTGCTTGCATGCACAAGGAGCACCCCCTTTGCAAAGGAGTACAAATAAATTACCATGGTTTTCTCTTGGGAAGTTTTGGCTTGTGATTTTTATTTCAACTAAACCTCTCTCTCCCTCCCTCCCTCTCTCGCTCACACACACACACACACACACACACACACACACACACAAGTTTATGTGCAAGCAGCTTTGTAGGTGCTTTAAAAGCAAATGTTTCATCTGTAGGTACAGGTGATTGCTTACAGGAAAAGAGCGTGGTAAGGGAAGGGGAGAAAAGGAATTATGGATGGAGCCTGGGTTGCTGTGTATGAGTCATCATCCTGAAATTGTTTTTTTGGGCTATCATCTTATGCCTGGTACCAAGACCTGATCTTTTTGTTCTTGAAAAGGTATAAAAGGTGGAAGACATCTTTCCTGGTTGTTGCCTTCATCTCTCTACCAGCCGCAAAGAGAGATGGGGTCACCCAACTCTATTTTGATCAAAATAAAAGTTGTTTGCTTCCTGAAGCCTCCGCTCAGGAGCTTCTTTGGCTCTTTTAAATTCCTGCTGGGACCATTGTGAGGCTAAGTGGAAAACCTTACATAACCTTTGCCAGTCTCTCCTTTGTAATGCTGCACGCAGGCTCAGCGCACAAGACGCAAAGCTGAGGCAGAAAAGTTTCCAGGAGATGGAGTGTGAGGTAAATCTTCCCTCAGAAGATGTGGGTGAAAGGAGGACTGGAATGGCTTCCCTCCAGCAGGAGAGAAAGGGGGAATTCTGGGAACGCGAGGAGACCTTTTGGGAGGCGGGGAGAATAAAGCGCCTCCAATCAGCCACCCACAACCTCCCCGGCTGCTCTTGGGGGGAAAAAAAATCCCATTTATTCCTTGCTTCCCTCAGGAGACTTTCCCGCCCATTGTGGGGAATCCAGTGAATTTACGCAGAATCCCGCCTAGAGGGCGCCCTCGGCTAAGAAAAGGAAACGCCAGGCGCTTCTCCTATTGGACCACTGGAGGGCGAAGGTCACGGCTGGCTTTCCAGAGGAGGCGGTGAACAGAGTGACGTCACATGCACTTGCCGCTCTAGGACGCCGCACTCGCTCACCTTAATCCTTTCAGTTCGGGAGACGAAGGGGCTGCGGGAGTGTCTTGCGGAGGAGCCGTTCACACGTGTCTTAGGGGGGACAGGGGCTTTTCCCGTGCAAAGGGAGGCGGGGAAGGGAGAGACCCGTGCCCCGCTCAACCCTATCCCGGGTCCCATGTTCCCCAGCTGTTCTCTCCATGCAGGGGGAAGCGGAGCTTCACAGCAGCAGCAGAACCGGGGATCCCAGGAAGTCGGCGGCCCCTTCAGCTGCCTGCTTCCCAGCTCTCCCCGAGGAGACCTCGGCCCTGCGCTTGGCTGACCCGGTTGGGCTCCGAGAAAGTTGTGTGAGTGATGTACAGTGTCTAAATTCTACGTCCAACCTGCAATTAAGGAGAAACTTCCTGACACGGAGGACAATTAACCAGTGGAACAGAATAAGAATAATAAAGTTGGAGGTCATCTAGTCCAACCCCCTGCTCAGGCAGAAAACCCTATAGCATTTAAGACAAATGGCTGTCCAGTCTCTTCTTAAAGACTTCCAGTGTTGAAGCATTCACAGCTTCTAGAGGCAGGTTGTTCCACTGGTTAATTGTTCTAACTGTCAGAAAATTTCTCCTTAGTTCCAGGTTGCTTCTCTCGATTAGCTTCCATCCGTTGCTTCTTGTCCTGCCTTCAGGCGCTTTGGAGAATAGCTTGACTCCCTTTTCTTTGGGGCAGCCCCTGAGATATTGGAACACTGCCATCATGTCCCCCCTTGTCCTTCTCTTCGTTAAACTAGACATACCCAATTCCAGCAACCGTTCCTTGTACGTTTTAGCCTCCGGTCCCCTAATCATCTTTGTTGCTCTTCTCTGTACTCTTTCTAGAGTCTCAACATCTTCTTTACATCGTGGTGACCAAAACTGGATTCCAAGTGTTGCCTTACCAAGGCATTGTTAAGTGGTATTCACGTGATCTTGATTCTATCCCTCTGTTAATGCAGCCCAGCACTGTGTTGGCTTTTTTGGCAGCTGCAGCACACGGCTGGCTCATATTTAAGTGATTGTCCACTAGGACTCCAAGATCCCTCTCATAGTTACTACTATTGAGCAAGGTATCACCTTTACTAGGGATAGGTAACCTTGGCTCTTTTATGACTCGTGGACTTCAGCTTCCAGAATTGGCTCAGGAATTCTGAGAGTTGAAGTCCACGAGTCATAAAAGAGCCAAGGTTGCCTACCCCTGACCTATACTATACCTGTACATTTGGTTTTTCTTTCCTAAATGTAGAACCTTACTTTTTTCACCATTGAATTTCATTTTGTTAGATAGCGCCCAGTATTCAAGTCTGTCCAGATCCTCCTGTATCTTAAGCCTTAAGAAGATTCGTACTACATGGAGGGGGCTTTGAGTTCAGAGTACAAAAATCCTCTTCATGTTGTGTGATGTTCAGAAATTGTGGGCGCTCCATCACTGGATGTTTTTAAGAAGAGACTGGACAGTCACTTGTCTGACATGGCATAGGTTCTCCTGCTTGAGCAGGGGAGCTGGACTAGAAGATCTCCAAGGTCCTTTCCACCTCTATTCTATTCTAGTTTCTAATTCTTGGTATTTATTTATTTTTTTCTATCTCAGATATACAAACTCGCAGCCATTTGTAGTCTTTGCAAGCCAAAATTTTCTCTTGGGCAAGAAGAGCTTGCAGTGGTCAGCCCAGCAGCAGTGGAAACGGTCCTATGAATTAAAAGATGTTTGGAGATTCACAAGAGTCCTTGGACACATTTGGAATTGCTCTATAGAACAGAGAAGGAATGGAGACACGACCTTTAATAAATGAGGGAATTGGAAGTGGCCCTTCAGCTGTTCAGCCTGGGAACTGTGGGAGGCTCTGGGCAAGAACTGGGCAGAAGATCCTGGAGGAGGAAACCGTCATCCATTCAGAAGTTCAGTCCTGGAACTTCAAGACCATCCAATACCAGGAGGCTGAGGGTCCCCGAGGACTTTGCAGCCGACTCCATACATTTTGTAGGCAATGGCTGAGACCAGAAAAGCACACCAAAGCCCAGATGCTGGACCTGGTTCTTCTGGAGCAGCTCCTGACCCTTCTGCCCCCAGAGATGGAGAGCTGGGTGAGGGAATGTGGAGTAGAGACCAGCTCCCAGGCGGTGGCCCTGGCTGAAGGCTTCCTCCTGAGCCAGGCAAAGGAGCAGAAGGAGCATGTCGAGTTGCAGGTGAGCAGCTTTCTTCTCAGGAATCTAGAAGGGCTTTGAAGGGAATAAAAAGTTTGAATTCTTCACCTTCCAGTCTCCTCTGGCATTCGTACTACATGGGGGGAGGGACTTTGAGGTTGTGTTCAGAGTACAAAAATCCTCTTCATGTTGTGTGATGTCCATAAATTCTTCTCCTATTTCAAGTCCTTCGCTGTGGAGATCAGAGATCCTGAAGGAAGGAGGAATCCATCAAATCTCTCTGAGGATCTGTTGTTCAAGAGGGTACCTCAGGAAGATTCAAGCCAGGACACCATCAAAGGTAATCAAAGGTCCGTCCATTCCCCAGAGAGATCCCAGCTATCTTACTTGGTCTATGTCTTCTCTCCTGTAGAATACGTCCTTCTATTTTGTTATTGATCATGAATGTCTTCCTCACAGGGAAACATAGAATGGAGTTTTCTGGTCTTTCTGGTGGAGCTGAAACAGTGGTTGAACCTCCAAATGAAGTAAGTGGGGGACGTTTACTAGATTTGTATTCACTGTTGCCTTCAGTAAGTCAAGCTGGTGGGTGTACAGAGCACTCTATTTTTCAATGACCCCTCGCCCCCGCTATTGTTTGGGCTGTGTTATTTTCATGTTTCTGAGCAACGTGGAAAGGAGAATAATAGCAGGTTCAAGTTACTCTCAGCAGGTTTGTTTTCTCTGAAGACTCTTGTTGGGACACAATGGTTTGTCATTTCTATCCACAGATTCTATTTAGGAAAAAATTTTTTTAAAGACCACTAGTTACCTTATTCTGCTGGGTACTCTTCCTACTATTAGTTTACAAGAAGTAATTTTTGAAAAAATTCTTCAAGAAATGAGAGTGAAAGAATACAGTACCGGTAATCACATCACAGTGGCAGCAACTGCTAAACAGACCCATGCTTTTTATTATCCTTTGACCTGGAATTGTAGAAGGCGAATCATAAATAACTAAAGGGTCACTCTGTGACATTGTTTGTAACCAGTGATTAAAAAATAGGTTCATCAGATTAGAAGATAATGCAGATTATTAAAATCCAATAACAGTGGCCAGATGGAAAAGTCTCTGTGTAAAAATGGTTTTGAAGGAGCACATAATCAAGGCAGTACTGGCTTTGAAAGCAATTTCTGATCCTCTGATTTGGGCCAGGATTTGGACACCAAATAATCCAGCTCTTGAAAGGCTGAGGAATGCCCTTTCTGGGGAATTTTCTCTTGTTTTGTCTTCTTCCATCTCCCCTAAACCTTAAATTCATATCAAACATAGCCGTTTAAGTTAGCAAATAGCTTTGCTTTGGGAATTTGTGAACAATGGAACAAACCACACAAATGTGTCTTGGTCTTTTTTGTTTTTCCTTGTTCAGGAGAGTCTTGTGTCCTTTGAGGAGGTGGCTGTGTATTTTTCTGAGGAGGAGTGGTCTCAGTTGGATCCTGACCAAAAAGCCCTTCATTGCAAAGTCATGCTGGAAAATCATAGGAATGTGGCCTCTCTGGGTAAGAGTTTGCTACTCTCCAATAGAGTGTTTGGGAAGACATTCTTTAGTTAGATGCCATCAGTTATTTTTTATTTAAAAAAAGTCTCCACGCAGATGTCATCTCTTCAGACACAGAAGGAAAACATTTGGCCTTCTGCTGCTCCAAGTCAGAATGAGATTAGGATACTTGCCCATGGACAAAAAGATTTATCTGATAATAGCATGTTGACAGAAAACAAATCAGAATGATCAGAGTATTTCATAAGATAAATAGTTTTAGTTCCATTTATTTTCAATGGAAACATGCTCCTGGCATGTTCCTGCATAGAGGGGACAATAGAGCATGTTCCAACGAATTTGCTGTGAGACTGAGATATTTGGCTGGTTGGAGAGGGTGTGCAGAGTGGGTCAAGAAGATGTTTCTCGGTGGGTCTGAGTAGTCAACTTGCAGCTCTAAATCAATAGCCCCCGTCTAAGATCAGTTAGAACCGGTTTGTAGCGCATTGAAATGATGGTTGGCTGTGAAAAGCCATAGAGTTGTAATTTGGTATGTATTGCTTGGCTTCTAGAGTAGAAGCAACCTAGAACTAAGGAGAAACTTCCTGACAGTGAGAACAATTAATCAGTGGAACAGCTTGCCTCCAGAAGCAGTAAATGCTCCAACACTGGAAGTTTTTAAGAAGAGACTGGACAGCCATTTGTCCGAAATGGTGTAGGGTTTCCTGCCCGAGCAGGGGGTTGGACTAGATGACCTCCAAGGTCCCTTCCAACTTTACTATTATTATTATTAATAGTAAAGAGAAGGCAGTTTGGATAGAAGAAAGCTAAAAATCGTTTTAGCTCTCACAGGTCTCTGCTGAAATTAACCCACTGTAATAAATGTTAGTGTCTAGGTTGTGATAGACGAGACGAAACAAACCAGAACTCTGAGGCTAGAGATTTCCTCAGAGAACATGTTTATTGGTTACATCGTATTGGCATGGTCAAAAGTGAAACTAAGTCTGAAATCCCTTTGAAGGAGAAACACTATTACAAAATTAAATGTCCCACCCCATTGCTATGCAATCAGCTACGTTTCCCAATAGGATAGTTTGGCGGGGTTTATAATCAAATGCTCATGCCCCCCCCACCTAACCGACAGAGATTTCCTTGGTTCTCACGGGACAGTGAAATGTTTAGACTAGCAGAAATCCTCTGCAACCCCCTCCCCATTCTTGTGGCAACCTAGAACAAGTAAGATGGTTGCAGCCAGGTACATTGTAATGTTGACAGTCAGACCTCCCCCCCCCCCCCGTAGGAAGAAAGCAAGTCCTTTAAAGGAAACAAAATTACAGGTGAGGAATTCCTCCTGGGTTTTTGAGGTTGCTTGTTATAGAATTTTTTTATTAATCTGTCTGCCTTGACATAGGTATGAATGAAAGCCCCTGGGTAGACCCAATTGGTTTTCCAAACTCCCTGCAGAATTTTGCAGTAAACTGAACCCTCCTAAACAATATAATCCTTTTTGGAGCTACATGGAGGTGATAGATGTGTTTTTAAAATAACCTGGCTAGCTTTTGGGCAGATGAGAGTCCCGAACAAGTGATGAAATTAGTTTGCTTTGTAAAAAGATCAGTGACAGCCCAGATCATTGTGCTTCCCCTGTCCTCAGTAATTCCACAATTAAATCCATGGCTATCTCCTCCCAGGGTTGGGACGGATCAGCCACTTGTTGCAATAGACCAGGAGGTTTCCAGGGCACTTTTTCATAGCTGCACGGGTAGCACAGCTTTTCACATAACTTTCAATGTCTTTTTTTCATGCCTGGCCACCAAAACGGGCGCTGCACCAAATGCAAAGTTTTTAGAAAGCCAAAATGACCGGCTGGTTTTGCATCATGACTGCATTAAAGGGCCTGAATTTTGAGGGATGCCGGAAGGTATAGTCAATCTCGAAAAGTCAATAGCGGTCTATTGTCTGTGAACCTGGGGTCTGTTTTTAACTCCTCTTTTGAGTTTTTGAGTTAGTTGAATATAGGGCTCGTCAGATTTTCTCTGTGTTTGCCCTCTCATGGTTACTTGAGAGGCTGATTGTGGTTGAGGAATGATGGAATTAACAATTTCCTCCCGGCGGCTTTTATATTGGGGCATTCTAGACAAAGCATCTGCCAGGAAGTTTTTCCCCCTAGGGAGGCATTTGAGGGTGAAATTAAAATGGTTGAAATACTGTGCCCACTTACTTACTTAAGGGACAATTTTCTAGGAGTTTTTATTGCCTCTAGGTTTTTGTGACCAGTCCATACTTCAAAAGGCACTTTGCTCCCTTCCAGGAAATGGCGCCAAGTTAGCAAAGCCCCTCTCACCACAAAAGCTTCCTTCTCCCAAACAGCTCATTGTCGCTCTGTGTCTGAAAGTTTTCTTGAGGTGTAGGCACAAGGTTGTAGGTTCCCCCCCCCCCCCGTTATTTCTCTATAGGAGGACAGCACCCACAGCAACATCACTTGCATTGGCCTGAATGGCAAATGGTTCCTCTGTGTCGGGATGTTTAAGAATCGGTTCTGTCGCAAACAGTCTTTTTAATTGTTCAAAAGCTGCCTGGCATTCCATAGTCCATTGTAAAGGCTGACACAGGTGAGCTTTCCCCCCTTGTCCGGTCTTTAACAGTACAATAATTGGCATAGTGGTTCTCGCAAAAGGGGATGAACTGTCGATAGAAGTTCGCGAATCCCCAAAAACTTTGAAGCTGGTTGCGGGTCTGCGGAGGCTGCCACTCTAATACCGTTCTGACTTCCACTGCTTCACAAGACATTCAGTAGCTCAAGTAATTGAGGCATATCTGCTGAAACTCACATTTAGAAAGCATTGCACAGAGGCTAGCTTTTAACAGTTTCTTGCATACCTCTCGAACTAACTTGACATGCTCCTCCATGGTCTCAGTGTAGATGAGGATATTGTCAAGGTAAACCAAAAACTCCCTTGTAAAGGTGATCATGCAACACCTGGTTTATCAGTTGCATAAACACGGCAGGGGCTTCTTGGAGTCTGAAAGGCATTAATTTGAACTGAAACCTCCCCAGGGGACAATTGAAGGCTGTCTCCCATTCATCCCCCTCTCTTAATTCGCACCTGGTAATAAGCCTCTCTTAAGTCCAGTTTTGTGAAGATTTTTCCCTTAGCCAGGTGGGCCAGCATGTCTTTCATCAGAGGAAGAGGGTACATATTTTCTACACTGACAGTGTTTAACCCTTTAAAATCCATGCACAGCCTCACAGACCCATCTTTCTTTTCCTTGACTAGCATTGAGGCGTCCATGCCGAACATTTATTTCTTTGTTTGTTGTACAGTTCTAAGATGGTGGCCCCTGGATCAGCTACGGCTACATTGGCTCTCGAAGGTGAAAAGTTTTGGGAGGGATATAAAGGATAGAGGCCACATGATCAGGAAGGTTTTAATGTGTTTGAGCAACGTGATGGAACTAAGATAACATACGACCGACAATCTTTGCTGGGATGGTGAGTTTCTAGCTGGTGCTGTTTGAAATTGTTCTGCCAGCAGCAAGATCTGACTGCTGGCAATACAATGGATTGTATTGCAAATCAGAGCCGTTTCCAAAGCAGGCAGAGGAGGAGAGGTCCTGGGACTTATGGAATGAAGGAACTGGATGAGGCTGTCGGCAGGCCTAGAGGAAGAGAGAGAGGATTTTGGAGAAGTTGGTGGCGGCAGTAGCGTGCTCCAGGGGCAAAAAAGAAGCAAGGCCTCTTTAAGGAAAATGTGGAAGAGACAGGATCAGAAAAAGGAAAGGAGGCGAGGTTGTTGTGCAGGAAGACAAGCTAATTTGAGGGCTAATCCTCAATTTCCATCTGTCCTGTTTGCCATCGTTCGCTCCCTAGAGACTAAAATGGAGGATCTGAAACTTGAGCTGGCCACGAACAAGGAGTGTATATTTGAGGTGACTCTTTGAGAGCTGTATACAACAAAATTTCATTTTGATATATGCCGATTGGTGACATTCAAAGTGACAATAAAATAACAACAACAACAACAATTGTCAATAATAAAGACAAAAAAGTCTGGATAGTGGACATGGCAGTGCCTGGAGACAGCAGAATAGACGATAAAGAACTGGAGAAGATAACAAAATACAAAGACCTACCAATAGAAATAGAAAGACTGTGGCAAAGCAAGCAAGGGTAGTACCAATAGTAATAGGCGCCTTGGGTGCAATCCCAAAACAACTGGAGCACCACTTGAACACTGTTGGTATTGACAAATTCACCATTAGTCAATTGCAAAAGGCGGCCTTACTAGGAACTGCTTCCATCCGGCCTTACTAGGAACTGCTTCCATTACAGACGATATCTGTAATACCATCAAACATCCACATCTGCCTATCCCAGGTCCTGGGTAAGGACTTGATAGGTAGACAAAAATGCCAAATCCAGTCTGAACATCTGGCTGACTGTGCAATGATCAATAATTATTATCATTATTATTGTTGTTGTTTTGTTATTATTATTATAGTTGACAGGCTATCTCCTATTACTTCCCTGGATATTTCCTCTGATTATTGCTTAAGTGTGAGCTGAGTCTGGATAAGAACTGAATACATACGGATAATTGTAGAGAAAGAGATATTTTCTAGATATTTCCCAGGCTTTTATGGCTTTTGAATATAGAAATTATAATTTCTATAACATGTATTTGCAATATATTGGAATTTCACAAAAATTAATATGGCTTCCTACAATTTGATGTTTTTCACTAACCCTTTTTCTTTTCCTTTGAAGGTAATAATGGGCAGCAGAATCAAGATTCCTGTGAATTGTTTCCAGTAATCATTGCTGGAGATGGAACAGAGAAATCTGCAATTCGAAAGAAAGTACAAAGACATGAAAGAAACCAGTTAAATAATTGGAATCAGGAAAGCTCATCTTCCACTGATGCTTCAATGCAAGGCTTTCTTGCCCAGCAAGGAAATATAAAGAAATATATTAGAAAAAAAATGAAACTAATCAGAGCTAAATTAGATGTCAATGAACACTATCCCATCCAAAAAAAACAAGATGATGTAAACAGACACAATGGAAAAAATTACAATGAAAGTTTCCACCCAAGGCAGAAGGCATTTAAATGTGTGAAATGTGGAAAGGTGTTTTGGACGAATTATCAACTTACCCTCCATAAAAGGATGCACACAGGAGAGAAGCCATATAAATGCTTGGAGTGTGGAAAGACCTTTGCTCAGAGCACTCATCTTAATTCCCATAAGAAGATCCATACAGGGGAGAAGCCTTATAAATGCATGGACTGTGGGAAGGCCTTTGCTACGAGGACTAAACTTACAATCCATAAAAAGATCCACACAGGGGAGAAACCGCATAAATGCATGGACTGTGGGAAGGCCTTTGCTTATAGAAGTGGACTTACTAAACATAATTGGATCCACATGGGGGAGAAGCCATTTAAATGCAGAGAGTGCGGAAAGACTTTTGGTCGTAGTGGTAATCTTATTTCTCATAAAAGGATCCACACAGGAGAAACACCATATAGTTGCAAGGAGTGTGGAAAGAGGTTCAAAACAAAATCTTCCCTTACATACCATGAAATGATCCACACAAGGCAAAAGG
This sequence comes from Crotalus tigris, assembly GCF_016545835.1. Lineage (NCBI taxonomy): Eukaryota > Metazoa > Chordata > Lepidosauria > Squamata > Viperidae > Crotalus > Crotalus tigris. The sequence continues at coordinate 320,502 of NW_024096838.1, forward strand.
CATTTAAATGTGTGCAATGTGGAAAGGCCTTTTGGACGAATTATGAACTTACCCGCCATAAAAAGATCCACACAAGGGAGAAGCCATATAAATGCTTGGAGTGTGGAAAGACCTTTGCTCAGAGCACTCATCTTAATACCCATAACAGGATCCACACAGGGGAGAAGCCATATAAATGCACGGAGTGTGGAAAGACCTTTGCTCACAGCAGTAGTCTTATTTCTCATAAAACGATCCACACAGAAGAAAAGCCCTTTAGTTGCAAGGAATGTGGAAAGTGGCTCAAAACAAAATCTTCCCTTATACGCCATGAAATGATCCACTCACACCAGAAGGCATTTATATGTGTACAATGTGGAAAGGGCTTTCGGAGGAATTATGATCTTACCATCCATAAAAGAATCCACACAGGGGAGAAGCCATATAAATGCACAGAATGTGGAAAGACCTTTGCTCAGATCGGTGGTCTTATTTCCCATAAAAGGATCCACACAGGAGAGAAGCCATATAAATGCATGGAATGTGGAAAGACCTTTGCTCATAGCAATAGTCTTATTTCTCATAAAACGATCCACACAGGGGAAAAGCCCTATACTTGCAAGGAATGTGGAAAGTGGTTCAAAACAAAATCTTCCCTTACACGCCATGAAATGATCCACAAGGCATTTATATGTGTACAGTGTGGAAAGGGCTTTCGGGGGAATTATCAACTTACCCGCCATAAAAAGATCCACACAAGGGAGAAGCCATATAAATGCTTGGAGTGTGGAAAGACCTTTGATCAGAGCACTCATCTTAATACCCATAACAGGATCCACACAGGGGAGAAGCTATATAAATGCATCGAGTGTGGAAAGACCTTTGCTCATAGCAGTAGTCTTAGTTCTCATAAAATGATCCACGCAGAGGAAAAGCCCTATAGTTGCAAGGAATGTGGAAAGTGGCTCAAAACAAAATCTTCCCTTATACGCCATGAAATGATTCACACAAATCAGAAGACGTTTATATGTGTACAATGTGGAAAGGGCTTTCGGAGGAATTATGATCTTACCATCCATAAAAGAATCCACACAGGGGAGAAGCCATATAAATGCACAGAATGTGGAAAGACCTTTGCTCAGATCGGTGGTCTTATTTCCCATAAAAGGATCCACACAGGAGAGAAGCCATATAAATGCATGGAATGTGGAAAGACCTTTGCTCATAGCAATAGTCTTATTTCTCATAAAACGATCCACACAGGGGAAAAGCCCTATACTTGCAAGGAATGTGGAAAGTGGTTCAAAACAAAATCTTCCCTTACACGCCATGAAATGATCCACAAGGCATTTATATGTGTACAATGTGGAAAGGGCTTTCGGGGGAATTATGATCTTGCCATCCATAAAAGAATCCACATTTATATGGGATAAGCCATATAAATACACAGAATGTGGAAAGTCCTTTGCTCAGATCAGTGGTCTTATTTCCCATAAAAGGATCCACACGAGAGAAGCCCTATAAATGCATAGAGTGTGGAATGAGCGTCAGTTTGTGTGATTGTCTTACTTGCCATAAAAGGATTCACACAGATGCCATATAAAATTGTGGAATGTGGAAAGGGTTTCTACAAAAATAGATCACTTACATAAAAAGATCTACACAGTAGAAAATCCTTATAAAAGCATCAAGTTTGGAAAGATCTTTACTCAGACCAGTCATCTTGCTTCCCATAGAAGGATCCACATGGGAGAGGATGTAGAAATGTGTGAAGTGTGGGGAAAAGCTTCAATCATAATAGTTCCCTTACATATCACAAAAGAATCCATACAGAACAGAAATTATATAAATATGAGTGGCTTGGGAAGAGTTTCAGGAGAAGTAATGTCCTAATTTTTCAATAAACATATATTTGGATGAGAATCGTGGTTAAGTCTATGCTTTTTCTCTTCGTGTGTAATGATCTAGGGAAGGTTAAAAAAAATGGGCCAAACCCTCGTGGCAGTCTGAGAGATGAAGACTGACAAAAAACAATTAGCATATGCTATTTTATTTATGAATCTCAGATTTTTTAAAGTAGTGTCATTTGAAGATATAGATGGATGGGTGGAAGGATGGATGGAAAGAATGGAATCAGAATAGAGCTGGAAGGGATCTTGGAGGTCCAGCCCCCTGCTCCAGCAGGAAACCCTATAGAACAGACATGTCAAACACAAGGCCCGGGGGCCGGATGCGGCCCGCAAAGAGGTTTCATGTGGCCCGTGAAGCCATCCTGGAAACAGTGAGGGAACGGCCCCCGCTGCCTTGGCCCTGGCCCTGGCCCAGGCCGGGAGCCAATGTACAACTTTGTGGTGGCCATCTATGCTGAAACACATTCAGTCTTAGCTCCACAAGGCTGTAGCTAGGATCACCTGGGGTTTCATGGCTCTTGACCTGGTAGCTGTGGCCCTGACTGGTGTCACTGCTGCACAAATCTCCATCCCTCCAAACTTCTCTCTCAACTGCTCCATGGATGGGCTGCGGGCAGCAATCAGGAGCTTCCACTTACCTGTGTCATCCCATTCAGCTAGCCACTTGCCTCCTCAGAGGTTGACCCCGTGGGGGGGAGGAAGGGGTTCTTTAGCCTCTGCTGCTTTTCCCACGTTCACCGCCGAGCGATTCTTCGGCCCCTGGTACGGAGCATGTTTTACATAACTATTATGTCATTAATATAGTGCATAGATGACGGGTTAATAACTTGGAAATAGATTTAGTAGTTTAAAAATTTTGGGAGCCTGTTTCGCAAGGGGTGGGAAATTAGTAATAGTAGTAAAGTTGGAAGGGACCTTGGAGGTCATCTAGTCCAACCCCCTGCTCAGGCAGGAAACCCTATACCATTTTGGACAAATGGCTGTCCAGTCTCTTCTTAAAAACTTCCAGTGTTGGAGCATTTACTGCTTCTGGAGGCAGGCTGTTCCACTGATTAATTGTTCTCACTGTCAGGAAGTTTCGCCTTAGTTCTAGGTTGCTTCTCTCCTTGATTAGTTTCCACCCGTTGCTTCTTGTCCTGCCTTCAGGTGCTTTGGAAAATAGCTTAATTCCCTCTTCTTTATGGCAGCCCCTGAGATATTGGAATACTGCTATCATGTCCCCCCGTGTCCTTCTCTTCGTTAAACTAGACATACCCAAGTCTCGCAACCGTTCCTTATATGTTTTAGCCTCCAGTCCCCTAATCATCTTTGTTGCTCTTCTCTGTACTCTTTCTAGAGTCTCAACATCTTTTTTACATCGTGGTGACCAAAACTGGATGCCGTATTCCAAGTGTGGCCTTACAAGGCATTGTAGAGTGGTATTAATACTTCATGTGCATAGGTGTTAGTGTTTTTTTAAATGCACTATTTATGTTGTTTGCTTTTTTCCCCTTTGTTTTTTTTTAATTGGAATTTTGTATTTATATTTTAACTTTCTTTGAATAAAATAAAAATAGAATTGAAAAGAAGAAGAAGAATCGAGGCAAATGCCCACCATGCTCAATGCCTCATTTGGCATTTTGTTCTACATTATGGCTCCAAGTACTATCCATTTTTATATTCTCCCAAAAGCTGGGGCAGCGTGGTTTCCTTTTCACACTGCCTGGTACTTCTCCACATACAGAGAAGAGCAACAAAGATGATTAGGGGACTGGAGGCTAAAACATATAAGGAACAGTTGCTGGAATTGGGTATGTCTAGTTTAACTTGTGCTGCAGCTGCCAAAAAAGCCAACACAGTGCTGGGCTGCATTAACAGAGGGATAGAATCAAGATCACGTGAAGTATTAATACCACTTTACAATGCCTTGGTAAGGCCACACGTGGAATACTGCATCCAGTTTTGGTCACCATGATGTAAAAAAGATGCTGAGACTCTAGAAAGAGTACAGAGAAGAGCAACAAAGATGATTAGGGGACTGGAGGCTAAAACATAAGGAACGGCTGCTGGAATTGGATATGTCTAGTTTAACGAAGAGAAGGATGAGGGGGGACATGATAGCAGTAGTCTAATCTCTCAGGGGCTGCCCCAAAGAAGAGGGAGTCAAGCTATTCTCCAAAGCGCCTGAAGGCAGGACAAGAAGCAACGGATGGAAACTAATCAAGGAGAGAAGCAATATAGAACTAAGGAGAAATTTCTGACAGAACAATTAACCAGTGGAACAACCTGCCTCCAGAAGTGGTGAATGCTCCAACACTGGAAGTTTTTAAGAAGAGACTGGACAGCCATTTGTCCGAAATGGTATAGGGTTTCCTACCTGAGCCCCTAACAGGTTGGACTAGATGACCTCCAAGGTCCCTTCCAACATCATTATTATTATTATTATTATTATTATTATTATTATTATGTATCATCGCACAGTCAGCCAGATATTCAGACTGGATTTGGCATTTTGTCTACCTATCGAGTCCTTACCCAGGACCTGGGATAGGCAGATGTGGATGTTTGATGGTATTACAGTTATCGTCGCAGGATGGAAGCAGTTCCTAATAAGGCCGCCTTTTGCAATTGACTAATAGCGAATTTGTCAATGCCAATGGTGTTCAAGTGGTGCTCCAGTTGTTTTGGGATTGCACTCAAGGCGCCTATGACTATTATTATTATTATTATTATTTTCCTTCCATTCAATTGTGTTCAGTTCTCCAAGGCAACCTGGACAAGTCCCAGAAGTTTTCTTGGCAACATTTTTCAGAAGTGATTTGCCATTGCCTCCTTCCTAGGGTTGAGACTGACTTACTGGCCCAAGTCACTCAGCTGGCTTTGTGCTCAAGGCAGTACTAGAATTCCGTCTCCTGGCTTCTGGCCTGATGCCTTTAACCACTATGCTAAACTGGGTATTTTTCTGCTCACTTGGTTCATATATGATCCATGTCATGGTTCCGAAGGAAGAAACTCTTCAAAGAACTTTGAGGCATTGTTTACCTTAAAGAATCTTTAATGAGAAAACATAGCTTCGGCATGTACATAGGCAAAGCCAAAATCTGAATTCTCCTCCCCTAAACACATAGTATCTAAGCATAATTCACTCCTTCAATTAACAGTCATTAATCACATTCTCCAATTAGTTTGAAGTGGACGGGTTGCATAACCTGCCATTTCTTATCTCCTCTTATTACAAACAATCTTGAAGAATACTCGACTGAGATATTGTTATGGCTAACTAATCCCCCTGCACGTTCTTCCCCCCCCTCCCTCCAGCACCATCTAATTCTAACTCTAAAATACACAGGTTAAATGGAAAATGTCTGCATCTTCGTATATTGTCAAAGCAAGAACATCCAACGTTAGCAGCGTTGACAATCCAACTTGTTTCCTGAACCGCCTTTCATTATGCCTTCTAAGATGTCTTCGTTTGGATAATTTTCCACACGCTGCCTAAAATCTTTCAGACAACCCCTTCTGACTTTATGGACTGCACTGCATGGGTCCCAAGCCCTCTACCTTTCTTACATATCCGTTCATTATTTTGTACAAACATCAGAGACACAATTTAAATATTGGAACGAAAAATGCCAAATCAATTTGCAGTGTACATGATAACTGTATGACAACTAGAAACACTACAGAGCCATGGTGGCGCAGTGGTTAGAATGTAGCACTGCAGGCTATTTCTGCTGACTGCCAGCTGCCAGCAGTTTGATTTTCACCAGCTCAATGTTGACTCAGCCTTCCGTCCTTTTGAAGTCGGTAAAATGAGGAACGAGATTGCTGGGGGCAATAGCCTGACTCTGTAAATTGCTTAGAGAGGACTATAAAGCACTGTGAAGTGTTATATAAATCTAAATGCTATTGCTATAATGATGCACTGAACAATTTTCTTTCTTTCTTAATTTTGTCCAGTCAGGACTCTAGGACTCTAGCATGTTAAGACTCTGAAGGATTTCTCCTATACGTTTTTGAAGGTTTTACTTCAGTGTCTGCACTGATTTCCCAAGGTTTCGTTTCTCCGTTCATTTCTCAGTGTTTGTGATATCAACACAACAGCCTCCTTATCGGGTTCATTCTCTTGGATATCCCTACTTGGGACAAAAAAAAACAAAACCCAAAACATTGGAAATTTGAGACAGAAACCCACTGAGTTAAACTTCTTGTTTAACTAATATAAATAGCAATAGCACTTAGACCAGTGGTTCTCAACCTTTTTAATGCCATGACTCCCAACCAGTCATTAAGTCGAGGACTACTCAACCGGTCGTAAGTCAAGGACTACTCAACTGGTGCAGCACCGTTTACAGATGCCGCGACCCCCAACCAGTCATTAAGTCGAGGACTACTCAACCGGTCGTAAGTCGAGGACTACTCAACTGGTGCAGCACCGTTTGTAGAATGGGACTTTTGGCGGGCTCAGCAGGGCAGAGACAGCCTGGACAATTCCTATTGGCTTTTGAAAGCCAATAGAATTAGACTCTATTCAAGAGAGTCTATTCTATGGCTTTCAAAAGCCAATAGAATAAAAGGGAGTAGCACAGCTAAGGAAAAGGGGGAAAAAATGGCGGACTGCATTGTTTGGCGACCCCTGTGAAATGGTCGTTCGACCCTAAATGGGGTCCCGACCCACAGGTTGAGAACCACTGACTTAGACTTATATACCGCTACACAGTGCTTTACAGCCCTCTCTAAAGGGTTCAGAATCAGCATATTGCCCCCAACAATCTGGGTTTTATCAATCTCGGAAGAATAGAAGGCCAAGTCAACCTTGAGCCAGTGAGAATCGAACTGCTGGCAGTCAGCAAAATTAGCCTGCAATACTGCATTCTAACCACTGTGCCATCAGGGCCCAGTACATATGATTTCCTCCTTTTCCCACGCACAGAGGAATGTGATTGGATTAAGAATGAGAAATAACAAAAGAGACGGAACACCAGGAAAAACACATTAGACAAAGGAAGAATACCGTAGATCAAATTTTAAGAAGGGATTAAGATTAATTTGTCAGGGTTTACTTTCCAGGAACAAAGTCAAACTATTATAGGCAGGCAGGTTCACAGAATTTGCCCTGAGGCCAAACTGGCCAACCAATCGCACTGGCCAAGTTTACATAAAACGCAGGGTTTGACAGAATGTACCTTAAGATGATGTCCTGGTTCACTCATCCTTCTAAGGCAGGTTGAAGTGAGGAGCATTTGACCCTAGTTTAGTTTTCAGTCTCCAGAGGAAGCACAAAAGATTTCCAGGTTATACATGGAGTCCTCGACTTATAACTCCAATTAAACCCAACATTTCTGTGCTTAAGTGAAACATTTGTTACGTGAGTTTTGCCCCATTTTACAACTTTTTTGCCACAGTTCTTAAGTGAATCACTACAAGAAAAACCAAATGTACAGGTATAGTGTAGCGGGTACCGTGCTCAATAGTAGCAACTGTGAGAGGGATCTCGGAGTCCTAGTGGACAATCACTTAAATATGAGCAAGCTGTGTGCTGCAGCTGCCAAAAAAGCCAACACAGTGCTGGGCTGCATTAACAGAGGGATAGAATCAAGATCACGTGAAGTATTAATACCACTTTACAATGCCTTGGTAAGGCCACACGTGGAATACTGCATCCAGTTTTGGTCACCACAATGTAAAAAAGATGCTGAGACTCTAGAAAGACTACAGAGAAGAGCAACAAAGATGATTAAGGGCCTGGAGGCTAAAACATATAAGGAACGGCTGCTGGAAATGGCGAAAATCTCCGCCTATTTAAAGGACCATTCACAAGAAAAATATATTATGGTTTGGAGAAGATGGATTGATTACATTCAAAAGAGTTATGAAACTGAAAAGTATTATCTTGCATATGAGTAGATTTTAGATAATTATTAGTAGTTTTAATTATATCATTATTTTAGTTTATAATTTGTTAACACTTGTTTTGAAAAGGAGTTAAAGTGTGTTATGGTTTTGATTGATAGTATAGTTGGTTAATGTTAGTTAGATTATGTTTGTTTATTTGTTACCCTGTAATCAGCTGTGGGAAGTAGGGGAGGGGGGAAGGGGTGGGAGGGGTTTATATTGTATTAAATTTGTAAAACTTTTAATAATAATAATAAAAAAGGAACGGCTGCTGGAATTGGGTATGTCTAGTTTAATGAAGAGAAGGACGAGGGGGGACATGATAGCAGTGTCCCAATATCTCGGGCTGCCACAAAGAAGAGGGAGTCAAGCTATTTTCCAAAGCGCCTGAAGGCAGGACAAGAAGCAACGGGTGGAAACTAATCAAGGAGAGAAGCAACCTAGAACTAAGGAGAAATTTCCTGATGGTTGGAACAATTCACCAGTGGAACAACCTGTCTCCAGAAGCAGTGAATGCTTCAACACTGGAAGTTTTTAAGAAGAGACTGGACAGCCATTTGTCTGAAATGGTATAGGGTTTCCTGCCTGAGCAGACTAGATGACTTCCAAAGTCCCTTCCAACTATCATCATCATCATTACTATTATTATTATCATTCATCGCTCAGTCAGCCAGATGTTCAGCCTGGATTTGGCATTTTGTCTACCTATCGAGTCCTTACCCAGGACCTGGGATAGGCAGATGTGGATGTTTGATGGTATTACAGGTATCGTCGCAGGATGGAAGCAGTTCCTAATACGGCCGCCTTTTGCAATTGACTAATAGCAAATTTGTCAATGCCAATGGTGTTCAAGTGGTGCTCCAATTGTTCTGGGATTGCGCCCAAGGCGCCTATGACTATTGGTACTACCCTTGCTTGCTTTTGCCACAGTCTTTCTATTTCTATTTGTAGGTCTTTGTATTTTGTTATCTTCTCCAGTTCTTTCTCGTCTATTCTGCTGTCTCCAGGCACTGCCACATCCACTATCCAGACTTTTTTGTCTTTCTTATCGACAATTGTTAAGTCTGGGGTGTTATGTTGCAGTGCTTGTCTGTTTGAATTCTGAAGTCCCAGAGCAGTTTAATTTTATCATTTTCTATGACTTTCTCTATTTTATGATCCCACCAGTTTTTGCTTACAGGCATTATTATTATTATTATTATTATTATTATTATTATTACTATTACTATTATTACTACTACTATTAAAATGGAAAACCAAAGAAACCTCCAGAAACAATAGTGTTTAACTACATAGCGTCCAAACAAAAAGAAAAAGAAGAGAATCTTATGAACCAACAGGAAAGAAAGGGGAATCTGACAAGGTAAGTTTAATTCTCTGTCTCTGGGGAAAATTCTGGAGAACTCTTCTTGATCAGTTTCTATCAAGGACTCAAAATGCTACAGAATACATTTAAAATATTGAATGTCTATTTCCTAGTTATTTATTCTAATGATTTCGGTGGCCACAGAGAGATTTAAGGGCAATCCTTTAAATGTCTCGGGTTGTAAAGAGCAGTTGAGATGAGGGCTATAGAAATAGATTGTATAAGTAAATAAATCAACAGTTGAACTTATAGTAACCTCATTAACCTCCTGACCCATACCCCTGCGGGAACTTCAGAAGCCAAAATTAACAACAACACCATCCAGTACATATCGGACTAATAATAAACCATTACAGCCTAGCAAGATCTTCTGATTCATGCAACTCCTACAGCCGCTTTCCCACTTCTTAGCCTATTCCACACTTTTTCAAACATGGACCAATTAAGAGGGGTGGACTTCAACACCCAGAGTGTAAAGTTGCCAATTTTGACGAAACAGGCCCAATCGGGCACACAGCGCAAATGCTGCATCTCAGCGCCACTTGCCCCTCGCTCCCTGCAACGTTTCCCTTCTTTGTCTGCTGGCAGAACGCCTTTGCAGTTGTGGGGAAAGGCGGGAAAGAAGCACCCCAGTCCCAAATCCAGCAGGACTTCAGTTCAGGAATAACAAAATAACAGATTCTAGTCCAGAGGTCCCCAACCTTTCGGGCACCAGGGACCGGTGCCATGGAGAAAGGTTTTTCTGCGGACCAGAAGGGATGTGGTTTTGAATACTGCCTGCGTCCTGAGGATGGAGCTTTGCTTGTTTGTGCAGCCTGCTTGTTGGCATGCTGCGAACCGGTGCCAGTCCACAGACCAGGGGTTGGGGACCCCTGTTCTAGTCCAACCCCCTGCTCAGGCAGGAAGCCCTATACCACGGGCTTGCAACCCGCAGCTTCAGAGCCGCATGTGGCTCTTTGAGCCTTCCCCTGCGGCTCCCAGCCTCCTCCACCATTTGCAGAGAGACAGAGACAGAGAGAGGCACTTGCGCTTCCCTTCTCTCTCTCTCTCTCTCTCTCTCTCTCTCTCTCTGTGTGTGTGTGTGTAAAAAAGGGTGGCCTCACTGCTGTTCTCCAAGCTGACAAGCTTATTGGGCGGGGCTTCTCCTTTGCTGTGTCTCTGCAGGAAGCAGGAAGCAGCAGAAAGCTGAAATCAGCAGCTCTCTCTTTCTCTCCCTCTGTCACACACACTCACACTGAGGGGGAAAGAGGACTGACAGACCAAGGGCAGGAGAGAGCCAGCCCAATAAGAATGTGTGTCAGCTTGTCGGAGAACAGCAGAACAGCGTGAAGCCAGCTTGCCAGGTAAGCAGAAGATCGGAGAGAGGGGGAGGGGGGAGAGAGGAAACATAGAGAGAGGAAGAGAGAGACGGAGAGGGAGAGGGGGGGAGAGAAGGAGAGAGAGAGAGAGAGAGAGAAAGAAAGAGAGGGAGAGAGAGGGAGAGAGGGGGGGGGGATGAAACTGATGCACAGCACCCTCTATTTCTTAATTAAACTCTTCAATCAAGCCTCCCCATCCGGCTCTCTGTGAGAAACAAGGAACGGTTGCTGGAATTGGGTATGTCTAGTTTAACGAAGAGAAGGACAAGGGGGGACATGATAGCTGTGTTCCAAAATCTCAGGGGCTGCCCCAAAGAAGAGGGAGTCAAGCTATTCTCCAAAGCGCCTGAAGGCAGGACAAGAAGCAATGGATGGAAACTAACCAAGGAGAAAAGCAACCTAGAACTAAGGAGAAACTTCCGGTCTTGCCTCCAGAAGCATTGAATGCTCCAACACTGGAAGTTTTTAAGAAGAGACTGGACAGCCATTTGTCTGAAATAGTATAGGGTTTCCTGCCTGAGCAGGGGGTTGGACTTGATGACCTCCAAGGTCCCTTCCAAATCTGTTATTTTGTTATTGTTGTTGTTATATAAATACAGAAGAATGCATATACCCACATATATTATATGACACGAGTCCAGGAAAATTATTTGTACCTTACCGTACAAGCTCAGATTTTGATAGCCACCCTCTTGATGATTCAGGATGAAGGCATTTAATTCAAAATGGCGCACTGGCTTGCTTTCCATTTAGTGTTCTGTAGTGGCTGAAAGTACCAGCTAGAAATCAGGAGACCACATGTTTGAGTTCTGCCTTAGGCACATCAGGTAGGTGACCTTGGGCTGGACTCTCAATCAGCTCTGGCAAACCACTCCCAAAAAGTGTGGCCAAGACGAACTAAATAATAATAATAATAGCAGTAGTAGTAAAGTTGGAAGGGACCTTGGAGGTCATCTAGTCCAACCCCCTGCTCAGGCAGGAAACCCTACACCATTTCGGACAAATGGCTGTCCAGTCTCTTCTTAAAAACTTCCAGTGTTGGAGCATTTACTGCTTCTGGAGGCAGGCTGTTCCACTGATTAATTGTTCTCACTGTCAGGAAGTTTCTCCTTAGTTCTAGGTTGCTTCTCTCCTTGATTAGTTTCCACCCATTGCTTCTTGTCCTGCCTTCAGGTGCTTTGGAAAATAGCTTGACTTCCCTCTTCTTTATGGCAGCCCCTGAGATATTGGAATACTGCTATCATGTCCCCCCTTGTCCTTCTCTTCGTTAAACTAGACATACCCAATTCTAGCAACCGTTCCTTATATGTTTTAGCCTCCAGTCCCCTAATCATCTTTGTTGCTCTTCTCTGTACTCTTTCTAGAGTCTCAGCATCTTTTTTACATCATGGTGACTAAAACTAGATGCAGTATTCCAAGTGTGGCCTTCCCAAGGCATTGTAGAGTGGTATTAATACTTCACGTGATCTTGAATGAACTTGAATCTTTCTAGGTTCTATACTCACTAGGAATCAAAACTGACTTGGAAGTTCATTTGAGAGAGAAAAAAAAGGCTGCCTTACAAATAAGTCACATATAGGAGAGATACGAGCACTGAATTCCCTTTACCAGGTTAGGTTTTTATCTCGGACAAATCTACCAGGAGAGACGGAGAGGGAGAGAGAGGGGGGGGGAGAGAGGGAGAGAGAGAGGGAGAAAAAGAAAGAGAGGGAGAGAGAGGGGGAGAGAGAGGGGGAGAGAGAGGGGGGGAAACTGAGGCACAGCACCCTCTATTTCATTGTTTCTCAACCTTGACAATTTTAAGGCATGTGGACTTCAACTCCCAGAATTCCACAGCCAGCACTGCTGGCTGTGGAATTCTGGGAGTTGAAGTCCACATGCCTTAAAATTGTCAAGGTTGAGAAACACTGCGGTCTATTTCTTTTTAATTAAACTCTTCAATCAAGCCTCCCCCTCCGGCTCTCTGTGAGAAACAAGGAACGGTTGCTTGAATTGGGTATGTCCAGTTTAACAAATGTCAGCTTGTCGGAGAACAGCAGAACAGCGTGAAGCCAGCTTGACAGATAAGCAGAAGATCGGAGAGAGGGGAAGGGAGGAGAAAAGAAAGATAGATAAAGGAAGAGATGGAGATGGAGAGGGAGAGAGAGAGGGGGAGAGAGGGAGAGAGAAAAAGAGAGAGGGGGGGGAAACTGATTCACAGCACCCTCTATTTCTTTTTAATTAAACTCTTCAATCAAACCTCCCCTCTGGCTCTCTGTGAGAAACAAGGAACGGTTGCTGGAATTGAGTATGTGTAGTTTAACAAAGAGAAGGAGGAGGGGGGACATGATAGCAGTCTTCCAATGTCTCAGGGGCTGCCCCAAAGAAGAGGGAGTCAAGCTATTCTCCAAAGCTTCTGAAGGCAGGACAAGAAGCAACGGATGGAAACTAATCAAAGAGAGAAGCAACCTGGAACTAAGTAGAAACTTCCTGACAGTTAGAACAATTAACCAGTGGAACAATCTGCCACTGGAAGCTCCAACACCAGAAGTTTTTAAGAAGAGACTGGACAGCCATTTGTCTGAAATGGTATAGGGTTTTCTGCCTGAGCAGGGGGTTGGACTAGATGACCTCCAAGGTCCCTTCCAACTATTATTATTATTAATAATAATAATACAGTTGGAAGGGACCTCGGAGGTCATCTAGTCCAACTTGCTAGGGGCTCAGGCAGGAAACCCTATACCATTTGGGACAAATGGCTGTCCAGTCTCTTCTTAAAAACTTCCAGTGTTGGAGCATTCACCACTTCTGGAGGCAGGTTGTTCCACTGGTTAATTGTTCTCCCTGCCAGGAAGTTTCTCCTTAGTTCTAGGTTGCTTTTAGGGAAGGAGGAAGTAAGGAGAACCCCTTCTGGAGAGGCTGACCCAGAGGCCTAACTCGACTGTTTTAACGGGAACTCTCAGACAGGCAACCAATGACAGGGGCCTTGCCTCCTACTCCCATGCCCATCATCCCTGCCCTCCCCCTCCCCCTCCCCCCTCCCCCTCAGGTGCGCTCTTCTTTCACGCCTTCCCGGAATCCTGGCACTTTGCACAGACCCCTCCAGGGGGCGCGCTCTGCCAAGAGAAGGGAACGCCAGGAGCTTCCCCATTGGGTCACTGGAGGGCGACCGTCACAGCTGGCTTTCCAGAGCAGGCGAGGCGTCATAAACGCCTGCCGCTCTGGGACGCCGTACTCGCTCTCCTTAACCCCTGGAGCTCCGCGGGAGGCGAAGAGGCTGCGGGAGCGTCTCGCGGGTAAGAGATTCGCACGTGTCTTGGGGAGGGGGATATTCCCGTGCAAAAGGAGACGGAGGAGGGGGAGACCCGTGCACGGCCCTCCTCCGGGTGCAATCCCGGGTCCCATGTTCCCCAGCTGCCTTCTCCATGCGGGTGTGGGGGAGAAGCGGAGCTCCAGAGTAGCAGCAGCAGCAGCAGAACCGGGGATCCCAGGAAGGCGGCGAGGATCCGGGTGTCCCTTCCCGCCCCGTATCCGGGGAAGAAGAGCCCGAGTGGGGGAAGACGAGGGTCGGTCTAGCAGGAGAGGAGAGAAGCCAGGCGAAGAGGCAGGGTTGTGTGAACCTGCCTGCGTGTCAGAGGGAGACACGGATCTCCAAAGGCCACCCAGAAGAAGGGAAAGGGGGCATCCCCAGCCAGGGTTGTTTCCTGCCATGTCATTGGATGTGAACTGATGTTTCATGGTTTGTTCACCTGTTTGGGGTCTGGCAGGTTGTGTGAACCCTGCTTGGAGGTGAATGTAGATCAACATTTTTAAAAGGGGAAACTTTCCTTGTAAGGAAAAATAGTGTGGGAAGTCAGCCTCCCCCCCCCCCAGAGAAGGAAATATTGAAAGGGCAGAACAATATATTTTCTCAAAGGATCTTAAAGAGACAGAAAAGCATGCCCAGTTTTTCTTAAAGTCTGCTTCCCCCAAGTAGAAACCACCTCTATACAAATGCAGATGTAACCATCAGGAATGTTGGAGCTAGGAGATTAGGAAGACAAAGACCTAACACCTGCCTACCCCACCTGAGACAGGACATGGTAGGATTAATTCACAAAGGCCAAAGGGCACACCCAAACTCAGGTCAGAATACATGACACAAGAAATAGCCTCAAAACAGGAACAGGAAATAACTCCAAACAAAAGGCTGGGGGCGGGCGTAATAAAAAACCTACTCCCTACATGTGCTAAGTCCTTTTTTCCCTCACTTCTCTTGCTGCCAGAACCATCTTCCTGTCTGTCTCTCCTCTCCAATAAACTACAACCTTCTTCCCAAAGCAGTTGCCATGTTTATTCCCAGTTTGGATGAACCACAGTGAAGACCTTTCTTCCAACAATAGTGTACCACACAAATGCGCACATCTACACACAAAAAGAGGACTTATCTGCTCGAGGACACTGGAATCCTATACCAGTTTTGGAAAAGTATTTATTTCCACGGGAATGAGTCTTGTTCAATGGTTAAAATTCTGCACTTTCTCATTCTTGGAATTTATTTTCTTTTCTATCTCAGATACACAAAGGGGAAACCATTTGTACCTGTTTGCGTACAAAATTATTTCTTGGGGAGCGAGTTCTAAACGGTCATCTGTGGTCCTGGTGGCTACGGGATCGGTCCTATGAATGAAAAAGCGTTTGGAAATGGTCTTTGTGAATGAAAAGGCATTTGAAGATCCACAAGATTCCTTGGACCCATTTGGAATTGTATTACAAGACGGAGACAGAATGGAGACACAACTTTTAGCAAATGAAGCAACTGGAAAAGGCCCTCCAGTTATTCAGCCTGGCAGCTGTGGGCATAGCTGGACAAGAACTGGGCAAGATATCCTGGAGGAGGAAACCATGGTCTGCTCAAATGTTCAGCCCTGGATCTTCAGGAGAGTCCAACATCAGAAGGCTCCCCAAAGACTTTGCAGCCGACTCCACAACTTTTGTTGGCGATGGTTGAGACCAGAAAAGCATACTAAAGCCCAGATGATGGACCTGGTTGTTCTGGAGCAGTTCCTGGCCCGTCTGTCCCCAGAAATGGAGAGCTGGGTGCTGGAGTGTGGAGCAGAAACCAGCTCCCAGGCGGTGGCCCTGGTTGAAAGCTTGCTTCTGAGCCAGGCGGAGGAGAAGAAAGAACAAGTCGACTTGCAGGTGAGAGATCTTCATCTGAGGACTCCAGTAGGGAATAAAAGAATGGGGTTGAGTTCTTCATCCTTCCATTCTAGACATCTCTGGCACTCATAGTATATAGAGGTCCTTCACACTAATTCTGGTAGGACATTGTTCCATTATGCATTGTAGGAATTAAATTGGGGACAGCTGTTCCTTTGATTACCATCTCCTTCATGATGCTGGGAACTCTGAAACTGTGTTCAGAGAACAAGAATCCACTTCATGTTGTGTTATGTCTCTTGTTGGGGGCAGCAGGCTGACTTTGTAAACCGCTTAGAGAGGGCTGGTGTTGTTCGTCCATCGATTTTCGATGAAGACCTTGACAGCTTGTGGGTTGTGGGCCATCAACGATGTGTCCGTAGGTGGCTAATAAGACCAATGTTAGCACGGAATGTTCTGCCACATACTGAACAAAGAAATGTAGACACTGTTAGTTCACTCATTTGCGGAGTGCTCGCTTTTCTTGTGCCAAGATTGTCCTTCTGTGTTCATATGTCTGGCAACCCTGGTACACCAAGGTGCGCCATGTCGGTCGATCATGCGCCAGAAGTTCCCAAGAGATGGTGTTAATATCCAGGGACTTAAGAGAAGCTTTCAACGTGTCTTTGTATCGCTTCTTTTGTCCCCCGTGCGATCGCTTTCCTTGAGACAGCTCACCATAGAAGAGCTGTTTAGGGATGCGATGATCTGGCATCCTTACAACATGGCCTGCCCAGCACATCTGGGCTTTCATCAACAGAGTGTAAACTGATGATAGGCCTGCTCTGGAGAGGACATCTGTGTCTGGTGTCTTATCCTGCCACCGGATCCTCAGAATTCTACGAAGGCAGGTCATGTGGAAGTAGTTCAGTTGTCTAACGTGCCTCCCGTACACTGTCCAGGTCTCACTAGCATACAATAGGGTAGTTAGCACTGCTGCCTGGTAAACTTTAAGCTTGGTAGCAAGGGCTGGTAAAGCACTGTGAAATGGTATATAAGTCTAAGCGCTATTGCTATTAATTCCACTTCTTTTCTCCTGCCTCCTATTTCAAGTCCTTCACTGGGGAGGTCAGAGATCTATCAAATCCCTCTCAGATGCTGCTTTTCAGGAGGATCTCTCAGGAAGACCCAAGTCAAGATACATCAGGAGGTAATTGAAGACTTTTCTATTCCACAGTGAGGTCCCAGCTGTCTCCTCTTCTTTATGTATCCTATTATCCCTATTACTTTAATCATGTATTTTAAAATTCTGTATCCCTTACAGGAAAGAGTCAAGTGAAGTTGTCTGCTCTTTATGATGGAGATGAAATCGTGATTAAACTTCCAACTCAAGTAAGAGGGGAAAATTAATTTATTAGGTTTACGTTTTCCCTTTTTTTTTCCAGGAAATGAAGCTGATGTTCAAAGCATTTTCTCCTTACAGTTGTTCTTCTTTTTTGGGGTTGGGTTATTTTTGTGTTCCTGAGCAACTGGACAGGGGAATAGAAGACTCAAGTTGCTATCAGTCAGCTTAGTTTTCTTTGAAGTCACTTGGATCCCGTGGTTTGTAATTTCCACCATTATCAGGAAATATTTTTAAAGGCCTGCTCTTCACTCTTCTTCTGGTTATTCTTCCTGGCATTAGTATAATAATAATAATAATAATAATAATAATAATAATAATAATAATAATACAAGCATCTGCAACATAACACCCCACGCTTAACAATTGTCGATAAGAAAGACAAAAAAGTCTGGATAGTGGACGTGGCAGTGCCTGGAGACAGCAGAATAGACGAGAAAGAACTGGAGAAGATAACAAAATACAAAGACCTACAAATAGAAATAGAAAGACTGTGGCAAAAGCAAGCAAGGGTAGTACCAATAGTCATAGGCTCCTTGGGTGCAATCCCAAAACAACTGGAGCACCACTTGAACACCATTGGCATTTACAAATTCGCTATTAGTCAATTGCAAAAGGCGGCCTTATTAGGAACTGCTTCCATCCTGCGACGATATCTGTAATACCATCAAACATCCACATCTGCCTATCCCAGGTCCTGGGTAAGGACTCGATAGGTAGACAAAATGCCAAATCCAGTCTGAACATCTGGCTGACTGTGTGATGATCCATCATAATAATAATAAAGTTGGTCATCTAGTCCAGTGGTTCTTAACCTCTTTGAATGAATCGCCCCCTTGAGCCAATGAGGAAATTGTCATTGCCCCCCTCCCCCAACATAACCTCTCAATCACAACATAGGAAATAATTCTTCAATTTATGCAAACACTTGTTTTGTTTTCTTTAAATTTGTCATTGGGACATATCGATGCAAATAATTTATTTCCAGGTTTTTTTCCCATATCTCAACTGTGTGAAAAATTTTGGTGCCACCCGTCACTTTATTCCCAAACTTCGTGATAACATGTATTTCATTATTATCTTATTTATTCAAGACACTTAAATGTAATGACCACTGAAAACAAAATTCAACTGCAAGAAAGTGAAATGCCCGAAAAGAAAAACAGGAACATTTAATGATTGAATGACAAGTGAAATTTAAGACGCAAAAAGAAATATAAACATGCCCACCCAGTAGGCTTCACCCACCCTGGCTGCACCCACCCGCCCCCTTGAGGCAACTGCAATGCTGATGCAGCCCTCAATGAAATTGAGTTTGACACCCCTGCTCTAGAAAGAGTGCAGAGAAGAGCAACAAAGATGATTAGGGAACTGGAGGCTAAAACATATAAGGAACAGTTGCTGGAATTGGGTATGTCTAGTTTAATGAAGAGAAGGACGAGAGGGATCCCTTCCAACTTTATCATCATCATCAATCATCATCATCATTATTATTGAAAAAATATTATTATTATTAATAATAATAGTAATAATAATAGTAAAGTTGGAAGGAACCTTGGAGGTCATCTAGTCCAACCCCCTGCTCAGGCAGGAAACCCTACACCATTTTGGACAACTGGCTGTCCAGTCTCTTCTTAAAAACTTCCAGTGTTGGAGCATTTACTGCTTCTGGAGGCAGGCTGTTCCACTGGTTAATTGTTCTCACTGTCAGGAAGTTTCTCCGTAGTTCTAGGTTGCTTCTCTCCTTGATTAGTTTCCACCCGTTGCTTCTTGTCCTGCCTTCAGGTGCTTTGGAAAATAGCTTGATTCCCTCTTCTTTATGGCAGCCCCTGAGATATTGGAATACTGCTATCATGTCCCCCCTTGTCCTTCTCTTCGTTAAACTAGAGTCATACCCAATTCTAGCAACCGTTCCTTATATGTTTTAGACTCCAATCCCCTAATCATCTTTGTTGCTCTTCTCTGTACTCTTTCTAGAGTCTCAACATCTTTTTTACATCGTGGTGACCAAAACTGGATGCAGTATTCCAAGTGTGGCCTTACCAAGGCATTGTAGAGTGGTATTAATACTTCACGTGATCTTGATTCTATCCCTCTGTTAATGCAGCCTAGCACTGTGTTGGCCTTTTTGGCAGCTGCAGCACACTGCTGGCTCATGTTTAGGTGATTGTCTACTAGGACTCCGAGGTCCCTCTCACAGTTACTACTATTGAGCATGATGCCACCTATGCTGTACTTGTGCATTTGGTTTTTCTTGCCTAAATGTAGAACCTTGCTTTTTTCACCACTGAATTTCATTTTGTTAGATAGCGCCCAATGTTCAAGTCTGTCCAGATCCTTCTGTATCTTAACCCTGTCTTCTGGAGTGTTGGCTATTCCTGCCAGCTTGATGTCATCTGCAAATTTGATGAGTTCCCCATCTATCCCTTCATCCAAATCGTTGATGAAGATGTTGAAGAGCACTGGGCCCAGAACAGAGCCCTGGGGCATCCCACTACACACTTCCCTCCATATAGATGCAGTTCCATTGAAGACCACTCGCTGAGTACGGCCAGTCAGCCAGCTATGGATCCATTTGGTGGTGATTCTGTCTACCCCACATTTTTCTATCTTATCAAGTAGTAGGTTGTGATCTACTTTATCAAATGCCTTACTGAAGTCCAAGTAAATTATGTCCACAGCATTCCTCTGATCCACTAATTTTGTCACTTGGTCAAAGAATGCAATAAGATTTTTTTAACGTACTGGCCATGTAGTGCTTTGTCTTCCCATGCCTCTATTCTGTTCTTCATTTGGTCTTTCTTGTAGGCCAGTTTTTTTTTATTATTGATCATCGCACAGTCAGCCAGATGTTCAGACTGGATTTGGCATTTTGTCTACCTATCGAGTCCTTACCCAGGACCTGGGATAGGCAGATGTGGATGTTTGATGGTATTACAGATATCGTCGCAGGATGAAAGCAGTTCCTAGTAAGGCCGCCTTTTGCAATTGACTAATAGCGAATTTGTCAATGCCAATGGTGTTCAAGTGGTGCTCCAGTTGTTATGGGATTGCACCCAAACCGCCGATGACTATTGGTACTACCCTTGCTTGCTTTTGCCACAGTCTTTCTATTTCTATTTGTAGGTCTTTGTATTTTGTTATCTTCTCCAGTTCTTTCTCGTCTCTTCTGCTGTCTCCAGGCACTGCCACGTCCACTATCCAGACTTTTTTGTCTTTCTTATCGACAATTGTTAAGTCTGGGGTGTTATGTTGCAGGTGCTTGTCTGTTTGAATTCTGAAGTCCCAGAGCAGTTTAATTTTATCATTTTCTATGACTTTCTCTATTTTATGATCCCACCAGTTTTTGCTTACAGGCAAATGATATTTTTTGCAGATCTTCCAATGCACCATTGTTGCTACTTTGTCATGCCGCTGCTTGTAATCAGTCTGTGCAATCTTCTTGCAACAGCTTACCAAGTGGTCCACTGTTTCTTCAGCTTCTTTGCATAGGCGGCACTTACTGTCTGTTGCTGTCTTCTCAATTTTGACTTTATATGCATTTGTCCTTAAGGCTTGGTCTTGTGCAGCCAGAATTAGTCCCTCGGTCTCTTTCTTCAATTTTCCTGCTCTTAGCCATTGCCAGGTCTTGTTATTATCTGCTTTCCCAGCTATTTTTTTAATGTATTGGCCATGTAGTGCTTTGTCTTCCCATGCCTCTATTCTGTTCTTCATTTGGTCTTTCTTGTAGGCCAGTTTGGTCTCTCCAGTAGTCAGTAAGCCTTCCTGATATACTAATTTCAGTGCATCTTCATCATTGTTCTTCAGATATTCTTCCAAAGCCATTTTTTCTTCTTCAACCATCTGATGTACTTGTAGCATTCCACGCCCACCTATTTGCCTTGGTAGATAAAGTCTATCAATGTCACTGCGTGGATGAAGGGCATGATTCATTGTCATTATTTTTCTGGTCTTCCTATCCATTGCTTTTAGTTCTGCTTGAGTCCAGTCCACTATTCCAGCTGTGTATCTAATGACTGGAATTGCCCAGGTGTTGATTGCCTTTATGGTATTTCCTCCATTGAGTTTGGACTTTAAGATCTTCTTCACTCTCTTGATGTATTCACCTCTAATCTTTTTCTTGACTTCAGTGTGCTTGATGTTGTCAGCTTGAAGGATACCCAAGTATTTGTAGTACTCTTCCTCATCCAGACTCTTAATGTTATTTTCGTGGGGCATCTTGATTCCTTCAGTTTTCACTATTTTTCCTTGTTTGATAGTAAGTGTGGCACATTTGTCCAAGCCAAACTCCATTACAATATCTTGGCTATATATACGGACAGTGTTGAGCAGCGATTCTATTTCAGATGATGTTTTTCCATACAGCTTCAGATCATCCATGTAAAGGAGGTGGGATAGTCTGGCAGATGTTTTTGATGTTTGATAGCCATGTCCTGAGTTATTCAGTATTGTTGACAGAGGAAACAGTGCAATAACAAATAGTAATGGTGATAATGAATCTCCTTGAAATATTCCTCTCTTGATATTAACCTCTCCCAGCCTCTCACCATTGATCTGCAACTGTGTCTTCCATTGTGCCATCGATCTTTGCACAAATTTTCTGATGTTTCTACTGACTCCTGTTATTTCTAAGCACTTGATTATCCAGTCATGTGGCAGAGAGTCAAATGCCTTTTTGTAGTCAATCCATGCCACATTCAGGTTGGTCTTCCTTTCTTGCAGTTTTCCAAGATCATTTTGTCTATTAGGAGTTGATCTTTTGTTCCTCTGCTATTGGGGCGGTTTCCTTTCTGCTCAGGTGGAAAGAGATTGTTTTCAACTAGATGCTGTTGTACTGCATCAGCTATCACACCAGTTAGTAATTTGAAAGTTGTTGGTAAGCAGGTAATTGGCCTGTAGTTACCTGGTGTTGCCCCTTTTGCTGGATTTTTCATTATTAGGTAGGTTTTCCCAGTTGTTAGCCACTTTTCAATTTCTCCTCCTTGTAGTATATTGTTGAACTGCTTGGCAGTGAGTGGGTGTATAACAGTTAGATGTTTCAACCAAAACCCATGCAGTTCATCTTCACCTGGTGCATTTCATCTTCACCAAATTTTTGATTTTCCTTGCTCTTTTTTTACCATTTTTGTTTATTATTATTGTTGTTGTTGTTGTTGTTGTTGTTGTCGTCATCATCATCATCATCATCTGTAGCTTGGGTGCAGGATGAGGGCGGTGTGTTCTCCGAGCTTGTAGGTTGGTTTCCGAACGTTTCGTTACCAGGCTAGGTAGGACTAGGTAACCTCTTCAGCAGAATTCAGGGGATGTCAGTATCAGTGTTCTTTTGTTTATAGGGGCTCCAGGTGTAGGTGTGTCAAGTGGGAGTCTTATGACGGGATAGGTATAAGGCAGTGGTTCTTAACCTTTCTAATGCCGTGACCCCATAATACAGTTCCCCATGTTGTGGTGACCCCCAAGTGGGTGTGGCCACCAATAAGAGGGAGTAGGACAGCTAGGGAAAAGGGAACAAAATGGTGGACAGCATGGTTTGGTGACCCCCATGAAATGGTCGTTCGACCCCAAATGGGGTCCCGACCCACAGGTTGAGAACCACTGGTATAAGGCATAATGGAGAGGCTTGTGATGGACCTTATGATAAGGTGGTTCTGTCAGGTCAAGGTTATTGGGAGGTGAACTGGTGGGAGATGGCATCATGAGACCCCTCACTTGACACCCACACCTGAAACCCTTAAAACAGAAGAACACTGATACTGACATCCCCTGAACTCTGCTGAAGAGTTTACCTAGTCCTACCTAGCCTGGTAACGAAACGTTCAGAAACCAACCCACAAGCTCGGAGAACGAACTTTCACCCTCCTAGGATTGTTTCTTATGGGGACATCATAAGCCTTTTGCTGAAATGCTAGAAAGAATCTCCTCCTCTCATTTCCTTCCGCAAACAGGGAAAGGATTGGGGTCAGTGATAGTTAGGGATTCTAAGGCCCATCTGCAAGTTGATTCTCTCCAGATCATGGGAGTCTTTTGATAATGGATAGATGAATGGATGGCTGGATAGATAGATAGATAGATAGATAGATAGATAGATAGATAGATAGATAGATAGATAGATAGATATAGAAGCGAGGTTACTTTCATTGAATGGCACTGAAAGTCTTGCAGAATCAATCAAATTGATAAAATCTGCCCAAAATTATTTTTTCAGTCAAAGGTTGTTGGCTCCTTCTATGTTCTCACATAACCCTGGAATCCTATCAAGCACAGACATTTACAATGGGGCAAAAAAGTATTTAGTCAGCCACCAATTGTGCAAGTTCTCCCACTTAAAAAGATGAGAGAGGCCTGTAATTGTCGTCATAGGTAGACCTCAACTATGAGAGACAAAATGAGAAAACAAATCCAGACAATCACATTGTCTGATTTGGAAAGAATTTATTTGCAAATTATGGTGGAAAATAAGTATGTGGTCAATATCAAAAGTTCATCTCAATACTTTGTTATATATCCTTTGTTGGCAATGACAGAGGTCAAACGTTTTCTGTAAGTCTTCACAAGGTTGGCACACACTGTTGCTGGTATGTTGGCCCATTCCTCCATGCAGATCTCCTCTACAGCAGTGATGTTTTGGGGCTGTCGCTGGGCAACACGGACTTTCAACTCCCTCCAAAGGTTTTCTATGGGGTTGAGATCTGGAGACTGGCTAGGCCACTCCAGGACCTTGAAATGCTTCTTACGAAGCCACTCCTTCATTGCCCGGGTGGTATGTTTGGGATCATTGTCATGCTGAAAGACCCAGACACGTTTCATCTTCAATGCCCTTGCTGATGGAAGGAGGTTTGCACTCAAAATCTCACAATACATGGCCCCATTCATTCCTTCCTTTACACGGATCAGTCGTCCTGGTCTCTTTGCAGAAAAACAGCCCCAAAGCATGATGTTGCCACCCCCATGCTTCACAGTAGGTATGGTGTTCTTTGGATACAACTCAGCATTCTCTTTCCTCCAAACATGACGAGTTGTGTTTCTACCAAACAGTTCTACTTTGGTTTCATCTGACCATAGGACATTCTCCCAATCCTCTTTTGGATCATCCAAATGCTCTCTAGCAAACTTCAGACGGGCCTGGACATGTACTGGCTTAAGCAGGGGGACACATCTGGCACTGCAGGATCTGAGTCCCTGGCGGTGTAGTGTGTTACTGATGGTTGCCTTTCTTACATTGGTCCTAGCTCTCTGCAGGTCATTCACTAGGTCCCCCCCATGTGGTTCTGGGATTCTTGCTCACCGTTCTTGTGATCATGTTGACCCCACGTGGTGAGATCTTGCGTGGAGCCCCAGATCGAGGGAGATTATCAGTGGTCTTGTATGTCTTCCATTTTCTAATTATTGCTCCCATAGTTGATTTCTTCACACCAAGCTGCTTGCCTATTGCAGATTCAGTCTTCCCAGCCTGGTGCAGGTCTACAATTTTGTTTCTGGTGTCCTTCGACAGCTCTTTGGTTTTCACCATAGTGGAGTTTGGAGTGTGACTGTTTGAGGTTGTGGACAGGTGTCTTTTATACTGATAACAAGTTCAAACAGGTGCCATTAATACAGGTAATGAGTGGAGGACAGAGGAGCCTCTTAAAGAAGAAGTTACAGGTCTGTGAGAGCCAGAAATCTTGCTTGTTTGTAGGTGACCACATACTTATTTTCCACCATAATTTGCAAATAAATTCTTTCCAAATCAGGCAATGTGATTGTCTGGATTTGTTTTCTCATTTTGTCTCTCATAGTTGAGGTCTACCTATGATGACAATTACAGGCCTCTCATTTTTTTAAGTGGGAGAACTTGCACAATTGGTGGCTGACTAAATACTTTTTTGCTCCACTGTAAATTAGTACATGTCTTTGCTTTGGGAAGTTGGGAACAATAAAACAGCTCTTACAAATCCTTCTGGGCTTGTTCTGTTCTCTTTTTCCTTGTTCAGGAGGATCTCGCGGCTTTCAAGGAGGTAGCTGTGTATTTCTCCGAGGAGGAGTGGTCTCAGCTGGATCCTGACCAAAAAGCGCTGCATTGGGAAGTCATGCTGGAAAATTATAGGAACGTGACCTCTCTGGGTAAGAGTGTGCTACTCACCAGAGAGTTTGGGAAGACATCCTTTAATTAGATGCCATCGGCTGTTTCTTATTTTAAAAAAATCCCCATCCAAATGTCATCTCCTGGGGGGGGGGAGAAGGATTAGGTCAATGTGTTGATGCTTTGATACATCTTTTGTTATTTCTCATCTACCGAATTTTTCCATTTCCGTTTCAAGAGTGACAAACTAACTCCTTGCCTTGAGGAGATGCTCAGTTCCATCACACTGACTCCAGCTTTTTGGTCCCAGATGCTTTCCCATCTGTGCTAGGATTGTCACTGATACAGGCTCTTGGATTAATGACTAAATCGATTTACTGTTTTTTGAGGTTTCTAGTGGAATCGGCTGCCGTCCAATAAACGCTAGGTTTTCTCCCAATATCTCTTTGAATGCTTCCCTGTTTGTTCCTTAATTGAGAGCAGATTCTGCTTGAGATTTCAATATGTTCAGATAATTCTGAGCAAAAAAAGATGCTTTAGATACTAATCATGTCCATACTATGCCACTTGTAAGTATGCCACTGTGCAATAAACCCTTCTTGAGGGGGATGGGCAATCTTGAAACATGAAAAGTAAACAAATTAAAAAACAACAACAGTGTTATCGAGTTTGGGTAATGAAATGTCTGCAAGAAAACAACCAGGCACAGAGAACACCAAAGGATACCTCAGTGGAACAACCTGCCTCCAGAACAGTGGTTCTCAACCTGTGGGTTGAGACCCCATTTGGGGTCAAACGACCATTTCACAGGGGTCGCCAAACAACGCAGTCTGCCATTTTTCCCCCTTTTCCTTAGCTGTACTACTCCCTTTTATTCTATTGGCTTTTGAAAGCCAATAGAATAGACTCTCTTGAATAGAGTCTAATTCTATTGGCTTTCAAAAGCCAATAGGAATTGTCCAGGCTGTCTCTGCCCTGCTGAGCCCGCCAAAAGTCCCATTCTGCAAACGGTGCTGCACCAGTTGAGTAGTCCTCGACTTACGACCAGTTGAGTAGTCCTCGACTTACGACCGGTTGGGGTCACGGCATTAAAAAGGTTGAGAACCACTGCTCCAGAAGCTGTGAATGCTCCAACAGTGGAAGTTTTTAAGAAGAGACTGGAAGCAATTTGTCCGAAATGATATAGGGTTTCCTGCCTGGGCAGGGGGTTGGACTAGATAACCTCCAAGGTCCCTTCCAACATCATCATTATCATCATTATTATTATTATTTCAACCCTGATCTATAAATATTCTCCTTTATTGATAGAGAAATTGGAATTTGGCAAATTTTGGGAAGGAAATTCTTAATACTTTCTGTAGTTTGATTTTTTTTTTTGCCTAACATTGTTATGAGTTCGATTTCTCTTTTCCTTTGAAGGTAATAATGGGGAGGAGAATCAAGATAGCAGGGAACCATTCCAAGTGATCAGTCGTGGAGACAGAACAGAAAAGCTGGCAAATCAGATGGAAGTAAAAAGGCATGAGAAAAATAAGTTGAATAATTGGAATCGTGAAAGCTCATTTTCCGTTTATGCTCCAGTACACGGGTCGGCAACCCCCGGCTCTGGAGACCATGCGGCTCTTTCAGCCTTCTACTGCGGCTTCCAGTCTTCCTCCACCATTTGCAGTCCCACAAAAAAGAAAAAGGTGGGACTAAAAAAGTTCAATCAATCAATTCCAACTTCTCACGAAAAAAAAAAAATATCTCGCAAAGTTGGAATTGATTGATTGAACTTCTTTTGTTTATGGGACTGTCCACAAACTTCTTTTCTTCTTGGGACTGCATGTGGCAGCGGCCGAGGAAGAGACGGAGGCCTGCTGGAAAGAAGATGCGTGCGTCAGATGGGGCGTGCGGGGAGCGGGGGGGTTTCTGCCAACAAATGGAGCTGGGGAAACGGGCTGGGTGGGGGGACCTGCCAGTGCCACTGCCATGATCCCCCCTCCACAGCCACCCAGCCACCATCGCCGATATTCTCACCTGGCCTCTCGTCTTCCACACTCAAATTGGCTGCTAGCGGTTTGGATGGCTCTGCTCCGTCCGAGTTGAAGAAAGCTGCTTTCTGCTGGCCTCCGCTTTCTTCATCTCAGATGGAGCGGAGCCACGCAAGCCGCTAGCAGCCGATTTGAGTGTGGGAGAAGAGCGTTTCCTCAGGAACCACCCGAAGCTCCGCAGCTGGAAGAGCTTCAGCCGAGGCTGCTTTAGGAAGGTGTCTCCAGCCTCGAAACTGCTTAGCACCTTAGCACTGAAGGAAAGGGCAGCTCTTTATAGCCGCCGCATGCTCTGGCCCCAGGGAGCGCCTTTTATGCACGAGGCGCTCGCCTCATTCACGCCCTGGAGCGCGAGGAAGGCAGCCAGAAGCAGTGGTGGAGGCGCCTTCCTACTTGATAAGGCTGATGCAAGGTAAAGGCGCTCTAGGTTCAATTCCGGCCATTCCCTTCCCACCTGGACCGCTCCTCCAATCAGTTACTCGGGCACGGTAGCCCCCTCCTCTTCAAGAAGCCTCATCCAATTCTATGCAGGGGAATCTGGCGAAAGGGGAGCACAATGAGGAGCGTAAGGGAGAAGCGAGTGGGATATGGTAGGAGAGGCGGGGCCTATTCATTTGACAGTGTGAGAGGGAGGGAAAGAAAGAGAGAGAGAGAGCATGTGAACTGCAACAGAGGCTGGTCTGTTCCCAACCCAAATGGTGAAGCATCAGTTTGGTTTCCAGACGTCTTTCCAGAGCCCTGGGAAAAGCATGTAAAGCAAACTGTTGTCCTTTTACTTTTCTTGTTTCCTAGGAACGGTCAGACAGTTATTGAGACAGGCGAGTGGCAGCCACCCCCTATTAAAAGAGAAGAAGAATTGGAAGTTGATAGATTTTCCCAGTAAGTGGTTTGCTGGGAGGGAGGGAGGGAGGGAGGGAGGGAGGGAGGGAGGGAGGGAGAGAGAGGGAGGGAGGGAGAGAGAGAGAGAGAGAGAGAGGGAGGGGAGGGAGAGAGGGAGGGAGAAAGAGAGGGAAAGAGAGGGAGGGAGCATGTGAACTGTAACAGAGGCTGGTCTCTTCCCAACCCAAATGGTGAAGCATCAGTTTGGTTTCCAGACGTCTTTCCAGAGCCCTGGGAAAAGCATGTAAAGCAAACTGTTGTCCTTTTACTTTTCTTGTTTCCTAGGAACGGTCAGACAGTTATTGAGACAGGCGAGTGGCAGCCACCCCCTATTAAAAGAGAAGAAGAATTGGAAGTTGATAGATTTTCCCAGTAAGTGGTTTGCTGGGAGGGAGGGAGGGAGGGAGAGAGAGGGAGGGAGGGAGAGAGAGAGAGAGAGAGAGAGAGAGAGAGGGAGGGGAGGGAGAGAGGGAGGGAGAAAGAGAGGGAAAGAGAGGGAGGGAGCATGTGAACTGTAACAGAGGCTGGTCTCTTCCCAACCAAACGGTGAAGCATCAATTTGGTTTCCAGACGTCTTTCCAGAGCCCTGGGGAAAGCATGTAATGCAAACTGTTGTGGTCCTTTTACTGTTCTTGTTTCCTAGGAATGGTCAGACAGTTATTGAGACAGGCGAGTGGCAGCCACCCCCTTTTAAAAGAGAAGAAGAATTGGAAGTTGATAGATTTTCCCAGTAAGTGGTTTGCTGGGAGGCAGAGGGAGGGAGAGAGAAAGGAAGGGAGAGAGAGGGAGGGAGGGAGGGAGAGAGGGAGGGAGTCTGGTCTCTTCCCAACCCAAATGGTGAAGCATCAATTTGGTTTCCAGACGTCTTTCCAGCGACCTAGGAAAAGCATGTAAAGCAGACATGTGAAATACAAGGCCAGGGGGCCGGATGCAGCCCGCGAAGTGGTTGCATGTGGCTCGCAAAGCCATCCTGGCAACAGTGAGGGAATGGCCCCCTTTGCCTTGGCCCTAGCCCAGGTCGGCGGGAGCCAATGTACAAGTTTGTGGTGGCCATCTATGCTGAAATACATTCAGTCTTAGCTGCACAAGGCTGTCTGCAAACAGTGAGGAATCAGCCCCTGCCCCATCGGCCCTACCTCTTGGGTGCATGCTGGGGAGGTGTCACTCTTTGTGAGGAATGAAGAAATGCACCATCGCCTGGAAGTGGCCAGCAAATGGCCCTCACCTATTTCACCTATCTGGCTTGATGGGCTCCGGGGAAGGGGTTTCGGCAGGCAGCAGGGTGCTCTCCTCACAGCGCTGAGAGGCTAAGCTGGGCAGCGCGAATCCAAAAAGAAGTGCAATGCTGCCTAGACCCCAGTCTGCCTAGTTTCAGCAGGCAGCAAGGTGCAAAGCTGACGAGCTTCACACCGCCTGCTCAACCTCTTGGCGCTGTGAGGAGAGCGCCTCACTGGCTGCCTTGACATGAACGATATAGAGCTGGCCATGCCCACCCAGTAGGCCACACTCACTCCATCCACACCCACCCAGTGGGCCGCACCCAGCCTGGCCACACCCACCCAGCCCCCCAAGGGCAACCGCAATGCTGATGCGGCCCTCAGTGAAATTGAGTTTGACACCGCTGATGTAAAGCAAACTGTTGTGGTCCTTTTACTTTTCTTGTTTCCTAGGAACGGTCAGAGAGCTATTGAGACAGGCGAGTGGCAGCCCCCCCCTATTAAAAGAGAAGAAGAATTGGAAGTTGATAGATTTTCCCAGTAAGTGGTTTCCTGGGAGGGAGAGGGAGGGAGAGAGAGAGGGGGGGAGGGAGGGAGAGGGAGGGAGAAAGAGAAGGAGAGAGAGGGAGGGAGCATGTGAACTGCAACAGAGGCTGGTCTCTTCCCAACCCAAATGGTGAAGCATCAATTTGGTTTCCAGACGTCTTTCCAGCGCCCTAGGAAAAGCATGTAATACAAACTGTTGTGGTCCTTTTACTGTTCTTGTTTTCTAGGAACGGTCAGAGAGTTATTGAGACAGGCGAGTGGCAGCCACCCCCTTTTAAAAGAGAAGAAGAATTGGAAGTTGATAGATTTTCCCAGTAAGTCGTTTGCTGGGAGGCAGAGGGAGGGAGGGAGAGAGAGAGGGAGGGAGGGAGAGAGAGAGAGGGAGGGAGGGAAGGGAGGGAGAGGGAGGGAGGGAGCATGTGAACTACAACAGAGGCTGGTCTCTTCCCAACCCAAATGGTGAAGGATCAGTTTGGTTTCCAGACGTCTTTCCAGTACCCTGGGAAAAGAATGTAAAGCAAACTGTTGTGGTCTTTTTACTGTTCTTGTTTCCTAGGTATGGTCAGAGAGTTATTGAGACAGGCGAGTGGCAGCCACCCCCTTTTAAAAGAGAAGAAGAATTGGAAGTTGAAAGATTTTTCCAGTAAGTGGTTTGCTGGGAGGGAGAGGGAGAGAGAGGGAGAAAGGAAGAGGGGGGGAAGAGAGAGGGAGAGAGCCTGTGAACTGCAGCAGAGGCTGGTCTCTTCCCAACCCAAATGGTGAAGCATCAGTTTGGTTTCCAGATGTCTTTCCAGAGCCCTGGGAAAAGCATGTAAAGTAGACGTGTCAAACACAAGGCCTGGGGGCCAGATGCGGCCCGTTTGTGATGTCACGCCTCCTCTGGAAAGCCAGCCGTGACTTTCGCCTTCCAGTGACCCAATGGGGAAGCTCCTGGTGTTGCCTTCCTTTGGCAGAGGGAGCCCCCTGGAGGATCCTGCATGCAATGCAGCTGCTCATGCCCTGAGTGGGAGAAAGGGACCATTTTCCATGGAGGGAGGAACAGGAAGAAGGAAGCTGTTGTCGCCGCCCCTCCTTTCCAGAAATAAATCCAGTATCTTCTCAGTCCAGTTGCTTTGGACAACTTTTGAATGTATCCTTCCTTTTAAAGTTCAGAATAATGTAGAGCTGGAAGGGATCTTGGAGGTCTTCTAGTCCAGCCCCTTGCTCAAGCAGGAGACTTTATACCAGACATGTCAAACACAAGGCCCGGGGGCCGGATGCGGCCCGCGATGTGGTTTCATGTGGCCTGCGAAGCCATCCTGGAAACTGAGGGAACGGCCCCTGCTGCCTTGGCCCTGGCCGAGGCCAGCCAGGAGCCAATGTACAATTTTGTGGTGACCACCTAGGCTGAAACGTATTCAGTCTTAGCTCCACAAGGCCATCTGGAAACAGTGAGGAACCAGACCCTGCTGCATCGGCCCACCCCCTGGGTGTATGCTGGGAGGTGCCACCCTTTGTGAGGAATGAAGAAATATACCATCGCTTGAAAGTGGCCAGCAAATGGCCCTCACCACTTCACATATCTAGCTTGATGGGCTCTGGGGCAGGGTTTTTGGCAGGCAGCAGGGTGCTCTCCTCATAGTGCTGAGAGGCTGAGCTGGGCGTCGGAAATCCAAAAAGAAGCGCGACGCCACCCAGCTCCCAGCCTGCCGGGTTTCAGCAGGCAGCAGGGTGCTAAACTCACAGTGCCAAGAGCTGAGCTGGGTAGTGGGAATCTAATAAGGTGCAATGCTGCCTAGCCCCCAGTCTGCCCAGTTTCAGCAGGCAGCAAGGTGCAAAGCTGACGAGCTTCCCACTGCCTGGCTCAACCTCTTGGCACTGTGAGGAGAGCACCTCACTGCCTGCCTTGATGTGAACGATATAGAGCTGGCCATGCCCACCCAGTAGGCCACACCCACCCAGTGGGCCGCACCCACCCTGGCCACATCCACCCGGCCCCCCAAGGGCAACCGCAATGCTGATGCGGCCCTCAGTGAAATTGAGTTTGACACCGCTGATGTAAAGCAAACTGTTGTGGTCCTTTTCTTGTTTCCCAGGAACGGTCAGAGAGCTATTGAGACAGGCGAGTGGCAGCCACCCCCTTTTAAAAGAGAAGAAGAATGGGAAGTTGATAGATTTTCCCAGTAAGTAGTTTGCTGGGAGGGAGAGGGAGGGGGAGAGAGAGGGGGAGGGAGGGAGGGAGAGGGAGGGAGGGAGAAAGAGAAGGAGAGAGAGGGAGGGAGCATGTGAACTGCAACAGAGGCTGGTCTCTTCCCAACCCAAATGGTGAAGCATCAAATTGGTTTCCAGACGTCTTCCCAGCGCCCTGGGGAAAGCATGTAATGCAAACTGTTGTGGTCCTTTTACTGTTCTTGTTTCCTAGGAACGGTCAGAGAGTTATTGAGACAGGCGAGTGGCAGCCACCCCCTTTTAAAAGAGAAGAAGAATTGGAAGTTGATAGATTTTCCCAGTAAGTGGTTTGCTGGGAGGCAGAGGGAGGGAGGGAGAGAGAGAGGGAGGGAGGGAGGGAGCATGTGAACTGCAACAGAGGCTGGTCTCTTCCCAACCCAAATGGTGAAGCATCAATTTGGTTTCCAGACGTCTTCCCAGCGCCCTGGGGAAAGCATGTAATGCAAACTGTTGTGGTCCTTTTACTGTTCTTGTTTCCTAGGAACGGTCAGAGAGTTATTGAGACAGGCGAGTGGCAGCCACCCCCTATTAAAAGAGAAGAAGAATTGGAAGTTGATAGATTTTCCCAGTAAGTGGTTTGCTGAGAGGGAGGGAGAAAGAGAGAGAGTGAGAGGGGGAGAGAGAGAGCATGTGAATTGCAACAGAGGCTGGTCTTTTCCCGAACCCAAATGGTGAAGCATCACTTTGGTTTCCAGAGGTCTTTCCAGAGCCCTGGGATGCATCTTTTTGTGACATCTTTATTTGCCTTGAGTAGTTCTTTTATTTAATTGGCCATGCAAATTTAATGCAAGAATTATGTGTATGGAAATCATTATTGTAAGAATTAGACAGCAGCTCAAGAGGCAATCATCCTGCCTGGTGTGTCGTGTGGAAGGGCTCTATCAACTCTACGTTGGATATTGTCATCTTCTCAACATTAATTGGGCTGCTCTAGTCTCATGAGCTTCCAAACCCAATTTAAGGGACGCTGCAAAGCCACAGCCAGGTGGACAGGCATACTCTGGAATATATTGAAATTAATTTTTAAAAGATTGGGGGGGGGAAGCATGTAATGGAAACTGTTGTCCTTTTACTTTTTTTGTTTCCTAGGATCTGTGAGACAGTTATTGAGATAGGCGAGTGGCAGCCACCCCCTTCTAAAAGACAAAAAGGATTGGAAGTTGTTAGATTTTCCCAGTAAGTGGTTTGCTGGGAGGGAGAGGGAGAGAGGGAGGGGGGTGGAGAGAGAGAGAGAGAGAGAGAGAGAGAGAGAGAGAGAGAGAGAGAGAGAGAGAGAGAATATGAATATACTAGACTTTTAGTAAAGAACGTTTAATGAAATATTTTGATTTTTTTTTAATTAAGAGATGAGGTATAGGGATAATTATGCTGTATTTAAAGATGGTAGATAAGCTACTAAAATTGTTTTTACCTTTTGGGATGAAGGAGAAGGGTTCCTCCCCCCTTTCTCCTATCCATTTCTTTTTTTCTCTGCAATTTTTTTTCTTTTCTATTTTTCTATTTGTAGTTTTTATGGTTTGCACCAGCTTTTACTCTTTTCATTTATAATCCTTAATACAAATATTTGAAAAACAGAGAACATTTAATGAGAGAGAGACAGAGACAGAGAGATGGAGACAAAAGTGAGATAGAGAATAACCTGCTATAATCATGAACGAAAGGTTATGACAGCTCAGATTGGATAACATGCTCCTCTCTATGAGTGTGGATCGTTGTGAGTCCTCTGGCTTTCAGAGAGTGATGAAGTGGGTAGAGATGCCAAGAGAGTGACTGGAGGAAAAGGAGTGCATCTGATCAAGCACAATTAAAGTTCTTAAACTTTTCTTTGTGATATTGATAAAGGCGGTGAAACATTTTTATGTCCATATTAAATTCATGAAGAGCTGGCTGGCTGGGAAGGAATCATGGTTGAAGAAAGTGGAGGCGCAGCAGCGGGATTGCTCTCAAACAATAAGAGCCGGGTGCGCTGCTCACTCGTGTGCGCCCGCCTTATTGAGAGCAATCCTGCTGCACCTTGAATGGGGAGAAACAGCTTTACTGCTGCTGCTCGGCCATGCCTGGGCTGTGCCCTGCCGCTGCCTCCCAAACTCCACCTTCACCACTGGGTAAAGCAGCGGCGGAGCGTGCCGTCCTGGGTGGGAAGCAGCAGTGGCAGTGTAGCGCTATGTCAGGGTTGGGGGGGAAGTAGTGGCGCTGGGGTACTCCGTGCAGGGGGGAGGAATTCTGCAGGGAACTGGTTGTTAAATTATTTGATTCCCAGTACTGGTCACAATTGCCAATGTGCAACACCCGCTGGCATGAGATTTATTGTGCTTTTCGACCCCCAGTAGGCCAACCATGGATAAATCATACAAGAAAAGAAAAATTTCAGAAGAAAACAGAAAGTTTAAAGATACATGGGCAGATTCATTTGCTTTCACTACTGACAAGACTGGTTTACCAGTATGTTTAATATGTGGTAAGAAATTGGCAAACAACAAAAAGTCGAATGTTGCAAGACATTTCCAGAAGAAACACACAGCCTTTGCTGAAAAATACCCGGATGGAGATGAGAGAAAAAAAGCCATTTCGGAATTGATGCAGATGGTTGATCTGAGCAAGAATCATTTTAAGGAGTGTGTGAAGTCTGCAAATTCAACTACATATGCTAGTTTTGTGGCCGCTCAGGAAATAGTCAGGCACGGGAAGCCATTCACAGATGGAGAGTATATCAAGGAATCATTCATTAAGATTTCAGAACATCTATTCTCAGACTTCAAAAACAAGAGTGAACTTGTGCAGAAAATCAGAGATATGCCTCTCTCTGCAAAGACTGTCAAAGACAGAACCATAAAAATGTCAGAAAACATCACCAGACTGCAAATTAACGACATCAATTCAGCTGTGGCATACTCAATCGCCTGTGATGCATCCAAAGACAAAGGTGATATTGAACAAATAGCGCTGTTCTGCCGATATGTGAACTCTGTTGGGCCACAGGAAGAAATGATTGAGTTGATACCACTAAAAGGCCAAACACGGGGGGAGGACATCTGTGAGGTTGTCTTGGATTATTTAAGAGCCAATGAAATAAACACCACCCACCTGGTATCAGTGGCTACTGATGGGGCACCGAGTATGACAGGAGCGCAGAAGGGCTTTGTGGCTTTACTGCAGAAGTCGCTGGGTAGAACGCTGCTAACGTTTCACTGCATCCTGCACCAAGAGGCGTTGTGTGCTCAAACATTTCCTCCGGAATGCACAGAAGTGATGAATGTTGTCATTCAGATTGTCAATAAAATAATGGCACAAGGTTTAAATCACCGCCAGTTCTGTTTGCTACTAGAGGAGATGGAAAGCACGTATCCTGATCTCCTGCTGCACGACAAAGTCCGGTGGCTGTCCAGAGGGAAGGTACTGAAATGTTTTGTCGCGTGTCTGGAAGAGGTGAAAACTTACCTGGGCAGCAAAGGGCTCACCTTTCCTGAGCTGGAACAGCCAGAGTGGTTGGAAAAGCTACACTTCATGGTCGATATGACAGCACACCTGAACACGCTGAACACAACTCTTCAGGGTAAAGGAGGCACAGCCCTGCACATGCTTGAGGAAGTTTTGGCATTTGAGCGCAAGTTGACAGTGTTTGCCAGAGATTTACAGAGAGGTACACTGTCTCATTTCCCCTGTTTGAGAGAGTTCAAACGAGGTCACGACATGGTAAATTCAGAGTATTTGCAGTCTGCAATCATTGCAATGCAAACATCGTTTGGGAAGCGATTCTGTGAGTTCAGAGAGGAAAAAAACACGTTATCTTTCCCTATCACTCCCCTGACCATCGATCCATCTGCACTGAATATGACTGTATTTCCAGGTGTAAGTCAACCCGATCTTGAGATGGAACTGGCCGACATAGCCGACAAAGATATATGGGTGTCCAAGTTCCAACGCTTGGCAGATAATCTTGAAGATGTTGCCCGTCAGAAGGCCAGTCTTGCTCAGAATCACAAATGGAGTGATATTGAAAACCTTCCCAAACAGGACAAGCTTATATTCGAAACATGGGATACCATCCCCAACACTTACATGAACATGAAAAAATATGCATTTGGAGTCCTGTCGATCTTCGGATCCACATACCTATGTGAGCAGGTCTTCTCCAACTTGAACTATATTCAAAACAAATATTGCTCACACCTCAAAGACAACAGCTTGCAATCCTGTTTGAAGCTGAAGGTGACGTCTTACAGCCCTGATGTGCAGATGCTGTGTGCTGATGTTGAGATGCAAACATCACATCAACCAGGTAAAATAAATATTTTAATTGGCTATTATTTTGCAAATATATATTTGACATTGTTCAGTGAAATAGTCCTTTTTTAATTCGTCGACAGCTGACTGCACACTCCAGTACACGCAATAAAAGGATGACGGCACACAGAAGCAGACAGCATTTTGAGTTTGCTGCAGGCGGATAAGTTAAGTTTGCCTTTTTATTTCATAAATAGGAGGAGGACTCAAATAGACCTTGAGTATTTTATTTGAATGTAACCTTCGACCCAACGTCTTTTTTTTGGGAGTTCAAAATGTTTTTGTTGCGTGCTGAAATAAAAATTTATTTTCTTTGTAGCAGTTCATTGATTTCATAAATGCAACACACTATAGTTTTTTTTATACATAGCATAAAGGTAAAAAAATGATATATGCAGTGTTACCTTCATTTTAGATGTCAAAAGGGTTTTGTGGCTCCCAGTGTTTTCTGTGGAAACATGTGCAAACGGCTCTTTGAGTGTTTAAGGTTGCCAACCCCGGTACAGGAGATACCTTGCTCAATAACTGTGAGAGGGATCTCGGAGTCCTAGTGGACAATCACTTCAATATGAGCCAGCTGTGTGCTGCCGCTACCAAAAAAAGCCAACACAGTGCTAGGCTGCATTGAGGGATAGAATCAAGATCACTGAGGTGTTAATACCACTTTATAATGCCTTGGTAAGGCCACACTTGGAATCCTGCATCCAGTTTTAGTCACTACAATGTAAAAAAGATGTTGAGACTCTAGAAAGAGTGCAGAGAAGAGCAACAAAGATAATGAGGGGACTGGAGCAGAAACATATAAGGAACGGTTGCTGGAATTGGGTATGTCTAGTTTAACGAAAAGAAGGACGAGGGGTGACATGATAGCAGTGGTCCAATATCACAGGGGCTGCCACAAAGAAGAGGGAGTCAAGCTATTCTCCAAAGCACTTGAAGGCAAGACAAGAAGCAATGGCTGGAAACTAATCAAAGAAGCAACCTAGAACTAAGGAGAAATTTCTGACTGGAACAACCTGCCTCCAGAAGTGGTGAATGCTCCAACACTGGAAGTTTTTAAGAAGAGACCGGACAGCCGTTTGTCTGAAATGATATAGGGTTTCCTGCCTGAGCAGGGGGTTGGACTAGAAGACCTCCAAGGTCCCTTCCAAATCTGTTATTTTGTTATTGTTGTTGTTATATAAATACAGAAGTATGCATATACCCACATATCTTATATGACACGAGTCCAGGAAAATTATTTGTACCTTGCCGTACAAGCTCAGATTTTGGTAGCCACCCTCTTGATTCAGGATGAAGGCATTTAATTCAAAATGGCGCACTGGCTTGCTTTCCATTTAGTGTTCTGTAGTGGCTGAAAGTACCAGGCTAGAAATCAGGAGACCACATGTTTGAGTTCTGCCTTAGGCACATCAGGTAGGTGACCTTGGGCCAGACTCTCAATCAGCTCTGGCAAACCACTTCCAAAAAGTGTTGCCAAGACAACTAAATGAACTTGAACCTTTCTAGGTTCTATAGCAGTGTTTCTCAACCTTGACAATTTTAAGGCATGTGGACTTCAACTCCCAGAATTCCACAGCCAGCAGTGCTGGCTGTGGAATTCTGGGAGTTGAAGTCCACATGCCTTAAAATTGTCAAGGTTGAGAGACACTGTTCTATAGTCACTAGGAATCAAAACTGACTTGAAGTTCATTTTTTTTAAAAAAAAGGCTGCCTTACAAATAAGTCACATTTGGAGAGCTATGAACACAGAATCCCCTTTACCAGGTTAGGTTTTTATCTCAGACAAATCTACCAGGATCTATGATCTGTTAATGTCCGTTTTATATTATTACTGTACTTTTTAACACGAGCCCAAATTTTCTTGGTTCATGGCACTGTATTTCCATGAGCTATATAACAGTGATGTGTTTGTTAATGAAACTATTGTAGGTTTTGATGTCATTATAGGTAAAATAGGGGCACAGTGACCTAGCAGTTAACGATGCTGACCTTGTCAACTGGAAGTTCAAGACAGAGGCATTGCAAGACGGGGTAAGTTGCTGTTTCACCCCAGGTCCTGCCAACCTAGATGTTCAAGAGCATGTAAATGCAAGTAGATAAATAGGATCCATTTCAGTGGGAAGGTACCAGCGTTTTGTGTACCTTGGCATATAGTCATGCCAGTCACATGACACACAGAAGTGTTTTTGAACAATGCTGGCTCCATCAGCTAGGAAACAGATGAGCAATCCCTTTAGGGTCAGACACCACTGGACCATTACCTATATATAAAATTGGTTAGAATTCTGTACTATCCTTTTTTAAGACAGCATGTATAATACAGTAATAATAATAAAAAGATGAACTTTTGATATTGACCACATACTTATTTTCCACCATAATTTGCAAATAAATTCTTTCCAAATCAGACAATGTGATTGTCTGGATTTGTTTTCTCATTTTGTCTTTCATAGTTGAGGTCTACCTATGACAGTGGTTCTCAACCTTTTTAATGCCACGACCCCCAACCGGTCGAGGACTAAGTCGAGGACTACTCAACTGGTTGTAAGTCGAGGACTACTCAACTGGTGCAGCACCGTTTGCAGAATGGGACTTTTGGCGGGCTCAGCAGGGCAGAGACAGCCTGGACAATTCCTATTGGCTTTTGAAAGCCAATAGAATTAGACTCTATTCAAGAGAGTCTATTCTATTGGCTTTCAAAAGCCAATAGAATAAAAGGGAGTAGCACAGCTAAGGAAAAGGGGAAAAAATGGCGGACTGCGTTGTTTGGCGACCCCCGTGAAACAGTCGTTCGACCCCAAATGGGGTCCCGACCCACAGGTTGAGAACCACTGCTCTAGGGTCAGACACCACTGGACATGGAAAACCATTACCTATATATAAAATCGGTTAGAATTCTGTACTATCCTTTTTTAAGACAGCATGTATAATACAGTAATAATAATAAAAGATGAACTTTTGATATTGACCACATACTTATTTTCCACCATAATTTGTAAATAAATTCTTTCCAAATCAGACAATGTGATTGTCTGGATTTGTTTTCTCATTTTGTCTTTCATAGTTGAGGTCTACCTATGATGACAATTACAGGCCTGTCTCATCTTTTTAAGTGGGAGAACTTGCACAATTGGTGGCTGACTAAATACTTTTTTGCCCCACTGTATATAAAATCGGTTAGAATTCTCTACTATCCTTTTTTTAAGATAGCATGTATAATACAGTGGTTGCATGTTTTCCTAGATGGCTATGTTTTTACAAGAGATTTAATAAAGCACTTTCTCACATCTAGCATGCTTCTAAGGAACTTTTCCCCCCTACCTTTGGTATGAGAAAAATGTTTTTGTTGGAGTCAGTGTGATGCCCAAATTGGATATAATGCAGTAAGGATAGGGTTGAAATAATTCCAGCAAGATTGTTGTAACACCCAGTGCTAGGCAATATGATCCACTGGGATCAGTCAGATATGCATGTCAGTGGAAATGTTTGGAACTGCACATGCTCAGTTTTTATGAGTTCTGGTACAATACCATAATGGTAACAACAGTAGCACTGCATTATTGCATTCTAACCACAGACTTAGAAGATAATGAACAATAGAAAAATGGAACAGTTCCCTAAGGTGGATGACTGGCCTCCAAAGTTAAAAAGCACCATTATATACTATTAAGAAGCTCTGTGGTTGTAATCCGGACATGGTTGCAATCCTGGGGCATCATAAGTAGTAATAGTAATAGTAGTAAAGTTGGAAGGGACCTTGGAGGTCATCTAGTCCAACCCCCTGCTCAGGCAGGAAACCCTACACCATTTCGGACAAATGGCTGTCCAGTCTCTTCTTAAAAACTTCCAGTGTTGGAGCATTTACTGCTTCTGGAGGCAGCAATCATGAATCTTACAAGTAGTAAGATTCATGATTGCTGGATGTTCTAGGACTTGGAAGACTTCTAAGCTGGGGGCGGGAGGCAT
Organism: Crotalus tigris; assembly: GCF_016545835.1. Classification (NCBI taxonomy): domain Eukaryota; kingdom Metazoa; phylum Chordata; class Lepidosauria; order Squamata; family Viperidae; genus Crotalus; species Crotalus tigris. The sequence goes on from NW_024096838.1 coordinate 360,680, forward strand.
CAGGATGGAGAAGGCTGATCTGAACAGTTCAGAACCCTTTTCTCCCCTTAAACCCTCTTTCATTCAATAATCAGTTTTGGTTATCCTTAAATGAACCACATGGAGCAGAGTGGTAGGCTTTTATACCTTCTGGGGTTCTTGAGGTTGTTTCCTGTTCCTGTTTGAGGCTTTGTATTTCCTGTATCATGTACTTTGACCTGAATCTGACTGTGCCCTTTTGGTATTGGTGGGTTAATCCTATTATGTCCTGAGTTTGGGTGAGGTATGTAGATTGTAAGGGTCTTTGTCTTCATAATCTCTTCAGTTTCTAGCTGGAAGGCCCCAACCTTTCTGAAAGGATTATTACATTTTGCATTTCTGAAAGCTGGTTTCTGCTGAGTTGTTTGGCTGGGGGGGGAGGTTTCTGTCTTTTTAAAGATCTTCTCCATTATTCCTTTGGAGAAATATATTCTGCTTTTTTAATATTTTCCAAAATATTTCTTTCTCTGGATTCTTCCCACAGAAATCTTCCTCTTCCTCTTCTTTCCTGCACCACCATCTCTTGGTCCTTCCAATGTGTCTTACACTTCTGCCATCTGCATGATCCAGTTATTTTCTCTCACACAAATCATTCCCCCCCCATTCCCCCGGAGAGATCCCAGCTGCTTTCCCTTCTTTGTGTCTTCTCCTTATTTGTTAATTATATATTTTAAACTTCTGTCTCCTCTCAGGGAAACATAAAATGAAGCTTTCTGGTATCTTTATGGTGGAGCTGAAACAGTGGTTGAATCTCCAAATCAAGTAAGTGGGGGGGGGGATTTATTAAATTGTATTCTCTTTTTTCTTTAGGGACTCACACTGATGTACCGAGTTCTCTATTCTTCCGTGTTCTCTCATTGTTTGTTGTTCAGTTGCTAAGTTGTGTCTGCCCTTACAACCCCATGGACCACAGCAAGTGAGGGTCCCCCACCCTCTACAGTCTTCTGGAGTCCATCCAAACCTACGCCCACTGCATTGATGACATTATCTAACCATGTCATTCTCTGTCATCCCTGTCTCCTTTTGTCTTCAATCTTTCCCAACATCAGGGTCTTTCTCTATGGGTCCTCTCTCATTTGATGGCCGAGCTATTTGAGCTTCAGCTTCAGTACCTGTCCTTCCAAAGAACAGTCAGGGTTCATATTCTTTAGGATTGACGGATTTGATCTCCTTGCAGTTCAGGGTATTCTCCAACACCACAATTCCAAAAGCATCAATTCTTCAGTCCTCATCCTTCCTTATGGTCAGTTCTCACAGCCATACATTACTACTGGGAAAACCATAGCTTTGACTATGCAGACTTTTGTCAGCAAAGTGATGTCTCTTCTTTTTACTATGTCATCTAGGTTTGCTATAGCTTTCCTCCCAAGGAACAAGAGTCTTTTAATTTCATGGGTGCAAACGCCATCTGCAGTGATCTTGAAGCCCAAGAAAATTAAATCTTTCACAGCTTCGATTTCTTCCCTTTCTATTTGCCAGGAAGTAATGGGACCAGATGCCATGATCTTTTTTTTTTTAATGTTGTGTTTCAAGCCATCTTTTATACTCTCCTCTCCCCCTCATAGAACATAGAATAATAGGATTGGAAGGGACCTCAGAGGTCTTCTAGTTCAACCCTCTCCTTAAGCAGGAGACCCTATACCATTTCTGACAAATGGTTGTCTAATCTCCTTTTGAAAGCCTTCAGTGATGGAACAACCACAACTTTTGAAGGCAAACTATTCCATTGGTTGATTGGTCTCACCATTAGGAAATTTCTCCTTAGTTCTAGGTTGCTTCTTTCCTTGGTTAGTTTCCAACTATTGTTTCTTGTCTCATCTTTTGGTGCTTTGGGAAATAGTTTGACCCCCTCATATTTGTAGGAGCCCCTCAAATATTGGAACAGTGCTATCATGTCACCCCTAGTCCTCTTTTTTCATTAGACTAGACTCAATTCTTATAACCATTCTTCGTATGTCTTAGCCTCCAGCCCACTAATCATTTTTGTTGCTCTTCTCTGCACTCTACTCTTGAGTTCCTCTTCATTTTCTGCCATTAGAAGGTATTGTCTGCATATCTGAGGTTATTGCTATTTCTCCTGATAATTTTAATTCCGGATTATGATTTATCCAGCCTGACTTTTCACATGATGTACTCTGCATGTAAGTTAAATAGGCAGGGTGACAATATAGAGCCTTTCCCTCTTTTGAACCAATCCAATTGTTCCATGTCTATAACTTCTTGACCCACATGCCGATTTCTGAGGAGAGGTGGTTTGGTACTCTCATTTCTTTAAGAAATTGCTAGAGTTTGTTGTGATTTACACAGTCAAAGAATTTAGCGTAGTCAATGAAGCAGAAGTAGATGTTTTTCTGGAACTCCCTTGCTTTCTCCATAACTCAATGAATGTTGGCAATTTGATCTCTAATTCCTCTGCCTCTTCAAAACCCAACTTGTACTTTTGGTAGTTCTTGGTTCATGTATTGCTAAAGCCTATCTTGTAGGATTTTGACCATGATCTTGCAAGCATGTGAAATGAGTGCAATGATACGGTAGTTGGACATTATTTGGCATTGCCCTTCTTTGGGATTGGAACGTAAACTGACCTTTTCAAGTCCTGTGGCCATTGTGGAGTTTTTCAAATTTGCTGGCATATTGAGTGCAGGACTTTAACTGTATCATCTGGTTAGAATTTTAAATAACTCAGTTGAAATATTCTGCTAGCTTTGTTGTTGGTAATGTTTCCTAAGGCCCACTTGAATTCACTCTTCAGGATGTCTAGCTCAGGGATTCCCAACTCCCAGTCCGTGGACCAGCACTGGGTTGCAGCATAACAGCAATCGGTCCACGTAAACAAGCAAAGCCCCATCCGTGGGATGCAGGCAGTACATGAAACCATGCCCCCTCCAGTCCACAGAAAAACCTTTCTCCACGGAACCAGTCCTTGGTGCTCAAAAGATTGGGGACCTCTGGTCTAGCCCGAGGTCAGCGATCACACCATCATGGTTTTCAGGGCATTAAGATCTTTCTTGTATAGTTCTACAAGTGTATTTTTGTCACCTCTGCTTAATTTCTTCTCTTTCTGTTAAGTCTCTATCATTGTTGTCCTTTATTGTGCTCATATTTGCACAAAACATTCCCTTGATATCTCCAGTTTTCTTGATGAAATCTTTAGTCTTTCTCATTCTACTGTTTTCGTCTATTTCTTTGCATTTTTCATTTAAGAAGGCCTTGCTGCATTCAGTTGGTGTGTCTTGCCCTTTCTCTTTTGCATTTCACTTTCTTTCCTCAGCTATTGTAAGGCTTCATCAGAAAGGTACATTTTCTTTCATTTCTTTTTTCTTTCGGATGATTTTAATTACTGCATCCTGTGCAATGTTGTAAACCTCCGTCCATAGTTCTTCAGGCACTCTGTCTACCAGATCTAACCCCTTAAAACTATTCATCACCTTCACTGTATATTCACAGGACATATGAGTTAGGTCATACCTGAATGGCCTGATGGTTTTTCCTAGTTTCTTCAGTGTAAGCCTGAATTTTTTAACAACTGTATAGAGCTTCTTCATCTTTGCCTGCAAAAGTACGTAATCTCTCTGATATTGTTATTGACCATCTGATGATGTCCAGGTGTGGAATTGCATCTTAAGTTGTTGGAAAAGACGGGTACATACAAACTTCATTCCTCTGTTCCTGTGTACAAGAAATATACAGGAAGAAAACACGTGAATTCCCAAATGTCAGTCATTCACATGGCTAGTGATAAAGTCTCTGGATGTTGTGAGGAAAAATAACATTGTAAGCGTGCATGGCTTCTGGAGTATCAAAGACCAGACCTTTGACTGTGGAAGCAGCTGCCAATTCTAAAGTGGCTGAGTCTTGATCACATGATCACAGGTCATAATTTTGAGGTGCAGCTGAAATTCTATTTTGGGGAAAACACCTTTAGTTTGAACAGATGTTAAATAAATGTTTGTAAATTGAGAACTAGTACTTCAGAAAATTACTACAGTTGCTCTTGACCAAACACACAGAAATGAGAAGGGGAGTGGCCTCTGGAATGTGAAAACACACAGACACACACACAAAAATCAGACTTGCAGACTTGTAGAAGCATGCAACCTTTTCAGTCAAAGGTCTCTCATTTTGTAAAAGAATCTTCACTTACAAAGTCTTGAGGTAAAAGAAAGGCAAGCTTTATGGACAATGGATCAGTCATAGTTGTTAATGTACAGGTTTCTTCAACATCCAGTCCTTTTTTTGCCTACGCAAATTCTCCTTTCAATACTTGTAATTTCAAATATGTTCTCCTTGGGTGCACAGTCAGTGGAGAAGCAGCAGGGTATCAAGTCAACAACTCTCAGTCTCACAAATTTGCACTCTGCACAGACAGAAACACTCAGGGAAATCTTGGTACAAACTCAAGAGCCTGGATGCGCTGAGTGGGAGACTTGCAAAGTAAGAAGCAAATCTCAGGAAGTTATAAAGCTGTTTATAAAAATAATCAAGATGTCCTGAACCAGGATAGGTGCAGGGCAACACATGTGGGTTGTTTGTGTGGGCTTCATCAGTCCTTCATCATTAGTCCAGCCCTCCAATCAGGTTATTTGCAGGCAAGAGGCATGGGGAGAGCCAGAAACATGTCGCCAAGAGAAGGGAATACCAGATGCTTCTGGCTGCCTTAAATTCCAAAGGCCTTTAATTTCCTACTCATGTTTCCCTATGAGGTAAATTCTCTACTCAACCCTTAAATAAAAGTTTTATTCTTTCCTTCTCCTCATGGATTTGACATTTATATTCCTTTTTCACTATCTTCCTTTGTTTTCTAATTCCAAGCTTTCGCTGCTCAAAGATAAGACGCCAATTTCCTTTCTTCATTTCTCCATCAAGGCGCCTCATTGTGAGATAAAATTTCTGGAACATTCACCAGTTTGACCTTTTTCTCCATTTTTTTTGAACCAATTTTGTTTCAATGCTCTTTTTTTTCAGCATCATTTCCTTTGTCAGTACTTGCCATTTGTCTTTCCAGTTTTATTCTTAGGCACCCCGAGGCAAGAATACGAGAATGGAATGGAATAGAACAGAACAGAATGCCTTTAGTTTTCTACGTGTTTTTTTATGAGGTAAATTCCCTTGAGCGAAATAAATTTCTGTTCTTTTTTCACCTCATGGATTTGACATTTATATTCATTTTTCACTATTTTACTTCTTTCATTTTACAATTCTACTTTTTCTCCAGTCACAGACAAGATGCCATTTGCCCTCTCTTCATTTCTCCAAGGAGCCTCGTTGTGAGGTAAAATTTCTGGAACATCCATGAGTTTCAGTTCTTCCTTCATTTTGGAACTGGTTTTCTTTCGATGTTTCTTTTTCTTCAGCATTATTTCCTTTGTCATAAGCTCCCACTTGGTCTTTCCAATTATTCTTAATTACCCAGAAGCAAGAAATTGAGAAGGGCAGCTGCTGTATATTGAGCTAAAGAAATAAAACCCCGACAGAAATGTCCATTTTCCTGAGAGGAAAATTTTCCCTCCCTCAGGAGGAGCCACCACCTTTCTCTGACAGACAACCAATGAAAGTCTACTCCCATGCCCATCATCCCTGCCCTCCCCTTTTCCTCAGCTTTTCCCCTTTCCCGCCTTTTCGGGGAATCCTTTCACATTCCGTATAGATTCCTCCAGGGGCGCGCGCTCTGCCAAGAAAAGGAAACGTCAGGCGTTTCTCCATTGGTCCACTGGAGGGCGAACGTCACTTTGGCCTTTCAGCGGAGGCGCCTGCCGCTCTAGGATGCCGCACTTGCTCTCCTTAACCCCTGGAGCTTCGCGGTGGGAAGAGATTCACACCTGTCTTAAGTGGTGGAGGCTTTTCCCGTGCAAAGGGAGGAGGGGGAGACCTGCTCTCCGGGTCCAATCCCGCGTCCCATGTTCCTCAGCCGCCCTCTCCATGCAGGGGAGATGCGTAGCTCCAGAATAGCAGCAACAGAAGAACCGGGGATCCCAGGAAGGCGATGGGGATTTGGGAGTCCCTTCCTGCCCTGTTGTCCAAGGAAGAGCCCGAGTGGGGGGAGAGGAGGATTGGTCTGGCGGAGGCCAAGCAGGAGAAGAGAGAAGCCGGGCAAGGAGGCAAGGTTGTCTGAACCTGCCTGCGTGTCAGAGGGAGACTCGCCTCCCCAAAAGCCACGCAGAAAAAGGATAAATGTGGCCTCCCCAGGCAGGTTTATTTCCTGGCTTTTCCTTGGATGTGAACTGATCTTTCAAAGCGTTCCCAGATGTCTGTTCCCTGGGCATCTGCATAGGACTTGCACCATGCTTGGAATCCAACTCTGAGCGAATGAGGGAACTCTGAACAAAGTGATGATAGGGAGACAGATGATAGTTGATAGAGAGAATTAGTATCATTGAATGGCATTGAAAGTCCTGCAGAATGAATGAAGTTAATAATAATTCTAATAATAATAATAAAGTTGGAAGGGACCTTGGAGGTCATCTAGTCCAACCCCCTGCTCAGGCAGGAAACCCTATATCATTTCAGACAAATGGCTGTCCAGTCTCTTCTTAAAAACTTCCAGTGTTGGAGTATTCACATTGTTATGTCAGGAAGTTTCTCCTTAGTTCTAGGTTGCTTCTCTCCTTGATCAGTTTCCATCCCTTGCTTCTTGTCCTGCCTTCAGGCGCCTTGGAGAATAGCTTGACTCCCTCTTCTTTGTGGAAGCCCCTGAGATATCGGAACACTGCTATTATGTCCCCCCTCGTCCTTCTCTTCATTAAACTAGACATACCCAATTCCAGCAGCCGTTCCTTATATGCTTGCAGCCGTTCCTTACATGCCTGAAATATTTCTTCAGGCAAAGGTTTTCAGCTCCATACATTTTTTTCAACTAAACCTTGGAATCCTACCAAGCATATGGCGCTTAAAATATCAGCAACATATTGTCTGGGTTTCAATGTTCCCCAAGGTATCATGCCTTTCTTTAGTGGAAGCGGTGGTCCTAGGTATGCTCAAGTTGATTCAGCCTTTTTTAGTGGAAGCGGTGGTCCTAGGGCTCAAGTTGATTCCCAGGCCCCCTACCTCAAGCCTAGCCTTGGCTCTAACTGCAGAATGGGAACTGTTCAGAATAGGCCTTGATGGGGGAGATGTGGGTAGAGATTGTTTATCTTTTGTTTCATGTGGGTAAGATGCCACCTACAGTAAGTCAAGTTAAGTTAAACTTTTGATAGTGTTGAGTCCAAACTTTATGACATCCCTGGGCTAAATGGTGCCATTTTCCAATTGCAAACATGCTTTTGAGGCTTAATAGAACAGGGGGGTCAAACTTGATTTCATTGAGGGCTGTATCAGCATTGTGGTTGCTCTTGGGGGCATCGCCGGGTGATTGCGGCCAACTGGTGGTCGTGGCCAGGGTGGACAAGGACAGCTTGATGTCACTTGGGTGGGGTTGGGGGGATCTAGGGGTCTCCAGCAGAGGGGGATGGGAGCAGTGCGGGTGCCGGGGCCTGTCCCACCAGAGCAGCCTCGCCGACCCTCTCAGGCCACATGGGGGGCCCCAGACGGCAGCATGGGTGGCGGGCATCCAGCCTGGCCCTTTTCCTGTGGTGCCAGCACCCTGTGGCTCAGCCCCACTTTCCTGAGGGGATGCCTGGCCATGCTTGCCTCCTCAACTGCTGCTATGCTCACTCTCCTTGCCTATGCTGGTGGGGCTCTTGCAGGATGGGGCTGCTGCTGATAGGACCAGGCAAGGCCAGGTGGGGTGGGGGATGTCGAAGGAAGGGGGTGGGGTTAAGCTTGCATGCTGGGAAGGTGGGAAGAGAATTGAATTGCTGAGGCTTTGAGGCAGAATTGGAAAGAAGCATAGGGAGCTTGGGCCATGCTGAAGAAAAAGGGGACCGATCCCTGAATTAGACCCTTTCTAGTCAAGGGACAGTGTAAAAGCTGAAACCACATTCACTGGACACCTCAGGCTAAATGGCTTTGGTGCGGTAACAGTATCTTTTACCTCGTTTGTACCATGCAAAACTCCGTAGTTCCTGTCCCTCCCCCCACCCCCACCCAGACTCCCTCATGTCCATGCAAGTGATGTCAAGCTGGCCACGCCCCCACCCAGCTTCCCTGGCAACCACAATGCTAGAGGTTACTTTTGGGGTAGGGCTTATATTAGGTCCACCCCAAAAATTAAGCTAGAGCTTATTTTTGGGATAGGTATTATTTTGGGGGAAACACAATAGCTTGGACGGGAAGAAAAAGATACGTTTCAAAATTTACTTAGTTGTGTACAGGTCTTTCCTAGAATTGGCATCCTCTAATAAGTGTTCAATTTTCTCCTAATTTCTCCTTGGAAGTTTCCTCTGATTCTTCCCTAACTCAGAGCTGACTGTGAGTGAGATGTGAATATATCAGAATAATTCTAAAAAAAAAAAAAAGGATGCTTGCAATAGTGGTGACCAGGGGTGAAACAGGATGTTTTAGATCTTTTAATAGTTTTTATAGCTCATACATATAGGAATTATTATTTCTGTGCCATGCCAAGTGTATAAATATTTAATATATTGGAATTTGATCAGAATTCGGAGAGAAATTCATAGTACTTCCTATAGTTTGATCTTTTCCCTAATTTTGCTATCATTTTCATTTTCCTATTTTTTTTTTTAAGGCAATGATGGGCAGGAGAATAAAGATTCCTATGAACAGTTCCAAGGGATCACTGCTGGAGACAGAATGGAGACATCTGCAATTGGAATGGAAGTAGAAAAATATGAGAAAAAACAGTCTGACAATTGGAATCAGGAAAGTTCATCTACCACTGCTGCACCAGTGCAAGACTTTGTGGTCCCACAAGGAAAAATAAAGGTATATATTGGGAAACAAATCAAAGACAGATTAGACGCAAATGGATGCTATCCAGCCCAAAGTAACAAGGAGAACATATTCAGAGACAATGGAAAAAATTACAACTGGACATTCACTTTTTCTCATGGAAATAGATCCTTTACACCTCAGAATAGGACCCGCCACAGAAGCAAAGCAATCTAAAAATTGGGAATATGGACAGACATTTAGAAAAGGCAGTCAACTTACTTCCTGTAACTGGATCCACACAGGGGAGAAGCCATATAAATGCACGGAGTGTGGTAAGAGTTTCAAGAGGAACAAGTATCTTACTATCCATAAAAGAATCCATATGGGGGGGAAACCCTATCAATGCACGGGGTGTGGAAAGAACTTTGCTTATCTCAGTGAACTTGCTACGCGTGAAATAATTCAGGAGAAGCCATATAAATGCAGAGAGTGTGGTAAAAGCTTCAAGACAAGCAAGTATCTTACTAAACATAAAAGCATCCACATGGGAAAAAAAACTCTTATCATGGAGTGTGGAAAGAACTTCAGGTTGCAGCATTAAGTTACTTTACATAACTGGACCCACACAGGGCAGAAGCCATATAAATGCACGGAATGTGGAAAGAGCTTTTCTTATCCCAGTGAACTTACTAAACATGAAATAATCTACACAAAGGAGAAGCCATATAAATGCACAGTGTGTGGTAAGAGCCTCAAGACAAGCAGGTATCTTACTATCCATGAAAGAATCCACATGGGGGGGGGAACTCCACCAATGTATGGAGTGTGGAAAGAGCTTTAGTTTGTAGCAACATCTTAGTTTACATATATGGATCCACACGAAAGACCTTTGCTCAGAGCAGTTCTCTTAGTTTACATACAGTAAATGGATCTACGCAAGGGAGAAACTGTATAAAAGCATGGAGTGTGAGAAGATCTTTGCTTGTCCCAGTCAACTTACTAGGCATGAAATAATCCACACAAAGGAGAAGCCATATAAATGCAGTGTGTGGTAAAAGCTTCAAAAGGAGAGGGTCAAGGATGAATGCAGCTGTGCATTTCAACTTGCCTTTAGATAAAGAGGGGGGGAGGTGTTATTTTCAAGTGGGTAGATGGAGAAATGAAACTTCTTTGATTCAGCTGTAGACGGTGAGAGCTTGAAGCCTTGTCAAGAATACCAGAACAGGTGTGCATTTCAAGCAGGCAGTTCCCATAACAAAGTGGAGTTGATATGGATTACGTAAGACATTGGGGGTTTGGCTGTGAAAACTACTGTTTAATGAATTGGTGTTGGAACCACAGAATTAGTCGTTGTTTTTTTTACATAACCAAGCGGTGTATTCAATAAACAGTAAGCTTTTCAGAAACGAAATGAACCTGGAGCTTTATTATGGATTCTCAAGCTGGATGTTGAGAGTTTCTTTCTCATAAAGATGAGAAGGCCCATAAATGCACAGGCTTTTCTTCCGTGAAGATGCCAAAATCTGCTTTGTTTTGGAGTGAGAAGAGCCTGACTAAAGCTAACATGCATTGTATTACATTACCCTGTAACCTTAGATTAAATCAATTAAATATACTTGGTATGATGTCTTTCCTGTCATATTATTCTTGGGCACAATTAAAATTGACAAAAGGAATTACTTTTGGAAGGGTGGTACTTGAGGGTTTTGGAAGGTGGCTTAGCTACAGTTCCTAGTGTGGAAATATCCACCCCTTTGAGTCAGTTCCTAATATAAAATAGAATAACAGAGTTGGAAGGGACTTTGAAAGTCTTCTAGTCCTGATCAGGCAGGAAACCCTATATCATTTCAGACAAATGGTTGTCTACTCTCTTCTTGAAAACATCCAGGGTTGGAGCATGCACAACTTTTGGAGGCAAGTTGTTCCATTGATTTCTTCTTAGTTCTAGGTTGCTTTTCTTCTCGATTAATTTCCATCCATTGCTTTTTGTCCTGCCTTCAGATGCTTTAGAGATTAGCTTGACTCCCTTTTCTTTGTGGCAACCACAGAGATATTGGAAGACTGCGATCATGTCACCCCTAGTCCTTCTCTTCATTAAACTAGACGCACCCAATTCCAGCAACCGTTCTTTGTATGTTTCTTTATATGATCAGTCTCTTTATATGATCAGTCCCCTAATCATCTTTGTTGATGTCCTCCACACATGGATTGGTTAAAGATAGTGACTTTATTAAGAGAAGGTTCTTGTAGGAGAAAATGGCTATTTACCCAAGCATCCAAGGAGAACCTAGATCAGGGGTAGACAACCTTGGCTCTTTTATGACATGCTGGCTCAGGAATTCTGAGTGTTGAAGTCCACAAGTCATAAAAGAGTCAAGGTTGCCTACCCCTGACCTAGATGAATCAGAAACATGGAGGTTATAACTTTCCATGACACCTGTAAGACATATGGGAAAGCATGCTAAAAATAATGAGAATAGCCACAAAAGAACAACACTGGCTTTCTTACTCAATTTTCTTGAAGGTTTACTGATTGATTATGTCTAGTCCAGGGGTGTCAAACTTGCAAAGTCATGTGGCATGTCACAACGTATGCACCAAGACTCCTCCAGAGTACCCCATGTGCTTCCCCATTGGGCCACTAGAGAGGGAAGGTTATGGCTGGCTTTCCAGAGGGGGCTGCGATATTACCATTTGTCCAGGATGGTATAAAGTCTCGTACTTGAGCAAGGGGCTGGACTAGAAGACCTCCAAGATCCCTTCCAGGCTCTACTCTATTCTGAACTTACTTTAAAAAGAAGGATACATTCAAAAGTTGTCCAAGGCAACAGGACTGAGAAGATTCTGCATTTATGGGAAAGGAGGGGGGGGGTGACAACAACTTCCTTCTTTCCTGTGCTTTTTTTGTTAAAAAAAAAAAAAGGTGCTGGAACTCACACATGTCATACAACCCGCCTTGCCTACCCTACAAGGTTCCATCCAAAAAAGGTGCCAGAACTCCGTTCTGGGCGTTCTATGACAAAAAACCCCCTGCTTCTTCCCGTCCCTTTCTCTCATTCAGGGCATGAGCAGCTGCATTGCACGCAGGATCCTCCAGAGGGCTCCCTCTGCCAAAGGAAAGCAATACCACCAGCTTCCCCATTGGGTCACTGGAAGGCGAAAGCAACGGCTGGCTTTCCAGAGGAGGCGTGACGTCACAAACGCCCGACGCTCTAGGAGACCGCACTCGCTCTCCTTAACCCCTGGAGCTCCGCGGAAGGCGAAGAGGCTGCGGGAGCGTCTCGCGGGGGGAGAGATTCACGCGTGCCTTAGGTGGGGGAGGGGCTCTTCCCGGGCAAAGGGAGGCGGAGGTGGGGGAGACCCGGCCCTCCTCCCGGGTCCCATGTTTCCCGGCCGCCCTCTGCACGCAAGCGGGAAGCGAAGCTCCGGAGCTTTAGCAGCAGAAGAACCGGAGATCTCAGGAAGGCGGCGGGGATCCGGGTGTCCCTTCCCGCCCCGTGTCCGGGGAAGAAGAGCCCGAGTGGCGGAGGCCCAGCAGGAGAGGAGAAAGGCAGGATTCGCACCCGGGGCAGGGAGAGGCTTTGGGAGGACCCGATCCTCCGCAGTCCGGCCTGCCTCCGGAAGGGGAGAGAAGCGGCGCGGTCTCTCCAGCTGCTTCCTTCCCGGTCCTGCTGGCGGCGAGGGGGTCGTCGGCCCTGCGCTTGGCTGGCTGGCTTGGGGCAGGTTGTGTGAAGCTGCCTGCGTGTCAGAGGGAGACACGGATCTCCAAAGGGAGGTTGTGTGAAGCTGCCTGCGTGTCAGAGGGAGACACGGATCTCCAAAGGGCCATCCAGAAGAAGGGAAAGGGGGCATCCTCACTAGAGTCTTTTCCTGGCTTTTCCTTGGATGTGAACTGATCTTTCATGGTTTGTTCACCTTTTTGAGGTCAGTCAGGTTGTGTGAACCTTTCTAGGAGGTGGTGAATGCTAATCAAGTTTTTGAAAAGGGAAAACTTTCTCGTGAGAAAGAATGAAAACTAAAATACTCCCAAGTGCATTGATTGTGCATTCCAACTCAGTCCCATTCAGGTTGTCCTCAGCGACCACAACCGGGAGCCCGTAATTTCTGTTGTGAAGTGAGGCATTTTGTTAAGTGGGCTTTGCCTCATTTTGGCAACCTTTCTTGCCACAGTTGTTAAGTGAATCACTGCAATTGATAAGTTACAAATCCGGTTGTTAAGTGAATCTGAGTTGCCTCCTTGACTTAGCTGGTCAGAAGATTGCAAACAGTGATCACGTGACCCTGGGACACTGCGGGGGTCATAAATATGGACCGGTTCTCAAGCATCTGAATTTGGATGACATGGTCCTGGGGATGTTGCAAAGGCCGTAACTCTGAAAAATGGTCATGTCAGTGCTGTTTTTGAGCGGTCACTAAATGAACTGTCGTAAGTCGAGGACAACCTGTATTCTGCACCACAACACACACCGGGAGGACGGATCTGAACGATGCCCCTGAAATCGCATACCATCTCAGAAAATAGTACCCAATACTACACTTTCTAATTCTGAGAATTTTTTTTATTATTTGTTTTGCTTTCCATGTCAGATATACAAACTGGAAGCCATTTTGTATGTCTTTCACAAAGAGACAAAACTCGTGGCTTGGGGAAAGAGGACACAATGGCTGGCTGCGGTCGGTCCTACGGCAACAGAAATGATGCTATGAATGAAAAGGCATTTGGAGATCCCCACGATTGCTTGGATCCTTTTGCAGTTGCCTTGCAGGACGGAGACAGAATGGAGACACAACTTTTAGCAATTGAGGGGACTGGAAAAGGCCCTCCTGCTCTTCAGCCTGAGAGCTCCGGGGAGATCCAGACAAGCACTGGGCAGGAGACGACCCTGGAGGAGGAAACCCTCCTTCATTCAGAAGTTCAGCCCTGCGACTTCAGGAGTGTCCAATACAACCAGGGTCCCCGAGGACTTTGCAGTCAGCTCCATGACTTTTCCAGGCAGTGGCTGAGAAGGGAAAAGCACACCAAAGCCCAGATGCTGGACCTGGTTGTTCTGGAGCAGTTCTTGGCCCTTCTACCCCCAGAGATGGAGAGCTGGGTGCGGGAGTGTGGAGCAGAGAGCAGCTCCCAGGCAGTGGCCCTGGTGGAAGGCCTTCTCCTGAGCCAAGCGGAGGAGAAGAAGGAGCAGGTCAACTTGCAGGTGAGAGACTTTCATCTAGTCCAGTGGTTCTCAACCTTTTTAATGCCGTGACCCGCAACTGGTCGTAAATCGAGGACTACTCAACCGGTCGTAAGCCGAGGACTACTCAACTGGTGCAGCACCGTTTGCAGAATGGGACTTTTGGCGGGCTCAGCAGGGCAGAGACAGCCTGGACAATTCCTATTGGCTTTTGAAAGCCAATAGAATTAGACTCTATTCAAGAGAGTCTATTCTATTGGCTTTCAAAAGCCAATAGAATAAAAGGGAGTAGCACAGCTAAGGAAAAGGGGGGAAAAAATGGCAGACTGCGTTGTTTGGCGACCCCCGTGAAATGGTCGTTCGACCCCAAATGGGGTCCCGACCCCACAGGTTGAGAACCAAAAGGGAATAAAGAATGGGTTGAAATTCTTCACCCCAGACTTCTCTGGCACTCATAATATGTGGAGAGGGTACACTAAATCCCTTAGGCCTTCTAGATTTGAGATAGCCGTTCCCTTCTTTTTTCCAACCTCACTGATGGACGCTCACGAATTCTTGTAGGACATTGTTCCATTCACTTGTCTGTGGAGATTCTCAGTCATTCAAATCATGGTTGCCCCAGAGGTGCTTTTTCACGAGGCAACTGGACTTTCTTGTTTTTCTTTGAAGACGTTTCGCTTCTCCTCCAAGAGGTTTCTTCAGCTCTGACCAGATGGTGGAGAAACGTCTTCAGAGAAAAACAAGAATGTCTAGTTGCCTCCTAAAAAAGCACCTTTGGGGCAACCAAGACTTGGATGACTGAGACTCTCCATAGAGCAGACGTGTCAAACTGTATCGGGACAGTTTTGCCATTGACGGCAATGGGGTGAGCGTGGCTTCCGGATGATGCGTTTGGCCTGTGGTCTGGCAGTTGCCATAGAGCAGTGTTTCCCAAACTTGACAATTTTAAGGCATGAGGACTTCAACTCCCAGAATTCTGGGAGTTGAAGTCCACGTGCCTTAAAATTGTCAAGTTTGGGAAACACTGCCATAGAGTATTGGGGACTTTGAGGTTGTATTCAGAGAACTAGAATCCATTTTGTGTGGTGTGATGTCCATTAATTCTGCTTCTTTTCTCCAACTACGACATAGTCCTCCACTGTGGAGATCAGAGATCCTGATGGAAGGAGGAATCCATTAAATCCCTCACAGGAGCCGTTTTTCTTGGGGGCCTCTCAGGAAGATCCAAGTCAGGGGACCTCAGAAGGTAATCAGAGTCCTATTTCCCAGCGAGAGCCCAGCTCAATTACCTTCTCTGTTAGAATAGCTCTTCCAATTTTGCTAATTATGCATTTTAAAATTCTGTATCCCTTGCAGAGAAACACAGAGTGAAGTTTTCTGGTCTTTATGGTGGAGCTGAAACAATGTTTGAACCTCCAAATGAAGTAAGTTAGGGAAATGAATTCATTAGATTTGTATTCTCTCTTTCCTTCAGGAAGTGAAGCTGGTGTATGGAACACTCTCTCCTTCCATTCCCCCCTCTTGTTTGGCCTGCGTTATTTCCATGTTTTCTGAGCAACGTGCAAAGGGGCATAACTGGGTTCCAGTTGCTCTCAGCCAGATTAGCTCCCTCTGAAGACTGTTGTTGGGACACAATAATTAGTCATTTCCACCCTCAGATTCTGCTTAAGCAATGTTATTTTTAAAAGCCAGTAATTAACTCGTTCTGCTGGATGTTCTTACTATGAGTTTACAAGAAGTAAACTCCTTCAAGAAGAGTAAACACCCCACTATCGCAGCAGTTGCTAAACAGAGACCAGTTCTTTTGGTCATTGTTGACTTTGTTGTGCAAGGCTTATTAAAAAAAATAAATACACTGGTGCATTACTGTTTCACAAAGCATTCTTCCCAATCGTTGATAAGAAAAATAAGCTTTTTGTGTTTAAAAAAACAAGGCAGACAATTAACCTGAGATGCCAATGGAAAACTCTCTTTAAAAAATGGTTCTGAAAGAATTTGCAATCAAGGCCTTTTTGGCCTGCAAAGTAATTTGCAATCCTCTGATTTGGGCTTGGATTTAGAGGCCAAACAATCCAGCTTTGCAAAGGCTGAGAATTGCCCTTGCCATGGAATTTTTCTGCTTTTCACCCATTCAGCCAGATTACTAGAAGATAGAGATAAATAGATAGATAGACAGACAGACAGAGATAATGATAGATAAACAAATATATGGGTAGAGATGATAGATAGATAGATAGATAGACAGACAGACAGAGACAGATAGATTAGATAGATAGATAGATAGATAGATAGATAGATAGATAGATAGATACATACATACATACATACATACATACATACATACATACATACAGTGGGGCAAACAAATATTTAGTCAGCTACCAATTGTGCAAGTTCTCCCACTTAAAAAGATGAGAGAGGCCTGTAATTGACATCATAGGTAGACCTCAACTATGAGAGACAAAATGAGAAAACAAACCCAGACAATCACATTGTCTGATTTGGAAAGAATTTATTTGCAAATTATGGTGGGAAAATAAGTATGTGGTCACCTACAAACAAGCAAGATTTCTGGCTCTCACAGACCTGTAACTTCTTCTTTAAGAGGCTCCTCTGTCCTCCACTCATTACCTGTATTAATGGCACCTGTTTGAACTTGTTATCAGTATAAAAGACACCTGTCCACAACCTCAAAACAGTCACACTCCAAACTCCACTATGGTGAAGACCAAAGAGTTGTCCAAGGACACCAGAAACAAAATTGTAGACCTGCACCAGGCTGGGAAGACTGAATCTGCAATAGGCAAGCAGCTTAGTGTGAAGAAATCAACTGTGGGAGCAATAATAATAATAAATACACTGGTGCATTACATGGATAGAGATGATAGATAGATAGACAGACAGACAGACAAATACAGAGAGAGATAGACAGACAGACAAATACATGGAGAGAGACAGACAGACAAGAGAGAAATGGGGTTATTTTCCCTGAAGAGGACTGAAAGTCATGCAGAATTAAGGAAGTTGGTAACACCTGCTGTAGAATGTCTTCAGTTAAAGACATATTCTCAGCTAAACCTTGGAATCCTACCAAGCACAGCCATTTGACTTAGTGCATTTGTGAACAATGGAACATATCTTTCAAATCCTCGTGGGCTTGTTCTGTTCTTTTTTCCAATATTCAGGAGGGTCTTGTGTCCTTCGAGGAAGTGGCTGTGTATTTCTCTGAGGAGGAGTGGTCTTGGCTGGATCCTGACCAAAAAGCACTGCATTGGGAAGTCATGATGGAAAATTATAGGAACGTGGCCTCTCTGGGTAAGAATTTGCTACGCCCCAATCAGAGAGCTTGGGAAGATAGTTTGAAATTAAACAATGTTACTTATTGCTTATTTTAAAAAATACTCAACCAGATGTCCTCTCCTTGGAAAGAAGGAAAAGTTGCTTTTGGTCTTGCCGTCAGGTGCTTTGGAGAATAGCTTGACTCCCTCTTCTTTGGGGCAACCCCTGAGATATTGGAACACAGCTATCATGTCTCCCCTAGTTCTTCTTTTCATTAAACTAGACATACCCAATTCCAGCAATCGTTCTTTATATACTTTAGCCTCCAGTCCCCTAATCATCTTTGTTGCTGTTCTCTGTACTCTTTCTAGAGTCTCAACATCTTTTTTACATCGTGGTGACCAAAACTGGATGCAGTATTCCAAGTGTGGCATCTTTGTTGCTGTTCTCTGTACTCTTTCTAGAGTCTCAACATCTTTTTTACATCGTGGTGACCAAAACTGGATGCAGTATTCCAAGTGTGGCCTTCCCAAGGCCTTGTAAAGTGGTATTAATATTTCACATGATCTTGATTCTATCCCTCTGTTAATGCAGCCTAGCACTGTGTTGGCTTTTTTGGCAGCTGCAGCACATGGCTAGCTCCTATTTAGGTGATTGTCCTCTTGAGTCAAAACAATGGTGCTAGGCCTAAAATTGAGGTCCAGGCCTCTCCTTCAAGCCCAACTTTGGTGCTGCTACCAAGAATTACTCTTCAGGGTGGCTTAAATGGGGAAGGAATCGAGAATTGTTTCTCTTTTGTTTAGGGGAGGGGTTGTGTGATATACCAGCAAAGTCAGGTTAGGAATTTTCTGAATTTCTGACACATTGAATCAAAACGACTATCCATCACTGGGCTAAGTGTGTCATTTTTTCCATTTTAAACATGTTGTTGAGGTTTAATAGAACAATTCTCATTTTATTCTGCAACCATGTGACTTTGGCAGGAGAAAATGAACAGTAAAGGGAAGGTAAATTAGGTTGGAGCAAAAAAAATTGTGTTAAAATTCATTTAGAATTGGCTCTCTTCAATAAATATTAGTTTTTCTCCTAATCCCTCAGTGGATATTTCCCCTGATTCTTCCCAAAGTTTATTCTGGATGACTTTTGAATATCTATGGATAATTGTCAAGTAAAAGGTGATTTAGGTCTTTTCAAACATGTTATGGCTTATGAATATAGAAACTATCATTTCTATACTACGCTATTGCAAGCATGCAGACATGCAATATATTGATATTTGGTCAAAGTTATAATAACAATAATAATGATAAAGTTGGAAGAGACCTTGGAGATCATCTAGTCCAACCCCCTGCTGAGGCAGGAAACCCTATACCATTTCGGACAAATGGCTGTCCAGTTTCTTCTTAAAAACTTCCAGTGTTGGAGCGTTCACCGCTTCTGGAGGCAGGTTGTTCCACTGGTTAATTGTTCTAACTGTCAGGAAGTTTCTCCTTAGTTCTAGGTTGCTTCTCTCTTTGGTTAGTTTCCACCCGTTGCTTCTTGTCCTGCCTTCAAGCGCTTTGGAAAATAGCTTGACTCCCTCTTCTTTGGGGCAGCCCCTGAGATATTGGAACACGGTTATCATGTCCCCCTCTTTGTTAAACTAGACATACCCAATTCCAGCAACCGTTCCTTATATGTTTTAGCCTCCAGTCCCCTAATCATCTTTGTTGCTCTTCTCTGTACTCTTTCTAGAGTCTCAACATTTTTTTTACACCCGTGGTAACCAAAACTCAGAAGGAAATTAATGTGACATCTTACAGTTTGATATTTTTCCCTAACCTTGCTGTCATTTTTATCTTTCCTTTTCCTTTCCTTTTCCTAACCTTGCTGTCGTTTTTATCTTTCCTTTTCCTTCCCAGTTCAAGATTCCTGTGAATTGTTCCAAGTGATCAAAGTTGAAGATGGAATGGAGGAGTCTGCAATTCAAACGGAACTAGAAAACCATGAGAGGAACCAGTCAGAAAATTGGAATCCGGGAAGCTCATCTTCCATTGATGCTCAGATGCAAGACTTTCTTGTCCAACCAGGGAAAATAAATAAAAAATATGTTGGGAAATCTGCGACGCTAAGCGAAGGCATATTAGAAATAAATGAGCAACATCTAACTAAAGGAGAAGATGGTATATGCGGAGACGATGAAGAAGAATTGACTTTCACTCTTTTTCAAAGAAATAGGTCACTTTCATCTCAAAAATGGAGCCACACAAAAGAAAAGCCGTATCAATGTTTCATATGTGGAAAGAGCTTCAGAAGACGCGGTTATCTTAGTAACCATAAGAAGATCCACACAGAGGAGAAGCCGTACAAATGCACGGAATGTGGGAGGGACTTTAGGGGAAAGCGTAATCTTATTTCCCATAAAAGGATCCACACAGGGGAAAAGCCGTATAAATGCATGGAGTGTGGAGAGACCTTTTCTCACAGCAGTTATCTTACCAGTCATAAATGGGTCCACATGGGGGAAAAACCCTATAAATGCTTGGAGTGTGGGAAGGGGTTCTGTGGAAAAGGCTCTCTTGTAACACATAGAAGAATCCACACAGGGGAGAAGCCCTATAAATGCATGGATTGTGGAAAGGGATTCAGCCGACTCGATAATCTGACTTCCCATAAAAGGATCCACACAGGGGAGAAGCCTTATAAATGCATGGATTGTGGAAAGAGCTTCAGTCACAGTAGTTCCCTTACCTATCATAGGAGAAAAACCGTATACGTGCAGAGAGTGTGGAAAGAGCTTTAGTCACAGTGGTCCCCATATTTACCATTACAGCCTTCACATAGGGGAAAAACCATATAAACGTTTGGGATGTAAAAAGGGCTGAATATCAACTAGCAATCGGAAGGCATGTAGAAAACTCTGTAATCAGAATACATAGTTTCAACTGGTAAAATAAGCATCCCAAACCAAACTGAATAGTAAAAAAAAAACGCTAGTGAATTCCTGGAAATACAGCCCTCCGACAAATCAGCCATCAACAGACACAAAGAGATCAAATACTTTCACTCACCATTCAAAAGAGAAGATAAAAAAAACTAAGAAGGAAACAAAAGGAACAGAACAAGTTCTCTCCAGCACCCAGCAACTGGATGAGCAAACACCAACTACACATAAAAAATAATAATTGAGCAACAACAAAGGAGGAAACCGCACCCACATCAACACTGGCAAGGCAAGCTACTCTGTATAAACTGTATATAAACACTAGCACTAATAATGTTTCCCACTTAGGCAATGAAACATTTGCAAGTAAACAACCCACACCAGAAAGCATCTTAGACATTTCCTATTTTGATATTATGAGCTAGGGCAGTGGTTCTCAACCTGTGGGTCGGGACCCCATTTGGGGTCAAACGACCATTTCATGGGGGTCGCCAAACAATGCAGTCCGCCATTTTTTCCCCCTTTTCCTTAGCTGTGCTACTCCCTTTTATTCTATTGGCTTTTGAAAGCCAATAGAATAGACTCTCTTGAATAAAGTCTAATTCTATTGGCTTTCAAAAGCCAATAGGAATTGTCCAGGTTGTCTCTGCCCTACTGAGCCCGCCAAAAGTCCCATTCTGCAAACAGTGCTGCACCAGTTGAGTAGTCCTCAACTTACGACCGGTTGAGTAGTCCTTGACTTACGACCGGTTGGGGGGGGGGTCGCGGCATTAAAAAGGTTGAGAACCACTGAGCTAGGGAAAGGTAGGGATTTTAGAGCCTGACCCTCACATTTGACAACTCTCGAGATGAATTTACCAATGAAAATAAAACAAATGGGCATGTGCTGTTTTAATTATCAACTGCAGAATTTTGAAGGTACGAGCAATTTAAAGTGACAATTGCTATTGCACATCAATAAGAGAAAATCTTTTTTTGTCTTAAATGTTATGTTTATCCCAGTTTCCACTCGATCCTGGTTCTGGGAGGCATGTGAACAGGTAAGACATTTAATGGGGGCTGGTGCCCAAGGCAGTAGAAGTAGCTGCATCTCCTGGATGCATCTTTCCAAGACAAAGCTTTATATACTCGGAGATTATTAGAGACCGTATATTTCTCTGCCCTCCCAAAAAGTTAGAAATGGTGCACCAAAGTCTGCTGTAATATAATTCAAAGGGCACTCAACTTCCATTCAAGTATACAGAGAGGTGGAATGTGATATTGATTTCTCCCATTGAATAATGGTGATACTAAATTAAAAATGATACCTATGTGAGCAGCATGATTGTTAAATGAGGTACTGTATTATGGGGGAAGAGTGATAGGATTATCTTTTCCCCCAAACTATTTAAATTAGTAATTTATTTTGTTTTATTTTTTAAGTAAAAAAAAAACCCCTTTATATAACAGTTTACTACCGCAGGAAAAAAAAAGCAAGTTAACAGCTGTATTCTTCAACTTAGTACTGCAGAATAAAAATTTCAATGAAGTCCTTAAAAGGCCTTTAATAATAAACCACTAATAATACTATAGCCAACGACGCATTTCCAATTTAGTCCGGTTCTTTAAGGAGAATATTAGAATTGCACTGTAATATACAATATAATGAGATCAGAAGAAATGCTCAGAAAGGCATCTGTGATTACAGTAATGTTCTGCAGTGTATATGATTGAAAGTGTAAGATAGGGGACAAATGTTTTTAAAATCACACTTATCTAGCCATTTTGTAAAAAGATAAACTGTTTCATTAAATGTCTGAAATGGTATAGGGTTTCCTGCCTGAGCAGGGGGTTGGACTAGATGACCTCCAAGGTCCCTTCCACCTTGACTATTATTATTATTATTATTAAATTACCATACTATAAATTATTTGATTTCACTGTATTTATTTACTTGCAGCATAATATTTATTGTTCAGGTTGAACTACACTGTATTGTACTTGAAGTGAAGTATCCTCCATTTTGCGTCTTTGAGTGAAGTGCCAGGGGAATTTTCAAAAGTCTGAGTCAAGAAATAGACATGGCCACATCAAAGATTAAATTTGATTAAATACTGTACATTGTGAATATTAAATTTAATTCCTATTTGAGTATTTACAGTTTTGACACAATTCAGAAGTACGTTGTAGAGGACGACTGCATGTCATCCAAGGGCCTCAAACTGTGAACCTCTGCCATATGGCCAATAGAATAGAATAATAGAACAATAACTTTATTGTCACTTTGAACGTACACTAATGTACACTAATTGGCGTACATTAAAATGAAATTTCATTGCATACAGCTCTCAAAGGGACACCACCTCTGATATACACTACATAAATATGACAAAAATAAATAAATCTTCATCAACGATTTGGACGAGGGGATAGATGGGGAACTCATCAAATTTGCAGATGACACCAAGCTGGCAGGAGTAGCCAACACTCCAGAAGACAGGCTTAAGATACAGGAGGATCTGGACAGACTTGAATACTGGGCACTATCTAACAAAATGAAATTCAGTGGTGAAAAAAGCAAGGTTCTACATTTGGGCAAGAAAAACCAAATGCACAGGTATAGTATAGGAGGTACCTTGCTCAATAACTGAGAGGGACCTCGGAGTCCTAGTGGACAATCACTTAAATATGAGCTAGCTGTGTGCTGTAGCTGCCCAAAAAAGCCAAAACAGCGCTAGGCTGCATTAACAGAGGGATAGAATCAAGATCACTTGAAGTGTTAATACCACTTTATAACGCCTTGGTCAGGCCACACATTTAATTCAAAATGGCGCACAGGCTTGCTTTCCATTTAGTGTTCTGTAATGGCTGAAAGTACCAGGCTAGAAATCAAACCGCATGTTTGAGTTCTGCCTTAGGCACATCAGGTAGGTGACTGTGGGCCAGACTCTCAATCAGCTCTGACAAACCACTTCCAAAAAGTGTTGCCAAGACGAACTAAATGAACTTGAACCTTTCTGGTTGCCGTTTTACCTCAGGTCCTGCCAGCCTAGATGTTCAAGAGCATGTAAATGCAAGTAGATAAATAGAACCCATTTCAGTGGGAAGCTATGTGCTTTGTGCACCTTGGCATATAGTCATGCCAGTCGCATGACACACAGAAGTGTTTTCGAACAACGCTGGCTCCGTTAGCTAGGAAACAGAGATGAGCAATCCCTCTAGGGCAGTGGTTCTCAACCTTTTTAATGCCGCAACCCCCAACCGGTCGTAAGTCGAGGACTACTCAACTGGTGCAGCACCGTTTGCAGAATGGGACTTTTGGCAGGCTCAGCAGGGCAGAGACAGCCTGGACAATTCCTATTGGCTTTTGAAAGCCAATAGAATTAGACTCTATTCAAGAGAGTCTATTCTATTGGCTTTCAAAAGCCAATAGAATAAAAGGGAGTAGCACAGCTAAGGAAAAGGGGAAAAAAATGGCGGACTGCGTTGTTTGGCAACCCCCGTGAAATGGTCGTTCGACCCCAAATGGGATCCCAACCCACAGGTTGAGAACCACTGCTCTAGGGCAGTGGTGGCAAACCTTCTAGAGACCGAGTGCCCAAACTGCAACCCAAAACCCACTTATGCATCACCGGACGCTGGGTGGGTGTGGCCACTGAGCTGTCGGCTCATGCTCATTCGCTCGCTCACTCGCTCGCTGTCTGCTCCGACTTGTGCTCGCTCGCTCGCTGTCTGCAGCAAATGCTGCTTCCGCCAAAAGTTGCTCTTTTTATAGCCTCTCGCCTATTCCCAGACTGCGCATGCGTGGAGAACTGCACATGCCTGGAAAGGAGGAGGGGACAGCTCGGTCCAGCAATGGTTCGCGTGCCACCAGAGACGGCTCCGTGTGCCACCTGTGGCACGCGTGCCATAGGTTCGCCACCACGGCTCTAGGGTCAGACACCACTGGACATGGGAAACCTTTACCTATATATAAAATCGGTTAGAATTCTGTACTATCCTTTTTTAAGACAGCATGTATAATACAGTAGTTGCATTTTTTCCTAGATGGCGATGTTTTTACAAGAGATTAATAAAGCACTTTCTCATATCCAGCATGCTTCTAAGGAACTTTTCCTCCCTACCTTTGGTATGAGAAAAATGTTTTTGTTGGAGTCAGTGTGATGCCCAAATTGGATATAATGCAGTGAGGACAGTGTTGAAATAATTCCAGCAAGATTGTTGTAACACCCAATGCTAGACAATATGATCCACTGGGATCAGTCAGAAATGCATGTCAGTGGACGTGTTTGGAACTGCACATGCTCAGTTTTTATGAGTGCTGCGTACAATACCATAATAGCAACAGCAATAGCACTTAGACTTATATACCACTTCACAGAGCTTTCTAAAAGCTGGTTTCTGCTGACTTGGTTGGCTGGGGGGCGGGGGGGATGTTTCTGCCTTTTAAAAGATCTTCTCCATTATTTCTTTGGGAAAATATATTTTGCTTTTTTAATATTTCCCAAAATATTTCTTTCTCTGGATTCTTCCCACAGAAATCTTCCTCTTCCTCTTCTTTCCTGCACCACCATCTCTGTACGAAAATATAAATAATTTCTTTTATTTCCACTTCGTTGGCAATAACTGCAGGCCGGCAGTTTAACGCCCGTAGTATAAAGTCTCCTGCCTTGGGCGGCGGGGGGGGGGTTGACTAGAAAACCTTGCCAACTTTAAGACTTGGGAACTTCAGAATTCCTCAGCCAGCTTTCTTGTTGCCAAGGGTGAGAACCCGTGGACTAGAAGATTTCCAAGGTCCCTTCCAGCTGTACGATTTTATGATTTATTATGGTTCATTGAATATGATTCATTGAATCATAGAATCATAGGGTGTTGCACTCGCTTGCCATTTGTCCAGGATGGTATAAAGCAGGGGTGTCAAACTCAATTTCATTGAGGGCTGCATTAGCATTGCGGTTGCCCTCAGGGGGCCGGGCAGGTGTGGCCAGGGTGGGTGTGGCCTACTGGGTGAGTGTGGACTGAGTGGATGTGGCCTACTGGATGGGCGTGGCCAGCTCTACATCATTCGTGTCAAGGGTGCCTGTGGGGCCCTGGGCAGGAGTGGGATAGATCTGAGGGTCTCTGGCAGAAGGAGGTGGGACCAGGGCAAGTGCCAACGCATGGTCCACTTGAGGAGCCTCACCGTTCCTCTCAGGCCATGTAGGGCGGGCTGGATGGTGGTGCGGGCTGCCCAGAGCCCTGGGCAGCAGAGGTCAAATGCCCAGCTTAGCCCTCGAGCACCCATGGCACCAAGCCCAGCCCCACTTCCCCAAGGGAGCGCACAGCTGCACTTACCTCCTCTTCAAGGCTGCTGCTGCTGTTCTTGCTCTCCTTAGCCAGGTTGCTCATGATGGGTACGAGGGCAAAGTCAGAGGGAGGCCCATTCCCTCTCCATGGGAGGAGACCCGGCTTTGTATCCAAAGCTTTCTTAGCAATAGGATGGGAGACCCCAGGATAGGCCAGGAGGAAGGGGCAAGGGGGATGGTGAAAGGGCAGCAGGGCAGGACTAAGGCAGGACTTCCCTCACACCATCCCTCTCCTTTTCTTCTTTCCTTCCTTCTTTCCTAAGTACAGAGTGGTGGGAAAATATTTGAGATGAGGGAGGGAGAAAAACAGGCAAGAAACGCAGCTGGGGAGGTGTCACCCTTCATGAGGAATGATGAAATGAACCATAACCTAGAAGTGGCCAGCACATGGCCTTCACCTACTTCACATATCTGGCTTTGTGGGCTCTGGGGGAGAGGATGCCATGAGCAGCATGAGAGTCAATGTTACCTGCGCAATGTCGGCCAGCCCCCAGCCTGCCCGGTTTCGGCAGAGAGCGAGATGCTCTCCTCACAGTGCCGAGAGGCTGAGCTGGGTGGCACGAATCCAAAAACAAGTGCGAGGCCGCCCAGCCCCCAGCCTGCCTGGTCTCAGCAGGCAGCGGGGTGCTCTCCTCCCAGCACCGAGAGGCTGAGCTGAAACTGCTGAAACTGGGTAGGCTGGGGGCTGGGCAGCATTGCACTTCTCATTAGATTCGCACTACCCAGCTCAGCTCTTGGCGCTGTGAGTTGAGTGCCCCACTGCCTGCTGAAACCGGGCAGGCTGGGGGCTGGGTGGCATCGCGCTTCTTTTTGGATTTGCGCCGCCCAGCTCAGCCTCTCGGCACTGTCAGGAGAGCACCCCGCTGCCTGCCAAAACCTCTGCCCCAGAGCCCATCAAGCCAGATATGTGAAGTAGGTGAGGGCCATTTGCTGGCCACTTCCAAGTGATGGTCCATTTCTTCATTCCTCACAAAGGGTGGCACCACCCCAGCATGCACCCAGGGGGGTGAGGCCGACACGGCAGGGGCTGGTTCCTCGCTGTTTCCAGACGGCCTTGTGGAGTTAAGACTGAATGCGTTTCAGCATAGATGGTCACCACAAAATTGTATATTGGCTCCCGGCTGGCCTGGGCCAGGGCCAAGGCAGCAGGGGCTGTTCCTCAGTTTCCAGGATGGCTTCACAGGCCACATGAAACCACATCGTGGGTCGCATCCAGCCCCCGGGCCTTGTGTTTGACATGTGATAAATATGCATCAATATGATAAATCTTCAGAGACAGTTAAACCTACAATACAATGGAAACTAATTGAATAAGAAAAATACAGATGGTGAGAGTCAGAAAGAGATAACATTAAGGAAGTAAGATAAACCATATAGGCAAAAATAGGTGGGTCTGAGAAAGGAAGAGGGAAGTCATAAAATAGATAAATAGTTTTTTTATAGGAAATGGCTAGCCAGGAAGGTTGAATGGAGAATAGGAAAATAAGCTGAATAAGATAAGAAGGGAGGCACACTGAATTGAAAAGCAGGAAAAGAACTTATTGTTTAAAATGGAGACAGAAATATATACCGTATATGCCGCCGTATTAGGCGACCCGGCGTATAAGACGACCCCCGTCTTTATAGCCGGGCTGCATTCCTAGAACGTCGTCTTATATGCCGGAAACTACCAGTATTTCCGGCGTATAAGACGACTCGGCGTATAAGACGACCCCCGTCTTTGGCGCTGATTTCAGCGCTCGCGGAAGTCGTCTTATACGCCGGCATTTACGGTACTGAGTTTAAAATAACCATTTACATGTCTAATTTTTCTTATTCTTATTGTATATGTGAATATGATTTAGTATGTTATCAGGAAATGTGTATAGGCGGACGGAAAGAGTGTAACCTCATACTACCTCAGCCAATGGGGAAAGAGGAGGGCTGTAGCGGCCGGTGATAGGGATGAATAAAAGAAGGAGATATTTTGGGTTAAAACTTTGGACAGAACCAAGCTTTGAAAGCTTCTCTCCCCGCTTATTGCAATAAACGAAACAAAAGGCCTTCACTGTGTCTTGGCTGGTTATTGGTCAGGCGAGCTTGCCTCTGGTCACGAAGGAAAGTAGCCAGGAGCACATAACACAGGTCTGGTGTAAAGTCTCCTGCTTGAGCAAGGGGCTGGACTAGAAGACCTCCAAGATCCCTTCCAGCTCTATTCTATTCTGAATTTTAAAAGGAAGGATACATTCAAAAGTTGTCCAAAGCAACTGGACTGAGAAGATTCTGGATTTATTTCTGGAAAGGAGGGGGGCGACAACAGCTTCCTTCTTTTGTTCCTCCCTCCATGGAAACCGGTCCCTTTCTCCCACTCAAGGCATGAGCAGCTGCATTGCAGCCAGGATCCTCCAGGGGGCTCCCTCTGCCAAAGGAAAGCAACACCACGAGCTTCCCCATTGGGTCACTGGAGGGCGAAAGTCACGGCTGGCTTTCCAGAGGAGGCGTGACGTCACAAACGCCCGACGCTCTAGGAGACCGCGCTCGCTCTCCTTAACCCCTGGAGCTCCGCGGGAGGCGAAGAGGCTGCGGGAGCGTCTCGCGGGGGGAGAGATTCACGCGTGCCTTAGGTGGGGGAGGGGCTCGTCCCGGGCAAAGGGAGGCGGAGGTGGGGGAGACCCGGCCCTCCTCCCGGGTCCCATGTTTCCCGGCCGCCCTCTGCACGCAAGCGGGAAGCGAAGCTCCGGAGCTTTAGCAGCAGAAGAACCGGAGATCTCAGGAAGGCGGCGGGGATCCGGGTGTCCCGTCCCGCCCCGTGTCCGGGGAAGAAGAGCCCGAGTGGCGGAGGCCCAGCAGGAGAGGAGAAAGGCAGGATTCGCACCCGGGGCAGGGAGAGGCTTTGGGAGGACCCGATCCTCCGCAGTCCGGCCTGCCTCCGGAAGGGGAGAGAAGCGGCGCGGTCTCTCCAGCTGCTTCCTTCCCGGTCCTGCTGGCGGCGAGGGGGTCGTCGGCCCTGCGCTTGGCTGGCTGGCTTGGGGCAGGTTGTGTGAAGCTGCCTGCGTGTCAGAGGGAGACACGGATCTCCAAAGGGAGGTTGTGTGAAGCTGCCTGCGTGTCAGAGGGAGACACGGATCTCCAAAGGGAGGTTGTGTGAAGCTGCCTGCGTGTCAGAGGGAGACACGGATCTCCAAAGGGCCATCCAGAAGAAGGGAAAGGGGGCATCCTCACTAGAGTCTTTTCCTGGCTTTTCCTTGGATGTGAACTGATCTTTCATGGTTTGTTCACCTTTTTGAGGTCAGTCAGGTTGTGTGAACCTTTCTAGGAGGTGGTGAATGCTAATCAAGTTTTTGAAAAGGGAAAACTTTCTCGTGAGAAAGAATGAAAACTAAAATACTCCCAAGTGCATTGATTGTGCATTCCAACTCAGTCCCATTCAGGTTGTCCTCAGCGACCACAACCGGGAGCCCGTAATTTCTGTTGTGAAGTGAGGCATTTTGCCTCATTTTTGCGACCTTTCTTGCCACTGCAGTTGATAGGTTACGGATCCGGTTGTTAAGTGAATCTGGTTGCATCCTTGACTTTGCTGGTCAGAAGGTCAGAAATATGGACCGGTTCTCAAGCATCTGAATTTGGATGACATGGTCCTGGGGATGTTGCAAAGGCCGTAACTCTGAAAAATGGTCATGTCACTTTTTTTCAGTGCTGTTTTTGAGCGGTCACTAAATGAACTGTTGTAAGTTGAGGACAACCTGTATTCTGCATCACAACACACACCGGGAGGACGGATCTGAACGATGCCCCTGAAATCGCATACCATCTCAGAAAATAGTACCCAATACTACACTTTCTAATTCTGAGAATTTTTTTTATTATTTGTTTTGCTTTCCATGTCAGATATACAAACTGGAAGCCATTTTGTATGTCTTTCACAAAGAGACAAAACTCGTGGCTTGGGGAAAGAGGACACAATGGCTGGCTGCGGTCGGTCCTGCGGAAACAGAAATGATGCTATGAATGAAAAGGCATTTGGAGATCCCCACGATTGCTTGCGCCCTTTTGCAGTTGCCTTGCAGGACGGAGACAGAATGGAGACACAACTTTTAGCAATTGAGGGGACTGGAAAAGGCCCTCCTGCTCTTCAGCCTGAGAGCTCCGGGGAGATCCAGACAAGCACTGGGCAGGAGACCAGCCTGGAGGAGGAAACCCTCCTTCATTCAGAAGTTCAGCCCTGCGACTTCAAGAGTGTCCAATACAACCAGGGTCCCCGAGGACTTTGCAGTCAGCTCCATGACTTTTCCAGGCAGTGGCTGAGAAGGGAAAAGCACACCAAAGCCCAGATGCTGGACCTGGTTGTTCTGGAGCAGTTCTTGGCCCTTCTACCCCCAGAGATGGAGAGCTGGGTGCGGGAGTGTGGAGCAGAGAGCAGCTCCCAGGCAGTGGCCCTGGTGGAAGGCCTTCTCCTGAGCCAAGCGGAGGAGAAGAAGGAGCAGGTCAACTTGCAGGTGAGAGACTTTCATCTAGCTCAGTGGTTCTCAACCTTTTTAATGCCGCGACCCCCAACCGGTCGTAAATCGAGGACTACTCAACCGGTCGTAAGCCGAGGACTACTCAACTGGTGCAGCACCGTTTGCAGAATGGGACTTTTGGCGGGCTCAGCAGGGCAGAGACAGCCTGGACAATTCCTATTGGCTTTTGAAAGCCAATAAATTAGACTCTATTCAAGAGAGTCTATTCTATTGGCTTTCAAAAGCCAATAGAATAAAAGGGAGTAGCACAGCTAAGGAAAAGGGGGGAAAAAATGGCAGACTGCGTTGTTTGGCGACCCCCGTGAAATGGTCGTTCGACCCCAAATGGGGTCCCGACCCACAGGTTGAGAACCACTGATCTAGGGAGTCCAAAAGGGAATAAAGAATGGGTTGAAATTCTTCACCCCAGACTTCTCTGGCACTCATAATATGTGAAGAGGGTACACTAAATCCGTTATGCCTTCTAGATTTGAGATAGCCGTTCCCTTCTTTCCAGCCTCACTGATGGATGCTCACAAATTCTTGTAGGACATTGTTCCATTCACTTGTCTGTGGAGATTCTCAGTCATCCAGGTCATGGTTGCCCCAGAGGTGCTTTTTCACGAGGCAACTGGACTTTCTTGTTTTTCTTTGAAGACGTTTCGCTTCTCATCCAAAAAGCTGCTTCAGCTCTGACCGGATGGTGGATTTATATTCCTTGCAGACAGCTGGTCATTTGCATTTTTTAAAGAGAGTCCTTGAGGCCATTTGGAGTTTTTTTGCGTCCTCAGGGTCACCTGAGTAGTGCAAATGGGTTGTGGAGCCTTCTGGCTGCAGGATGGTTTCTGCCCTGAGTCCCTTCATTTTTTTTTTTATTATAAAGTTTTTATTTTCTATTTTACAATACATTACAATCTTAAAAATACCTCAGATAAAAAATAAAACAAATTGATACACACCACTTTCGGTATTGCCCACCCATTTCCCCCCAAACCGCATCCACCCTCTAACCTACTTCTCTATTTCCCTCTTCTTCCTCTTCCTCACTCTCCCCTTCTCTTCAACCTTCCTACTTACTTCTCACCTTTTTCTACCTTCTCACTCTGGATGCGGTCCAGGGGAAATGCCCGAGCAATTCCTCTCTCCAAATTGAAACATTAATATTATATACAGTAAAACTATTTCTACTTTATCTGAACTACTTAAACTTCGACCCATCCAGCCCCCTCCCACCCCCGACTTCCCAGAGCAAAGTACAGGATTATACAAACATATTAAACATAATCTACTTAAGTTTACTAATTATACAATGAACAAAATCATATTAACCCTTAACTCTCTTCAAACTTTAACATCATAAATTTATAAACAAATTCATTACTCATAAAATAAATGGAACTTTGTAGTTCCATACTTCTTCTGAACATATTCTATCCATCTTCTCCATACATTAAAATATCTCTCTGGTGAATGGTCCTTTAAATAAGCAGAAATTTTAGCCATTTCTGCTAAATTAGAAACCTTAAATACCCATTCTTCTAAAGAAGGCAGAGTATCCTTCTTCCAATATTGACCCACCAATAATCTTGCTGCTGTTATTAAATTCAACAATAAAATATTTTCTTTAATATTAAAATCCACAAAAATGCCCAAAAGAAACAGTTGGGGAGTAAACTTAATCTTCCTTTTAAAAACTTTTTGAATGTTCCACCAAATCATAATCCAGAAGGCTTTAATATCTTTACAAGTCCACCAAACATGAAAATAGGTTGCATCCAAGCAACCACATCTCCAACATTTAGGTTGCAGGTTCGGGTACATACAGGACAACTTTTTAGGATCCAGATGCCATCTATAAAACATTTTATAAAAATTTTCCCTCAAATTTTGGGCCTGCGTAAATTTAACATTTCTGGTCCAAATTACTTCCCATAAATCCAATGAAATCGGTTCCTGAATATTCTGGGCCCATTTAATCATACAATCTTTTACTAACTCTGTTTCTGAATCCAACTTTATTAAGTCATTGTAAATTCTTTTAATATGGGCATATTTCTGATCCTTGATCTGGATTACCAAATTTTCATCTACTAAAGTAATTCCCACTTTCTTATCCAAAGTCCATCTCTGCACTATTTGCAAATATTGAAACCACGATTGTAAGATGTTTTCTTGCCTCAACACATCTGAAGACTTTAATTGCCAATCAGTACTCGACCAAATAAGTAACTTTTTATACGAAATGTTATCAAAATTCACCCCCTTGGAAACCCCCTGAATTTCTTGTCCAGGAATCCCCCAAATAGGTATTTTATAATTTAACTTCTGGCTGCAGGATGGTTTCTGCCCTGGGTCTCTTCATTGTTGAAGACAGGCTGTGGGGATGAGTCTATGTTGTCTGCATCTCAAACTGAAGCACAAATGATTCCTATAGTCTGCAAAGTATTCTGGAAATGTGTTCATATTCCCGCACCATTCGAAGGATGCTCATCCCAATGTGCAGGGCTAAATATCTATGCAGATTCTCAGTCATCCAGGTCATGGTTGCCCCAGAGGTGCTTTTTCATGAGGCAACTGGACTTTCTTGGTTTGTTTTGAAGATCTTTTGCTTCTCCTCCAAGAGGTTTTTTCAGCTCTGACCAGATGGTGGGGAAACGTCTTCAGAGAAAAACAAGAAAGTCTAGTTGCCTCCTGAAAAACCACCTTTGGGGCAACTAAGACTTGGATGACTGAGACTCTCCATAGAGTATTGGGAACTTTGAGGTTTATTTATGAGACTTATATACCGCTTTAAGTGCAAGCACTCTCTAAGCGGTGTACACCAGTAAGCAATGTATATATATATTTACATTGCCCCCAACAATCTGGTACTCAGAGAACTAGAATCCACTTTGTGTGGTGTGATGTTCATTAATTCTGCTTCTTTTCTCCAACTACGACATAGTCCTCCACTGTGGAGATCAGAGATCCTGATGGAAGGAGGAATCCATTAAATCCCTCACAGGAGCTGTTTTTCTTGGGGGCCTCTCAGGAAGATCCAGGTCAGGGGACTTCAGAAGGTAATCAAAGTCCTCCTATTTACCAGCGAGAGCCCAGCTCAATTACCTTCTCTGTTAGAATACCTCTTCCAATTTTGCTAATTATGCATTTTAAAATTCTGTATCCCTTGCAGAGAAACATAGAGTGAAGTTTTCTGGTCTTTATGGTGGAGCTGAAACAATGTTTGAACCTCCAAATGAAGTAAGTTAGGAAAACGAATTCATTAGATTTGTATTCTCTCTTTCCTTCAGGAAGTGAAGCTGGTGTACGGAACACTCTCTCCTTCCATTCCCCCCCTCTTGTTTGGCCTGGGTTATTTCCATGTTTTCTGAGCAACGTGGAAAGGGGCATAACTGGGTTCCAGTTGCTCTCAGCCAGGTTAGCTCCCTCTGTTGTTGGGACACAGTGGTTAGTCATTTCCACCCTCAGATTCTGTTTAAGCAATGTTATTTTTAAAAGCCAGTAATTAACTCGTTCTGCTGGATATTCTTACTATGAATTAACAAGAAGTAAACTCCTTCAAGAAGTGAGAGTAAACACCCCACTATCACAGCAGTTGCTAAACAGAGGCCAGTTCTTTTGGTCATTGTTGACTTTGCTGTGCAAGGCTTATTAAAAAAAATAAATACACTGGTGCATTATATGGATAGAGATGATTGATAGGTAGGTAGGTAGGTAGGTAGGTAGATAGATAGATAGATAGATAGATAGATAGATAGATAGATAGATAGATAGATAGATAGACAGACAGACAGACAAACGTACAGACAGACAGACAAATACATGGAGAGAGACAGACAGACAGACAGACAAATACATGGAGAGAGACAGACAGACAGACAGACAAATACATGGAGAGAGACAGACAGACAGACAGACAGATGAGAGAAATGGGGTTATTTTTCCTGAAGGGGACTGAAAATCATGCAGACTTAAGGAAGTTGGTAACACCTGCTGTAGAATGTCTTCAGTTAAAGACATATTCTCAGCTAAACCTTGGAATCCTACCAAGCACAGCCATTTGACTTTTGTGCATTTGTGAACAATGGAACATATCTTTCAAATCCTCGTGGGCTTGTTCTGTTCTTTTTTTCCAATATTCAGGAGGGTCTTGTGTCCTTCGAGGAAGTGGCTGTGTATTTCTCTGAGGAGGAGTGGTCTTGGCTGGATCCTGACCAAAAAGCACTGCATTGGGAAGTCATGATGGAAAATTATAGGAACGTGGCCTCCCTGGGTAAGAATTTGCTACTCCCCAATCAGAGAGCTTGGGAAGATAGTTTCAGATTAAACAATGTCAGTTATTGCTTATTTTAAGAAATACTCAACAAGATGTCATCTCCTTGGACACAAGGAAAAGAAGAACAACAAAAATGATTAGGGGACTAGAGGCTAAAACATATAAAGAACGGTTGCTGGAATTGGGTATATCTAGTTTAATGATAAAAAGGACTGAAGGTGACATGATAGCTGTGTTCCAGTATCTCAGGGGCTGCCACAAAGAAGAGGGAGTCAAGCTAGTCTCCAAAGCGCCTGAAGGCAGGACAAGAAGCAACGGATGGAAACTAATCAAGGAGAGAAGCAACCTAGAATTAAGGAGAATTTTCCTGACAGTTAAAACAAGTTGTGAATGCTCCAATACTGGACATTTTTAAGAAGAAATTGGACAACTATTTGTCTGAAATGGTATAGGTTTCCTGCTTGAGCAGGGGGTTGGACTAGAAGATCTCCGAGGTCCCTTCCAATTCTATTATTCTGTTACCTGGCCTTCTACTTCAACAAAGGAAAGAGCTCAATGCCTTTTTGCTGAAATGCATCCTGTGCCTTTTTTTCACCTGTATTTTTCTATTTCTAGTTCTCCCATCAGTGACCTCTTGGTTTGAGGAGTTGCTGAATTGCATTATACCGATTTCAGTTCTCCTTCTCGTAATTGACTCCTATTATTCCTAACAAAAAGAGTTCTGGTTTGAAGTCTTATTTGTTTTTTAGTCATCTTCTCCAACCATGAATGTATTTTAACCTAAAACTTTTTTGCTTTAGGGTATGTCCACCAGACACGGTAATAAGTATCTGGCCTTTGTTTACATTTCCATTAATTATTTGGGGTATTTTTAAACTTTTTCGCTAATCTCACTGGTGTCATATGCCATCTGTAAAACATTTTATACAAGTTTTCTTTATATGGCACAGCTTTAGTTAGTTTAATATTTCTATCCCATAGTTTTTGCCAGTCTTCTAACTCTATAGTGTATCCAAAGCTTTTTGCCCATATTATCATTGTTTCTTTTACTTGTTCTTCTTCCATCTTTAGATTTAGCAGAAATCTATAAAGTTTCTTAATCCACTTATCCTCTGTCTTTAACAATACTTGATCAAATTCTGTCAATTCTTTATAAAATCCCGTTGTGTTTCACATCTTTTTCATATCTTGTTTGAATCTGCAGGTATAGGCACCATGCTAAATCAATACCTTGTTGTTGTAGATCTTGACTATGTTTCAGTTTCCCTTCATTATTGAAAATATCTTTATAAGTTACAACTTTATCATAGTTAATTAAGTTTGGGTAAGCAAAAGCTTCCATTGTTGAAAGCCATTCAAGTGTCTTAATGTAAATTTTTTCTTTTACCATTTCCCATTCTAAAAGAATTGCATTCCTTATAAAATGGTTTTGAAAGTATTTATGTATTTTATTCTTTCCGTACCACAGAAAGGCATGCCAGCCAATCTGCAGGTCATGCCCCTCCAGGTACAATAGTCTTTTGTCTCTAAGCATTATCCATTCTTTAAGCCATGTTAAGGTAGTTGCTTGATAGTACAACCTCCAATCTGGGAGTCCAAATCCTCCACTATCTTTAGCTTCTTGTAGCATTTTCAGTTTAATTTGTGCTTTTTTTCCTTGCCAGATAAATTTCAATATTATTGCATTCAGTTCGTCAAAAAAGGCTTTTCCCAGTCTTACAGGAATTGTTTGAAATAAGAAAAGTATTTTTGGTAAAATATTCATTTTTACTGTAGCTATTCTCCGCAACATTGACAATTGAAGATTTTTCCACTTTTCCAAATCCAATTTTATTTGTTTTAACAATCGTGTATAGCAGTGTTTCTCAACCTTGACAATTTTAAGGCATGTGGACCAACTCCCAGAATTCCACAGCCAGCAATGCTGTGGAATTCTGGGAGTTGAAGTCCACATGCCTTAAAATTGTCAAGGTTGAGAAACACTGGTGTATAGTTATTTTCTTTTACTGTTACACATCTTGCTATTAAATAGATTCCCAAGTACTTAACTTTTTTAACTATTTGAAGATTTTTTTTTTTTGTAAGTTGGCTTTTCTGTTTTTCTGTTAAATTCTTTGTCAACACTTTAGTCTTTTCTCTATTTATTCTCAGACCTGCCACTTCTCCAAATTTTTCTATTTTCTCCAGCAGTTTAGTACTTGTTTCAAGTGGCTCTTCCAGTATAAAAACTAAATCATCTGCAAATGCTTGTAATTTATATTTTTCGTCTTTTGTCTCAAGTCCTTTAATTTCTGCATCTTGTCTAATATTTCTATTCAATACTTCCAATGTTAATATAAATAGCAGAGAGGATAATGGACATCCCTGTCTTGTACCCTTTTTAATTTTAAAAGTTTCTGTATAATCTCCATTTACAATTATTCTAGCGGTTTGTTTATCATAAATTGTTTGGATTGCATTTATGACATTTTTTCCAGAGTCCATTTCTACAAGTTGTTGAAACATAAATTGCCAGTTTACATTATCAAATGCTTTTTATGCGTCAAAAAATATTAATGCCATCTGTTTCCCTGGATGAATTTCATAATACTCTAGCACATCAAGAATCATTCTTAAGTTATTTTTTAATCTGTCTTTTAGGCAAAAAGCCATTTTGGCCTGTTTGTATAAATTCGGTCAGAAACTTCTTAATTCTTTCTGCCATTATTGAGGCAAAAATTTTATAGCTTACATTCAATAATGATATTGGTCTATAATTTTTTATTTGTATCAGAGCAGTATCTTCTTTAGAGTAATATTAGCTTCAGTCCACGTCTTTGGTACTTTAGCCTCAAATAGAATTTCATTGCACAATGGTGCTAGGCCTAAAATTGAGGTCCAGGCCTCTCTTTCAAGCCCAACTTTGGTGCTGCTACCAAGAACTACTCTTCAGGGTGGCTTAAATGGGGAAGGAATAGAGGATTGTTTCTCTCTTTTTTAGGGGAGGGGTTGTATCAGGAGAGTCAGGTTAGGAATTTTCTGAATTGTTGACACATTGAGTCAAAACAACTATCCATCACTGGGCTAAATGGTGCTATTTTTTCCATTTTAAACATGTTGTGGAGGTTTAATAGAACAACTCTCATTTTATTCTGCAACTGTATGATTTTGGCAGGAGAAAATGAATAGTAAAGGGAAGGTAAATTAGGTTGGAACAAAAAGACTTGTGTTAAAATTCATTTAGAATTGGCTCTCTTCAATAAATCTTAGTTTTTATCCTAATCCCTCAGTGGATATTTCCCCTGATTCTTCCCAAAGTTTATTCTGGGTGACATTTGAATATCTATGGATAATTGTCAAGTAAAAGGTGGTTTAGGTCTTTTCAAACATGTTATGGCTTATGAATATAGAAACTGTCATTTCTAATCTACACCATTGCAAGCATGCAAACATGTGATATATTGATATTTGGCCAAAGTTCAGAAGGAAATTCATGTGACATCCTACAGTTTGATCTTTTCCCCTAACCTTGCTGTCATTTTTCTCTTTCCTTTTCCTTTCCATTTCCTAACCTTGCTGTCGTTTTTATCTTTCCTTTTCCTTCCCAGTTCAAGATTCCTGTGAATTGTTCCAAGTAATCAAAGTTGAAGATGGAATGGAGGAGTCTGCAATTCAAACGGAACTAGAAAACCATGAGAGGAACCAGTCAGAAAATTGGAATCCGGGAAGCTCATCTTCCATTGATGCTCAGATGCAAGACTTTCTTGTCCAACCAGGGAAAACAAATAAAAAATATATTGGGAAATCTGTGACGCTAAGCGAAGGCGTATTAGATATCAATGAGCAATATCTAACTAATGGAGAAGATGGTATATTTGAAGACAATGAGGAAAAATTGACTTTCACCCTTTCTCAAGGAAATGGGTCCCTTCCATCTCAAAAATGGAGCCACACAGAAGAAAAGCCGTATCAGTGTTTGATATGTGGAAAGAGCTTCCGAAGAAGCGGTCATCTTACTTCCCATAACAAGATCCACACAGGGGAGAAGCCATACAAATGCATGGAATGTGGGAGGGACTTTAGGGGAAAGCGTGATCTTATTTCCCATAAAAGGATCCACACAGGGGAAAAGCCGTATAAATGCATGGAGTGTGGAGAGACCTTTTCCCAGAGCAGTCACCTTACCAGTCATAAACGGGTCCACACGGGGGAAAAACCCTACAAATGCATGGTGTGTGGAAACAGTTTCACGACAAGCAGTTCCCTGACTCGCCATAAGAGAGTCCACACAGGGGAGAAGCCGTACAACTGCAGAGAGTGTGGAAAGTCTTTTGCTCAGAGTGGCTCTCTTACTTCCCACAGTAAGTCCCACATGGGAGAGAAGTCGCATAAATGTGTGGTATGCGGAAAGAGCTTCACCACGATAAGCTATCTCATTTGCCATACCAGGATCCACAGCGGGGAGAAGCCCTATAAATGCATGGAGTGTGGAATGACCTTCGTTCAGAGCCGTTACCTCCTTTCCCATAAAAGGAAACACACAGGGGAGAAGCCCTATAAGTGCACGGAGTGTGGAAAGTGTTTTAGTGAACGCAGTTCCTTTATTTCCCATAAGAAGATTCACACAGGGGAGAAGCCCTTTAAATGCACGGACTGTGGAAAGACCTTTCTTGAGAACCGTTATCTTATTTTCCACAAGAGGAGACACACAGGGGAGAAGCCATATAAGTGCATGAAGTGTGGAAAGACCTTTACTCGAGTCAGTACTCTTAATTCCCATAACAGAATCCACACGGGGGAAAGACCGTATAAATGCATGGAATGTGGAAGGTACTTCAGATGGTATAGTGAGTTTATGTCCCATAACAGGATCCACATGGGAAAAGCCACGTACATGCACGCGGTGTGGAAAGACCTTTGCTCGGAGGAGTACTCTTACTTCCCAGAACTAGATCCACGTGGGGAAAAAACATATAACTGCATGGAAGGTTAAAGGCTTTAGATGGAATAGTGATTTTACTTTCTGTAAAAGGATGCATGCATGCAGGGGAGAAGCCATATTAATGCATGGCATGTGGAAGGATCTTTATTCGGAGCAGATACCTTATTTCCCACCGGGAGATCCACATGGGTGAAATCAAATAATTTCATGCAATGTGCAAATTGCTCTTTGAAGACCAGTCATCTTACTTGCCGCAAAAGGAACCACACTGGGGAAAGCCATATCAATGTAGGGAATGCAAGAGCCCGAACTGGAAGATTCATCTAAAATCATTTGCAAGGGTATACTTGGACAATAATCCATATAAATGATATATTTACTTCAGTAAACAATGCATATTTTGCCTTTCTGGTCCAAACAAAATGAGGAATCCCAATTGCTGGTTGCGATTTTAGCGAAGTAGCTGATTCCAAGGCTGAAATAAGGATCAGTGGAGATACAAGTCATATTTCTCATAAAAGGAGCTATAGTGGTGAGAAAGCCTATAATTGCATATGAATGGAATTTTCTCCTGGGAATGAGCCAAAGCTTGCTTCGCTGTGGAATGACAAGGGCACAACCAAAACTAATACGCATTGTGTTGCATTTGTTTGTTTAATTTCTATGGCTGCCTAACTCAACCTAGTGACCCCGAGAAGCTTGGAAGTCTAACAATTTAAAACTATTTAAAAGGCATTACAATAATATAAAACATCCACAAAATGTTTACCTGTAACCTTAGATTAAATCAAATACATAACTATGATTTCGTGCGTATCATATATTTTATTGTCCTTGGACGCAATTAAAAATGACAGTCGCGGGATTACTTTTGGAGAGGTTAACACTTGAAGGTTTGGGAGTCCAGGTTGAAATCATTTACTCAAAGGCAGCGAAGCAATAGTTCCTAGTGTTGTGGAAATATCCAACCCGTTGAGTCTGTTCTTAGCTGTGTTTAGTGCATGTGGAATGGTTAAAGCAAGTAGCTTCATTAAGAGAGGTTTCTTGTAGGGCAGCGGTTCTCAACCTATGGGTCGCGACCCCATTTGGGGTCGATCGACCATTTTTGGGGGGTCGCCAAAGAAGGCGATCTGCCATTTTCCCTTCCATCAGGATCTCTTTTCCTTCCATCAGGATCTCTGATCTCCACAGTGGAGGACTATGTCGTAATTGGAGAAAAGAAGCAGAATTAATGGACATCACACCACACAAAATGGATTCTAGTTCTCTGAATACAACCTCAAAGTCCCCAATACTCTATGGCAGTGTTTCCCAAACTTGACAATTTTAAGGCATGAGGACTTCAACTCCCAGAACGTTTGTGTGACGGGGGTCGCCGTCACACAAACGTTGAGAACCACTGTTGTAGGGGAAGACGGATATCTCACCAAGCATTCAAGAGTTCTGATGAGTCAGAAATGCAGATGTGATAACATTTCAAGATATGTAGAAGACATATGGGAAAACATGCCAAAAATAATGAGAATAATCTTAAAAGAACAATGCCGGCCTTATTATCCAATCTTATTAAAGGTCTACTGATTGATTATGAGCTATCACGTCTGTAGAAATTCTTTACAATTACAGAGACCGGTTTTCTCCAGGGAGATCTGTTCCTAAACTGATCCTTCAGCGATTCCAGAGATGTATCATCTCATAGAATATAGAACATTAGAGTTGGAAGGAACTTTGGAGGTCTAGTCCAGTCCCTGGCTCAAGCAGGATGCCCTATACCAGGGGTAGGCAACCTTGGCTCTTTTATGACTCATGGACTTCAATTTCCAGAATTCCTGAGCCAGCTATACTCAGGAATTTTGGGAGTTGAAGTCCATGAGTCATAAAAGAGCCAAGGTTGTCTACCTCTACCCTATACCATTTCAAACAATTGACTGTCCAGTCTCTTGTTAAGAGTCTCCGGTGATGGAGCATCCATTGTATAGAGTACTTTATTGGCCAAGTGTGATTAGATACACAATGAATTTGTCTCATGCAGAAGCACTCAGTGTACGTGCAAAGCAACAGAGTAATCATAATACCAATAAGGGGGGAGTAAAGACATTAATACTACAGCCATATAACATGGGTAAATATATTTAGATGTAAGACAGCATTGTGAAAAGTAGGTGTTCAGGTATCTGGATCCATCCATCTTTTTGCTGATCATCCTGTTCTCGTCCACCTTTTTAGGCATTAGAGCCTTTTGTCTTCGCATACAGATGTAGGATGAGTGGAAATTTGCCTAGTTTTTACTTGGAGCTATGACTCCCCTTCAGTTTGAGAATCTGGTGCCCTACTAACTTATCAATAAATAGCGTCTTTTGTAAGCTATGAATTAACTTTTTATTAGTTGTGTCTTTGCCTGCTAGAAAAAACATTTAACATCTTTCAGCAAGAGCCAGAGGAGTCAATCAGAAACATTCCATGGTTGACCACAAATGTCTCCTGTACAGACTAGCTTACAGGTTGTGCCTTTGACACCCAGTTGAAATACATTACAAGCCTAATCCCAGCCTATTACTGGGATTAAGCAAGATGATGCGACCCATAGTTTAAGCAATGGTTAGAGGCATCTGCAAAAACAGTCTGGAGGGAAGCAACGTTTATCATTGGTGTAAAAAAAAACAAAACACGTCACCCTGACAATGTATATGATAATAAAGTAGAATTAAACAATGTAGTGGTGGAATACTTCAAGGTTCTATTATGGGCCCAGTACTTTTAGTCATAAATGATCTCTAGACGAGGGGATAGGAATGTTAACATCCAGCTTGAGAATCCAAATAAAACTCCAGGTTCATTCCGTTCCTGAAACTCTTACTGTTTATTGAATACACTGCATGGTACTGTCGAACCAAAACTAACTCTGAGGTTCCAACACCAATTCATAGATTTAATATTTTTCCCAGCCAAACCTCCATATAAACAAGTTCACTTTGTTATGGGAACCATCTGCTTCAAATCTACATCTATTCTGCTGTCCTTGAAAAGGCTTCAGGGTCTCAAGGTCTTCAGCTGAATCATAGAAAGTTCATTTCTCCATCCAATCCACTTGAAAGTAACACCTGCCCTACTTAATCTAAAGGCAAGTTGAAACGTAGAGGCACATAGCTGCCAAAGTTTCATCCTTGACAAGGAACTCATTACTTTTGCAGATGGCATCTAGCTTGGGGAAATTGCTAACCCTTTAGAAGATAGACTTGAGATTCAGAAGGATCTTAGCAGGGTTGAGCATTGGGCCCTGACCAATAAGATGCTGTTTAGTGGCGAGAAAAATAAGATCCTGCAGTTTAGAGAGGAAAAATCAAGTGCACAGGTATAGAATAGGAGTTATTTGGCTCAACCATACTAAATGAAAGAGATCTAGCTGTCCTTGTGGACCACCATTTTAAGTATGAGCCAGCAGTGCGCTGCAACTGCTAAAAAAGCCAATGCAGTCATAGGTTGCATTGACAGATAGTATCCAGATCATAAGCAATAACACTGCTTTGTACTGCACTGATAAAGCCACACCTTTGCAGACAATACCAGGAGTAGCCAACACCCCAGAAGACAAACTCAGGATTCAAAAAGATCTTGACAAATTTGAACAATGGACCCTATCCAACAAAATGACTTTCAATATGGAAAAACGCAAAGTTTCACATTTAGGCAGGAAAAATCAAAGGTACAAGTACAGATTAGGCAAAACCTGGCTCACAAACAGTAACTGTGAGAGGGACCTTGGAGTCCTAGTGGACAATCACTTGACTATGAGCCAGCAACAATCAAAAAAGCTAAAACAATCCTGGGTTGTATAAACAGACATAGAATCAACATCAGGTGAAGTATTAGTACTGCTTTAAAAAACCTAGTAAGACCACACCTGGAAAACTGCAGCCAACGTAGGTCAACATATCACAAAAAAAGATGTTGAAAGTTTAGAAAAAATACAGAGAAGAGCAACTAAGATGATCAAAGGCCTGGAGATTAAAACATACGAAGAAGGGCTGCAGGACTTGGGTTTGGCTAGCCTAATGAAAAGAAGAAATGGGGGAGACATGATAGCAGTATTCCAGTATTTGAGGAGCTGCCACAAAGAAGAGGGGATCACATTATTTACCAAAGCACCAAAAGGAAGGA
The DNA here is from genome assembly GCF_016545835.1 of Crotalus tigris. Lineage (NCBI taxonomy): Eukaryota > Metazoa > Chordata > Lepidosauria > Squamata > Viperidae > Crotalus > Crotalus tigris. Next base: position 404,000 of record NW_024096838.1, read on the forward strand.
CAAGAAACAAGAGTTGGAAACTGATCAAAGAGAGAAGCAACCTGGAATTAAGGAGAAACTTCCTGACAGTGGTGACAATCAACAGTGGAATAGCTTGCCTCCAGAAATCGTGGGCGCTCCATCACTGGAGATTTTAAAGAAGAGACTAGACAGTCACTTGTCTGAGATGGTATAGGTCAGGAGTAGGCAACCTTGGCTCTTTTATGACTTGTGGACTTCAACTCCCAGAATTCCAAGCTGGCTCAGGAATTCTGGGAGTTGAAGTCCACGAGTCATAAAAGAGCCAAGGTTGCCTACCCCTGGTATAGATTCTCCTTCCTGCTTGAGCAGGGGGCTGGACTAGAAGACCTCCAAGGTCCCTTCCAGCTCTAATCTAATCCTAATCTAATCTAATCTAATCTAATCTAATCTAATCTAATCTAATCTAATCTAACCACTTAGAACACTGCATCTAGCCCTGTTCACAATACGAAAAAGATGGAAAGACCCTAAAAAAGAGCAAAGAGAAGAGCAAAAAAGACGATAAAGGGTCTAGAGAGACTGGACGGCTAAGGGCTAGGCTTAGCCTATTAAAGAGAATGCTTGGGGTAACATGATGGCTATCTTCCACTACTTGAAGGACTGCAAGTAAACGGAAGCTGGTCAAGAGAGATTCAACCGGGAAATAAGGAGAAACAATGATAACAATCAATCAATGGAACAGCTTGTCTCCTGGAGTCCTGACTAGTCCATTGCTATAGACTTTTGAGAAAATATTTGTCCATTTGTCCAGGATGGTATAAAGCGGGGGTTCTCAACCTGTGGGTCGGGACCCCATTTGGGGTCGAACGACCATTTCACGGGGGTCGCCAAACAACGCAGTCTGCCATCCTTTCCCCCCTTTTCCTTAGCTGTGCTACTCCCTTTTATTCTATTGGCTTTTGAAAGCCAATAGAATAGACTCTCTCGAATAAAGTCTAATTCTATTGGCTTTCAAAAGCCAATAGGAATTGTCCAGGCTGTCTCTGCCCTGCTGAGCCCGCCAAAAGTCCCATTCTGCAAACGGTGCTGCACCAGTTGAGTAGTCCTCGACTTACGACCGGTTGAGTAGTCCTCGATTTACGACCGGTAGGGGGGTCGCGACATTAAAAAGGTTGAGAACCACTGGTATAAAGTCTCCTGCCATGAGCAGGGGGGGGATTGGACTAGAAGATCTCCAAGGTCCCTTCCAGCCTTATGATTCGACGATCCCTTGAAAAGAGAAGGATGGATACATTTAAAGCAGCTGGATTGAGAAGATTCTGGATTGGGAGTGTGTGGGAACAACAATTTCCTTCTTCTTGCCCCTCCCTCCGTGGAAAATGGTCCCTTTCTCACTCTCACGGCATGGGCAGTTGCATTGCAAGCAGGATCCACCAGGGGGCTCCCTCTGCCAAAGGAAAGCAACACCGGGAGCTTTCCCAATTGGAGGGCGAACGTCACAGCTGGCTTGCAGAGGAGGCGTGGCATCCCTGAGCCGTGCCTCTCTAGGACGCTGCACTCGCTCTCCTTAACCCTTCTAGCTCCGCCGGAGGCGAGGCTGCGGGAGCGTCTCGCGGGGAAGAGATTCACACGTGTCTTTGGTGGGTGGGTGGGGGGCTCTTCCCGTGGAAAGGGAGGCGCGGAGGAGGGTCCCATGTTCCCCAGCCACCCGGGTCCCATGTTCCCCAGCCACCTTCTCCATGCAGTGGGGAAGCGGAGCTCTAGAGCAGCAGCAGCAGCAGAAGAAGAAGAACCGGGGATTCCAGGAAGGGGGCGGGGATCTGGGGAATTCCTTTCCGGCCCTACTCGGGGTGTGGGGGGGAAACCTCCGCTCTGCGCTTGGCTGACCCGGTTGGGCTGCTGACAGGTTGTGTGAACCTGCCTGCGTGTCAAGAAAGCGACACGGATCTCCAAAGGTCACCCAGAAGAAGGAAAAGGAGGCATCTCCAGCCAGGGTCGTTTCCTGCTTTTCCTTGGATGGGAACTGAGCTTTCATGGTTTGTTCACCTGTTTTGGACTCTTGGCAGGTTTCTAATTTCTTGCATTTTATTTTATTCATTCTAGGTTATGCTACATACCATAATATACTGTATGTACTGTATACTAACTATATACCATATGCTATATACCAGGAATAGGCAACCTTGGCTCTTTTATGACTCGTGGACTTCAACTCCCAGAATTCCTGAACCAGCATGGCTCAGCATGGAAACCTCTCCCTTTCCCCTCAGCATGGCTGGCTCAGGAATTCTGGGAGTTGAAGTCCATGAGTCATAAAAGAGCCAAGGTTGCCTACCCCTGCTATATACAGATATGCTATACATGCTATATAGCAGGGGTAGGCAACCTTGGCTCTTGTATGACTCGTGGACTTCAACTCCCAGAATTCCTGAGCCAGCCATGCTGAGGGGAAAGGGAGAGGTTTCCATGCTGAGCTATGTTGGTTCAGGAATTCTGGGAGTTGAAGTCCATGAGTCATAAAAGAGCCAAGCTTGCCTACCCCTGCTATATACTGATATGCTATATATGCTATATAGCAGGGGTAGGCAACCTTGGCTCTTGTATGACTCGTGGACTTCAACTCCCAGAATTCCTGAGCCAGCCATGCTGAGGGGAAAGGGAGAGGTTTCCATGCTGAGCCATGCTGGCTCAGGAATTCTGGGAGTTGAAATCCACAAGTCATACAAGAGCCAAGGTTGCCTACCCCTGCCATATACTATGCTATGTACACCATATTATACATTATACCATAGTATCCTCTTTCTAATTCTTCCCATTTATTTTCCATGGTCAGATATACAAACTGGAAGCCATTTGGTAACGTCTTCCCATAGAGACGAAAATCATCTCCTGGGTTAAGGAGGCTTGCCAAGGCCGGTCCTGGGACATTAGAAACGATCCTATGAATGAATGAAAAGGCTTTTGGAGATCCACACGATTGCTTGGACCCAATTGGAGTTGCCTTACAGGGTCAGAGACAGAATGGAGACGCAACTTTTAGCGAGTGAAGCAACTGGCAAAGGCGACGGGGAGACCCGGACAGGAGCTGGGCAGAAGATCCTGGAAGAGGAATCCATCATCTCTTCAGAAGTTCAGTCCCGCAACTTCAGGAGCCTCCAATACCAGGCGGCGGAGGGTCCCCGAGGACTTTGTGGCCGACTCCATGACTTTTGTAGGCGATGGCTGAGACCCGAAAAGCACACCAAAGCCCAGATGCTGGACCTGGTTGTTCTGGAGCAGCTCCTGGCCCTTCTGCCCCCAGAGATGGAGAGCTGGGTGCGGGAGTGTGGAGCAGACACCAGCTCCCAGGCGGTGGCCCTGGTGGAAGGCCTTCTCCTGAGCCAGGCAGACGAGCAGAAGGAGCAAACTGAGTTGCAGGTGAGAATCCAGAAGGGGGTTGAAGGAAATAAAGATTATGTTTGAATTCTTCACTTCTCCCTCCCAGATTCCTAGTATTCCATGTCTCACTAATTCTTGTAGGACTTTGTTCCATTCATGTCTCGCTCAGCCTCATTGATGGAGATGGTGGGCTTTGATGTTGTGTTCACACAACAAGTATCCACTTCACGTTGTGTGATGTCTTCTTATTTTTTCCCCCCCTCCTGCGTATATTCCAAGTCCTTTCCTGTGGAGGAGATTAGCGATCTTGAGGGAAGGATGAGTCTACCAGATCCCTCTCAGGAGCTGTTTTTCGGGAGGATCTCTCCGGAAGATCCAAGTCAGGATGCCTCAGAAGGTAATCCCAATCCCCAGAAAAATCCCCTCTGTCTAACCTTCTTTATGTCTTCTCTTCTGTAGAATACCTTCTCCTATTTTGTTAATTACGCGTTTTAAAATTCTGTATTTCTCACAGAGAAACATAGAATGAAGTTTTCTGGTCTTTCTGGTAGAGCTGAAATGCTGATTGAATCTCCAAATCAAGTAAGAGGAGCAAATTCATTTATTAATTTGTATTCTCCTTTCAAACTGGAACACGTAGCTCTCTTCCTGTCCATTTTTCTCCCGTTTTCCTTTGGATATGTGACTGAGCAACATAGAACGGCCAATAGAAGATTCAAACTTCTCTCAGTTATCTTAGCTTCTCTAACGTACATTGTTGGGGCAAAATTGTTTGCAATATTACCTTGAGATTCTTAATGGATGTTTTTAAGATCAGGACTTAACTCCATTTGCTTGTTATTCTTCCTACTATTAATAGACAATTACTATTTTTTAAAAAAACTCATTCAAGAGTTAGGAATAACATTGTTACTCGTTGCAATCCCAAAGATGCTTGTTCTTCATTTCAAGAAGTTCTTGGATAGTTACTTTGTAACGGAAGAAGAATAGAGAAAAATAAGAAATGATATTAATAAATGTTTATTGAATATGTTAAGGAAAAAGGTAATGGGGAGACTCCCGAAGTGTTAACTATGTACTCAGATTAGAAATATGGAATATAGTAATTGAAATAAGTAAACTTCATACAGGATCTGGATTTGTGGATCTATTTAGATCAGTGTTTCTCAACCTTGACAATTTTAAGGCATTTGGACTTCAACTCCCAGAATTCCACAGCCAGCAATGCTGGCTGTGGAATTCTGGGAGTTGAAGTCCACATGCCTTAAAATTGTCAAGGTTGAGAAACACTGATTTAGATGAAAGGTTATTGAGGATTGATAGGATTGATCTAGTTGTATTGAAATATATCAATTTGAATATAATATGTTATTAGAGGGAAAAGAGACGGGTTTTTTTTAATGATTGAATTTTATGAGTATGACTTTGTTATGTGGATAATTGATTGCCCTGCCACCACGCTGTTTCGTAAGCACTTGTCTGTAAAATGAAAAAACCAATAAAACTTGTCTTTTAAAAAAAAGAAGCTTCTTGGATGAGAAGCAAAACATCTTCAAAGAAAAACAAGAAAGTCCAATTGCCCTGGGGTGGGGGGAAGCATCTTTGGGATAACTATGACTTGGGGAACTGAGAATTTCCATAGATCAGTGGTTCTCAACCTTTTTAATGCTGCGACCCCCCAACCGGTCGTAAGTCGAGGACTACTCAACCGGTCGTAAGACGAGGACTACTCAACTGGTGCAGCACCGTTTGCAGAATGGGACTTTTGGTGGGCTCAGCAGGGCAGAGACAGCCTGGACAATTCCTATTGGCTTTTGAAAGCAAATAGAATTAGACTCTATTCAAGAGAGTCTATTCTATTGGCTTTCAAAAGCCAATAGAATAAAAGGGAGTAGCACAGCTAAGGAAAAGGGGGGAAAAAATGGCGGACTGCGTTGTTTGGCGACCCCCGTGAAATGGTCGTTCGACCCCAAATGGGGTCCCGACCCGCAGGTTGAGTACCACTGCCATAGACAGTATTTGCAGTTATTAAACTTTTTCTAATTCTTTGACTTGGAATTGTGCAAAAGATAACTAAACACTGACATTGGCACACTGCCATTTTTAAAACAACCAGTAATTTAAAAAAAAAAAAATAAGCACAACAGATTAAAAGATAAGGCAAACCATTAAACTTGAATGACATTGGCCAGATAAAGAACTCTCCAAGGAGAAACTTCCTGACAGCGAGAACAATTAACCAGTGGAACAGCCTGCCTCCAGAAGCCGTAAATGCTCCAACACTGGAAGTTTTTAAGAAGAGACTGGACAGCCATTTGTCCGAAATGGTGTAGGGTTTCCTGGCTGAGCAGGGGGTTGGACTAGATGACCTCCAAGGTCCCTTCCAACTTTACTACTATTACTATTACTAAGAATGTCCCAAAGGCGCTTTTTCAAAAGGCTTCTTGGATGAGCAGTGAAATGTCTTCAAGGAAAAACAAAGAAAGTTCAATTGTCTTTACCTAGTCCTAGATCAGGGCTTTTCAATCTTTTTCACCCATTGTACCACTTTTGGGATATGGCAACATCCAAGTACCACCGGTCCCCTAGCAAGGTGTAAAAAACTTGAGGACCCCCCCCAAAAGGAAAAAAAGTGATAAAGTACAGGTAGTCCTCGACTTACAACAGTTCGCTTAGTGACTGTTTGAAGTTACAATGGCACTGAAAAAAGTGCCCCCCAAGCCACAGCCGAGCAAGACACCTGCCTGCCCACCCGGCGGTGCTCTTCCTCCTGTCCGAGGTTTTCATTGTTGTGAGCATTTCTATTGAGGATTGGCAGCGGGGGTGGGGTGGGGGGGGTTAGTTTTTATTCCCCCCCCCCGACTGCTGGGTGGTTGCAACAGGTTTTGGTCACTTCACATGACCCTGGGACGCTGTGACCGTCATAAATATGAATCGGTTGCCAAGCATCTGAATGTAAATCACAAGACTCTGGAGATGCTGCAAATATTCCAGCTGATCGTTGCTTCTTCAGGGCTCAGCAGAAGCACCAGGATCAGCGTCAAGCTCCAGCTACAGCCTGGTGCTGATCCTGGCACTTCTGCTGAGCCCTGACAGCCCTGTAGCTCCAGCCGTCTCTCGCTCAGGCTTGTGCGATGCTGCCACCGGTTCAGCTCATTCCCCTCCCCTGCTCCCACTTTTCTAGGATGGTCGCGTACCACCTGCCAGGTGCCAATGTACCACAGGTGGTACCCGTACCGCTGGTTGAAAAGCCCTGTCCTAGATGACTGAGAATCTCCATACCCAGAATGGTTCTGCAAGAATCAAGGGACCTTTGGTCTGCAAAGTAATTTGTAGTCCTCTGATTTGTGCCTGAATTTGATGAATAGGGCAGGAGTGGCAAAAAATATATGAAGAGCGGTTGCAGGAATTGGGTATGTCTCGTTTAATGAAAAGAAGAACTAGGGGTGATGTGATAGTTGTGTTCCAATATCTCAGGGGTTGCCACAAAGAAGAAGGGGTCAAGCTATTCTCCAAAGCACTTGAGGGGAGGACAAAAAGCAGAGGAATGGATGGATGACAACTAATCGAGGAGAGAAGCAACTTAGAACTAAGGGGAAATTTCCTGACAGTGAGAAAAATTAATCAGTGGAACAACTTGCCTCCAGAAGTTGTGGATGCTCCCAACACTTGAAGGTTTTAAAGAAGAGACTGGACAACCATTTGTCTGAAATGGTGTAGGGTTTTCGCTGCTTGAGCAGGGGGTTGGACTAGAAGACCTCTAAGCCAGTGGTTCTCAACCTGTGGGTCGGGACCCCATTTGGGGTCGAACGACCATTTCACGGGGGTCGCCAAACAACGCAGTCCGCCATTTTTTTCCCCCTTTTCCTTAGCTGTGCTACTCCCTTTTATTCTATTGGCTTTTGAAAGCCAACAGAATAGACTCTCTTGAATAGAGTCTAATTCTATTGGCTTTCAAAAGCCAATAGGAATTGTCCAGGCTGTCTCTGCCCTGCTGAGCCCGCCAAAAGTCCCATTCTGCAAACGGTGCTGCACCAGTTGAGTAGTCCTCGAGTTACGACCGGTTGAGTAGTCCTCGACTTACGACCGGTTGGGGGTCGCGGCATTAAAAAGGTTGAGAACCACTGCGCTAAGGTCTCGTCCAACTCTGTTATTCTGCTAGAAAAAACTGCCCCCTTCTGTTCTACTTCTGGAAACACAGGAAGGATTGACGTCACAGAGGTGGCGATTCCAATGCTCATCTGCCGGTTGATTTTCTCCGTATGCTGAAAGTCTTTTGGGGATGGATGGATGGACAGAGCAATCAATCAATCAATCCAGTAGGATTACTTTCATTGAATGGGACTGAAAGTTCCATGGAATCAATGAAGTTCATAAAATCTGGTCTTCAATCAAAGACTTTTGGCTCTGTCCATTTTTTTCACTTAAGTTTTTTTTATTATTATTATTATAAATTTTTAGAATTTTACAATAAAAACCCCTTCCCCAATCCCTCCCAACCCACCCCAAAAACCCTCCCCCATTCTTCCCAGAGCTGAATACAGGGTTAACTAGAACTTAAAAAAAAAAAAAACTTTTAAACCCCCAAAAACCTTAAACAAATATAATTACATTCGATAAACTAATTATTAAATACTTTAACTCCATTATATATAAAAAACAGAAAGAGAAAAAAAAAGAAAAAAAAGAAAATAAATAAATAAATAAATAAATAAATAATAATAATAATAATAATGATAACATCCACATCTGCCTATCCCAGGTCCTGGGTAAGGACTCGATAGGTAGACAAAATGCCAAATCCAGTCTGAACATCTGGCTGACTGTGCGATGATCGATAATAATAATAATAATAATAATAATAATAATAATAATAATAATAATAATAAAACCCACAAAAAATCTTAAACTTTCATTGAATGGTACTGAAAGTTCCATGGAATCAATGAAGTTCATAAAATCTGTTCTTCAATCACAGACTTTTGGCTCTGTCCATTTCTTTCACTTAAGTTTTGAAATCCTACCAAGCACAGTGATTTAGCTTAGTGTATAACTTTGCTTTAGGAGTACTGAAGCATTCCATATTTTGTAAATTCTCCCTGGGTCTGTTCTGCTTTTCCCCCTCCCCTTATTCAGGAGGGTCTTGAGTCCTTCGAGGAAGTAGCGGTGTGTTTCTCCGAGGAGGAGTGGTCTCAGCTGGATCCTGACCAAAAAGCACTGCATTGGGAAGTCACGATGGAAAATTATAGGAACATGGCCTCTCTGGGTAAGACTTTGCTACTCCCCAATCAGAGAGTTTTTGGAAGACAAGTTTGTAGCTAGGTGCCATTGGCTATTTTTTAAATTACAGTTTAGTTAATTTAATTTAAAGAGCCGAGGTGGCGAGGTGCAGTTAGAGTGCAGTACTGCAGGCCACTTTAGCTGACTGTGTTCAGCAGGTCAGCGGTTCAAATGTCACCGGCTCAAGGTTGACTCAGCCTTCCATCCTTCCAAGGTAGGTAAAATGAGGACCCAGATTGTTGGGGGCAATGTAAATATAGATATACATTGCTTACTGGTGTACACCGCTTAAAGAGTGCTTGCACTTAAAGCGGTATATAAGCCTCATAAATAAAATAAAATAAAATAAAATAAAAAAAATAAAATAAAATAATAAAATAAAATAAAATAATAAAATAAAATAAAATAATAAAATAAAATAAAATAAATAAAATAAAATAATAAAATAAAATAAAATAATAAAATAAAATAAAATAAATAAAATAAAATAATAAAATAAAATAAAATAAATAAAATAAAATAAAATAAATAAAATAAAATAAAATAAAATAAAATAAATTTTTCCTAGCTTTACTCTCATTTTCATTTTTTTCTTTTCCTTTGAAGGCAATAGTGGGCAGGAGAATACAGATTCCAGCGAACCATTTCAAGCCTTCAGTCCTGGGGATGGAACGGAGAAGATTGCAGTTCAAATGAAACTAGAAAGGCCCGAGAGAAACCCGTCATATAATTGGAATCGGAAAAGCTCATCGCCCATTGACACGCGGAATCGAGACTTTCGTGCACCACAAGGAAAAACAAAGAACAAATATATTGGGGAAAACGTAACATTATTCCAAGGCGAATTAGAGGTAAATGAGTGGCACCCAACTCAAACCGAAGAAGATTATATATCTAGGAGCAATGGAAAAAATGACAGTGGGACTTTCCCTCTTTCTCACAAAAACGGGCCCCTTCTATGTCATAAAATAATTCACACAGAAGAGAAGCCGCATAAATGTTCGGAATGTGGAAAGAGCTTCAGAACAAGCAGTCAACTAATCTTCCGTAAGAGAAGGCAAATAGGGGGAAAGCCATATAAATGCACAGCATGTGGAAGGGGCTTCAGGAACCGCTGTGCCCTTACTTCCCACAAACAAATCCACACAGGAGAAAAGCCATATAATTGCATGGAGCGTGGGAAAAGTGAGAGCCTTTCCCTTACAACTCACAAGAGGATCCACACAGGAGAGAAGCCATTTCAGTGTATGGAGTGTGGAGAGACCTTCATTCAAAGCAGTCATCTTACTTCCCATAAGGGGATCCACACAGGGGAGAACCCATATAAATGCATGGAAAAGGACTTTATTACTGGCACTCGTCTTAACGTGCATAAAAGGATCCATGCAGGAGAGAAGCCGTATAAATGCATGAAGTGTGGAAAGACTTTTGCTCAGAGCAATCATTTTAATTCCCATAAAAGGATCCACACGGGAGAGAAGCCACACAAATGTGGGGAATGCGGAAAGAGCTTTAGCGTGATTAGTTCCCTTACGTGTCATAAAAGGGTCCACACAGGGGAGAAGCCATATAAATGCAGAAAATGTGGAAAGTCTTTTACTCAAAGCAGCCATCTTACTTCCCATAATCAGATCCACACAGGAGAGAAGCCACATAACTGTGTGGAATGTGGAAAGAGTTTTACCACAATTAGCTCTCTTACTTGCCACACAAGGATCCACAGCGGGGAGAAGCCCTATAAATGCACAGAGTGTGGAGAAGCTTTTATTCAGAGCCGTTATCTCATTGCCCATAAAAGGAAACACACAGGGGAAAAGCCATATCAATGTGCGGAGTGTGGAAAGTGCTTTTCTCAAAGCAGTTCCTTTATTTCCCACAAAAAGATTCACACAGGGGAGAAGCCCTTTCAATGCACGGACTGTGGAAAGAGCTTTCTTCAGAACCGTTATCTTATTTCCCACAAAAGGATCCATACTGGGGAGAAGCCATATAAATGCCGAGAGTGTGGAAAGACCTTTGCTCAGAGCAGCCATCTTACTTCCCATAATAGGATCCACACAGGAGAAAAGCCACATAAATGTGCAGAATGTGGAAAGAGTTATAGCAGAATTGGCTCTCTCACTTGCCATAAAAGGATTCACACGGGGGAGAAACCGTATAAATGCATGGAGTGTGGAAAGTGCTTCTCTGAAAATCGGTCCCTTATAAGACATAAAAGGATTCCACACAGTGGAGAAGCCATATAAATGTGTGAGGAGAAATGGCCTGATTTTCCATTCAGAGATCCATTTGATGAAAATCCATGTACATTTTAGATTTAATTGGTTAAATCTATCGATTTCCTATTTACGCATACTAAACTAGGAAAGATATTTTACTGAGTCTGACCCTCACAACTGACAGCCTCAGAGAGATATGAATTTACCAATAGAAAAAAAAATGGGCATGTGCTTTCTTTAATTATGGAGATTTTACATGGTCAAGAATTGTACATGTCAACAAGAGAAGATAGTTTTGTCTTAAGTTTACATTTATTCTTGTTTCCAATTGGGTGTCAATGCCAAGAAAATGGGCATTATAGACATTTCAGATTCTGGACTATATAAATCAGGGGTTCTCAACTTTGGCAACTTTAAGACTTGTGGACTTCAACTCCCAGAATTCCTCAGCCAGCAAAGACTTGAAGTCCACAAGTCTTAAAGTTGCCAAGGTTGAGAACCCAATATAAATGTATGATGTTTATTGTGTGTGGTTTTTTTTTTTTTTTTTTACAAGTGAGCTTCTTGGTTCCCAATCATTTGTTCTTTTCACTTGATCTTGGTTCTGGGGAGGTATATGAAGAGGCAGATATTTACATGTGATCCTTTCCCAGGTGGGAGAAGCAACTGAGTCTCTTTAAGACAAAGATTTATCAGTCTTTCTTCCACTATAGCAATTGCATTTAGACTTATATACCGCTTCACAGCCCTCTAAGCGGTTTACAGAGTCAGCACATTGCCCCCAACAACCTAGGCCCCCATTTTACTGACGTTGGAAGGATGGAAGGCTGAGTCAGCCTTGAGCAGGTGAGAATCGAACTGCAGGTAGCCAGCAATCAGCATAAGTAGCCTGCAGTACTGCATTCTAACCACTGCGCCACTAAAATCAGCAAGTAGAAATTCAGTTGATTCAATCACTTCTCATAGTGTAAACTTCCCTTATTTTGACTCCTCTCTTTACAGTTGTTTTCCACTTCCTCTCATTCCTTAACACCAGGGCTTTTTTTCTCACAGAATGCCCAGAAGGGAGTTCCAGCACCTTTTTTGGGATGGAATCTTGTAGGGTAGGCAAGGTGGGTTGTATGATGTGTGAATTCTGGCACTTTTTTTTTTTTTTTTAAGAAAAAAAGCACTGCTTAACACACTCATATTTTATTAGAGGGCCTTAACGCTGCTTCTGTCCTCACAAAAAGAAATGGTGCAGCAGAGATATACTGGGATCTGAAATGATATTATAATCCAGAGGGGACTCAAATTCCATTAGATCAGTGGTTCTCAACCTTTTTAATGCCGCGACCCCCAACCGGTCGTAAGTCGAGGATTACTCAACCGGTCGTAAGTCGAGGACTACTCAACTGGTGCAGCACCGTTTGCAGAAGGGGACTTTTGGCGGGCTCAGCAGGGCAGAGACAGCCTGGACAATTCCTATTGGCTTTTGAAAGCCAATAGAATTAGACTCTATTCAAGAGAGTCTATTCTATTGGCTTTCAAAAGCCAATAGAATAAAAGGGAGTAGCATGGCTAAGGAAAAGGGGAAAAAAATGGCAGACTGCATTATTTGGCGACCCCCGTGAAATGGTCATTCGACCCCAAATGGGTCCCGACCCACAGGATGAGAACCACTGCATTAGAGTAAATGGTAAGAGATGGTTAGATCTGCCCCAATCAGATCCCTTAGGGAAGAAAAGCCTTCGACTCCATTGGATTAAGGCAAAGGTTTCTTTTAACTAAGAGTGTTCGTTGCAGTAAATTCAAGCCAGCTCTGAACACTGCCCTCTCTGGATATAAAATAAGGTGTGGGTTTGCCCTCAGCCCATCCATCCCCCCCCCCCATGACCAGTCCATTTCCAGCCAACTGGAGCTTGCGAAGAGATTTTGAGGTATTTGAGGGTGAGGGAAGTTAGCCCAGAGAAGGAAATATTAAAAGGGCGGAAAAATATATTTTTCCTCCAAAGGATTTTTTAAAAACCAAACCTGGCCCCAAATCTATCTCTGCCCCAAGCAAGAGCTAGCCCCATACAAGTGCAGATGTAAAACCATCAGAAAGTTGAAGCCAGAGCAATCAAGAAGACAGAGAATCTGCATGCCCCACCCAAACTCTAGGAGTCATTAGCCCCATCACCTGGAAAGCAGGATATGATAGGATTAAACCACAGATATCAAGGCCTAGAAAAACACTCAGAAATAGCCTCAAGGGTCATGCCACAGGAACAGGAAACTATTCCAAACAAGGCTAGAGGGGGTATAAAAACCTACTGCCCCTGTGCTCAACTGCTCTTTCCTCTCCTCTGCTTTTTCTTGCAAGGACCATCTTTCTGCTTCTTCAATAAACTGTAACCTTCTTCCAAAAGCAGTTGCCATGTTGCTTATTTATTCCCGGCTTGGATGAACCAGGATGAAGACTTACTTCTGACAAGGGTGATCTGCATATTTCTCAGGGTACCTGGCTGTGGAATGCTGATACAAACAGCCTCCAGTCCTTCTCACCTGTCATCCTCCTTCCCAATTTCCTATCACGTACACAACGCTTTATTGCCGTTTCATCTTTTCCCCCTCTCATCCCCTTGTGGGATGTAAAGATACCAAAAAATAATCCAACTCGCATCCACTGTAAAGAACTGAGACCTGAGTTAACCAGTATGACTAGAAGCAGGGAAACTTTTTCGGTCAAAGGCCTCATGATGTGAGAGAATAATAACATAGATATCAATGAAGAGTGAATAAAACGTTTTAGGAGGAAGAATTCCTGTCACAAAAGGAGCCAGAATGACGAGAAATCCCCAAAATTCAGGGGCAATCCCCCCCCAAGCATTAAGACCATTTTTTGCCTTTTTGTGCTGTGATGAGAGCTGAGAAAAAAAATCTATTTAAATAAAATTAAATATCAGTGATGTAGTTAAATCCTTTTTCTCTTTGGTTGCATCAAATATTACTATGTAGGAAACTATTTGGAGGACTTTGGGTGGGTGGTGTGGACAAATTTTAGGGCTTCCGAGGCTCCTGCTGAGTTGAAACTGGAAGTAAATCTGATCCAGATTTCAAGCTGCAAAAGAAAGATTTTGTTGATGCTACTTGAAAGCAGATTTATTTTCCAGAAAATCAAAATCTCTTGAAGGTAGAGTACAAAATAGGGAAAGCTCTAGTAACACTATAGCATTTTAAATTAGTCTCTTAGTTGATTTTCCTTGTTTATTTTTAGCATTCTTATTGCTCCGGAAAATGACTTGATTAAATCAAGCGATGACTGAATTTCTTCCTTTAAATTATAAGTGTTATAATTAAACACGAAGTGTAAATCAAGTTTTGTGTGTTCACTTGTGTGTTTTTTACAATTTAAAATAAGAGTAATTCTCACGTTTGAGTAAATTTAAAGGATGTTGGAGGCTGTAAATCAGTAATATATAATTCCTGATACAATATTTCTAACGCAGTTGTAAAATTTATAAATTCTTCCCGCAAAACTCTTTGTTCAAATATTGCTTGTGGATAGTTGGGGAAAAGGCACTGATTCTGGTTTTGTGACTGTTATTGTCAAATGTTTCATTAAAGAATTGGAAATCAGATTGGTAGTCAAAAAATTAGCCAACAATTATAAAGAAGCTGGATAGGTATAGAAATGGGCTGGGGGAAAAATAAAACAGAATTTAAGTCCATTCTTTTTAAATAACTTTTTAATCATGACTCCCACTCCATTTCAACTGCTAATTGTAGCTCAGTCTCTTTTTTAATCCTTCCAAATGTAGAGGAATCTCTTCAAACCAGTAGTTTTCAGGTTTTGTTTTTGTTTTGTTTTTTTGCTTTATCTGTTATCTAAAATATTCCCTTTGCCTTAACTTCTCCAAAGATCTTGCTTCCTAGTCACATTTCCTGAGGTAAATTCTTTACTCAACCCCTAAATAAAATAGATTTTTCCCCTCCCCTTTCCCCCTCATGGTATTTGAATGCTGTAATCCCTTTCAACTATTCATTTAGTTATTTAAAATCTTTGTATAGTCAGCAATCTTTTCAGGCAATTTGGGTCGGCTCCCAATCAAAGATTAAAAGATATCTAAAATCACGTTAATAACTAAAACAAAACTGGTGAAAACATAAAATATTAAAAACTACAAAAACCTTCCTTTGATAATTCTGTCTGTCATACCACCATCTTCCCCCCCCTTTCATTTCTCCACCAGATTTCTGGAACATCCAACAATTTTTTTCTCCATTTTGGAACTGGTTTTCCTTTCTTTTTCTTCAGCATTATTCTATGAGCCGAAAAGGGGCTTTTCTCCTACTCCCATACCCATCATCCCTGACCTCCCCTTCCCCTCAGATGCTCTCTTCTTTCCCAATATGTGTGTGTGTGTGTGTGTGTGTCTGTATGTATATATATATATATATATATATATACATACAGATGACCACGAACGTGAAGCCAAAAAATAGCAAGGCAACCCACCATCTTAAATCCCCCTGCAACTGAGACTAACCTGAGCACAACAAAGCCCCCACCCAAACAGAACACTCCCCCAGCCAATCAGAGCACAGCCAACCCCCCAGCCAATCAGAGCACAGCCACGCCCCTAACCAATCAGAACACACCTCCACCCAATCAGAACACAGCCAAGCTCCCACCCAATCAGTTCATACCCCCACTGGCAGTTAAAAGGAAGAAACAGCTAAGACCACACATTGCTGCCCGAAGCACGAAGCTGAAAACACCAGCCTGAAGATGACGAATGGGATTTCGTCGAAACGTCACCAAGACACTTCCAATTTTACATGGGAGAAAACCCAAATAACCAAAGACCTACATATATATATATCTTAAGAGACTCTCCCACTCTCTGGCGTTTTAAGCCCTGATGATGCCGGCAGGTGACAGCGAAAGCTTGGTGTTTTTAAATTAAACTTTTATAGTTTTAATTACCTTGGTGCTCATTTTATTTTAACATGAATATACCCAGGATTCATATTTTTAATATTATTACTCATATATATATGTATATATATGTGTGTATGCGCACACACATACATTGGATTGTGATTTTCTTAATTTGGGCTCCTGGAATTCCCACAGGAGTGTCAGAAGTTTAACTGTAAGTTCACCTGTTGATTTATTTAAGTATTAAATCACTTTACGTACTAGTCATCTTGAATTGCTGCTTGTGACCTGAGTTATTTAAAAAATTGTGTCACGCTTTTCCCTCCTTCTCTCAGTCTCATCTGAATTAACTCTAAAAATATCACAGTTCTGCATATTTTGTCAAAGCAAGAATATTCAATATTAGCAGCATTGACATCTGTTCTTAACTCTCTAGGTCAGGGATGTCAAACTGCCGGCCTGTGGGCCGGATGCGTCATGCAGAAGCCATGCCCATCCCATTGCCGGCAATGGCAAAACAGGGGATAATTTTTTACATGCACTTAAAGCTATATATCAGCAACAATCCGCACAAATCGTTGTAAATGGGAGATTGACTGAGAATTTTAATATTGAAAAAGGGACAAGACAAGGATGCCCATTATCCCCATTGTTATTTGTTTTAAGGTTGGAAATTTTATTGATTCAGATTCGAGAATCAAAGGTAGTTAAGTGCATAAAGATAAGGAAGAATGAGTATAAATTGCGGGCCTTTGCGGATGATTTGGTTTTAATTTTGGAACAACCGAATCAAGCGATTGTTTATTAGAACTTATAACACAGTATGGGAATGTCTCTGGTTTTAAAGTCAATAATTATAAGACTAAGATTATCTAAGAATATGTTAGTTAAGGATAGGGAAAGTTTGGTCAAAGTCACAGGTTTTCAGATAGTATTTTGAGTCCTTGATAGAAGCTGATCAAGAAGTATTCTCGTGAATTTTCCCCAAATGCAGAGAAGTCAACCTACCTAATAAGATTCCCCTCTTTCTTCCGACATTTTCTTCTTTTTATCTTTTCTTTAGAGGAGAATCCTTTTCTGTGACCACGAACACCAGAAACAAACAAGAAATCAGCTGAGAAAAGGGACTTTGGAAATCTGGGGCTAGAAGTAAAGTTTGGATAAGAACTCCATGGATGTGTGGGAGATATTCGCCACATTTGAGTGTGCTGCAATAGTTACTATTTCTTGGACATGGGAATAACCAAACTCAGTCCCATGAGGCAACTGAACTTTCTTTTTTCTCTTTGAAGACGTTTTGCTTCTCATCCAAAAAGCTTCTTCAGCTCTGACCGGATCTGTACATTGGGGAAACAAAACAACCATTACATGAACCTATGGCACAACACAGAAGAACAAACCCATCAGGGTAAGATTCAGCAGTCCATCTGCATTTAAAAGACAAAGGCCACTTTTTGAAGACAGCAAAGTCCACATTTTGGTCAGAGGACCTCTGGTTTGAAAGAGGGGTCAAAGAGGCCATCTGTGTCAAAACTGAACAGCGCCCTCTCAACAGAGGGGGAGAGATAGGACCCCATCTATCTCCAGTCTGCAACACGGTCCTTTCAGCAATCCCAAGAAGGCTCCACACCCATTTGCACCACTCAGGTGACCCTGACGACACAGATAAGCCTCCGGTGGCATCAGCGACTCTCTAAAAGAAGGTGAGCCGAGGTGGCGCAGCAGTTAGAGTGCAGTACTGCAGGCCACTTTAGCTGACTGTGTTCAGCAGGTCAGCGGTTCAAATCTCACCGGCTCAAGGTTGACTCAGCCTTCCATCCTTCCGGGGTAGGTAAAATGAGGACCCAGATTGTTGGGGGCAATGTAAATATATATATATATATATATATATATATATATATATATATATATATATATATATACACACATTGCTTACTGGTGTACACCGCTTAGAGAGTGCTTGCACTTAAAGCGGTATATAAATCTCATAAATAAATAAAATAAATGACCAGCTGTCTACAAGGAGTATAAATCCTTCCATTCCTCATTATCCAGTCAGAGCTGAAGAAGCTTCTTGGATGAGAAGCAAAATGTCTTCAAAGAAAAAAAAAGAAAGCATGGTTCTATCATGAAAAAGCACCTTTGGGACAACCATGATTGGGAGGACTGAGAATCTCCACAGAAACCAAACTCAAATCTTGTTTCTTTTGTGTGAAGTTGAGACTCAGGGTGGACAGTAGGAATGAGAAAGCATTTTTTCTATCAAAAGTTTTATTTATTTATTTATTTATGAACAGAAGATCTGTTCATCTTCAATGCACCTAGCAGGAACCAAAGGGCTGGAAGGGACCTCAGAGGTCTTCTAGTCCAACCCCCTGCTCAAAGCAGAAGACCTTATATCATTCCAGTCTATTGTTGAAAACCTCCAGTGATGGAGCATCCACAATTCCAGGAAACAAGCTGTTTCAAGTGTTCTCACTGTCAGGAAATGTCTCCTTACTTCTAGGTTGGATTCTCTTTAACGAGCTTCCACCCATTACTTCTTGTCTTGCCTCAGATACTATGGGGAATAAGTCAGTCCTCTCTTCTCTGTGACAGCCCCTCAAATACTGGAAGGCAGTTATCATGTCTCCGCAATCCTTCTTTTTGACAGGTTAGACGTAACATTCATCATACAATTTAGCCTCCAGACCCTTTGATCCATATTGCTCTCTTGATGATTCCTTCTCACAGCAACTGCTTTACTCTTTGAAAGATGAGGTGCGACTTGACCATCTTGCACTCTGTTCTGGATCAAAGAACTTTGGGATATCTATGGTTGTAACAGAATCACCATCGATGAGTTAAAATGAGACTGTCAACACTGCTACCATCGGATGTTTTTGCATTGACAAAAGATGGAAATGTAGCCATCTTTTACCTTTTGATTTTAGAGATAGATAATGCTGGGAGGGGGGATGTGAACGAGAGCCCAGCTAGATATAACAACACTAAACCTAGCGTGAGAAACAAGGTTATTGTAACCAGAGCTGATAAGGAATTGACGGGCTGGAGAACCGGAGAGGAGGCCCACGCTTCAAGTTAATTGGGGAATGTGATTTATGACTGTTAATTGGAGGAGGGAATTGTGCTTTGATACTATGTGCTCAGGGGAGGGGAATTCAATTTTTGGCTTTGATTATGCAATGCTGATATTATGCTACTCAAAATAAAGATTCTTTAAGGTAAATAATGCCTTAAAGTTCTTTTGAAGAGTTTCATCTGTCGGAACCATGACAGAGACCTTGCAATGTCTGAAAGAGGCCAACATCTAATAGCAACAATTCTTGCTTCCTGCTCAGTAGTCCTTGAGGTTAAAGTAGATTTGGGTTGCAAAACCAGAATGACCAACCCCCTGGCACAGCAAGATACAAAAAAATAAAATAAAATAAATCCTAATTTGTTGCTGGTATCTAGCAGTGACCTATGTCTATTATCCCAGATATAGCATTCTTCTTTTCAGATCCCTTTCTATACCCTGAGATATCATTGATTTAATTTTTCCTCTTTGCATTAAAAATAGTGTGCATATAGCAAACATTTTAGCAAAATGCAAATGTTGTTTACTTCTATGACAACCGGGAGTAGCATATATACCCAGTGTCTGTAAACTAATCTAAAAATAAACTTTAATTCCTATAAAAGCACCCATGAATATCAGTTACATTAATAAACTGCTGAACATGAAAATGTCTCAACCCTCTTCTCTCATGAAGAAATTATCCTTTTGCAGTTGGAATCTGAAGTAACAATATAAATGTTTGTTGAAGATGTCCATTCCATGTTAGCACTGAAGACTTCCTAATTTTTCATGCATGATTTTCTTTTGTCCATCACAATTCTTCTGTATTTTAGGACAATATTCCTTCGTATGAATTCTTTGCACTCAGCTCAAATTATCACCCCATTCTACATTTATAGACTTTGTTTTGGATTCTGACAAGAAATTAGGTCAAAACTCTAGTCAGAGTTCTTCCTGTACTCCAGGCAGTTATTTCTTTTTCAAGTGGGTCCTTCTTCTATGTGAAGTAAGGTTACTGCTAGTTTTGAATGTTTCCCCACACACCTTGCATTTGTAGGGTTCCTCCCCTGTGTGGCTCCTTTTGTGATAACAAAGAGCATTTTCCCAACGGAAACACTTTCCGCATTCCATGCATTTAAATGGTTTTGCGATTAAGTGGGTCCTTTCGTGGGAAATTAGGTCACATCCCTGACTAAAACTCTTTCCACATTCCGTACATTTATATGGTTTCTCTTCTGAATGGATCCTCATATGGAAAGAAAGTTTACTGCTCGTAATAAAGCTTTTCCCACATTTGGTGCATTGATATGGTTTTTCCCCTGTGTGAGTTCTTTTATGAGAAATAAGAACACTATTCCATTTAAAACTTTTCCCACACTCCATACATTTATAGGGTTTCTCTGTCCTGTGGACTTTTTTGTGAGAAGAAAGCTGAGAAAAGCTTTTCCCACATTCTGTGCATTTATATGGTTTTTCCCCTGTATGAATCCTTTTATGGGAAATGAGGTGGCTACTTTGACCGAACCTCTTTCCGCACTCCGTACATTTAAACGGTTTTTCTCCAGTGTGAGTTCTGTTATGACAAGTAAGGGTAGTGCTGTTGTTAAAGCTCTTTCCGCACTCCATGCACTTATATGGTTTCTCCTCTCTGTGCGTCTTTTCATGACGCACAAGCAATCCAGTTTCACGGAAATTCATTCCACATTCCATGCATTCATATGTTTCCTCTCCTATGTGGATTCTTTTATGGGATATAAGGGAGCTGTTTTTCTGGAATCCTTTCCCGCATTCCACGCATTTGTATGGTTTCTCTCCTTTATGGCTCCTTTTATGAGAAATTAGGCAAGCCCTCTGACTGAAACTTATTCCACACTGTGTGCATTTATGTTTTTCCTTTGAGTGAATTCTTCTGTGGGTAGAAAGGCTACTGCTTGTATTGAAGCTCTTCCCACACTCCGTGCATTGATATGGCTTCTCTCCCGTGTGTATCCTTTGATGGGAAACCAGACAATGTTTCCACCGGAAGCTTCTTCCACACACAGTGCATTTATATGATTTCTCTTCTGTATGGATCTTTTGATGAGACCTAAGGGAACAATTCTGACTAAAGCTCTTTCCACATTCCGCACATTTATATGGCTTCTCTCCTGTATGGATCCTTTTATGGGAAGCAAGGTCACAGCGCCTCCGGAAAGTGTTACCACATTCCATGCATTTATAAGGCTTCTCTCCGCTGTGGATCCTTCTGTGATAATTAAGGTGACTACTCTGAGAAAAGTTCTTTCCACACTCCGTGCATTTGTAAGGTTTTTCCCCACTGTGGATTCTTTTGTGAGAAGTAAGATGGCTTTTTTGACTAAAGCTCTTCCCACACTCCAGGCATTGATATGGTTTCTCCCCTGCATGCATCCTTCTATGGGACCTAAGATACTGGCTCCATTTGAAGCATTTTCCACACTCCATGCATTGGTATGGCTTTTCTCCTGCTCTTCTTCTTTCAGCTAAAGAAATAGTTCTTCTGTGATACTTTCTATTGTCCAACAATGCACCACCTTCTCCTTTAGTGTAAGTCCTGTAGTTTTTATTAACAACTAATGTGTCTTTGAATGTTTCCCTTCTTTTCCCTAAAGTCTTTTCTTGACTTCTTCCTTTCCAAGGTTGTTGAAGAACATCTTGAATCTGAATACAATGGAGATTGGATTTTTTTCTCCCCGGCTTTTTGGACTGGTTTTTCTCTTTTTTAAGTCTTTCTTCCTTTTTCTGATCGATCTCTTGAAATGGTTCCTTGCAACTGTCATTCTCCTGCCCATGAACTCCTTGAGAAGAAAAAAGAAAAATTGGACAAAGCTAAGGGAAAGAAAAAAATATATATATCAAAGAACGTCACTGAATTCCCCCCTAAGATTTTGTTGACTTACTGAGATAATAATAATAATAAAATTTATTCATTGTGGACATCTGATGGGATTATTACAATTTCAGGAATATAAAGATACATGGTCAATATGCCGATGTAGTTTCTCTTGAAGGAACACCTTCAAAAGTCAATTTCTGTTAAATAGCAAAGCCTATCCAAGTAAATAATTTCTATTTTACATGGACGAGAGAACTTTGAATTTTTTAAAAGTCTTTTCCCCCAGAAAATAGAAGTTTATTTATTTTAACTGAAGAGGAAATCTGTGCCCTTATCATTTTTCCCTCAGCAAATTAATTTTCTTCATATCTTAACAGAGGTCAGATATAAAGTAGTGAGGAATCAAAAGATATATTTCTTTTCTTAAGGACGTCCAGAGGGATAATTTGAGCAGAGCCAATCATATTTCATTCCCTATCCATATTTTCCTACTTCTCCTCTGCCATCGTCTCCTCCCCATTGCAACCACTGCATTGCAGTCAAGTAGTTTATCTATTAATATTATCTATTAACTTAAAGCCACATCTCCACATAGGTGCTCCACATATTTCACCCAGAATCTAGAGCAGTGGTTCTCAACCTGTGCGTCGGGACCCCATTTGGGGTCGAACGACCATTTCACGGGGGTCGCCAAACAAGGCTGTCTGCCATTTTTTCCCCCTTTTCTTTGGCCATGCCCCTGGCACCCGGTGATGTATAAGTGGTTGGGGGTCAGCACAACATGGGGAACTGTATTATGGGGTCGCGGCATTAGAAAGGTGAGAACCACTGATCTAGAGACACTGGATTACAGAAGAAAATGTCAAAAAGAAGAAAACATTGTAATCCATTGTTTCTCAACTGTGGCAACTTTAAGCTGTGTGCCTTGTTGGCTGGGGAACTCTGGGAATTGAAGTCCGCACAGCTTCTTAAATTTATTTAACAAATTTATATGCCGTTCATCTCGCAGTTGCCAAATAACAATTTTTAGAAAACATCTCTGGTTCATAGGACAAGCAAGTAGCTTCCTATCCTATACAAGAAGTGACTGCGAAGGTCGGAAGTCAGATCACTGGGTTCATAATCTAAAATGAAGCACTGAGAAAGTAAAAAAAAATATATTCTTGAAGGGGAATATCTGAAGTATGAGATAACAAATGACAACATGACGGATCTAAGGAAGTAGCTGTTAATTTTGTCCCAAAGGTGCTTTGTCAGGAGGCAACTGGACTTTCTTATTTTAATTTGAAGACCTTTCGATTCTCATCCAAGAAGCTTCTTCAGCTCTGACTAGGTCAGTGGTTCTCAACCTGTGGGTCAGAACCCCATTTGGGATCGAACGACCATTTCATGGGGGTCGCCAAACAATGCAGTCTGCCATCTTTTCCCCCCTTTTCCTTAGCTGTGCTACTCTCTTTTATTCTATTGGCTTTTGAAAGTCAATAGAATAGACTCTCTTGAGCCCGCCAAAAGTCCCATTCTACAAACGGTGCTGCACCAGTTGAGTAGTCCTCGACTTACGACCGGTTGAGTAGTCCTCGACTTACGACCGGTTGGGGGTCGCGGCATTAAAAAGGTTGAGAACCACTGGACTAGATGGTGGGAAATGGAAGGACTTATACTCCTCGCAGACAGCTGGTCGTTTGCATTCTTTTAGAGAGCTGATGGGGCCATTTGGAGGTTTACCTATGTCTTCAGGGTCACCTGAGTAATGCAAATGTGTGTGGAGCCTTCTTGGCTGCAAGATGTCTTCAAAGAAAAATAAGGAAGTCCAGTTGCCTCCTGAAAAAGCACCTTTGGGACAACCATGACCTGGATGACTGAGAATCTCCATAGACATTTAGCTGTTAATTTCTTCCCTTGCTTGGAGAAGATAGGATTAACTCCTTCCTGTATACAGGAGATGAGATCTGGTTGGGGAGAAATATTTGGCTAACTCTGTCTTCTCCATGTTTGAAGGCTGAGTAGGGGACTCTTACCCAGAGAGGCCACATTCTGAGAATTCTCCAGCATGACTTCCTCATGGAGGGCTTTCTGGTGGGCATCCATCTGAGACCATTCCTCCTCAGAAAAATACACCGCCACATCCTCGAAGGACACGAGACCCTGAACAAGGAAACAAATTTCTCTATTAACAGACAAGGGAGGATTTAGAAGTTCACAAATCCTATAAGGGGACATCTGCAATGAGTGAAAGATGAGGATGTAACATCCTATGTAAGAAAATGGGCCAAGTTCAAAGGCTCTCACTGAAGGCTATAAAAAAAGATGTTGAGACTCTAGAAAAAGTGCAGAGAAGAGCAACAAAAATGATTAGGGGACTGGGGGCTAAAACATATAAAGAATGGTTGCTGGAATTGGGCATGTCTAGTTTAATGAAGTTTAAACTTAGTTTAATGAAAAGAAGAACTAGGAGTAGCATGATAGCAGTGGTCCAATCTCTCAGGGGCTGCCCCAAAGAAGAGGGGGTCAAGCTATTCTCCAAAGCACCCAAGGGCAGGGCAAGAAGCAATGGATGGAAACTAATCAAGGAGAGAAGCAACGCAGAACTAAGGAGAAACTTCCTGACAGAACAATTAACCAGTGGAACATCCTGCCTCCAGAAGCTGTGAATGCTCCAACCCTGGAAGTTTTTAAGAAAAGACTGGACAGCCATTTGTCCGAAATGGTGTAGGGTTTCCTGCCTGAGCAGGGGATTGGACTAGAAGATCTACAAGGTCTCTTCCAACTATGTTATACTATTCTATTCTAAGGTGAGGGCCAATCGTATCTCCACAGGGATGATGTATCACAGGGAGGAAGCCTATCACAGAGAAGGCCCTTCTTCTTGATCCTATCAGATGGACCTCCATAAGAGGGGGGAACCAGAACGTTCCCTACCTCACCGCTCTGGAGGGTCAGGTAGATGTAACAGGAAGAGACGGTCTTTTAGATAACCTGATCCCAAGCTACGTACAGCTTTAAAGGTGACAACCAGCACCTTGAATTGCACCTGGAAGCAAATTGGCAGCCCATTCAGCTCCCACAGTAGGAATGACACATATGTACACCTGGGTCTGCACAAAACCATGTGGGCCGCTGCATTTTGGATCAACGTGAGCCTCCGGATGCTTTTCAAGGGCAATCTTATGTACAACACATTGCAATGGTCCTGATGGGAGGTCACTAGGGCTTGAGTGATTGTGAGCAAGGATTGTTGAACACATATTCCTGGTTCTTTTTTTCAGTGTTTTAAAAATAACGATGGCAAACCACCTTTTGCACAAGATAAAAGTTCTGGATTTCTGGGAAAACATGAATTCAATTTTCTCTTTAAGAATCTCTCAGCATAGGTATTTTCTTTCCTGATTTCCACAGTAACCTTGAGACTTGAGTTATGATGAGCTTATGATTTCAACTTTACCCGTTTTTTTTTAATTAAAAAAGTTTTTTATTTTTCATTTATTCATACAAAATACAATTAACCATTGGTACCGCCTGCCCATTCCCCCCAGGCTGCGTCCACCCTCTCTAAACCTTCCCTACTTCCCTCCTCTTTCTCTCCTCCCCTCCTATTCTCTTCCCCTCCCCATCTCCTCTAACCATCCTACTTCCTCCCTACTCCTTCCTCCCCTCTCATCCCTCTCACACACATGAACGCAGCATAGGGCAAATGCCCAAGCATTTGCCATAACTATATTATCATTACCCACCCACTCACCCACCCACCCACCCACCCTCAACCCTCCCCCCTCGCTTCCCAGAGCAGAATACAGGGTTATTATTAAGAAAGGAAGAAACAATAATAAAAAAAGAAAAAAGAAAAAAAGAGAAAAGAAAATAAAAGAGAAAAAAAACATCATACTTAACCTTTAACTCCCTTAAATTAAGTCATATAAACAAATCTCTACAACAGTTACTATAAAATTTACTTATAAAATAAATGAAACTTTATAGTCCCATATTTTTTCTGAATATAATCTATCCATCTTCTCCATACAATAATATATTTTTCTTGTGTATGATCCTTCAAATAAGCAGAAATTTTTGCCATTTCTGCAAAGTTAGAGACTTTAAATATCCATTCTTCTAAAGTAGGCAACGAGTCCTTCTTCCAATACGAGCCTACTAATAACCTTGCTGCAGTTAATAAATTCAACATTAAAGTAGTTTCTTTGTCATTTAAATCCACAAAGATACCCAATAGGAATAATTGAGGGGTGAACTTTATCTTCCTTTTAAAAATCTTTTGAATGTTCCACCAAATCATAATCCAAAAAGCCTTTACCTTTTTACAATTCCACCAAACATGAAAATATGTCGAACTTTACCCGTTTTGTGTGCTTAGGACCTGCCGTGCTAAATGTGGAGCCACAGAACAATTAAACCCTCAATTTCCCATTTCATGTGATTGAAATAGTCTACACAGAAGTCCAGAAATCTTGATAGGGTCCCTTGTCTACCTCAAAGCTGCTTTTTCAAAAGGCATCTGGACTTCATTTTTCCTTGAAGACGTTTCGCTTCTCATCCAAGAAGCTTCTTCAGTTCTGACAGAAATTTCTTGGATGAGAAGCGAAACGTCTTCAAGGGGGGGGGGGGGAAAAAAAGTCCAGTGGTCTTTTGAAAAAGCACCGGTGGGACCACCATGACCTGGATGACTGAGAATCTCCATAGATGTCCTGTCTGCCACCATTTGGAGGCAGAGTTTGGTAGAAGTCTCCAATCGGGTTATGGATAGAGAAAAATTTACTCTCTTCTCTTCAAAGTGCTTTTTTTTTTAATACCATATATGCCGGCGTACAAGGCGATCCGGCGTATAAGACGACCCCCGTCTTTGGCACCGATTTTAGCGCTCGCGGAAGTCGCCTTATACGCCGGCATATACAGTACTAAGAGCATGCAGAAGGAGCAAAGAAACTTGCAAGGGGTTCACCTGAAAACAAATCCTGTAGTAGCCAAGCAGCAGATCTTTTCATAACAATTCAGCTTGAGCGGGGGTTGGACTAGATCAGGGGTAGGCAACCTTGGCTCTTTTATGACTCGTGGACTTCAGGCTCAGGAATTCTGGGAGTTGAAGTCCACGAGTCATAAAAGAGCCAAGGTTGCCTACCCCCAGACTAGATGTCCAAGATTCCTTCCAACTTTATCTATGGAGGTTCTCAGTCATCCAGGTCATGGTTGAAACAGGGGTTTGATGGAAGGGTCAAAGAGGCCATCTATGTCAAAATTCAACAGCCCTCTCTCAACAGACTGGGAGGGATATGACACCATTTCCAGTCTATAGTCCTTTGAGCAGTTCCAAGAAGCCTGCACACCCATTTGACCCTGAGGACACAGATAAACCTCCAAATGGCCTCAACGACTCTCTAAATCAGTGGTTCTCAACCTTTTTAATGCCGCGACCTCCAACCAGTCGTAAGTCGAGGACTACTTAACTGGTCATAAGTCAAGGACTACTCAACTGGTGCAGCACTGTTTGCAGAATGGGACTTTTGGCGGGCTCAGCAGGGCAGAGACAGCCTGGACAATTCCTATTGGCTTTGGAAAGCCAATAGAATTAGACTCTATTCAAGAGAGTCTAATCTATTGGCTTTCAAAAGCCAATAGAATAAAAGAGAGTAGCACAGCTAAGGAAAAGGGGAAAAAAAATGGCGGACTGCGTTGTTTGGCGACCCCCGTGAAATGGTCGTTCGACCCCAAATGGGGTCCCGACCCACAGGTTGAGAACCACTGCTCTAAAAGAAGGCAAATGACCAGCTGTCTGCAAGGAGTATAAAGCCTTCCGTTCCCCACCATCAAGCCAGAGCTGAAGAAGCTTCTTGGCTGAGAAGCGAAATGTTTTCAAGAGAAAAAAACGCAAGAAAGTCAGGTTTCCTTTTGGAGCGGCACCTATGGGATACGGTCCCTTTCATCTCCTGAGATTTGTTCTGCTACCTGAGCTGTGGGCTCAGCCCTGCTTTCGGTTCCAGCAGAAGAAGATGGCCGCATGAATACAAATGAGGTGGTTCTGTTCCCTGTGAAGGAGACAAAAGCAATAAAGGAAGGATTTTTAAAAACCTAACAAATAAAATAAGGAAAGAGATTATTCCCAAGGGGAGCCAGGACGTTCACATTGCTTGGAAGGACCCTCTCTTACCTTCTGAAGTGCCCCGATATGGATCTTCTTTTGAAAAGTGTCCGAGAAGCAGATCCTTAGAGGAAACTTCTCTTTCTAGATTTTCAGGGATGACAGCCCAGGGGGACTCCTGCTGCTGAAAAGGAAGAAAGGAGAAAAAGAAATTGAAGATAGGAGAAAAAGGAAAAGAGGGTTAAATGGACCAACAGAGAAGAAGTAATGGATATTTCTCAATCCACAATGCTTCTATACCAGTGGTTCTCAACCGGTGGGTCGGGACCCCATTTGGGGTCGAACGACCATTTCACGGGGGTCGCCAAACAACGCAGTCCGCCATTTTTTCCCCCTTTTCCTTAGCTGTGCTACTCCCTTTTATTCTATTGGCTTTTGAAAGCCAATAGAATAGACTCTCTTGAATAGAGTCTAATTCTATTGGCTTTCAAAAGCCAATAGGAATTGTCCAGGCTGTCTCTACCCTGCTGAGCCCGCCAAAAGTCCCATTCTGCAAATGGTGCTGCACCAGTTGAATAGTCCTCGTCTTACGACCAGTTGAGTAGTCCTCGACTTACGATTGGTTGGGGGTCACGGCATTAAAAAGGTTGAGAACCAATGTTCTATACTTTATATCAGGGTATCAAGCTGGTGGCCCACGGGCCGGACCTGTCACCGCACCCACCCCATTGCCGGCAATGGGGAAAAAGCTCCGATACGTCACGCGATGTCACGAGTTCAACATGTCTGCTTTATCTCCATCAGTGGAGATGGAAACTAAGAAGGGAACCGTTGCCCCAAATGGAAGAAATGAACGATCGGCCGTAAGAGTTTATTTATTGTTACATTTTTAAAATCATCCATCAGCTGAAGTTTTTGTGGCAGTTTACAGTAGAAGAGAAACACGGGTGTTCTTAATGTTTAAAAGGCCAGAAATCCTTACCACAGAAACATAGAAAACTGAGGTCTTTGGAGATTCTCAGTCATCCAGGTCATAGTTGTCCCAAAGATGCTTTTTCACGAGGCAACTGGACTTTCTTTTTTTCTCTTTGAAGACGTTTCGCTTCTCATCCAAGAAGCTTCTTTAGCTCTGACCGGATGGTGGGGAATGGAAGGATTCATTCTCCTTGCAGATAGCTGGTCATTTGCATTCTTTTAGAGCAGTGGTTCTCAACCTTTTTAATGCCGCGACCTCCAACCGGTTGTAAGTCGAGGACTACTCAACCAGTCGTAAGTCGAGGACTACTCAACTGGTGCAGCACCGTTTGCAGAATGGGACTTTTGACGGGCTCAGCAGGGCAGAGACAGCCTGGACAATTTCTATTGGCTTTTGAAAGCCAATAGTATTAGACTCTATTCAAGAGAGTCTATTCTATTGGCTTTCAAAAGCCAATAGAATAAAAGGGAGTAGCACAGCTAAGGAAAAGGGGGAAAAAATGGCGGACTGCGACGTTTGGCGACCCCCGTGAAATGGTCGTTTCGACCCCAAATGGGGTCCCGACCCACGGGTTGAGAACCACTGTTTTAGAGAGTTGTTGAGGCTACTTAGAGGTTTGTTGTAAACCACCAAGTGGCCTCAACGACTCTCTAAACGAATGCAAATGACCAGCTGTCTGCAAGGAGTATAAATCCTTCTATTCAGCACCATCCAATCAGACCTGATGAAACTTCTTGGATGAGAAGAGAAACATCTTCAAAGAAAAACAAGGCGGTCCAGTTGCCTTGTGAAAAAGCATCTTCGGGATGGAAAACTGATGGCGGAAGAAGACCTAGTGGTCCATGGAGCTTGCCTTTTAAGTGGTATGTATGCATGTAAATATATATATAGGTATGTATGAATGTGTTTATGTTAGTTGATAGAAATATGTTTTTCCCAAGCACGTTTAATGATTATATGGGTAATCCTTGATTTACAATAGTTCATTTAACAACTGTTCATAGTTACAACGGCACTACAATAAGAGACGTATGACTGTTTTTTCACACCTGATCAAAATTTGGCAACTGGCTCGCATTTACGACGATGATTGCAGTGTCCCGGGGTCACGTGATCCCCTTCTGCGACCTTCCGACAAGCAAAAATCAATGGGGGAATCCAGATTCACTTTAACAATCTTGTTACTCACTTAACAATTACAGCAAGAAAGTGATAAAATGGGGCAAAACCCACTTAACAAATGACTCGCTTAGCAACAGACATTTCAAGCTCAATTGTGGTGGTAAGTTGAAGACTGCCTGTATATCGTTTCTCCTATTTGGACCCATCTTGAGATTCC
The DNA here is from genome assembly GCF_016545835.1 of Crotalus tigris. Classification (NCBI taxonomy): domain Eukaryota; kingdom Metazoa; phylum Chordata; class Lepidosauria; order Squamata; family Viperidae; genus Crotalus; species Crotalus tigris. The sequence continues at coordinate 434,059 of NW_024096838.1, forward strand.
AAGATGAAGACGTCTACCTGCAGGTTTTCCTGCTGCTTCTTCTCCACCTGGGCCATGAGGAAGCCTTCCGCCAGGGCCACCGCTTGGGAGCTGGTCTCTGCTCCACACTCCCGCACCCAGCTCCCCATCTCAGGGGGCAGGAGGGCCAGGAAATGCTTTAGGACCACCAGGTCCAGCATCTGCGCCTTGGTGTTCCTTTCTGGCTGCATCCATGCATGGCAGACTTGGTGGAATCGGTTGCAAAGTCCTCGGGGATACTCAGCCTCCTGGTATTGGAGCCTTCTGAAGTTGCAGGGCTGAACTTCTGAAGGGAGGATGGTTTCCTCCTCCAGGATCTTCTGTCCAGTGCTTGCCCAGATGTCCCCACAGTCCCCAAGCTGAATGGCAGAAGGACCTTTTCCAGTTGCCTCCCTTGCTAACAGTTGTGTCTCCATCTTCCTCTGTTCTCCAACACGGCTTTAAATGGGGCTGCAGATCTTGTCACTCTCTCGTTCATGAGATATTTTTGTATCTAGGCAAGGAGACCACGTGCTTCTGACCTATACATCTGCAACGGAAAAGCACAGAGAATGTAACAAGTGATATTTTAATCTTTTAACATCTCCCTGCAAAAAGTCAGAAGAAGGATTCTTTTGAGCTGGAATAGGGACTGCATTAGGAAGATGGATGTGATTTTATCTGCTAATGTTTTTATCTGCTGTATTTTTTATAATGGATGATTTCAATGTCTTTCAATGTTTTTATGTCGTAAGCTGCCCAGTGCCATTTGTTACAAGATGGGCAGCAAATAAATTTCATAAACAAATAATACAATAACACTTAGACTTATATACTGCTTCGCAGTGCTTTACAACTCTAATTTACAGTCACAGAGTCAGCATATTACCTCCAACAATATTTTACCGATCTCGGAAAGATGGAAGGCTGAGTCTACCTTGAGCCGGTGAGAATCAAACTGCTGGCAGTAGGCTGAATTAGCCTGCAATACTGCATTCTAACCAGTGCGCCACCACGGCTCTTCAAATAAATATGATGGGGTCAAAATATGAATCATCTCAATACAGGTAGTCCTTCTTTAATGAGCACAAGTGATACCGTAACTCCGCCATTAAGTGAAGCAGTTGCTAAGGAAAACAGATGCTCTTATCCCAGCTTTCCTTTGCTTTACAGACCTGTGAAGGATGCAAATGCGAGGACTGCTCACAAAGTTACTTCTTCATCCCTGTTCAGCAGTCATATCCATGGATTTGGGATATGGCTGCAGCTTTCTCTTCCTCACAGTCGGTGCAATTGTAGCATTTCCTTTGCAAGAGAACAGATGTTGAGACTTTGGAGAAAAGTGCACAGAAGAGCAACTAAGATGATTAAAGGCCTGGAGGCTAAAACATATGAAGAACGGTTGCAGAAATTGGTATGGCCAATCTAGAGAAAAGAAGGATTAGGGATGACATAATGGCAGTATTCTACTATTTGAGGGGCTGCCAAAAAGAAGAGGGGATCAACTTTTTCAAAGCACCAAAGGGCAGGACAAGAAGCAACGGAGGGAAACTGATCAAGGAGAGAAGCAACCTGGAATTAAGGAGAAACTTCCTAACAGTGGGAACAATGAACCAGTGGAACAGAAGTTGCCTTCAGAAGTTGTGCGTACTTCATCACTGGAGGTTTTTAAGAAGAGATTGCACAGCCACTCGCCTGAAATGATATATGGTCTCCTGCTTGAGCAGTTGGACTAGAAGATTAGGCAAGAAAAACCAAATGCACAGGTATAGTATAGGGGGTACCTTGCTCAATAGTAGTAACTGTGAGAGGGACCTCGGAGTCCTAGTGGATAATCCCTTAAATAGGAGCCAGCCGTGTGCTGCAGCTGCTAAAAAGGCCGACACAGTGCTAGGCTGCATTAACAGAGGGATAGAATCCCTCTTTACAATGCCTTGGTGAGGCCACACTTGGAATACTGCATCCAGTTTTGGTCACCGCGATGTAAAAAAGATGTTGAGACTCTAGAAAGAGTACAGAGAAGAGCAACAAAGATGATTAAGGGACTGGAGGCTAAAACATATAAGCAACGGCTGCTGGAATTGGGTATGTCTAGTTTAAAGAAGAGAAGGACGAGGGGGAACATGATAGCAGTTTTCCAATATCTCAGGGGTTGCCACAAAGAAGAGGGAGTCAAGCTATTCCCCAAAGCACCTGAAGGCAGGACAAGAAGCAATGGATGGAAACTAATCAAGGAGAGAAGCAACCTAGAACTAAGGAGAAATTTCCTGACAGTGAGAACAATTAACCAGTGGAACAACCTGCCTCCAGAAGCGGTGAACGCTCCAACACTGGAAGTTTTTAAGAAGAGACTGGACAGCCCTTTGTCCGAAATGGTATAGGGTTCTTGCCTGAGTAGGGGATTGGACTAGATGACCTCCAAGGTCCCTTCCAACTTTATCATTATTATTATTACATATGAAGAACAGTTACACAATTACAGCAATCAGCCAATGGAATAGCTTGCCTCAGAGGTTGTGGATGTTCCATCACTAATGGCTCTCAAAAGAGATTGGATAATCATTTGTCTGAAATGACTGAACAGGGGGTTGGACTAGATGACCTCCAAGGTCCCTTCCAACTTTATTATTATTATTATTATTATTATTATTATTATTATTATTATTATTATTATTATTAAGACCTCCAAGGTCCTTTCCGTCTCTATTCTGACTGACGTATTGATGAAGTGGTTGCTAAGCGAAACGGACTGTGCTGATGTTCTTATCCCAGCTTTCCTTTGCTTTACAGACCTGTGAAGGATGCAAATGTGAGGACTGGCCACAAAGTTACCATGTTAGCAGTCACATCCATGGATTTGGGACACGGATGCAGTTTTCTCATTCTCAGCCTGGGTGCAATTTTTAGCATTTCCTCTGGAAGGGAACAGATCTTCAGCCACTTCTTTGAAATGGTATACGGTCTCCTGCCTGAGCAGGGGGCTGGACTAGAAGCCCTCCAAGGTCCCTTCCAATCTATTATTCTGAGGAGGAGGAGGAGGAGGGGAGAGGAGTCTCCTGCTTCAGCAGGGGGCTGGACTAGAAGACCTCCAAGGTCCCTTCCAATCTATTATTCTGAGGAGAAGGAGGGGAGAGGAGTCTCCTGCTTCAGCAGGGGGCTGGACTAGAAGACCTCCAAGGTCCCTTCCAATCTATTATTCGGAGGAGGGGGGGAGAGGAGTCTCCTGCTTCAGCAGGGGGCTGGACTAGAAGACCTCCAAGGTCCCTTCCAATCTATTATTCTGAGGAAAAGGAGGGGAGGAGTCTCCTGCTTCAGCAGGGGGCTGGACTAGAAGACCTCCAAGGTCCCTTCCAATCTATTATTCGGAGGAGGAGGAGGAGGGGGGAGAGGGGTCTCCTGCTTGAGCAGGGGGCTGGACTAGAAGACCTCCAAGGTCCCTTCCAATCTATTATTCTGAGGAGGAGGAGGGGAGGAGTCTCCTGCTTCAGCAGGGGGCTGGACTAGAAGACCTCCAAGGTCCCTTCCAATCTATTCTGATTGATTGATTGGCACCAGGGGGGCTCCTGGGGTCCTCCCTCCAAGCAGCCAGACTAAGCCAGGCATTTTGCCTGAATGCAGCCTCCTTTGCTACGAAACGTCCAGTCTCCCTGCTGCAATTCTGCAATCGCTTCCTCTCCGCGCAGGTTTCCCCCATCCATGCATGCAATGGGGCGGCAGGGGAACATGGGACCCCGGGCTTCCCTCCCCCTCCTCTTCCCCGGGACTCAGCACTTGGGAGGGGGAGAGATCGCACCCTCTCCGTCTCCAGCGCGACGTGATCCCCCTTCCCGCGTGGAAAGCTTCCCCCCACTCACCGCGATTCCCCGTCCTTGCCAAACTTTCCTCGCAGCCGCGTTCGCCTCCCTGCGGGACAAAAGCGGTTAAAACGAGCGAGCGCAGCGTCCTAGAGAGGCCACGCTTTGGCGGACGTCGCTCCGCCTCTGGGCTGGGCGTGTGACCCTCGGACGGTCCAAGCAGCTGCGCCCTGGGTAAAGATGGAGGGTCGGGCAGCCTCCGAGCTTCGGGAGGGAGCGGAGCATGCGCAAGAGACCCGCTGGTGGACTTAAGCAGGAAATGGCGTCCCCAGACGGGAATAGGAGCTTAGGAAGGCGGGTGGGGGAGCAATCCCGTGTCCCATGTTCCCCTGCCACCCTTTTTCCACGCTCAAGCCAGGCAATGGGGCTCTGCTCATCTGAATACGGAGGCCTTCTTGGGTTGGGGAAGGGATGCAGATGGGGCGAAATGTCCTCTTAAGGTCCACCTTCTGAGTCCTGGGAAGCGGGTAGCCCGGGACCCATGTTGCACTGCCACCCTCTTTCATGCATTGGGGGGGGGGGGAAGCAAAGCCCAGATCCATCACTTTGCTCCCAAGAAGGAAGTGGAGGAGATCTGGGTGGAGGGAAGACCCTCTTAACCCCCAATTCCTGGGAAAGGACTGCCTGGTTTATTGGTTCCGATATTGCATTTAAGGGGGACACTGACAATGGGATTTTTGAGGGTGGAGGTTCCTTCTTGTGGATTAGTTTCTGAATTTTTTTGTTGACCAGGAATCCCATGATAGCTTTGATGGTTGCCTCAGAATGCCTTTAGGGCAGTGGTTCTCAACCTTTTTAATGCCGTGGCCCCCAACTAGTCGTAAGTTGAGGACTACTCAACTGGTCGTAAGTCGACGACTGCTCAACTAGTGCAGCACCGTTTGCAGAATGGGACTTTTGGCGGGCTCAGCAGGGCAGAGATAGCCTGGACAATTCCAATTGGCTTTTGAAAGCCAATAGAATTAGACTCTATTCAAGAGAGTCTCTTCTATTGGCTTTCAAAAGCCAATAGAATAAAAGGGAGTAGCACAGCTAAGGAAAAGGGGGAAAAAATGGCGGACTGCGTTGTTTGGTGACCCCCGTGAAAGGGTCGTTCGACCCCAAATGGGGTCCCGACCCACAGGTTGAGAACCACTGCTTTACAGTCATGGAAAGATCAGAAATGAGGAGGTGATAAGCCGCCTGGGAAAGCCAAGGGAAATCATCAAAACAATTAAAAAACGAAAATTAGAATATTTCGGACATGTAATGCGACACCCAGAAAAATAGGGCACACTCCATTTAAACCTTCAGGGAAAGACTGAAGGCAAATGAGGTCCAGGCAGAAGAAGAATATCATGGCTTCAAAATCTAAGGGACTGGTTTGGACAAAACTCAGCAGCACTTTTTCGTGCGGCTGCTGATAAAAACAGGATCACCAACATGATTGCCAATGTCCGATAATGGATTTGGCACAAGTGTAAGAACGTCCTAGCTGCGCTTCACAAAAGCCAAGAGACAGGAACGTTGCAGCATTCAACAAGTTTAATACACTATGTTGAAACGAAGTTAGCATTGGAAGGGACCTCCTTCCAGTGCCCTAAATACACCACACCACCACGCCCATAGTACACACCCCAATTACTACTCGTAATTAGATTCCACCCGCGCCGTGCCCAATAACCTCCCGTGATTAAACTCCATCCGCACCACGCCCAATCCCAGCTAATACTCACACCCCATTAATACATTGATTCCAAATGCTGCGCTTTCGCTGTTCTCATTCCAACCGTAATAGTAACCCCAACAGAATTAATACCATTCCGCCCTACTACCCAGTTCCCTGTTCCAGTGTCCATGCTTGTCAGACCCAGCGACCTCAGCCCTATCAGCAACAAACAACATCTAGTCAAATCGGCCCCTCTCGCTCCCTATCATGGCGTAGCAACCAGCCGGGTGTTCCTGCCGATGTCAGATGGTCACATGACCGCTCGGCTGCCGGTCCGGGAATCCCAGCACCAACTCCGTAGCTGTGATGGCGGTGCAGCACACGGAGCCACCGGACCCGACTGGGAGCACATGGACCGTCCACTGTTTTCCGACCTGGCGATGGGCTATCGGAAGGTGGGTAGCACGCTGGGTCTGACAACAACAAGAAGAAGGAATGTCCCTGAGGTACCACCCAATGTCCTTGGCATCCCACAAGGAAGGTGGTTGACTATTGGAATCCTAGCGGATGATCATTTAACATGAACCAGCAGTGTGTGGCTAGCAGGCAAAAAAGCTAATACAAATACAATCTTTGATTGTATAAACAGGCATAGAATCAAAATCATGTGTATTAGTACCGCTTTATAAAGCCTTAGTAAGAACGCATCTGCATCCAGTTTTGCTCACATTACAAAAAAGATGTTGAGACTTTGGGAAAAGTACAAAGAAGAGCAACTAAGATGACTAAAGGCCTGGAGACTAAAACATGAAGAAGGGCTGCAGGATTTGAGTTTGGCTAGTCTAGAGAAAAGAAGGACTAGGCGGGGGGGGGGAGACATTCTCCAGAGCACCCAAGGGTAGGACAAGAAGCAATGGATGGTTATATAAAAGTTAATAATTTTATACATTTTGTTTCTCGCTTGTGGCATTTCAACCCAGACCAGGGAGTCTTAATTCAACCCAAAGGATCACCGGGCAAACAGAAAGAATCCTGGGTGGAGGTTTGGCCTCTCTTAGGATATTGCAGAGTATCATTTTAATGGCACCTCTGTTGCAATCATAGACATCACAAGGGCTCCCTGCAATAGGGAATGCAAGACAGTCCACTATGCCACATTTAACCATCTTTTGGGGACAAATCTACCTCAGTAAAACTCTACTTTTGCCCCAAATCCTGCATCCTTTAAAATAGTCTTCCCTGTGGAATCCTACCTCATTTGCCTTTAGTGCATTCTGAATGCTGCAGATGACCATCTTTTAAAATGCCTGGAGGCATGGGCAAGTATACAACAATAAAGCTGGAATTCCAAAGATGCTTTTTCACAAGGCAACTGGACTTTCTCCTTTTTCCTTCAAAGACATTTTGCTTCTCATCCAAGAAGCTTTTTCAGCTCTGATTGGATGGTGGGGAATGGAAGGATTTATACTCCTTGCAGACAGCTGGTCATTTGCATCCTTTTAGAGTCATTGAGGCCACTTGGAGGTTTATTTGTGTCCTCAGGGTCACCTGAGTAGTACAAACGGGGTGTGGAGCCTTTTTGGAACCGCTAAAAGGACTATAGACTGGAGATAGATGATGTCGTATCCCTCCCCTCTATTGAGAGAGATCTGTTCAATGACATGGATGGCCTCTTTGACCCCCTCTTTCAAATCCATCTTTCAACCATGACCTGGATGACTGAGAATCTCCATAGACAAATAAAGGAACCTTGGACATCTAGTCCAACCCCTGCTCAAGCAGAATTGTTATGAAAAGATCTGCTGCTTGGCTACAAGATTTGTTTTCCGTCATACCCTTGTAAGTTTATGGAGATTCTCAGTCAAAGAGGCCATATATGTCAAAACTGAACTCACAACAGAGGGGGAAGGATATGACGTCATTTATCTTCAGTCTACAACACAGATAAACCTCCAAGTGGCCTCAGTGACTCTAAAAGGATGCAAATGGCCAGCTGTCTGCAAGGAGTATAAATCCTTCCATTCCCCACTATCCAGTCAGAGCTGAAGAAGCTTCTTGGATGAGAAGCGAAACGTCTTCAAAGAAAAACAAGGAAGTTCAGTTGCCTGGTGAAAAAGCATCTTTATGAGCTTTTCCCTATTGTGCATGCTCTTGGTATTAAAAAAAAAAAAAAGCATTTTAAAGAGAAGGGAGTAAATTTTTCTCTATCCAAAACCAGATTGGAGACTTCTGCCAATCTTTGCTCCCAAATGGTGGCAAATTAACATGGAGTCTGATATCACCTTTAAAACTATCCAACTTTATTAGGACATCAGCTTCATTAGGACAGAACAGATTCATCATTAACAGGACTTGTAAAAGAAAATTGGGGGGGGGGGATATCAGCCTTCCTGCTCAGATGAGACTAAGTCAGAACTTTAGCCATGCCTCCCTCTGGGAGTGTCTTCCCAGTTATTGATGAGGCAAAGCACCAATGACGAAGTCTGACGCAATGGCTCCACTAATATGACACCTGCCTAGACCGACCTTAAGGGTGTTCAGGTAAGACAACGCCCCTTCTCCAGCATGATGAGTGTAGAATCCACCAGTGGGTAATCTCAGCCTTCCTGCTCAGATGAGACTAAGCCAGACCTTTAGCCATGCCTCCCTCTGGGAGTGTCTTCCCAGTTATTGACTTAGTCTCAGCTCAGTAGGACGCAATTTAGATTGGCACCTCAGTTAGTCTAAGTTAATTTCTTTTTGGATAAGATTGTAATGTAACTGAGTTTTCTTTAGTATTGTAGCTCTTCTAAATTGATTCCAAATTGCTTGTTAGTTTAGATTGGCTTTTAGGATTAATAAAAAAAAACCTCATAGCTGTGGATTAGGCCTCTCAGGCTTTAACAAGCCTCGTAGGCTCCAGACGAGCCGAAATCAGGCCGTTTTCAAGTGGCTTCAACTCCGTTCTAGCTGATTGGCGCACAATATACACAATATACAAAGCAATATCATGATTTACAAGGGTTTAGCCTTGCAAGCTCTGTTAATTCAAGCTTAGGCTCTGCCTGGGGGCTGAGTTCACACAATACAAAATCACATGGAGCAGAAATATCTGTAAATATTTATTCATTTTACTGCCTAATTACATTTTTCTGTTATTAGGCAGCTAAATGAGTAAGATTTAAAGACATTTCTGCTCCATGTGATTTTGTACTAATTAGTACCTTAGTACCTTTTAATACTAGATGTTGAGACTCTAGAAAGAGTACCAAGAAGAGCAACAAAGATGATTAGGGGACTGGAGACTAAAGCATATAAGGAACGGTTGCTGGAATTGGGTATGTCTCGTTTAATGAAGAGAAGGACGAGGGGGGACGGGATAGCAGTGTTCCAATATCTCAGGGACTGCCACAAAGAAGAGGGAGTCAAGCTATTTTCCAAAGCGCCTGAAGGCAGGACAAGAAGAGAGAAGCAACCTAGAACTAAGGAGAAATTTCCTGACAGAATAATCAGTGGAACAACCTGCCTCCAGAAGTTGCGAATTCTCCAACACTGGAAGTTTTTAAAGAAGAGATTGGACAACCATTTGTCTGAAATGGTATAGGGTTTCCTGCCTGAGCAGGAAACTAGACCTCCAAGGTCCCTTCCAACTCTATTATTTTTGTTATTGTTTTTGTTATTATTATTATTGTTTAATCCTTATTCTCTTGTGTATCAGAAAGAAACTCATGAGAAATTTAAGGCACAAACCCTCCAAGGTTTGAAAGATTGAGTATGTATGAACTGAAGCAAATAAATCTAGTATTTCTATGGATTAGGAGCCCAGTGGATCCTTTTATGAGAAGTAAGGTGACTCTCCTGGTGGAATTCCTTTCCACACATCATGCATCTATATGGTTTCTCTCGCATGTGGATCCTGTAATGTGAATTAAGGTTACTACTATTCGCGAAGCTCCTCCCACACTCCGTACATCTGTAGGGTTTCTCCCCTGTGTGGATCCTTTTATGGGAAGTAAGGGATCCATTTTCACGGAATGTCCTTCCACATTCCAGGCATTTGTATGGTTTTTCACCCGTGTGGATCCTTTTATGGGAAGTAAGGGATCCATTTTCACGGAATGTCTTTCCGCATTCCAGACATTTATATGGCTTTTCCCCTGTGTGGATTGTTTTGTGAGAAAAGAGATTACTTCTCTGACTGAAGCTTTTTCCACACTCCAGGCATTTATAGGGATTCTCTCCCATGTGGATACTCTTATGGGAAGTAAGGCATCTAATTTCCTGGAAACATTTTCCACACTCCAAGCATTTATAGGGTTTCCCTCCTGTATGGATCCTTTTATGGCATGTAAGGAAAGTGTTCTCGCTGAATCTTTTTCCACACACTGTGCATTTGTATGGTTTCTCACCTGTGTGGACCCTTTTGTGGGAAATAAGCCGACAATTCCACCTGAAATTCTTTCCGCACTCCATGCACTTATAGGGTTTCTCAGCTGTGTGGATCCTTTTGTGGCATGCAAGGATACTGTTCTCAGTGAATCTCTTTCCACATTCTGTGCATTTGTATGGTTTCTCACCTGTGTGGATCCTTTTGTGGGAAATAAGCTGACTATTACACCTGAAATTCTTTCCACATTCCATGCACTTATAGGGTTTCTCACCTGTGTGGATCCTTTTGTGGGAAATAAGCCGACAATTCCACCTGAAATTCTTTCCACATTCCATGCACTTATAGGGTTTATCTCCCATACTGTCCCTTCCAGCTAAGGGAAGAATAAGGGTCCCACTGCAACCGTTTTCACCCTCTTTGTATCCATATTGTTGCGTAGAATGAGTTTTGTAATGTTTCTTTATATCTGATTTCTCTTTGAATTTTTTCACTCTGTTCCCCAAATATTCTTTGTTTTGTTGTTGCGCAGCAAAATTATTTCCACTCCTAACAGGCTGGAAAACTAAGCTTTCCTTATTTCCATGTTTTGATACATTTCTTCGGCAATATTTTGTTCCCTTCTGATTTGCGATTTGTTCTGCTCCCTTCACGGATTGGATTGTCTGGAGTGTTATCTCACAAGTCTTGTTCCGCTGCTCATTCAATCCTTAAAAGAAGAAGAAAGCAAGTTATGGCAAGGTACAAAAAAATAAAGTTTAAAGAATAAGAAGTGACTCTAAACATCCAGCTGGGAAGGTTGACCAAGACTAAGCAGCTTTTCGGAAGTCTGTTGTACTGATCAACATAAAAGACAATCTAAAGTTTATTGAATGCTGACTTTTGATAAAGATTATATCTATATAGGATCCATTGATTCTAACAGAAGAGAATCTATGCAGCACAGTTTAACTATGGCGTCCTTGGTGCTCTCTGAGGTTAGTAGTTTGTTGCATATGTTTATTACCCAACTAGTTAACTAGCTGTGATGCCGTTACCTAGTTAGGTAATGAAACATCTGCAACCAAACCATCAAGCTCAGAAAGCACCAAAAACTCCATGGATCATTGATCTTAAACCAAAAGCATATCAATGTTGTTACATTTTTTCCCCCTTCATTAATCAATTTTCCTTCCTTACATATTGCTATCAATTCTCAGCAACGTTCGTCTTCAAAGTCTTTTGGAAAGAAAGAAGGCATCAAGACCATCCAATTCTCTGGGAAAATACTATTGGTAATCCTTGACTTATGTCTGTAGCTTGCTGCAGTTGTAAGTCAAGATATCACATGACTGGTTTCCTGCCTGAGCAGGGGGTTGGACTAGATGACCTCCAAGGTCCCTTCCAAATATTATTATTGTTGTTGTTGTTGTTGTACCCAATTTTTCAGCAGCTTTTGCAACATTCACATAGACATGTTAAACAGCAATCCAAGAATAGCTCAAATGTTAGAATGTTTAGAACTGAGATTCTGTGAAATAGGAACTGTTTATTCCATGGAGGTCTGAAGGAGCAAACAAAAGTGTTCCTCCAGAAAGATTCACTGTTGATGAGGTAAAAGCATGTAACATCTTTTATGAGTCCCCAAATTGCATAGAAGTATTACATTTTCCTCTGGCAGAACAAGAGAAATAGAAAAAGGCTATGGATAAATAAATGTTGTCTACGCAAAAATATAAAGCTTTCACCTCAATGAGGTTATCAGAGGGACAAAAAGCTGTTGGGTGCAGATGGGTGTACAAAAAAAAAACTTTTGATGAATGATGAAATACAATATAAAGCAAGGTTAGTTGCTCAAGACCTACACAACAACATTGGTTAGGAATTAAAAGAATTCCTATTCTATTCTATTCTATTCTATTCTATTCTATTCTATTCTATTCTATTCTATTCTATTCTATTTTCTATTCTTTCCATATTCTACTCTACTCTACTCTACTCTACTCTACTCTACTCTACTCTACTCTACTCTACTCTATTCCATTCCATTCCATATTTTCTATTTCTATTTCTATTCTATTCTATTCTTTCCATATTCTACTCTACTCTACTCTATTCTATTCCATTCCATATTTTCTATTTCTATTTCTATTCTATTCTATTCTATTCTATTCTATTCTATTCTATTCTATTCCATTCCATTCCATTCCTATCCTATCCTATCTTATCCTATCCTGATCTTCTCTTCTCTCCTCTCTTATCCTCTCCTCTCCTCCTCTTCTCTTCATTCTTACTCTTATATTATTTAGTAGCTGGAGCAGTGGGGTTGGGCAGTGAGCCAGAATGCAGTTATATTTGATTCATTGGAGAGTGCTGGCTCCGGCGTGAGGTAATCTGTTCCGTGATTGGTTGCTGTGAGCGTGGAGGGGAAGTTTCCCTTTTCCCCCCGCCTTTTTCTTCTGTGCTCTATGTGCTCTGCAATTTACCTCATGGTGCTCCTGATTGCTTGACTATCTTGTCTGCTGTATAGATGTAAAATATATTTATTTTATATAAAACTGCAAGTTCCTGTCAGGGTCTCTGACTTCATTTGTACACCTGCTGTGCAATTCCTTGATCCTAACCTAATCATAAGAAAGGCTGAGTGCCAAAGAATTGAGGCCTTTGAACTCTGGTGCTGGAGAAGACTCCTGCGAGTCCCCTGGACTGCAAGGCGATCAAACTGGTCAGTCCTAGAAGAGATCAACCCCGACTGCTCTTTAGAAGGCCAGATCCTGAAGTTGAAACTCAAATACTTTGGCCACCTAATGAGAAGGAAGGACTCACTGGAGAAGAGCCTAATGCTGGGAAAGATGGAGGGCAAGAGAAGAAGGGGACGACGGAGAATGAGATGGCTGGATGGAGTCACGGAAGCAGTAGGCGTGAGCTTAAATGGACTCCAGAAGATGGTAGAGGACAGGAAGGCCTGGAGGAACGTTGTCCATGGGGTCGCGATGGATCGGACACGACTTCGCAACTAACAACAACAACAACAAACCTAAGCTACTGGCTTTGTCTCTTCCTAGGAGCAGAGCTATCTTTTACAGAGAAATAGCAAAATTCATCATATGACAAACGTCTCCTCTAAGTATCTGAGGGCCCAGCAGAGGTCCTTACCCAGAGAGGCCACATTCTGGGAATTCTCCTGCATGACTTCTCTATGAAGGGCTTTTTGGTAGGAATCCAGCTGAGACCATTCCTCCTCAGAAAAATGCACCGCCACTTCCTCGAAGGACACAAAACTCTCCTGAACAAGGAAAAACAGGAACATGTTAACAAACAGCTCAAGGAACTACTTGCCAACTCTCTTCCTTTGCTGACCAATCTTTAAAGCAGAGATCTCTGCACATGGGTGTTTCTAAAGGATGCAAAATATTTTATGAGGAAAGTGGCACGGAAGGCAGGCGTTGATCGATAAAACATTTGTGGCAAGGCTAAGAAACTTCACTGTTTTGTGGTGAAGAGGATGGGACTTCTGATGACGGCTAAATTAACTTCCTTGGTTAGAGTAAAAAGAACCCCTATGTTTAAGTTGCTCTTGGTAAATACACATTTATATTTAAAAAATACATTTTACTATTTCCGAAGGATTTTCAGTGACCTTCAGGGAAAAAATAATAATTATTCTGGATTGCCTCCAAATCCAGGCTGACCACTTCTCAGTGGCCACTTTTCCTGATCATTTGCTATTTTGATTTACGCAGACGGCTGTCTCAAATGCAGGACTCTGAGCGATTTGCAACCATTCAGAGTTGCTGAAGGATGTGCTGAAACATTTCTGTGTGACATTTTAGGCAGAGATAAATGCTCAAACCAATTAGATGTAAAAGAAAGAAATTTGGTGCTCGTGTACTTATTTTGAAGTCTCCACCGGGATTAGGTTTAACAACAACAACAAAAAAATATCTTCAGGGCACTCCTTTATGTATCAGATAAAAAAATCAAAATCAATCTTCATTATGGTCAGAAACAAGCATTTTTACTATATGTTTTTTCTTACGATCCTGTAGGCCAGTGGTGGCGAACCTATGGCACGGGTGCCAGAGACGGCACTCGGAGCCCTCTCTGTGGGCACACATACCGTTGCCCCAGCCTTGCCTACCCCCATGACCCTCTTCTCACCAGCAGTCCTCCTGGAGAAGAGTCAACCCCGAGTGTGGCCCACGTGGAACAGTGCAGCCCAGGACATGGCAGCCAGGCAGTGTAGACAAGACTCTGCCCTCACGGCCCATTGTGCACAGTTGATGCTGCGAGGCACAGGCAGAGGGCATGGCTGCCATGGCGCTGGGTGGGCCCTGAAGGTGTTGAGTGATCTGCGGTGGGCTCTGGAGGCAGTGAGTGGCCCTGTGGGCAGGCAGGATGGGGGCAGAGCGGGAGCGGGGTAGGAGGTAGAGCAGGGGGCAGGGCCAGTTTTTGGGCACTTGGGTCTCTAAAAGGTTCGCCATCACTGCTGTAGATCTTTAATTGGAAGTAGAGTGGGGGCAACTGGATGGAGCTGAGAGTTTACTGGCCGGATCCCCTTTCTGATGCCTGCATGGAGTGCACAGCAGATATTTTTCTTTGCGCCCTAAGAGAGAAACAACTGCTGCTATCTAGGATTGAACTCTTAACCTTCCGAGTGGGAGGTGAGTGTCTTCACCACTAGACCACCACACCGCTCTTTTACAAAATAATATTAAGTGATAAATTTAAGTAATGCCCCCAGTGCTAGCAGGAAATAAACTGTGATTGAACACATAAACAAATGATTGAAATACCGAACAAGGAATCTATGGCAAAAACGTCGGAACCATATAAACCAAAGTTAGAACATTAATGAGCAAGATCAAAGACATTAAATGAAGAATTTCAAAATCAAAAGCAATGATGTGTATTACAGCCAAATAGGGTAATGGGGTCATGTGTAAAGGAAGGGGGAAAAAAAACCAAAGCCCTAACCTTTTTGGTACATGCATCACATGTGGGCTATGATACCTTATCAGGGATTAACGCTCTTTCTCTCAACAGCTACACAAAATTGCCTCGGTAGCTTCTAGACCAGTGGTTCTCAACCTTTTTAATGCCGCGACCCCCCAACCGGTTGTAAGTCGAGGACTACTCAACCGGTCGTAAGTTGAGGACTACTCAACTGATGCAGCACCGTTTGCAGAATGGGACTTTTGGCGGGCTCAGCAGGGCAGAGACAGCCTGACAATTCCTATTGGCTTTTGAAAACCAATAGAATTAGACTCTATTCAAGAGAGTCTATTCTATTGGCTTGCAAAAGCCAATAGCATAAAAGGGAGTAGCACAGCTAAGGAAAAGGGGGAAAAAAAATGGCGGACTGCGTTGTTTGGCGATCCCCATGAAATGGTCATTCGACCCCAAATGGGATTCCGACCCACAGGTTGAGAACCACTGTTCTAGACCAACTTTTAAGTCATGTGGACTTCAACTCTCAGAATTCTGCAGGCAGCATAAAGGGATGATTTAGGAATATAGAAGTTTCGGTATAATGCTGTCAATACGTTGATGACCTGTTTCCCAACAGATAGTTGAGCAATTGAACTTTGACCAGAAGGGAGATGAGGGTAACTGGTCAAGGGCTGGATTCACATTTCCTCTTTCCATGTTGCGTAGAAGCAACAATATTATCTGTCAACCCCACAACCAATCAGGAGGCCTCAAAATGGTTCTCTGCAACTCTCTGAAGCTTCTCCTCCTACCTGAGCAGCTGATTCAGTTACTTGTTCAGCTCCATCAGTAGAATGAGATGATCCTAGAAATATCAATGAAACTGTTCTATCTTCTGTAAAGGAGACAAAAATGGTAGAAGAAGAGCTTTTAAAAGCAAAATTATGGATGAGAAGACCCAGACAATGAGAGGTACTTGTAATCTTTCTCTGGAATTTCACACCACTTGGAAGGAATCCATTCTTACCTGGTGAAGTGTCCTGATGTTGAACTTCCTCAGTGAACTTCGTAGAAAGGTGCTTCGGAGAGCAATTTGATGGATCTTGTATATCCCTGGAATGATCAGGGAATAAGTCCAAGAATGACTCCTGGAAGGAAAGTAGCAGGTAGAAAGAAAGAAGAATTCACATATCACGTCAGAAGAAAGAGTGAATTTTGTTCTCTCCTCACAACTCGGCAAAACTCCTGGTCCACGGTAGTAATAGTAACACCCCACACTTAAGAAATGTTGGTAAGAAAGACAAAAACAATTTGGATGGTGGATGTGGCTGTACCTGAAGAGAGCGGAATAGAAGAGAAAGAACTGGAGAAAATCACCAATTACAAAGATGCGCAAATAGAAGTAGAATGACTGTGGCAAAAGAAAGCAAAGATAGTAATAGGCTCCTTGGGTCCAATTCCAAAATATCTGCAGCACCACTTGAACACCACTGGAATGATAAAATCCTCATCAGTCAATTGCAAATTTGGAACAGCTTATATCCTACGAAGTTTCATTTAATATTCTTAAACAACAACATCTGCCTATCCCAGGTCCTTGGGAAGCATTTGGTAGGATGATAAAAAAAAAAAAACCAACCCAAATCCAGTCTAAATACCTGACTATGTGACCAACAATAATAATTTATTAAACTTGTATGCCACCTGACCCCCAACCATTCTGTGTGGCAAGTGGCAGAAGAACCAGTGTTAAGCATCTCTTCATATTGAAGAGATATTTAAGGACTCAAACACTGTTTGTAACATTAACACCCCCTTTAAGTCTCAAAATGAAGGTCTCGCTCACCTGGATCTCTGTCTTCTTCTGCTCTTCCACCTGGCTCAGGAGGAAACCTTCGGCCAGGGCCATCGCCTGAGAGCTGGTCTCTGTTCCACACTCTCGGATCCATCTCTCCATGTCTGGGGGCAGGACGGCCAGGAGCTGCTCCAGGATCACCAGATCCAACATCTGAGCCTTAGTGTGTCTTTCTGGCTGTAGCCACTGACGGCAAAAGTGGTGAAGGTGGCTGCAAATTTCTCGGGGCCCCTTAGACTCTTGGTACCGGACACTCCTAAAGAGCCTGCGCTGGACCTCTGAACTGATTGTCTTCTCCTCTAGGACCTCCTGCCCAGTTTCTGCCCAGATATCCCTACAGGTCCCAGAATGAGCATCTGGAGGGCCTTTTCCATCTCTATCGCATACTAGACATTCCTCCATTTTCTCTGTCCTCTAGCACAACTTCAAATGTAGCCAAGAAATCTTGCAGTTGTCCAAGGGTCTTTTCTTCTCTAGAACTACATTGTGCAGAAGCCCGGGAGAAGCCTCAACCGCTTTTTCATCCCCTCTTTGCTCCACAAGTTATTCCAATATTTAAGGGGCTGCCACAAAGAAGAGGGAGTCAACTTATTTCCCAAAGCACCAGAAGGCAAGACAAGAAACAATGGTTGGAAACTGATCCAGGAGAGAAGCAACCTGGAATTAAGGAGAAACTTCCTATCAGTGAGGACAATCAACCAGTAGAACAGACGTTGCCTTCAGACGTTGTTGTGGGTGCTTCATCATCACTGGAGGTTTTTAAGAAGAGATTGCACAGCCACTTGTCTAAAATGGTATAGGGTCTCCTGCTTGAACAGAGGGTGGACTAGAAGACATCCAAGATTCCTTCCAGTTCTATTCTAATTGATAGATAATAATATGTTAGAGTTTTATAGCTTTCCAGCGCAAAAATAAGCCCCCAAAATAAGCACACATTCAAAATGAGCAGGACACATACCGTATTTTCTGGCATATAAGACCACTCGACGTATAAGACAACCCCTGACTTCAGAGATGATTTGCATGGTTAGAAAGTCATCTTATATGCCGGAAAATACAGTATTTATATATATAGGGGGCGTATAAGACGACCCCCTATATATATATATATATATATATATATATATATATATATATATATATTAAAAATTAACATAAAAATTGAGGAACGTAGTCTCCTGGGTGTATACATATTCAAAAGATAAAAAGGAGCACCAGGAGGTAAAACAATTAAATGTTTAATAAATAAATAACCTAGCTTTCGATGGCTATATTGCTGCCATCATCGTCAGGGTGTTAAAAGCCAGAGGGTGGGGGAGCTCGTTTATAAGCACAAACGCGCCTGCACACGGCTCATAGACCTCGTTATGGGGCCCGGTCGATTGATCCTTTCATCACTCATGTCAGAAGTATTTCTGAGTTCTAAGTTCTTGCAGCTGATTACTTCTCTGTTGCGTGCGGCTCCTAGGCTGGGAGGCGAGCATTCCATGTCACTATGCACTAGAGTAACATGGGTAACTGCAGACCGATCCTGCGAAGAAATCCCAGATCTGGCTATCTTCCTCCCCCGTGTCTGATGTGTCACTCTCAGGGGGCATGCTATAAAAATGATACATACAGTTTCATTCAGCTCTGGGAAACATCAACAACTCTTAAGAGATCAAAAAAAAACAACACAGAGAAGACTAAGACATGCCCAGACCTAGGCTGGATCACAATACTGTGTCTTAATCAAAACCAGTTCTCATTGGCTGGTTTGTTGCTATGGCTATTCCAGTTCATAAAATTTCTTACACAATGACACAATAAAGCAAAAGAGGTTTCCAGATCATTCATCTAAAATGGAAAAGAAATGTTGGGATTACTGATAGCCAGCACTGCCAAAGAAAAATTAAGAACCAAGAGGAGATGGTTGGTTCTAATTACATACTGGAGAAAAGAGTGCAGATCACCTTACACAGACAGCTGTGTCTGATGATCTGGGAGGAGAGCAGAATGCAAGATCTTCAGGATCAACCTTCCTCAAACATTTGGAGCACCACAAGAGGATTGAGGAGGACGTTCTCAAGCTTGACAACTTGACAATGTGTGGACTTCAACTCCCAAGATTCCCCAGCCAGCTATGTGGACGGGGGAAGTCTGGGAGTTGCGGTCCACACATCTTCAAGTCTCCGATATTGGGAAAAGCTGATTTAAGAAGTCTTCCTCTTTGGATCCAGCATAATTGGATCCAGCATAACTGCAGTTTTTCGTTTTTATATGAACGGACTGACATTCTCTCTAGGACACACACACACACACACACACACACACACACACACCCAGGCAAAAACACGCAACTGAAGCCAAAACACAGGATGCTACAAACCACCCCGGATGAAATCATGCAATGCAACCCCACCCTCAGCTGCTTTCCTGCAAAGCTGTCTCGCTTTCCAGCTGGAGTTTTGCAATCTCTCTCTCTCTCCCTTCCTCCATGCAGAGTTTTCCCCCGGGAAATAGAGGAGAAATGCCCCCCCCCAGATTGCCTTCTCCTTGGGGAGCCTGAATTTATTCCGGGGTGGTGGTGGTGCAACATGGCTTGTCTGGAGCTTTGATTCTCACCCACCCACCCACCTTGCCTTGCCTGCATAGGAGAGGCAGAGCAACATGGGACACCGATCTCTTCCCTTCCCAGGGCTTCTACCGTGAAGACTTTGTTAGGTCTGCAGATGCTCGCCTCCAGCGCGAGACCCCTTTACAGAGAACAGCCCCCTCTCCCTAGGCTGCTGAGTAACGTCTGGATCGCTCTCCTTCGCGAGACGCGAAAGCTTCGGCAGAGCAGCGATCCTCGAGAAAGGGATCAAAACGGACGGGCGCATGCTCAGTTCTTCGCTGAAGCTTGGAAGCTGCCAGTCCTTCCAGTACGTGCAGAGGGTGCCTCCTGGCGGGTTTTCTGCAGAATGCAGGCGGTGCTTAAGAGCGCGGGGAGGGGCTGGGGAGGAGTGGACAGAGGGACGCTCTTTTGCCTCATCGAACCAAACTTGGTTTCTTCATGTTGGTCTGTGGAGACTTAAGAGACACAGTGCATTCCAGTTCTATTCTATCTTATGGAAAGTATTCAGAACCTCCCCCCCTTTCGCTTTTGTCAATTTTGTTATGCTACATGCAGCTCGATAATAAAATAGAATGGAATGGAATAGAATAGAATTGGAAGGGACCTTGGAGGTCTTCTAGTCCAGCCCCCTACTCAAGCAGGAAAACTTATTCCATCTCAGGGGCTGCCATAAAGAAGAGGGAATTAAGCTATTTTCCAAAGCACCTGAAGACAGGACAAGAAGCAATGGGTGGAAACTAATCAAGGAGAGAAGCAGCCTAGAACTAAGGAGAAACTTTCTGACAGTCAGAACAATTAATCAGTCGAACAATCTGCCTCCAGAAGCAGTAAATGCTCTAACACTGGAAGTTTTTAAGAAGAGACTGGACAGCCATTTGTCCGAAATGGTGTAGGGTTTCCTGCCTGAGCAGGGGGTTGGACTAGATGACCTCCAAGGTCCCTTCCAACTTTACTACTATTACTATCTCAGGCAAGTGGCTGTCCAGTCTCTTCTTAAAAACTTCAGTGATGGAGCACCCACAATTTCTGAAGGCAAGCTGTTCCACTGGTTAATTGTCCTCACTGTTAGGAACTTTCTCAATTCCTCTCTTTGATCAGTTTCCAACCATTGTTTCTTGTCCTGCCCTTTGGTGCTTTGGAGAATAATTTGCCTCTTCTTTGTGGCAGCTTCTCAAATACTGGAATTACTGCTATCATGTCACCTCTATTTCTTCTTTTCTTTAGACTAGCCAAACCTAAGTCCTGCTGCCCTTCTTCATATGTTTTAGTGTTCAGGCCTTTGATCATCTTACATGCTCTTCTCTGAACCTTTTCCAAGGTCTCAGCATCTTTTTTGTAGTATGGTGACCAAAATTGGCTGCAGTATTCCAGGCGTGGTCTCACTAGGGTTTTATAAAGCGGTACTAATACTTTGCGCGATCTTGATTCTATGCCTCTGTTTATGCAACCCAGGATTGTATTAGCTTGTTTGGCTGCTGCTGCACATTGATGGCTCATGGTCAAGTGATTGCCCACTAGAGGGATTCGCTTTTGCCTCATAAAACGTAATTTGGTTTCTTCACGTTGGTCTGTGCAGAGATTGGTAAATTGAAATAACTAAGCAAGACAACCAAAGGCACAGGTATAGAATAGGTGGTATCTGGCTCAAACGCCGTAGCTGTGAGAAGGATCCTGGAGTCCTAGTGGACAATCACTTAAACATGAGCCATCAGTGTCCCAAAGATGCTTTTTCAAGAGGCAACTTGACTTTCTTGTTTTTTCTTTGAAGACGTTTCACTTCTCATCCAAGAAGCTTCTTCAGCTCTGATTGGATGGTGGGGAATGGGAGGATTTATAGTATTTAAGGAAGTATAAATCCTTCCATGCCCCTCCATCCAGTCAGAGCTGAAGAACAGCTGCAGGACGTGGGTTTGGCTAGTCTAAAGAAAAGAAGAAATAGGGGTGACATTATAGCAGTATTCCAGTATTTGAGGGGCTGCCACCAAGAAGACAGCGTCAAATTATTCACCAAAGCACCAGAGGGAGGACAAGAAACAATGGTTGGAAACTGATCAAAGAGAGAAGCAACCTGGAACTAAGGAGAAAGTTCCTAACAGTAAGGACAATTAACCAATGGAACAGGTTGCCCATAGAAATCATGGGCGCTCCCTCACTGGAGGTTTTTAAGAAGAGACTGGACAGTCACTTGTCTGAAATGGTATAGGTTCTCCTGCTTGACTTGGGAGCAGGACTAGAAGACCTCCAAGATCCTATTTCTATTTCCACTTCTAATTTCTATCTATTTCTATTTTTTTCTATTTCTATTTCTGCTTCTATTCCAGGATGAGAAGCGAATCTTCTTCTTCTTCTTCTTCTTCTTCTTCTTCTTCTTCTTCTTCTTCTTCTTCTTCTTCTTCTTCTTCTTCTTCTTCTTCTTCTTCTTCTTCTTCTCCTTCTCCTTCTCCTTCTCCTCCTCCTCCTCCTCCTCCTCCTCCTCCTCCTCCTCCTCCTCCTCCTCCTCCTTCTTTCAAGAAAAAGTCTTGAAGTGGGTAAAGGACTCCATGCGACACAGCTCCAAAGTTTTACCTCAGAAATGTCAGTTTATGTACGCCATTTTCCCCCCCTTTTCCTTAACTGTGCTACTCCCTTTTATTCTATTGGGTTTTGAAAGCCAATAGAATAGACTCTCTTGAATAGAGTCTAATTCTATTGGCTTTCAAAAGCCAATAGGAATTGTCCAGGCTGTCTCTACCCTGCTGAGCCCGCCAAAAGTCCCATTCTGCAAATGGTGCTGCACCAGTTGAGTAGTCCTCGACTTATGTCTGGTTGAGTAGTCCTCGACTTACGACCGGTTGAATAGTCCTCGACTAATGACCGGTTGTGGGGGGTCGCTGCATTAAAAAGGTTGAGAACCACTGCCTTAGCACCTCTTCCTTCTTTCTTGGGATAAAAAGAAATATAAGGTCTAAGTCGTTTTGATTGCTTCCTTTAATTCCTCCCCCCCTTTCTTTTTATCCACCTAGTCCTCACTTATCAACTGCCCTATTTGGTCACAAAAGTGCTGAAAAAGTAACTCTGCAACTGGTTCTCGCATTTACAACCATCTCAGTGTCTCTGTGCTGAGGGCCATGTAGGATAAACTTTGCAATACTTGCAACATGGGTTTTTGTAGTACTGCTGCACTGGCTAACAAACCAGGGTTTACCTTCCAATTTAGCTCCCAATACAGACAGTCCTTGACCTACGATCAAAATTGAGTCCAACATTTCTGTTGTGGACCGAGAGTTGAGTTTTGTCCCACTTTACGACCTTTCTTGCCACCATTGTTAAGTGAATCACTGCAGTTGTTAAGTTAGTAACACAGTTGTAAAGTGAATCTGGCTTCCCCATTGACTTTGCTTGTCAGGTCACAAAAGGGGATCACGTGACCCCAGGACACTGCAACCGTCATAAATGAGTCAGCTGCCAAATGTCTGAATTTTGATCATGTGACCGTGGGGATGCTGCGATGGTCAATGAAAAAGTCACAAGCAGTGGTGGGATTCAAATATGTGAACAAGCGGTTCTCTGTATGGATGCCGCTTCCGGAAGTCCATTCTGGACCTGGGCAACAAAAAATTAACTACTAGTTCTGCCGAAGTGGTGCAAACTGGCTGAATCCCACCACTGGTCACAAGTCACTTTTTTCAGTGGGTTGTAACTTTCAACGGTCCCTAAATGAACTCTTGTATGCCAAGAACTACCTGTAAGTTTCTCCTTAATCATCTACTCCAACCTCCTGTGCAGGGATCCTAGAGAGATGGTCATCCAACCTTGTTTATACACATCCCCCAAAGGAGTCTCTTCCATTGGAGTTGAAGTCCACTGATCTTAAAAGTTGCCAAAGCTGAGAAACAATCATCTATCCAGATTCTTTTGTATTCTGTATTTGGGTTACAGCAGGGGTGTCCAATCTTGGCAATTTTAAGACCTGTAGACTTCAACTCTCAGCCATGTTGGCTGAGGAATTCTGGGAGTTGGAGGTCCACAAATCTTAAAAGTTGCCAAGGCTGGACAACTGTCTTACAGGGATCTCCCACCATATAGTATCAACCTTGTTAACTCCCAAGACTCTTTTTTCTGCTATGTATTCAAAATAGACTATGATTAATATACAGATGTGTGTGTGTGTGTTTATATATATATATGTATGTATGTATGTATGTATGTCTGTCTGTCTGTCTATATGTCTGTGTCTGTCTTTGGTTATTCGGGTTTTCTCCCGCGTAAAATTGGAAGTGTCTTGGCGACGTTTCGACGAAGTCTCATTCGTCATCTTCAGGCTGGTGCTTTCAGCTTCGTGCTCCTAGAAGCAATTGCTGAAAGCTGAAAGCAGCAGCCTGAAGATGACGAATGAGACTTCGTCGAAACGTCGCCAAGACACTTCCAATTTTACGCGGGAGAAAACCCGAATAACCAAAGACCTACATACAAACACCCACGGAAACCTCAGAAAACAAATATATATATAAAAAAACAGGCATCAGCATTTCATTTTTTAATGTGTGCATGTGTTCACAAAAAAAGTGACAATAAAGCCTATCCTATCCTATTTTGTCCTATCCTATCATCTGTAAAACTAATGTATGCTTCATTCTTTTATAGAAATGTTGACAATCAGTGACTGATATCCAGTTTATGGTCTATTTGATCAGAAGAAACTCCTCCCCCATTCAGGAGTGAGGGCTGTTTTTTCTGCTTTTATGTTATTTTATTTGTGTTGGCTCCCATGGATTTCCAAATGTCTCTTTTTCTCATGCTCGATTATTTGTAATATCTCAATACTCAACTCTTTAATCTTTACTCTCCTGTGCTTCAAAAAGACAGAAACTCACAAGAAACTTAGAAGCACAAGCTCTTCAAGGTTTTAAGACCGAGTATGTATGAACCGAAGCGAATAAATCTAGTATTTCTATGGATTAGTACCCAAGTGGATCCTTCTCCTGGTGGAATCTCTTTCCATACTTCATGCACTTATATGGGTTCTCTCCCGAGTGGATCTTGTTATGTCAATTAAGGTTACGACTACTCCCGAAGCTCTTCCCACTCCACGCATTTGTAGTGTTTCTCCGTGTGGGTCCTTTTTATGGGAAGTTAGGGACCTATTTTTACGGAAAGTCTTTCCACATTCCAGGCATTTGTAATGTTTCCCCCCATGTGAATCCTTTTGTGAATACTAAGAGTCCCGTTTTCACAGAAGTTCTTTCAGCTTTTTCCCGTGTGGATTGTTTTGTGAGAAATGAAATGACTTCCCTGACTGCAGCTCTTTCCACATGCCAGAATGGATCCTTTTATGGGAAGTAAGCTGAGTGCTCCATCTGAAGTTCTTCCCACATTCCAAACATTTCTCCAGTGTGGATACTTTGCTGGGAAATAAGTGAGCTGCTTTGTTCAAATATTTTCCCATATTCACTACCCTGATACGGTTTCTCCCCGGTGTGGATTTTTTTATCGAATGTAAGATGACTATTCCACCAGAAACTCGTTCCATATTCAAGACCTGGGTAGCCTTCTGTCGTCTGTGGGACAGAAATGAGTGTAGAGCTTTGAGTAAAAGTCTTTCCATACTCCGTGCGTTTATAAGGCTTCTCTCCTGCATGGATCCTCATATGAATTTTAAGGGACCTGTTCTCGCTAAAGCTCTTCCCGCACTCCATGCATTTGTAGGGTTTCTCTCCAGTGTGGATCCTTTTGTGGGAAATAAGATTGCTGCTCCGACTGAAGGTCTTTTCACACTCCGTGCATTTATAGGGTTTCTCTCCAGTATGGATCCTTTTATGGCATGCAAGGGAATTGTGTTTGCTGAAGCTTTTCCCACACTCTGTGCATTTGTACGGTTTCTCACCTGTGTGGGTTCTTTTATGAGAAATAAGGCTACAGTTCCAACTGAAGGTCTTCTCACACTCGGTGCATTTGTAGGGTTTCTCCCCTGTATGGATCCTTTTATGGGACGTAAGGTAACTCTTCTGGCTGAACCCTTTCCCACACTCCATGCATTTGTATGGTTTCTCCCCTGTGTGAATTGTTTTATGGGAAACAAGGTGAGCTCTCTTACTGAAGCTCTTTCCACACTCTGTACATATGTACGGTTTCTCCCCTGAGTAAATCCTTTTATGGGAGATCAATTGACTGCTTTGATGAAAGCTTTTGTCGTCCTCCGTGCGTTTATAGAGTTTCTCTCCGGCGTGGATCCTCTTATGAGAAGTAAGAGACCTAATTTCCTGGAAGCTTTCTCCACACTCCATGCACTTGTAGGGTTTCTCCCCAGTATGGATTCTTTTATGGGAAATAAGGTGGTTCCTCTTTCTAAACATCTGTCCGCATTCCGTACATTTATAGGGTTTCTCTCCCGTATGGATCTTTTTATGGAGAGTAAGCGAGCTCCTCCGACTGAAGGTCTTTTCACACTCCATGCATTTATAGGGTTTCTCTCCCGTATGGATCCTTTTATGGTATATAAGGAAACAGTTCTTGTTGAAGCTTTTCCCACACTCCATGCATTTGTATGGTTTCTCGCCTGTGTGGTTCCTTTTGTGGGAAATAAGCAGACAATTCCATTTGAAATTCTTTCCACATTGCGTGCACTTATAGGGTTTATCTCCCATAGTGCCCTTTTCAGGTAAGGGAAGAATAAAGGTCCCCTTGTAATCCTCCTTGTATCCATATTGTTCTGTAGAATGAGTTTGGTAATAGTTTTTTATATCTGATTTCGCCCTGATTTTTTTCACTATGTTCTCCAAACACTCTTTGGGGTTTTTTCCGGTTTGACTTTCCAGAGCAGCAAAATCATTTCTACTCCAAACAGGCTGGGAGACTAAGCTTTCCTTATTTCCATTTTTTGATACATTTCCTAGGCCACTTTTTGTTTCCATCTGAATTGCCATTTTTTCTGCTTCCCTCCTGGGCCAAGTTGTCTGCAGTGTTATCTCGCAAGTCTCATTCTGCTGGCCATACGCTCCTTACAAGAAAACAAAAAAGTAAGTTGTGCTGAGGTACAAAGAAGTAAAGGTTAAGGAATAACAAGCGATTCTAAACATCTGAATGGAAGGTTGACATAAGCAGCATTTTGAAAGTCTGTCATGTTGATCAATATAAAAGATAGTCTAAAGTTTATTGAACTCTGAATTTTGATATAAATTATCATCAAGTTCGTAAGTGAAAATTTATAATGTGGAAATGCATGGTTCCTTTTTTATAAGAAATAGAAGACTTATAATAATAGTAGTAGTAAAGTTGGAAGGGACCTTGGAGGTCATCTAGTCCAACCCCCTGCTCAGGCAGGAAACCCTACACCATTTCAGACAAATGGCTGTCCAGTCTCTTCTTAAAAACTTCCAGTGTTTCTCCAATTCTTCAAAGGATCCATTGATTTTAGTGGATGGAATCTATGCACCACAGGGTTGAACTGTGGTGTCATTGGTACTCTCTAAGGTTAGTAGTTTGTTGCATATGTTTATTACTCAACTAGATAATTAGCTCTGATCTTGTTACTTAGTTGGGTAATGAAACATCTGCAACCAAAACTCAGAAAGCACCAAAGACTCCACAGTTCTACTGATTTTAAACCAAAACCATATCAATGTTGTTACATTTCCCCGCCTTCATTAATCAATTCTCCTTCCTTGTTATATTGCTATGAATTCTCAGCAGAGTTCATATAGAAGATTGAGGAACCATGGGGTATCCAGAGAGCAGATAGTAAGGCTGTCCCATCCTTTGCTTTTGTTCCTGGCCTATCTTTCACCTGCTTCGGAATCTCCTCTTACCACACGGGCACAGTTGCAGAGAAAAAAAAATTAATCATATATAAAAATATTAGAACAATCGGGATCAATTAAAACTGTCAAGGTTGAATTTCTAAGATGCTTGCTAACCTTTGTCTCTACTCAACTTGCCATAGAAAGAAGGGGGTGGGGAAGCCTGGGAAAGAAATGGGAGTTTTGAGAAGCTGTCTATGGACCATGAGAGCCAAGGTCACAAAAGCAGGTGTCTGGACGGAGAAGTAGACCGTTCCCAAAACAAACCAAAGAAGCGTGATTGGCCAATGTGAACACTTGGTGAGTGAGGGTTATGGAAAGCTATTGTTAACTAATCAGATTTTCGCATGGGAAAACCAGAGTTGATTTTGCTTCTTCAGTACTGGGATGCGTATTCAATTCATCTTTTATGGCAACTCAAGCTGTAGGGTTTTCTTGATGTTGGATTTGCTAGCCAGAAGGTTGACAAAAACAGGTTCAAAAAAATATGAACCAATGCCCAGGGGATGGTAGATCTACAAAGGTTTTGGAAAGAAGAAAAGAACACAACTATCAGGTTCCACAAAGAAGGAGGAGTTCAAGCTATTCTCCAAAGCGCCTGAAGGCAGGATAAGAAGCAACGGATGATAACTAACCAAAGAGAGAAGCAACCTAGAACTAAGGAGAAACTTCCTGACCGTTAGAACAATTAACCAGTGGAACAACCTGCCTCCAGAAGCTGTGAATGCTCCAACACTTGAAGTTTTTAAGAAGAGACTGGACAGTCAATTGTCTGAAATGGTATAGGGTAGTGATGGCGAACTTTTTAGAGACCGAGTGCTCAAACCGCAACCCGAAACCCACTTATGTATCATCGGGTGTTGGGTGGGCGTGGCCCATTGGATGGGCGTGGCTGTGCCAGTAATGGCAGATAGGGTGGGACTAAAAAGTTCAATCAATCAATTCCAACTTTGCAAGATCTTTTTTTTCCCGCGAGAAATTGAAATTGATCGATTGAACCTTTTTTTTCTTTGCACATGGCGGCGGAGGCTTAAAGCGAAAAGGTTTTATAAAACCCAGGTGAAGGCCTAGGATTGGGGTCACGGAGTGCGTGCCCACAGAGAGGGCTCTGCGTGCCATCTGTGGCACACGTGCCATAGGTTCGCCACCATGGGTATAGGGTTTCCTGCCTGAGCAGGGGGTTGGACTAGATGACCTCCAAGGTCCCTTCCAACAGTATTATTATTATTATTATTATTATTAACAACAACAACGTTTTAGCCTCCAGTCCCCAATCATCTTTGTTGCTTTTCTCTGCGCACTGTCTAGATCAGTGGTTCTCAACCTGTGGGTCGGGACCCCATTTGGGGTCGAACGACCATTTCACGGGGGTCGCTAAACAACACGGTCCGCCATTTTTTCCCCCCTTTTCCTTAGCTGTGCTACTCCCTTTTATTCTATTGGCTTTTGAAAGCCAATAGAATAGATTCTCTTGAATAGAGTCTAATTCTATTGGCTTTCAAAAGCCAATCAGAATTGTCCAGGCTGTGTCTGCCCTGCTGAGCCCGCCAAAAGTCCCATTCTGCAAACGGTGCTGCAGCACTTGAGTAGTCTTCGACTTACGACCGGTTGAGTAGTCCTTGACTTACGACCGGTTGGGGGTCGCGGCATTAAAAAGGTTGAGAACCACTGGTCTAGATCCTCTAGAAGTAAAGGTGCCTTTTAACCAGAAATAGCCAATTTCATGCCATCAAAAAAATGTCTCCTCTAAGGGCCCAGCAGAAGTCCTTACCCAGAAAGGCCATATTCTGGGAATTCTCCTGCATGACTTGTTTATGGAGGGCTTTTTGGTGGTTGTCCAGCTGAGACCATTCCTCCTCAGAAAAATGCACCGCCACTTCCTCAAAGGACACAAAACTCCCCTGAACAAGGAAAAACAGGGACACGTTAACCAACAGCTCAAGGAATTACCTGCCAGTTCTCTCCCTTTGTGGACCGGTTTTTAAAGCAGACATGTACACATGGCTGTTTCTGAAGGATGCAAAATATTATATGTAAAAATGGCATGGATCTGATGAAACATTTGTGGCAAGGCTAAGAAACATTGGTGGTGAAAATGATGGGACTTGTGAAGATGGCTAAATTCACTTGCCTGATTAGAATAAAAAGAACCCGTGTTTACGGCTGGCTGGAAACTCCTTATTTTTTGTATGAAGTGGAAAAAAGTGCTCTTATGGTTTGTGGTTTTGATGATTAGAAAAAAAAACCTGGATATTAGAAAAGAATGAACTCTGATCAGTTATCTCATTAGAATAAGAGATAACTTTGTAGTTGTGCTTAAATTTGTTCTAAAGGAAATCGGAAACTTAGTTCTTTTTGCAATTTTTTTGCTTTCTTTTTTCTCTTTTCTGCTTTTAATTTATCCCAACACAAAACTAATTTCAGTGACCTTTCAGTGATGTTCAGGGAAAAAAATTAATTAAGTTACTCCGGATCCCTTCCAAATTCTCAGTGGTTTCCCCTTTTCCTGGTTGTTCACTATTTTGATATATGCAGACAGCCATCTCAAATGCAGGACTCTAGGCGGCTTACAACAATTTCGAGTTGCTGAAGGATGTGTTGCAAGATTTCTGTGTGACATTTTAGGTGAAGATGCAAGAAATGCTCAAATCAATTAGATATAAAAGAAAGGAATTTTATGCTCATATACTTATTCTGAAGTCTTTATCCCGATTAGACTTGAGAAAAAAAAATATCTTCAGGGCACTCGTTTATGTATCAGATCAAAAATCAAATCAATCTTCATTATGGTCACAAACAATATAATATATATTATACAATAAACATTTTACTATATAGTTTTTTTTCTTAGGACTGTCTAGACCAGGGGTGTCAAACTGCTGGCCCGCAGGCCGGATGTGTCACGATGAAACCACACCTACCCCATTGCTGGCAATGGGGAAAAAGTTCCAATACGTTGTGCAACGTCACGAGTTTGACATGTTTGCTCTAGACCAGTGGTGGAAAAGCTATGGCACGCGTGCCAGAGACGGCACTCAGAGGGCACACATGCCATCGCTCCAGCCCCACCTCCCCTGTGGCCCCCTTCTCACCAGTAGCCGCCCCGGAGGAGTCGCCCCTGGACACGGCCCGCACGGAGCAGCGCAGCCAAGAACATGGCAGCTGGGCAGCAAGGACAAGACTCTGCCATCACGCTCCGTCATGTGCAAATGATGCTGCGGGGCGTGGGTGGATGGCATGGCCACGACATTGCAGGACAGCCTGGGCGATCTCCTGCGGCAGGCCATGGAGGCGGTGGGTGGCCCTGTGGGTAGTTGGGGGTGGGGCAGAGCAGGACAGTTTTTGGGCACTCGGTCTCTAACAGGTTCACCATCACTGCTCTAGACTTTTAATTTGGAGTAGAGTGGGGGTGACTGGATGGAGCTGAACATTTACTAGCCGGATCCCCTTCCTGACGCCTACATGGAGTTCACAGCAGATATTTTTCTTTGTCCCCTAAGAGAGAAACAACTGCTGCTACCTAGTATTTGTTAATCTAGGTCCGGCTAGATTGGATCTAGGAGTGGTTTGCTCTCAGTGCTTCTTATAACAGTGCCACACCCCAAATCCCACCCTCCACCCAGAAACCACCATCTGCCTGGCTGCCTTTAAAAGTCCATACGTCTGACCCAGGCCCTCCTCCTGCTGAATCCCGCCCCTCTGTTCCGCCTTCTGGCTGATCAAGATAGAGCCACTTGTTGCTGCATCGTGTTCCAGCTCCTTTGGCAATGGTGAGTCTATTTGTGCCTCACAGCTCTCCATGGAGAGCAGTCCCTGTGGCAATTCTTCACCCGGCTCACTCCCCTTGCCGCCCTGCTGGCCCCCGACGTCCAGCTGATCAGCGAGGCATCTAGGCTCGACCTCCGCCCAGCTGACTGGCAGAGCTTCCGGCCCCGGTTTCCACAGCGTTCGGGGCCCGTGTTGTGCGGCCACCGGCTGATGGGAGGTACTGTGTAGAGCAGCAGCCTGGAACGGCGGTGGTGAGTCGTCTCCTATGTTCCCCCCACCGGCGAATGGCAAGCCCCGTAGGGCTTGACAGTATTGAACTCTTAACCTTCTGAGTGGGAGGCGAGCATCTTCACCACTAGGCCAACACACCGCTCTTTTACAATATAATATTAAGTGATAAATTTAAGTAATGCCCTCAAAGCTAGCAGCAAATAAAATAAACTGTATAGAAATGATTGAAATACTGGGGGTGGGGGGGAACAGAACAAGGAATCTATGGCAAAAATTTCCGGAACCAAATTAAAACAAAATAAAAACATTAAGGAGCAAGACCAAAGACATTAAATGAAGAATTTCAAAATCAAAAGCAAAGATGTGCATTACAGTCGAACAGGGTAACAGGGGCACTTGTGGGGTAAGGGAGAAAAAAAAAATCAAACCTTTTCAATACATGCATCACAGGCAGGCTGTGTGTTATGTTACCTGGGATTAACTCTCTCCCCACTCAACAGCTACATGAAACTGCCTAGGTAGCATCTAGAGCAGAGCTATAGTCATATGGACTTTTAACTCTGAGAATTCTGCAGGCAGCATATACTGTAGGGATAATAATAATAATAAAGTTGGAAGGGACCTTGGAGGTCATCTAGTCCAACCCCCTGCTCAGGCAGGAAACCCTATACCAGGGGTAGGCAACCTCGGCTCTTTTATGACTTATGGACTTCAACTCCCAGAATTCCTGAGTCAGCATAACTGACTCAGGAATTCTGGGAGTTGAAATCCATGCGTCATAAAAGAGCCGAGGTTGCCTACCCCTGCCCTATACCATTTGGACAAATGGCTGTCCAGTCTCTTCTTAAAAACTTCCAGTGTTGGAGCATTCACCGCATCTGGAGGCAGGTTGTTCCACTGGTTAATTCTTCTAACTGTCAGGAAGTTTCTCCTTAGTTCTAAGTTGCTTCTCTCCTAGATTAGTTTCCATCCATTGCTTCTTGTTCTGCCCTCAGGGGCTTTGGAAAATAGCTTGACTCCCTCTTCTTTGGGGCAGCCCTTGAGATATTGGAACAGTGCTATCATGTCCCCCCTCGTCCTTCTCTTCCTTAAACTAGACATACCGAATTCCAGCAACCGTTCCTTATATGTTTTAGCCTCCAGACCTCTAATCATCTTTGTTGATCTTCTCTGTACTCTTTCTAGAGTCTACATCTCTAGATTTAAGGATCTAGGGGTTTGGTGGAATGCTGTCAGTAGGTACACAACATGCTTCCCAACAGAAAATAGGGCAATTGAACCTTGACCAGAAGGGGAATAAGCTAAGTTGAAGGTAACTGGTCAAGGGCTGAATTCACATTTCCTCTTTCCATGTTGTGTAGAAGCAACAATATCATACGTCAACCCCACAACCAATCAGGAGGCCTCAAAATGGCTCTTTGTAGCTTCTCTGAAGCTTCTCCTCCTACCTGAACAGCTGATTCAGTTACTTTTCCAGCTCCACCAGTACACGGAGGTGATCCTAGAAATATCAGTGGAACTATTCCATCTTCTGTAAACAAGATAAAAATGGTGGAAGAAGAGTTTTTTAAAGTGAAATAATGGATGAGGAGATTCAGACAATGAGAGGAATTTCCGTGGAATTTCACATGGCTTGGAAGGAATCCATTCTTACCCAGTGAAGTGTCCTGATGTTGAACTTCCTCGGCGAACATTCTAGAAAGGTGCTTCGGAGAGCAATTTGATGGATCTTGCATTCTCTTGGAATGATCAGGGACCATGTCCAAGAATGACTCCTGGAAGGAAAGTAGCAGGTGGAAAGAATGGAGAATTACTATATCAAATAAAAATCCACAATCAAATAAGGATCCACAAACACTGGCTGGTAGTCAAGCACCGTGATCCCAAATCCTTAATCTCGACCCACATCGACAAGAAACAACACCAGTTCGACTGAAGCAACACTAAAATCATCGGCCACACTACCACCCGCCACATTCGTGAGTTCATCGAAGCCTGGCACTCCACAAGCAATAGACACGTCAAACTACAATCAGCCTACGAACCCCTCAGGATCCAAATCAACCACATAGCCCACCAGAGACAGCACCAACCCTCAACCAAGCCACACAATCCCTCCTCCCTCTCCCACCAGTTCTCCTCCCAA
This sequence comes from Crotalus tigris, assembly GCF_016545835.1. Classification (NCBI taxonomy): domain Eukaryota; kingdom Metazoa; phylum Chordata; class Lepidosauria; order Squamata; family Viperidae; genus Crotalus; species Crotalus tigris. Next base: position 467,206 of record NW_024096838.1, read on the forward strand.
TGACTCTAACCCAGCGGTTCTCAACCTGTGGGTCGCAACCCCATTTGGGGTTAAACGACCATTTCACGGGGGTCGCCAAACAATGCAGTCCACCATTTTCCCCCCTTTTCCTTAGCTGTGCTACTCCCTTTTGTTCTGTTGGCTTTTGAAAGCCAATAGAATAGACTCTCTTGAATAGAGTCTAATTCTATTGGCTTTCAAAAGCCAATAGGAATTGTCCAGGCTGTCTCTGCCCTGCTGAGCCCGCCAAAAGTCCCATTCTGCAAACGGTGCTGCAAGTTGTCTGCAGCGAAGGCAAGCTGTCCGGAAGTTTCCACCCCTCCCTGCTGAGCAACTACTAAAAATGTAAGTAAAAGAGGGCCAGGGGTGGGAGGTGGGAGGCCAGCGGGCGCAGGGAGGGTTGCTGGCGCGTGTGGGGCCTGGCGGGTGCCTTACCTCCCTTGGGCTGGGCCAGCTGGTGGTCGGCCTCGCCGTCTCTGCTGCTTGCCAGCTACGCCTTGGCCGGCGCAGGGGGCGGCACCATGCATGCGCGGTGCTCCCGGGCAGGGAAAGTCCTCGACTTACGACGGGGTGGGTAGTCCTCGACTTACGACCGATTGGGTAGTCCTCAACTTACGACCGGTTGGGGTTCGCAGCATTAAAAAGGTTGAGAACCAAAGCTCTAACCCATGGGTCGGCAACCCGTGGCTCCGGAGCCACATGTGGCTGTTTGAACCTTCTACTGCGGCTCCCAGTCCTCCTCCGTCATTTGCGGAGAGAGACAGAGAGAGGCACCTTCTCACTCTCTTTCCGATCTTCTGCTTCACACTGTTCTCTGACAAGCTTATTGGGCGGGGCTCCTACTTTTGCTGCGTCTCTGCAGGAAGCAGCTCTCTCTCTCTCTCTCACACACACACACTTTTACTTACTTAGTGGGGGAAAAGGACTGATAGACCAAGGGCAGGAGAGAGCCAGCAATAAGAATGTGTGTCAGCTTGTCGGAGAACAGCGTGAAGCCAGCTTGCCAGGTGAGCAGAAGATCAGAGAGAGGGAGAGAGAACTCATGCACAACAGCCTCTATTTCTTTTTAATTAAACTCTTCAATCAAGCCCCCACTCCTGTGCACGCACACGCACGCAAGTTTTGCGGCTCCCAATTTTTTCTTTTCTGTGGGAAACGGGTCCAAGTGGCTCTTTGAGTGTTTAAGGTTGCCGACCCCTGCCCTAACCTAATGTAACCTCCCCATTACAAGACCCATCACAATTGTCTCACTGATGACTCACACCTGGCCCATCACAAGACCCTCACTTGACACATCCACACCTGAAGCCCTTATAAACAGAAGAACACCAACACCGATATCCCCTAAATTCCGCTGAAGACGTTACCTAGCCTGGTAACGAAACATTCGGAAACCAACCCACAAGCTTGCAGAACGAATCTTCACCCTCATCCTACAGCCGAGCTACAGATATTCGCCACTATTGCAAAATTAATATATCATCCCAGAGGAATGAACGTTGTTATCTCCTCACAACTTTGCAACATTCTTGGTCCACAGTAGGAATAGAAAGGAAGAATAGGAAAATGGTCCAACAATGACCTCTGGAAGGGACGTAGCAGGTAGAAAGAAAGGAGCAAGCAGCAGAAGAACCAGTGTTAAGCATCTCTTCATATTATGTTGAGGAGATATTTAAAGACTCAAACACTGTTTGTAACATTCACGCCCCTTTTAAGTCTCAAAATGAAGGTCTCGCTCACCTGCATCTCTGTCTTCTTCTGCTCTTCCACCTGACTCAGGAGGAAACCTTCAGCCAGGGCCACCGCCTGAGAGCTGGTCTCTGTTCCACACTCTCGGATCCATCTCTCCATGTCTGGAGGCAGGACGGCCAGGAGCTGCTCCAGGATCACCAGATCCAACATCTGAGCCTTAGTGTGTCTTTCTGGCTGTAGCCACTGACGGCAAAAGTGGTGAAGGTGGTTGCAAATTTCTCGGGGCCCCTTAGACTCTTGGTACCGGACACTCCTAAAGAGCCTGCGCTGGACCTCTGAACTGATTGTCTTCTCCTCTAGGACCTCCTGCCCAGTTTCTGCCCAGATATCCCTACAGGTCCTAGAATGAGCATCTGGAGGGCCTTTTCCATCTCTATCGCATACTAGACATTCCTCCATTTTCTCTGTCCTCTAGCACAACTTCAAACGTAGCCAAGAAATCTTGCAGTTCTCTCTTTTCTTCTTAGGAACTACATTGTACAGAAGCCCCGGAGAAGCCTCAACAACATCTTCATCCCCTCTTTGTTCACAAGTTATTTTTGTACCTGTATGAGGAGAAATGGAATAGAATAGAATACTTTATTTTGCCAAATGGGATTAGACACACAAGCAATTTGTTTCCAGTGCGGAAGCTCTCAGGGTATATGCAAAAGAACAGAGTAATAATAATTATAACGATACTAATAAGGAATTGAGTATGGCCAGTCTAGAGAAAAGAAGGACTGGGGGGGGGGGGATATGATATCAGTATTCCAGTATTTGAGGGACTGCCACAAAGAAGAGGGGGTCAACTTATTTTCCAAAGCACCTGAAGGTAGGACAAGAAACAACGGATGGAAACTAATCAAGGAGAGAAGCAACCTGGAATTAAGGAGAACCTTCCTAATAGCGATCCCAAAGGTGCTTTTTCAAGAGGCAACTGGACTTTCTTGTATTGCTTCTCATCACTTCAAAGAAAAACAAGAAAACCCAGTTGCCTTGTGAAAAAGCATCTTTGGGATAACTATGACCTGGATGACTGAGAATCTCTACATTCCTAAGAGTGAGAACAATTAACCAGTGGAAGAGTTTGTCTTCAGAAGTTGTAGGTGCTTTATCACTGGAGGCTTTTAAGACTGGACAGCCACCTGTCTGAAATGGTCTAGGGCAGGGGTAGGCAACCTTGGCTCTTTTATGACTCGTGGACTTCAACTCCCAGAATTCCTGAGCCAGCTTGGCTGGCTCAGGAATTCTGGGAGTTGAAGTCCACGAGTCATAAAAGAGCCAAGGTTGCCTACCCCTGGTATAGGGTCTCCTGCGTGAGTTGCACTCTGATTGATAATAATAAAGCAAAAGAGATTTCCAGATCATTCATCTAAGATGAAAAAGAAATTTTAGGATTATGGATAGCTAGCACTACCAAAGGAAAATTAAGAACCAAGAGGAGATGGTTCTTATACATATTTGAAAAAAAAAAGTGCCGATCACATTACACAGTTGCGTCTGATGATCGGGGAAGAGAGCAGAATGCAAGATCTTCAGGATCAGCCTTCATCAAACACCTGGAACACTAGAAGAGGATAGGTGCCTCTATCCTTGACAACTTGACAATGTGTGGACCTCAGCTCCCAGAATTCCCCAAGCAGCTAAGTTGACTGGGGAATTCTGGGAGTTGCAGTCTCCACACATTTGTGAGTCGCCGAGGTTGGGGAAGGCTGATTTAGGAAGTCTTTCTCTTTGGATCCAGCACAATTTCAAGCTTTCCTTCTTATGTGAACACAGAGACATTTTCTCTCTCTGTCACACACAGAACACGCAGGCAAAAACATGCAATTAAAGCCAAAACACATGATGACAAACCACCACGGATGAATTCATACAATGCAATCCAGGTCCATCCCCAGCTGCTTCCCTACAAAGCTTCCTCGCTTTCCAGATGGAAAATTTGCAATGCCCACCCCCCTCTCTTTTTTTCCTCTCCTTCCCTCCCTCTCTCCTTCTGTCCCACTCTCTCCTTCCTCTCCTCCCTCCCTCCCTCTCCTGCTCTCTCCTTCCCTCCCTCTCCTTCCCTCCCTCTCCTTCCCTCCTTCTGTCCCACTCTCCTTCCCTCCCACTCTCCTCCCTCTTGCTCTCTCCTTCCCTCCCTCTCCCTCCTGCTCTCTCCTTCCATCCCTCTCCTTGTCTCACTCTCCTTCCCTCCCTCTCCCTCCTCTCTCCTTCTGTCCCACTCCTTCCATCCCTCTCTCCTTCTGTCCCATTCTCCTTCCTCCCTCTCCCTCCTACTCTGTCCTTCCATCCCTCTCCTTGTCTCACTCTCCTTCCCTCCCTTTCTCTCCTGCTCTCTCCTTCCATCCCTCTCTCCTTCTGTCCCACTCTCCTTCCATCCCTCTCCTTCTGTCCCACTCTCCTTCCTCCCTCCCTCCTGTTCTCTCCTTCCATCCCTCTCCTTGTCTCACTCTCCTTCCCTCCCTTTCTCTCCTGCTCTCTCCTTCCATCCCTCTCTCCTTCTGTCCCACTCTCCTTCCTCCTCCCTCTCTCTCTCCTTCCTCCCTCTCCTTGTCTCACTCTCCTTCCCTCCCTTTCTCTCCTGCTCTCTCCTTCCATCCCTCTCTCCTTCTGTCCCACTCTCCTTCCTCCCTCTCCCTCCTGCTGTCTCACTCTCCTTCCCTCCCTTTCTCTCCTGCTCTCTCCTTCCATCCCTCTCTCCTTCTGTCCTCCTGCTCTCTCCTTCCATCCCTCTCTCCTTCTGTCCCACTCTCCTTCCATCCCTCTCCTTCTGTCCCACTCTCCTTCCTCCCTCCCTCCTGTTCTCTCCTTCCATCCCTCTCCTTGTCTCACTCTCCTTCCCTCCCTTTCTCTCCTGCTCTCTCCTTCCATCCCTCTCTCCTTCTGTCCCACTCTCCTTCCTCCCTCTCCCTCCTGCTCTCTCCTTCCATCCCTCTCCTTGTCTCACTCTCCTTCCCTCCCTTTCTCTCCTGCTCTCTCCTTCCATCCCTCTCTCCTTCTGTCCCACTCTCCTTCCTCCCTCTCCCTCCTGCTCTCTCCTTCCATCCCTCTCCTTGTCTCACTCTCCTTCCCTCCCTTTCTCTCCTGCTCTCTCCTTCCATCCCTCTCTCCTTCTGTCCCACTCTCCTTCCATCCCTCTCTCCTTCTGTCCCACTCTCCTTCCTCCCTCTCCCTCCTGCTCTCTCCTTCCATCCCTCTCCTTGTCTCACTCTCCTTCCCTCCCTTTCTCTCCTGCTCTCTCCTTCCATCCCTCTCTCCTTCTGTCCCACTCTCCTTCCATCCCTCTCTCCTTCTGTCCCACTCTCCTTCCTCCCTCTCCCTCCTGCTCTCTCCTTCCATCCCTCTCCTTGTCTCACTCTTCTTCCCTCCCTTTCTCTCCTGCTCTCTCCTTCCATCCCTCTCTCCTTCTGTCCCACTCTCTCCTTCCTCTCCTCCCTCCCTGCTCTCTCCTTCCATCCCTCTCCTTGTCTCACTCTCCTTCCCTCCCTCTCCCCTCTTCTCTTTCAGTCCCTCTTTTTCTCCTTCTTTCCCTCCCTCCGTCTCTCTCTCCTTCCGTCCCTCTGTCTGTTCCCCTTCCAGTCCCCTCCTCCCCACGCCGAGTTTATTCCCATCTGCCTTCGTGGGGATCCTGAATTTATTCCTGCGGGGTGTGTGTGCGCAACATGGCTAGTCTGGAGCTTTGATTCTCACCCTCTTCCACCCCCCCACCCACTCGCCTTGCCCTGCATGCAATGGGGCGACAGGGGAACATGGGTCCTTAGGGCTTCCCCCCACCCTTTCCAGGACTCCGACCCTGGATGAAGACTTCGCACCTCTCCACCCGCACGCCTCCAGCGCGAGATCCCTTATGCACGGGAAGAAGCTCACTGCCGAGCCACGTCTGGATGGCTCTCCTTTGCAAGGCGGGGAAGCTTCCGTGCAAGCGTCCGGGCGAGGGAATGCAGGGAGGCCGGACCTTCGGTGACGTCACCCCTTCCCTTCCGTTCCTCCGAAAACCCAGACACAGGAGGAAGAGGAGCTTCCGCCGGGCAAGACGGGCAGACGCATGCTCAGTTGCTCGTTGAAGCTGCGAGGCTGCCAGCTCTTATAGTGGTGCAGGGGGAGCCACCTGGCGGGCTCTCTGCAGAGTGCAGGCGGTGCTTAAGAACGGGGCGGCCGGGGGCGGTGCGGGGGGGGGGGGAGAAGGACTTGCTTTAACCTCATAAAACGTAACTTGGTATTTCTCCATGTTGGTGTGTGGAGACTTCAGACCTATACTAACCTGCTGAAGGAATTGAAATAATCAAAAATATGAACACCCAAAGACTACTTTTTTCCACGCACAAACCCGCTTCATTCGGGGATCTTGTGAAAGAGAAGAACCAGAACAGAACAGAACAGACCAGAATAGAATAACAGAGTTGGAAGTGACCTTGTAGGTCTTCTAGTACAGTGTTTCCCAAACTTGTCCATTTTAAGGCATGTGGACTTCAACTCCCAGAATTCCACAGCCAGCATTGCTGGCTGTGGAATTCTGGGAGTTGAAGTCCACATGCCTTAAAATGGACAAGTTTGGGAAACACTGTATCTAGTACATAAAAAGCCTTGTCTGCATCTATTTACATAAAATCAAAAGGAGGGAATCTTCCCTTCTTCAGGTCAATCCTTTTGCCCGGCAGAACAATAAGAAAAAATGTGCTTCAACAGAAAGGTGTCCCTGTCTGGTTCAAATGTATCTTAAGGAAATCCTCCCACGCTTAACCCCAGCATCCGTGTACACCCACACACTTTCCCATGCACTCAACATCAAAAAGAAAGCACTCTATTTGGAAATTGCTTCTGGATTTTGTGCTTGCAATGAAAAAAGAAAATGAAACTTTGATTTTGTTTTCTCTGTTTCTTGCTATAGAACTGGCTAGCATATACTGTTGTGTAAAAATAAAAAATTGAGGTTATGTTATTTTCTACTGTGCTAAAGAGAGTTGGAAGTCGATGTCTTTTTCTTTCCTTTTCCTTCTATACAAGATATTTTCTCTTTTCCCCCTCCTCTCCAGTTTTCTATTACTTTTTAAAATTTCTCTTTGTATTTTATATTTTTTATAATACATTTTATAATAAAATGTATTATAAAAAATAAAAAACATCAAAAAGAAAGGGGAAAACACATTTATTATAACTGGGAATCCATTTCTACTACTTAAAGAAATGACTTATGGGTGTGTTTATTATTTTATTTAAAAAACATTAAAGTATCAAAAACCATTAAAGTATCAAAAACCATTTGCCACATAACCGAAATTTAAGTTACTATTTTATTTTGACATCATATGTTCTTTTGTATTCAGATCTGGTCTTAGGAAAATAATGTAACATTTGGGGAGAAAAATTAATAGCAACAGGCTAGCGCTGGAAGCCAACATGGAGAAGACCTGCACAGCTACCATATATTTCCCCTTGGTGCTCAGGTAGGTGGGTACAAAGGATATCCAGACGCTACAGAAGACCATCATGCTGAAGGTGATCAACTTGGCTTCGTTGAAGGCCCCAGGTAGATTCCTGGCTAGGAAGGCCATTGTGAAGCAGATGATAGCCAGGAAGCTCATATAGCCAAGGGCAAGATAGAACATGGCACGAGAGCCTTCATTACATTGAAGGATGACCTCAGCAGATTCTGAATACATGTCCGACTCAGGGAATGGGGGAGAGGTACCCAACCAGATGCTGCAAAGGACAACTTGGACTCCAGAGCAAGAAAGGATGATAGAATTGGCCATGCTCTTCCCTAACCATCTCTGTACATTATTCCCTGGTTTTGTGGCCAAGAAGGCTAATACCACCATGACAGTTTTGGCCAAGACAGTAGAAATGGCAACTGTAAAAATGTTGCTGAATGCTGTTTGTTGGACAAGGCAAGTGGTTACTTTTGGTTGACCAATGAATAAGAATGAGGTCAAGAATGAAAACAGGAGGGAGATGAGGAGGATGTAGGAGAGATCACGATTGCTGGCTTTGACCAAGGGAGTTTCTCGAAATTTAATGAATATTCCAAAGAGAAAAATGGTTGCCAAAGACAAGAACAAGGCAAGGGAAGCTAGCATGATCCCCAACATTTCTTGGTAGGATAGGAAAGTTTCCATCTTAGGTATACAGTCATCTTGGCTGAGACTTGGATGCTGATCTGCTGGACATTTTGTGCATCGTTCAGCATCTGAAAAAGAGCAAGATTAATATCTATCATAAAGCAGATGCTTTCATCAGATGCATAGCTGGAATGAAACTAGTGATGATATGGATGAATATGTGGGGAGAAAGGAAGTTTGCAGAAATGCTTAGCAAATTTAAATAGTATAATGCAAAGGACAATTGCCACAATTGTCCTGCCACCAATGACCCATGGACAGATACTTGTTGGGAATTCCTGTAACAGACTAGTTCAAGCACAGGAAGGAATAAGGGAATATTTTAAGAAGAAAGGTATTTCACAATAAATTCAGCTCTTGGTCTTCTGAAAGGATTATTGAATTTGGATTTCCAAAAGTTGGCCTCTGCTGAGTATTCTGCCTTTTTAATATTTCCCAAAATGTTTCTTTCTCTGGATTCTTCCCACAGGACAATGTGACCTGAACTGTCAGAGAGGGGAGGGAAAGTTTTACTCTTTTAACTATCTGTTTCCTGCCATTGCTTTAGAGTTAGCTTTCCTTCAAAACTTGCCAGTTTTTGCCTAATAAAGTGAATATTGGAGTTTATCATGTCTCTAGTGTTTTGCTTGGTTGGGCTTATTCAGCCGGAATATGACAGAGAATGTCTACCATTTTTCATCAAAGAACAGGAAGGAAGGAAGGAAGGGAAGGAAGGAAGGAAGGAAGGAAGGAAGGAAAAAAAGGAGGGGAAGGGAGGGTTGGGAGCGAGTGAGGAAGGAAGGAGGGAAGGAATAAATCATTGTTGGAATTGTGGCTGGACCTGTTAATAAAAGAAATCCGGGATTCTACTCATGCATTAGTTGATCAAGGAAAGTAGGAGAGGAGAAAAGAGGAGAGAAGGGAAGGAAGAGGAGAGGAGAGGAGAGGAAAAGGAGAGAAGAGAGGAGAACATCAGAAATTCTCCATTTCTGTAGAGACACCAAGAAAAAATACCAGAGGTTCACCAATAAATAAGATGAAGAAAAAGAAATGCCATTTCTCTTCTAATCCCAATTCTTGATTAATCTCCTGTTTTAAATAGCCTGCTCTATATTTAAATCACGAGACTATTTCTTGTAACTCCCTATAAATTATACATATTAAAAGAAATTATTTTTTAAAGTCAAGTTTAAAAATGCCTGTCAAAACTTGCTTTCATGAAGAAGTCATAGGCCATGTTCTTCCCCAAAATGTTCCTTTTTTCTCTGGTATCACTAACCTTCCATGGTGGAGATGGTTCCTTCTGGACAAGGAACACAATTGTAGCAACAGATGGGTTTCCCTTCCAAAACCACCTTCATGAATCCAGGATGACAGCTTTCCACACACCTGGAAGTTGGTAGGCTCTGAAGAATGAAAGGAAGTACACCCAGATCATCAATGTATTTGTATCTGTATCTGCATCTGCATCTGCATCTACATCTACATTTATAGCTATTTCATGAAAATCGAAGATCTTATTTTTTGTGACCAACTGAATAAAGATGATATTTGCACTGTTCAGAACTTGATCAGCTGACATGAATACTCAAAAGCAATAACAGAAGCCCAAAACTGTAGTCCTGTTTTTGCCACATTTAGTAGAATAAAATAAACATTAATTGCAGATTGTCAGCATTTGTACCTGTCCAATACTCCTCTGGTCAATAGTAACTTTAAAATCCTGAGTTGTCTGTTTTTCTAGACTTCCAGTTTTTGTTCTCTTGACAGATTTGTTTGGGAAAACAACCCAGTTCACAATGTTCAAGTCAGCCGTCAAATCTCCTTTCTCATCCAAATATACCCCATCTATGGAATTATTGTGAAACTGAGGGCTCTGAAGGAAAGGGTGAAGCTGGAAAGAAAAGGAAAAGAAGAGTTTAGAAAGTACATCAGAAATATTTGTTTGTTTGTTTGTTGGTAACCCACCTTTAATACTTTTACAAATAACTCAAGGTGGCAAATATATGCAACACACCTTCCTTCTCCTATTTTTCTCACAAAAACAACCCTGAGAGTGAATTGGGCTGAGAGAGATTGACTAGGCCAGTGGTTCTCAACCTTTCTAATGTCGCGACCCCATAATACAGTTCCCCATGTTGTGGTGATCCCCAACCACTTATACATCACCGGGTGCCAGGGGCGTGGCCAAAGAAAAGGGGGAAAAAATGGCAGACAGCCTTGCTTGGCGACCCCCGTGAAATGGTCGTTCGACCCCAAATGGGGTCCCGACCCACAGGTTGAGAACCACTGGACTAGGCCAAGATCACCAAGCCGACTTTCATAGCTAAACTTGGTCCATATTGGGAGAGATCAGAACATTTCTCTCTCTCTTTCAGAAAAACCAGATTCTATTTTCAGTTCCAAACTTGGTTAGGAGTGTATCAATAAACATACGATTTTTATTTGGACACATGAGCTGGAAGGTGACAAAATTATTGCAAAAACAAGGATCAAGGGAAACGGAAAATAAATAGGTGGGAAAGATAGATTGCAATTAAGTTGGATCTGAGTTTCAGGATAATTTAATTTTTCAGACTATGTAACCAAGGCATCCACTTAGAAAACTGATTCCGATTTGCAGAAGGTACTGTACATGCCTGACGGGAAAGACATACCTGCCAAGCCGTCAGCCTTGGGGCTTCTAGCTTCATGCCTCTGTTCCTCACTGATCTCTTGAATGTGGAGATATGAGCTGAATGTAAGGCCCTTCCCACAGCCCAGATGGTGCTGTAAGTCAAGTAACTGTCCATAGCCAGGATCCGATCAATCTCCTCTTCCCTCACAGCCACCAGTTCTTCTCTCTGTCTGCACCGTCTCCAGACTTTCACCGAAAAGGCATCCTTAGTGGAGGAACACATAAAGGTTTTCTTTGCAAAGTTAAATACTGAGTCAACGAAGAGACTAAAAGCATCGTAGTTTGCCCATTTCCTTTTCTGTATCAGGAAGGAAAAAATGCCACCAATGTATTTAAAGGAAGCGCTGGTAAACATCAGCTCAAGACTGAGATCCCAGTGTGCTGTGGCAATCCAGACTTTCTCTACAATAGGTCCCTGAAAATGTTGAAGTATTGATTGTAGAATCAACATTCCTACCTGGAAGGAAATTATCTCTGAACCATAAACAGCGACATTGACTTCTCTCCACTTATAATATTTGTTAAGGGTTAAAACTAGCTGATACAGATTTAGTGGAAAGGTTTGATAGATAACTGCACAAATGCCATTCCTTAACATCAAAGAAGACAACGTCCTCATGAACCTTTCTCCCTGGTCAGTTTCTGGAGCAACAAGACCAACCATGGTCCACTTGAAATAGAGGAGCAGCTTGACCATCCCTGGGTACTGGACTCCCTCAGCAGGGAGCATCGGGTAGAAGAAAGGAAATTGAGTTTTATCCCTCAAAATCTGGGAAGCCAAACTGTAACTGATCTGAAAAGAATTAACAGAAACCAGAGTCGGAAGGGACATTGGAGATCTTGTAGTCTAACCTCCTGCTCAGGCAGGAAACTCTATATTATTTCAGAAAAATGGTTGTCCAATCTCTTCATAAAAACTTCCAGTATCCCACAACTTCTGGAGGCAAGTCGTTTCACTGATTAATTGTTCTAACTATCGGGAAATTTCTCCTTAGTCCTAGGTTGATTCTCTCCTTGATTAAAGATTGAATTGAAGATGATATTCTTTTAAACGTAACAAGCAAAACGTAATTCCTCCAATTTCCTTAATAAAACTCTGCTTGTCAATTAAAGCAGAGGATGTTTGATTCAAGTAAGACATACCTGAGGGATTTTGTAGGTGCCGAGCATGGTTGAAATCTGGATGGAGATGCCAGTTTCAGCCCCTTCCAGAACAGCCACTGAGTTTCTCTGCCGTCCACACCTGTAGTTGGGAACATTGGCCTCCCCATCTGAAAGCAGGTCCAGCAATGGATCTGAAGTCATTTCTACCTTGAAGAAAATTTGATAAACATTGTAACCCAGAGTGATGTTAGGCAAGAGATGGCCATTCTTGTCAATCTCCTCAGTGGCAAAAAGGAAGGGCAGAAATTTCCAATAATGATTGGATGATGGTCTGCAGGTACAGAAAAAGAGAGATGAAAATAACATACAACTTTGTTCCATGATAAAACTGTTCTTTTCATTCACCCATCACAATTATTCTTCCAAACGATTTGCAAACAACCAAACTATTACCGGGGGGGGGGGAATAAAAACAATAGAAAATTTTGGATCCCATGCTAGTTTTAGGAACAATTCTATTTGGTTACACTAGCATCACTTTACTTTCCTATATTGATCTTCAAGCATTTTATATTTGATAAATTATTTCTTCTGTCTGAGTGAGGGTGGGTGATATACACAGATAACTTCCATGTTTTGGTACAGCTCTACGATCCTATCAAATAATTTTAAAGTTAGGATATTGAATGGCTAAAAACACTATTTATTATTAGCCCTTGCACATTCTTCATATGATAAATTCTTGTGTAGTTGGACCAAACTTATTGAGAATTCTTTTTGTTGTTTCTGGGGCTGTATTTTTTTTCCTTTCTTGTTTTTTATTTCTATTTCTTTTAATTGTGCACTCTCCAGAGTCACACGGGTGTATAAATTCCAACCAATATAATAGAGATAACATTTTCATTTGTTTAAAAATTTTCATTGTTAAATCCCTGGCATGAACTGTTGAATGAGAATCAGAGATATCTGCAAACTCTCTGAATGGTTATAGTCCTAACTGGGATGCTTTGAAACCAGCAGTAAATTTTGATGTGGATAAACTAGAGTGGATTTATCTCATATCTGAGGCAAAGAGAAAATACAGCATCCCTCTGTGGTTAGACCAGATATCCCTTGGAGTCCAGCTCAGCTTAGAATTCAGCTAGAAGAGAAAGGACCTCTGTGTTTACACTCTAGCTCTGCTCAGAGGACAGAAAGGAAATGGAATGGGGGCAAACATCGTGATTGGATTCTTCGACTTTACCACTCACAATGAGCTTTGTCACCTGCAGTGTGCCACAGAAGGCAGAATCAGAAAGTAGTTTAGCAAAAGGAGCTACATCAAGGAGAGAGAATCTTGTGTTTTCAGAGAACTAGAACTGTAGACATTCAATGAAAATGGAGTGGCTCCAATACAATGCAGGACTTACTTAAGGAACATTATTGAAGGACTTCTGTCAAAGCTTAATGATTCAAACCTAGTGTCCCTTGCAGAGATTATGCCGCTAATGAAATAATCTCCTGATTTGTAGTGATTGTCTGGGTCCACTTCACCCTGCTCCAGAGTCAGGAGACATTTGGCTTTGTGTATCTCAGAGGCTCCCCTCGGCCACAGAAGCAGAATAAGCTGAAGCAGTAGCAACATGATTTGAGCCTTCTCTGTGCCACCTGTTTTTTTTAAAACAAAATATGAGATGAGGAAAACAGAACACTTCCAGGAAAGTGGCTTCAAATGCTGTCAGAGCCCAGCCAAGAGACATAAACACAGTATTTGCTTGTCCTGAAATCAGCCCCCGATTCCTTTTCTGTCTCCAGAGTCATTTATGCATCTAGTATTTCTGATACAGACTCCTCTCAACTTTTCATGTGAGTCTTATATAGATATCAAACCAATTTCTGACTTGTTTGTGTAAAATTTTCTGAAAGTTTGCAGAAACATCTCTAGGGTCCTAATCTAGACAACAAAAATTACTATAATTTGGATAATTGCAAAAAAGAGAACTATCTGAACACTGAATGAGTCAATAGGAGGTGCCCAAAGGGAGAACTCAAAGTTGTGGTCCCAAACCTGGAAAAGGGGCCAGTGAAGGAAACTGGAGAATTTTGTCCCAAATTTTTATATGTATATGTATGATATATATACATACATATCTATATGCATATCTATATATACATATACATATGTGTTTTCTGAGGTTTTCGCGGGTGTTTGTATGTAGGTCTTTGGTTATTCGGGTTTTCTCCCACATAAAATTGGAAGTGTCTTGCCCCACCACATACATCGGACAAACCAACAGAAGAATAAGTGCACGCATTGAAGAATACAAGAACTCAGTCAAAAAAGAGGAACCAATTTCTTCCCTGATCCAACACTTAAAGCCACAGGACATGAAATTGACTTTAAAAAGACCAGAACTATTGCCAAAACTGAACACTTTAATAACAGAATAATCAGAGAAGCCATTGAGATAGAAAAACGCCACACAGCATGAATAAACGAGATGATACCTCCGGCCTACCAGCCATTTGGAAACCCGCCCTTATTGACAAACGAGTCCCTAACACAAAGAATGACACCAGACCCACACTCACGAAAACCACACAGGATGTCACCACCACACATCTATGCAAAAAGCAAACCCAAACCCACACTGATGATGAGGCATGACCACAAACCAGAAGCCAGACCACAGCTGCATCATTACCCACTTTAAACCCCTCCAATCCATACCTGAAGCAAACTGACACCCACCATGAAGATGAGGCATGACCACGAACGTGAAGCCAAACAACAGCAATGCAGCTCACCATCTCAAATTCCCCTGCAACTCAGACTAACCCAAGCACAACAAAGCCCCCACCCAAACAGAACACTCCCCCTCCAATCAGACCACAGCCAACCCCCCATCCAATCAGAACACAGCCAAGCCCCTAACCAATTAGAACACACCTTCACCCAATCAGAATACAGCCAAGCTCCACCCAATCAGATCATACTCCCATTGGCAGTTAAAAGGAAGAAACAGCTACGATCACACATTGCTCCTAGAAGCACGAAGCCGAAAACACCAGCCTGAAGATGACGAATGGGACTTTGTTGAAACGTCGCCAAGAAACTTCCAATTTTACGCGGGAGAAAACCCGAATAACCAAAGACCTACATATGCATATGTATGTATACATACATACATATATACAGACACAGATATAGGCACACACACACATATATGTATGTATGTATATATATGCATGTACATGTATATTTGTGTATGTATTTGTACATATATGTATATAACTTTGTACACCATAGGTGACCTCTTTCATCATGGGCACCATCAATTGTTGGGCTTCCTGAAGGCTTTCCTCCAACAATGTTATAAAAACCCTGGCTACTCAAAGCTAGTTCTTGCTCTTCTCCAGTAGCTTGCAGGCTACCATCCAAGCTGGAGGGTCCACTGTTGGTATCCATATCTGAGTCATATTGAGTTATTGCCATAAAGTGTTTCAGTGAAATTTTTACAGGATAGTTCACCACTGCCTTCCATAACCCTCCCCATTTTTCCAGGCTTGGGATCAACTGCGTTCCTCTCTTCTTTAACTTATTTTAGTAATTTAGTTGACCAGTTAGATATTCCAGATTATCCTCACCTAATTTGGTGGGAGATGTCTCCTTAGGCTGATGATGCTAAGTTCTTGAGTCCCAATACTGCAAAGAATCCCAAATGCAGGTAAACTATGATAAAAGTAAAATAAAAGCATTTTTATAGAACCCTCTTCCCCCAATTATTTCTGGCATATCAGTAAGATTCCCATTGCCGAAGTCTCATGTTTCAAATACCTGGCTGTGGATTTTCAGGACTCACATAGGCTAAGAGCACAGGACAAATAGGATACCTTGACTGTTCAAAAGAGCTCAACTGCTATCTTGTCATTCTACTGGACAAGGATTGGAGAAACTATCTACCAGTTGGTCTTCAAGGAAAAGCATTGGCCCACGTTATATCTTCAGTTCTTTAGGCATTGAATGAGACAGAGTGTTGAAATAGCAATAAGTTTATTAACTCAGAACAGAAGCAGCCCTAAAGGCTGCTGCACAGCTATTTATACAGTGAGCCTCTAGGTGGCAACCAATAGGTTTAAAGTTACAGTTTCCCGCCCCAAAACTCATTATCAACTTGGAGACAGCCAGTCTGGCTTTCAGTAACAGCAACTGTTAAACAATACAACAATGTAGGTAATAGTAATAGTAGTAAAGTTGGAAGGGATCTTGGAGGTTATCTAGTCCAACCCCCTGCTCAGGCAGGAAACCCTACACCATTTCGGACAAATGGCTGTCCAGTCTCTTCTTAAAAACTTCCAGTGTTGGAGCATTTACTGCGTCTGGAGGCAGGCTGTTCCACTGATTAATTGTTCTCATTGTCAGGAAGTTTCTCCTTAGTTCTAGGTTGCTTCTCTCCTTGATTAGTTTCCACCCGTTGCTTCTTGTCCTGCCTTCAGGTGCTTTGGAAAATAGCTTAATTCCCTCTTCTTTATGGCAGCCCCTGAGATATTGGAATACTGCTATCATGTCCCCCCTTGTCCTTCTCTTCGTTAAACTAGACATACCCAATTCTCGCAACCGTTCCTTATATGTTTTAGCCTCCAGTCCCCTAATCATCTTTGTTGCTCTTCTCTGTACTCTTTCTAGAGTCTCAACATCTTTTTTACATCGTGGTGACCAAAACTGGATGCAGTATTCCAAGTGTGGCCTTACCAAGGCATTGAAGAGTGGTATTAATACTTCACGTGATCTTGATTCTATCCCTCTGTTAATGCAGCCTAGCACTGTGTTGGCCTTTTTGGCAGCTGCAGCACACTGCTGGCTCATATTTAGGTGATTGTCTACTAGGACTCCAAGGTCCCTCTCACAGTTACTACTATTGAGCAAGGTGCCACCTATGTTTAGAACACTAAGGTCTATTTTATCAAATTAACCATGAAGACAGCATAGTAGGCTGCCATAGGGGTGAAAAATTGTTTATATACTGCAGGTGGGTATTATTATTTTTTGTCTAATTGGAAAATGATGTGTTGTACTTTAATAGAGGAGGAGACAACTTTTGCATATATAGTCTGACATATATTGAGTTCGTTTTGGAAGGACTATCAGTGGAAAATAATTAATATAAGTGCATATGCTGCCTTCAACATATATGTGTTTAATTGATAGAGTTATGTTACTGACAAGATAATGAATTGCAAAGAAATTGTGTTATATACATTCAACTTTGCCTTGATAATATAAACATTTTTGTTCAGTTGTTTCTTTTTAATTAACAAAGATCATGAGGAGATTATAAACTTGTTTTAAAATTAAAAAGCTACACAACCCTTAAGCCCTCTGTCTTGGAACTGGGTTTGTCTGAAACCAATAACACTTAATCCATGTTTCACCCGCAAACGTAGCAGATTCCACCCGAGGGTTCCCCTCACAGCTTTTTCTAAACGCAGAATCTACAGGAAATGGATCTCCTGCTTGAGCAGGAGGCTGGACTAGAAGATCTCCAAGGCCCATTCCAGCTCAATTCTGATTGTGATTGTGATTCTGAAATATGACATCTAAGAAAGATGAGGGGTAACAAGCTTGTAAATACTTGCTGACAGGAAGATTGGAAGTCATTCATTTCTTCACTTCTGTTTATTCTTACTTTTATTTCTTGCAGTTTTTCTTTTTCTTTTGTTTTTTCTTTGGATTTATCTTTTCCTGTACAAAAATATCTTAATAAAGATTTATTAAAAATGTGTATAGGAATGAAAACATTATCATATAATATATGATAATAATTATTATTAAAACAGATTCTGGCTAAATAATAGGAAGAGCATATAAGAAGGAAGAGCAGCTTGTCAGTGAACTTCTTTGTAGGGAAAACAAAGTTTTAGTGGAGTTATATGGTGTTAAATTATTAGAGAACTCCCCTGTTACAAATTTCACTTTCCTGAGGAGAAGTATCCCAAATATTGGAGAAGGTAACATTCATGAAATACTGTCCCCATATTCTTAAGCACCCCATTCATTTTGCCTCAATTATCTCATTGATAAGAGATTATTTGCTATTTGCTATCAAGTCAGTGTGGACTTTTTAGCCAACATAAAACCAGGTTTCCTTTGGGAAGATCTCCCTCAACCAGGTTTTATTTCATATTTTCTCACCATGTGATTTTCATGTTAAAATATGGGAGTAATTTAACACTTCCCTTCACTGAAGTCTTAATGAATGACCACTGTCTTCTCCTGCACATATGAAATCATGCCTTGGCCGTTGGCACTAAAAGGATCTTCCACTTCGATCATCTTCCTATGTTCCTGTTGCCCATAATATTTTGGATAGCTGGGCAGTTGGGCAGATCTTCTCATCTTGGGCAATTCTAATGAGTCTCTCTCTCTCTCTCTCTTTCTCTCTCTCTCTCTCTCTCTCTCTCTCTCTCTCTCTCTCTCTCTCTCTCTCTCTCTCTCTCTCTCTCTCCCCCTCTCTCTATTTCTCTTTTTCTCCCTCACATCTCTCCCCCCCAAGAAACATGCGCCCCCCTCACTAAATTGATAGATTAAGATTTTGGGTGTGTGTGGGGGTCATTATTGTATTTATGAACTAATTGCCTCACTGACTGTACTAGATCTTGATGCCCTTTACCCAATCATACACTTGTTATTGCCTAGACTCAAACATTTAACTTGCTTCTTTTCCCAATCCCTGGCTAGACTAGACTAGACTGTAAGGAACGTCCTAGGTAGATCAGCAACACAGCACACCAGGAACGCTCCAGGATCCAACAAGGTTTATTGCGCGTTGTAGGAAAACAAAGTTTGCCCTGGGAAGGCTCCGTCCCCGCGCGTTAAATGTTACACCGCGTCACGCCCACCATACACACCCTAATGTAGTGGGGCAAGACACTTCCAATTTTATGTGGGAGAAAACCCGAATAACCAAAGACCTACATACAAACACCCGCGAAAACCTCAGAAAACACATATGTATATGTATATATAGATATGCATATAGATATGTATGTATATATATCATACATATACATATAAAAATTTGGGACAAAATTCTCCAGTTTCCTTCACTGGCCCCTTTTCCAGGTTTGGGACCACAACTTTGAGTTCTCCCTTTGGGCACCTCCTTGATTGGTGATGTCAATAGGAGACATCACATAATAACAATAATGTCACATCTTTCCAACTTTGTAAAATCTTTATTTTTTGTAATCTTTTGTAATATACAGCAAAGAGGTGATTTTAGAGTTGTTTTTGGAAAACTTTATAAATGCTTTGTGTTGAGTCCTTCGCGAAAGGCAATAACTTCAGCAGTCATTTGGTAGTTCTCAGGAGCCTCTTTATTGGTGACTAGCAGCTCTGTTACAACACCGAGGCACACAATTTATTTATTTATTTATTTATGAGACTTATATACCGCTTTAAGTGCAAGCACTCTCTAAGCGGTGTACACCAGTAAGCAATGTGTATATATATATATATATATATATATATATATATATATATATATTATACATTGCCCCCAACAATCTGGGTCCTCATTTTACCTACCTCGGAAGGATGGAAGGCTGAGTCAACCTTGAGCCGGTGAGATTTGAACCGCTGACCTGCTGAACACAGTCAGCTAAAGTGGCCTGCAGTACTGCACTCTAACTGCTGCACCACAAGCCTCTCTCCCCCTCTCAAAGACAATCCCCGGGCCAAACGGCAACATTTGGTGGGCTTTGCACTTCACGCATGCGCGTGAGTGCTGGCACCAGCCAGTCTGGTCCCGGGCAGCTTGCAACTGCCCGGGACTGTTGCAACTGTTGCAACTTTGTGAAACTGATTTAAAGACTATGAAGTTAATTACAAAGAATCTCTTGTGTAGAGAAAAAAAATCTGTCTTGTTTGCTAATCAATGAAACCTTGTAAGTTGATTACTAAAACAAAAAAAATGACTACTTTAAAGGAATCATGTGATTTATAGGCCAGTAAAGTGGTTGAACTTTTTAACACTTCACTAAAACCAGAAATTTGTAATGTATCACAGTAGCGACTTGAGCCTGGTTAACGCCCCTAGTTGAGGGGCTGCAAGGCAAAAGTGATTTGTCAGCAAAAAGAAATCTGAATAGATATGTATGTGTATATAAAACATACATATACATATAAAAATTTGGGGCAAAATTCTCCAGTTTCCTTCACTGGCCCCTTTTCCAGGTTTGGGACCACAACTCTGAGTGTGGCCTTACCAAGACATTGAAGAGTGGTATTAATACTTCACGTGATCTTGATTCTATCCCTCTGTTAATGCAGCCTAGCACTGTGTTGGCCTTTTTGGCAGCTGCAGCACACTGCTGGCTCATATTTCGGTGATTGTCTACTAGGACTCCAAGGTCCCTCTCACAGTTACTACTATTGAGCAAGGTGCCACCTATGTTTAGAACACTAAGGTCTATTTTATCAAATTAACCATGAAGACAGCATAGTAGGCTGCCATTGTTGTTGTTAGTTGCGAAGTCGTGTCCGACCCATCGCGACCCCATGGACAATGTTCCTCCAGGTCTTCCTGTCCTCTACCATCTTCTGGAGTCCATTTAAATTCACACCTACTGCTTCAGTGACTCCATCCAGCCATCTCATTCTCTGTCGTCCCCTCCTTCTATTGCCCTCCATCTTTCCCAGCATTAGGCCCTTCTCCAGTGAGTCCTTCCTTCTCATTAGGTGGCCACAGTATTTGAGTTTCAACTTCAGGATCTGGCCTTCTAAAGAGCAGTCGGGGTTGATCTCTTCTAGGACTGACCGGTTTGAACGCCTTGCAGTCCAAGGGACTCGCAGGAGTCTTCTCCAGCACCATAGTTCAAAGGCCTCAATTCTTTGGCGCTCAGCCTTTCTTATGGTCCAACTTTCACCGCCATACATTGCAACTGGGAAAACCATGGCCTGGACTATACGCACTTTTGTTGGCAGGTGATGTCTCTGCTTTTTAGAATGCTGTCTAGATTTGCCATAGCTTTCCTCCCCAGGAGCAAGCGTCTTTTAATTTCTTGGCTGCAGTCCCCATCTGAGGTGATCTTGGAGCCCAGAAAAATAAAATCTGTCACGACCTCCATTTCTTCCCCCTCTATTTGCCAGGAATTGAGAGGGCCGGATGCCATGATTTTGGTTTTCTTAATGTTGAGTTTCAAGCCAACTTTTGCACTCTCCTTCTTCACCCGCATCAAGAGGCTCTTTAGTTCCTCTTCACTTTCTGCCATTAGAGTGGTATCATCTGCATATCTTAGGTTGTTGATATTTCTCCCCGCAATCTTAATTCCAACTTTTGATTCATCTAGCCCTGCCTTTCTCATGATGTGCTCTGCATATAAGTTAAATAGGCAGGCTGCCATAGGGGTGAAAAATTGTTTATATACTGCAGGTGGGTATTATTATTTTTTGTCTAATTGGAAAATGATGTGTTGTACTTTAATAGAGGAGGAGACAACTTTTGCATATATAGTCTGACATATATTGAGTTTATTTTGGAAGGACTATCAGTGGAAAATAATTAATACAAGTGCATATGCTGCCTTCAACATATATGTGTTTAATTGATAGAGTTAAGTTACTGACAAGATAATGAATTGCAAAGAAATTGTGTTATATACATTCAACTTTGCCTTGATAATATAAACATTTTTGTTCAGTTGTTTCTTTTTAATTAACAAAGATCATGAGGAGATTATAAACTTGTTTTAAAATTAAAAAGCTACACAACCCTTAAGCCCTCTGTCTTGGAACTGGGTTTGTCTGAAACCAATAACACTTAATCCATGTTTCACCCGCAAACGTAGCAGATTCCACCCGAGGGTTCCCCTCACAGCTTTTTCTAAACCCAGAATCTACAGGAAATGGATCTCCTGCTTGAGCAGGGGCCTGGACTAGAAGATCTCCAAGGCCCATTCCAGCTCAATTCTGATTGTGATTGTGATTCTGAAATATGACATCTAAGAAAGATGAGGGGTAACAAGCTTGTAAATACTTGCTGACAGGAAGATTGGAAGTCATTCATTTCTTCACTTCTGTTTATTCTTACTTTTATTTCTTGCAGTTTTTCTTTTTCTTTTGTTTTTTCTTTGGATTTATCTTTTCCTGTACAAAAATATCTTAATAAAGATTTATTAAAAATGTGTATAGGAATGAAAACATTATCATATAATATATGATAATAATTATTATTAAAACAGATTCTGGCTAAATAATAGGAAGAGCATATAAGAAGGAAGAGCAGCTTGTCAGTGAACTTCTTTGTAGGGAAAACAAAGTTTTAGTGGAGTTATATGGTGTTAAATTATTAGAGAACTCCCCTGTTACAAATTTCACTTTCCTGAGGAGAAGTATCCCAAATATTGGAGAAGGTAACATTCATGAAATACTGTCCCCATATTCTTAAGCACCCCATTCATTTTGCCTCAATTATCTCATTGATAAGAGATTATTTGCTATTTGCTATCAAGTCAGTGTGGACTTTTTAGCCAACATAAAACCAGGTTTCCTTTGGGAAGATCTCCCTCAACCAGGTTTTATTTCATATTTTCTCACCATGTGATTTTCATATTAAAATATGGGAGTAATTTAACACTTCCCTTCACTGAAGTCTTAATGAATGACCACTGTCTTCTCCTGCACATATGAAATCATGCCTTGGCCGTTGGCACTAAAAGGATCTTCCACTTCGATCATCTTCCTATGTTCCTGTTGCCCATAATATTTTGGATAGCTGGGCAGTTGGGCAGATCTTCTTATCTTGGGCAATTCTAATGAGAAATTTTCTCTCTCTCTCTCTCTCTCTCTCCCCCCCCTCTCTCTATTTCTCTTTTTCTCCCTCACATCTCTCCTCCCCCAGAAACATGCCCCCCTCACTAAATTGATAGATTAAGATTTTGGGTGTGTGTGGGGGTCATTATTGTATTTATGAACTAATTGCCTCACTGACTGTACTAGATCTTGATGCCCTTTACCCAATCATACACTTGTTATTGCCTAGACTCAAACATTTAACTTGCTTCTGTTCCCAATCCCTGGCTAGACTAGACTAGACTAGACTAGAACCAGAACAGAACAGAGCAGAATAGAATAATAGAGTTGGAAGTGACCTTGTAGGTCTTCTAGTACATAAAAAGCCTTGTTTGCATCTATTTACATAAAATCAAAAGGAGGGAATCTTCCCTTCTTTAGGTCAATCCTTTTGTCCTGCAGAACAATAAGAAAAAATGTGCTTCAACAGAAAGGTGTCCCAGTCTGATTCAAATGTACCTTTAGGAAATCCTCACATACTCAACCCCAGCATCCATGCACACCCACACGCTTTCCCATACACTGAACATCAAAAAGGAAGGGCTCTATTTGGAAATTGCTTTCGGATTTTATGCTTGCAATGAAAAAAAATGAAACTTTCATTTTGTTTTTGCTGTTTGTTGCTATAGAAATGGCTAGCATATACTGTTGTGTAAAAGTAAAAAGTTGAGGTAATATTATTTTCTATTGTGCTAAAGAGAGTTGGAAGTCGATGTCTTTTTCTTTCCTTTTCCCTCTATATAAGATATTTTCTCTTTTCCCCCTCCTCTCCAGTTTTCTATTACTTTTAAAAATTTCTCTTTGTATTTTATATTTTGATAAACTAATAAAATGTATTATAAAAAATAAAAAACATCAAAAAGAAAGGAGAAAACACATTTATTGTAACTGGGAGTCCATTTCTACCACTTAAAGAAATGACTCATTGGTGTGTTTATTATTTTATTTAAAAAACATTAAAGTATCAAAAACCATTAAAATATCAAAAACCATTTACCACATAACCCAAATTTAAGTTACTATTTTATTTTGACATCATATGTTCTTTTGTATTCAGATCTGGTCTTAGGAAAATAATGTAACATTTGGGGAGAAAAATTAATAGCAACAGGCTAGCGCTGGAAGCCAACATGGAGAAGACCTGCACGGCTACCATATACTTCCCCTTGGTGCTCAGGTAGGTGGGTACAAAGGATATCCAGACGCTACAGAAGACCATCATGCTGAAGGTGATCAACTTGGCTTCGTTGAAGGCCCCAGGTAGATTCCTGGCTAGGAAGGCCATTGTGAAGCAGATGATAGCCAGGAAGCTCATATAGCCGAGGGCAAGATAGAACATGGCAACAGAGCCTTCATTACATTGAAGGATGACCTCAGCAGATTCTGAATACATGTCCGACTCAGGGAATGGGGGAGAGGTGCCCAACCAGATGCTGCAAAGGACAACTTGGACTCCAGAGCAAGAAAGGATGATATAATTGGCCATGCTCTTCCCTAACCATCTCTGTACATTATTCCCTGGTTTTGTGGCCAAGAAGGCTAATACCACCATGACAGTTTTGGCCAAGACAGTAGAAATGGCAACTGTAAAAATGTTGCTGAATGCTGTTTGTTGGACAAGGCAAGTGGTTACTTTTGGTTGACCAATGAATAAGAATGAGGTCAAGAATGAAAACAGAAGGGAGATGAGGAGGATGTAGGAGAGATCACGATTGCTGGCTTTGACCAAGGGAGTTTCTCGAAATTTAATGAATATTCCAAAGAGAAAAATGGTTGCCAAAGACAAGAACAAGGCAAGGGAAGCTAGCATGATCCCCAACATTTCTTGGTAGGATAGGAAAGTTTCCATCTTAGGTATACAGTCATCTTGGCTGAGACTTGGATGCTGATCTGCTGGACATTTTGTGCATCGTTCAGCATCTGAAAAAGAGCAAGATTAATATCTATCATAAGAAGAAAGAAGTTTGCAGAAATGCTTAGCAAGTTTAAATAGTATAATGCAAAGGACAATTGCCACAATTGTCCTGCCACCAATGACCCATGGACAGATACTTGTTGGGAATTCCTGTAACAGACTAGTTTAAGCACAGGAAGGAATAAGGGAATATTTTAAGAGGAAAGGTATTTCACAATAAATTCAGCTCTTGGTCTTCTGAAAGGATTATTGAATTTGGATTTCCAAAAGTTGGCCTCTGCTGAGTATTCTGCCTTTTTAATATTTCCCAAATATCAGAGAGGGGAGGGAAAATTTTACTCTTTTAACTATCTGTTTCCTGCCATTGCTTTAGAGTTAGCTTTCCTTCAAAACCTGCCAGGTTTTTGCCTAATAAAGTGAATATTGGAGTTTATCATGTCTCTAGTGTTTTGCTTGGTTGGGTTTATTTATCTGGAATATCAAAGAATGTCTACCATTTTTCATCAAAGAACAGGAAGGAAGGAAGGAAGGAAAGAAAGGAGGGGAAGGGAGGGTTGGGAGCAAGTGAGGAAGGAAGGAGGGAAGGAATAAATCATTGCTGGAATTATTGGAATTGTGGCTGGACCTGTTAATAAAAGAAATCCAGGATTCTACTCATGCATTAGTTGATCAAGGAAAGTAGGAGAGGAGAGAAGGGAAGGAAGAGGAGAGGAGAGGAGAGGACAAGGAGAGAGGAGAGGAGAACATCAGAGGTTCTCCATTTCTGCAGAGACACCAAGAAAAAATACCAGAGGTTCACCAATAAATAAGATGAAGAAAAAGAAATGCCATTTCTCTTCTAATCCCAATTCTTGATTAATCTCCTGTTTTAAATAGCCTGCTCTATATTTAAACCACCAGACTATTTCTTGTAACTCCCTATAAATTATACATATTAAAAGAAGTTATTTTTTAAAGTCAAGTTTAAAAATGCCTGTCAAAACATGCTTTCATGAAGAAGTCATAGGCCATGGTCTTCCCCAAAATGTTCCTTTTTTCTCTGGTATCACTAACCTTCCATGGTGGAGATGGTTCCTTCTGGACAAGGAACACAATTGTAGCAACAGATGGGTTTCCCTTCCAAAACCACCTTCATGAATCCAGGATGACAGCTTTCCACACACCTGGAAGTTGGTAGGCTCTGAAGAATGAAAGGAAGTACACCCAGATCATCAATGTATTTGTATCTGTATCTGCATCTGCATCTACATCTACATCTACATTTATAGCTATTTCATGAAAATCGAAGATCTTATTTTTTTGTGACCAACTGAATAAAGATGATATTTGCACTGTTCAGAACTTGATCAGCTGACATGAATACTCAAAAGCAATAACAGAACCCCAAAACTGTAGTCCTGTTTTTGCCACATTTAGTAGAATAAAATAAACATTAATTGCAGATTGTCAGCATTTGTACCTGTCCAATACTCCTCTGGTCAATGGTAACTTTAAAATCCTGAGTTGTCTGTTTTTCTAGACTTCCAGTTTTTGTTCTCTTGACAGATTTGTTTGGGAAAACAACCCAGTTCACAATGTTCAAGTCAGCCGTCAAATCTCCTTTCTCATCCAAATATACCCCATCTATGGAATTATTGTGAAACTGAGGGCTCTGAAGGAAAGGGTGAAGCTGGAAAGAAAAGGAAAAGAAGAGTTTAGAAAGTACATCAGAAATATTTGTTTGTTTGTTTGTTGGTAACCCACCTTTAATACTTTTACAAATAACTCAAGGTGGCAAATATATGCAACACACCTTCCTTCTCCTATTTTTCTCACAAAAACAACCCTGAGAGTGAATTGGGCTGAGAGAGATTGACTAGGCCAGTGGTTCTCAACCTTTCTAATGCCGCGACCCCATAATACAGTTCCCCATGTTGTGGTGATCCCCAACCACTTATACATCACCGGGTGCCAGGGGCGTGGCCAAAGAAAAGGGGGAAAAAATGGCAGACAGCCTTGCTTGGCGACCCCCGTGAAATGGTTGTTCGACCCCAAATGGGGTCCCGACCCACAGGTTGAGAACCACTGGACTAGGCCAAGATCACCAAGCCGACTTTCATAGCTAAACTTGGTCCATATTGGGAGAGATCAGAACATTTCTCTCTCTCTTTCAAAAAAACCAGATTCTATTTTCAGTTCCAAACTTGGTTAGGAGTGTATCAATAAACATAAGATTTTTATTTGGATACATGAGCTGGAAGGTGACAAAATTATTGCAAAAACAAGGATCAAGGGAAACGGAAAATAAATAGATGGGAAAGATAGATTGCAATTAAGTTGGATCTGAGTTTCAGGATAATTTAATTTTTCAGACTATGTAACCAAGGCATCCACTAAGAAAACTGATTCCCATTTGCAGAAGATACTGTACATGCCTGACGGGAAAGACATACCTGCCAAGCCATCAGCCTTGGGGCTTCTAGCTTCATGCCTCTGTTCCTTGCTGATCTCTTGAATGTGGAGATATGAGCTGAATGTAAGGCCCTTCCCACAGCCCAGATGGTGCTGTAAGTCAAGTAACTGTCCATAGCTAGGATCCGATCAATCTCCTCTTCCCTCACAGCCATCAGTTCTTCTCTCTGTCTGCACCGTCTCCAGACTTTCACCGAAAAGGCATCCTTAGTGGAGGAACACGTAAAGCTTTTCTTTGCAAAGTTAAATACTGAGTCAACAAAGAGACTAAAAGCATCATAGTTTGCCCATTTCCTTTTTTGTATCAGGAAGGAAAAAATGCCACCAATGTATTTAAAGGAAGCGCTGGTAAACATCAGCTCAAGACTGAGATCCCAGTATGCTGTGGTGATCCAGACTTTCTCTACAATAGGTCCCTGAAAATGTTGAAGTATTGATTGTAGAATCAACATTCCTACCTGGAAGGAAATTATCTCCGAACCATAAACAGCGACATTGACTTCTCTCCACTTATAATATTTGTCAAGTTTTAAAACTACCCGATACAGATTTAGTGGAAAAGTTTGATAGATAACTGCACAAATGCCATTCCTTAACATCAAAGAAGACAGCGTCCTCATGAACCTTTCTCCCTGGTCAGTTTCTGGAGCAACAAGACCAACCATGGTCCACTTGAAATAGAGGAGCAGCTTGACCATCCCTGGGTACTGGACTCCCTCAGCAGGGAGCATCGGGTAGAAGAAAGGAAATTGAGTTTTATCCCTCAAAATCTGGGAAGCCAAACTGTAACTGATCTGAAAAGAATTAACAGAAACCAGAGTCGGAAGGGACGTTGGAGATCTTGTAGTCTAACCTCCTGCTCAGGCAGGAAACTCTATATTATTTCAGAAAAATGGTTGTCCAATCTCTTCATAAAAACTTCCAGTATCCCACAACTTCTGGAGGCAAGTCGTTTCACTGATTAATTGTTCTAACTATCGGGAAATTTCTCCTTAGTCCTAGGTTGATTTTCTCCTTGATTAAAGATTGAATTGAAGATGATGTTCTTTTAAATGTAACAAGCAAAATGTAATTCCTCCAATTTCCTTAATAAAACTCTGCTTGTCATTTACAGCAGAGGATGTTTGATTCAAGTAAGACATACCTGAGGGATTTTGTAGGTGCCGAGCATGGTTGAAATCTGGATGGAGATGCCAGTTTCAGCCCCTTCCAGAACAGCCACTGAGTTTCTCTGCCGTCCACACCTGTAGTTGGGAACATTGGCCTCCCCATCTGAAAGCAGGTCCAGCAACGGATCTGAAGTCATTTCTACCTTGAAGAAAATTTGATAAACATTGTAACCCAGAGTGATGTTAGGCAAGAGATGGCCATTCTTGTCAATCTCCTCAGTGGCAAAAAGGAAGGGCAGAAATTTCCAATAATGATTGGATGATGGTCTGCAGGTACAAAAAAAGAGAGATGAAAATAACATACAACTTTGTTCCATGATAAAACTGTTCTCTTCATCCACCCATCACAATTATTCTTCCAAACGATTTGCAAACAGCCAAACTATTACCAGAAAGGGGGGGGGATAAAAACAATAGAAAATTTTGGATCCCATGCTAGTTTTAGGAACAATTCTATTTGGTTACACTAGCATCACTTTACTTTCCTATATTGGTCTTCAAGCATTTTATATTTGATAAATTATTTCTTCTGTCTGAGTGAGGGTGGGTGATATACACAGATAACTTCCATGTTTTGGTACAGCTCTACGATCCTATCAAATAATTTTAAATGTTAAGATATTGAATGGCTAAAAACATTATTTATTATTAGCTCTAGCACATTCTTCATTTGATAAATTCTTGTGGAGTTGGACCAAACTTATTGAGAATGCCGTTTGTTGTTTCTGGGGCTGTTTTTTTCTTTTCCTGTTTTCTATTTTCTTTTTCTTTTAATTGTAAGCTCTCCAGAGTCACACGGGCATATAAATTCCAATCAATATAATAGAGATAATATTTTCATTTGTTTAAAAAGTTTCATTGTTAAATCCCTGGCATGAACTCTTGAATGAGAATCAGAGATATCTGCAAACTCTCTGAATGGTTATATTCCTAACTGGGATGCTTTGAAACCAGCAGTAAATTTTGATGTGGATAAACTAGAGTGGATTTATCTCATATCTGAGGCAAAGAGAAAATACAGCATCCCTCTGTGGTTAGACCAGATATCCCTTGGAGTCCAGCTCAGCTTAGAATTCAGCTAGAAGAGAAAGGACCTCTGTGTTTACACTTTAGCTCTGCTCAGAGGACAGAAAGGAAATGGAATGGGGCAAACATCGTGATTGGATTCTTAGACTTTACCGCTCCCAATGAGCTTTGTCACCTGCAGTGTGCCACAGAAGGCAGAATCAGAAAGTAACTTAGCAAAAGGAGTTACATCAAGGAGAGAGAACCTTGTGCTTTCAGAGAGCTAGAACTGTGGACATTCATTGAAAATGGAGTGGCTCCAATGCAATGCAGGACTTACTCAAGTAACATTATTGAAGGACTTCTGTCAAAGCTTAATGATTCAAACCTAGTGTCCCTTGCAGAGATTATGCCGCTAATGAAATAATCTCCTGACTTGTAGTGATTGTCTGGGTCCACCTCACCCTGCTCCAGAGTCAGGAGACATTTGGCTTTGTGTATCCCAGAGGCTCCCCTCGGCCACAGAAGCAGAATAAGCTGAAGCAGTAGCAACATGATTTGAGCCTTCTCTGTGCCACCTGTTTTTTTTAAAACAAAATATGAGATGAGGAAAACAGAACACTTCCAGGAAAGTGGCTTCAAATGCTGTCAGAGCCCAGCCAAGAGACATAAACACAGTATTTGCTTGTCCTGAAATCAGCCCCAGATTCTTTTTCTGTCTCCAGAGTCATTTATGCATCTAGTATTTCTGATATAGACTCCTCTCAACTTTGCCTGTGAGTTTTATATAGATGTCAAACCAATTTCTGACTTGTTTGTGTAAAATTTTCTGAAAGTTTGCAGAAACATCTCTAGGGTCCTAATCTAGTCAACAAAATCACTATAATTTGGATAATTGCAAACAAGAGAACTATCAGAACTCTGAATGAGTCAATAGGAGGTGCCCAAAGGGAGAACTCAAAGTTGTGGTCCCAAACCTCGAAAAGGGGCCAGTGAAGGAAACTGGAGAATTTTGTCCCAAATTTTTATATGTATATGTATGATATATATACATACATATCTATATGCATATCTATATATACATATACATATGTGTTTTCTGAGGTTTTCGCGGGTGTTTGTATGTAGGTCTTTGGTTATTCGGGTTTTCTCCCACATAAAATTGGAAGTGTCTTGCCCCACCACATACATCGGACAAACCAACAGAAGAATAAGTGCACGCATTGAAGAATACAAGAACTCAGTCAAAAAAGAGGAACCAATTTCTTCCCTGATCCAACACTTAAAGCCACAGGACATGAAATTGACTTTAAAAAGACCAGAACTATTGCCAAAACTGAACACTTTAATAACAGAATAATCAGAGAAGCCATTGAGATAGAAAAACGCCCACACAGCATGAATAAAGGAGATGATACCTCCGGCCTACCAGCCATTTGGAAACCCGCCCTTATTGACAAACGAGTCCCTAACACAAAGAATGACACCAGACCCACACTCACGAAAACCACACAGGATGTCACCACCACACATCTATGCAAAAAGCAAACCCAAACCCACACTGATGATGAGGCATGACCACAAACCAGAAGCCAGACCACAGCTGCATCATTACCCACTTTAAACCCCTCCAATCCATACCTGAAGCAAACTGACACCCACCATGAAGATGAGGCATGACCACGAACGTGAAGCCAAACAACAGCAATGCAGCTCACCATCTCAAATTCCCCTGCAACTCAGACTAACCCAAGCACAACAAAGCCCCCACCCAAACAGAACACTCCCCCTCCAATCAGACCACAGCCAACCCCCCATCCAATCAGAACACAGCCAAGCCCCTAACCAATTAGAACACACCTTCACCCAATCAGAATACAGCCAAGCTCCACCCAATCAGATCATACTCCCATTGGCAGTTAAAAGGAAGAAACAGCTACGATCACACATTGCTCCTAGAAGCACGAAGCCGAAAACACCAGCCTGAAGATGACGAATGGGACTTTGTTGAAACGTCGCCAAGAAACTTCCAATTTTACGCGGGAGAAAACCCGAATAACCAAAGACCTACATATGCATATGTATGTATACATACATACATATATACAGACACAGATATAGGCACACACACACATATATGTATGTATGTATATATATGCATGTACATGTATATTTGTGTATGTATTTGTACATATATGTATATAACTTTGTACACCATAGGTGACCTCTTTCATCATGGGCACCATCAATTGTTGGGCTTCCTGAAGGCTTTCCTCCAACAATGTTATAAAAACCCCGGCTACTCAAAGCTAGTTCTTGCTCTTCTCCAGTAGCTTGCAGGCTACCATCCAAGCTGGAGGGTCCACTGTTGGTATCCATATCTGAGTCATATTGAGTTATTGCCATAAAGTGTTTCAGTGAAATTTTTACAGGGTAGTTCACCACTGCCTTCCATAACCCTCCCCATTTTTCCAGGCTTGGGATCAACTGTGTTCCTCTCTTCTTTAACTTATTTTAGTAATTTAGTTGACCAGTTAGATATTCCAGATTATCCTCACCTAATTTGGTGGGAGATGTCTCCTTAGGCTGATGATGCTAAGTTCTTGAGTCCCAATACTGCAAAGAATCCCAAATGCAGGTAAACTATGATAAAAGTAAAATAAAAGCATTTTTATAGAACCCTCTTCCCCCAATTATTTCTGGCATATCAGTAAGATTCCCATTGCCGAAGTCTCATGTTTCAAATACCTGGCTGTGGATTTTCAGGACTCACATAGGCTAAGAGCACAGGACAAATAGGATACCTTGACTGTTCAAAAGAGCTCAACTGCTATCTTGTCATTCTACTGGACAAGGATTGGAGAAACTATCTACCAGTTGGTCTTCAAGGAAAAGCATTGGCCCACGTTATATCTTCAGTTCTTTAGGCATTGAATGAGACAGAGTGTTGAAATAGCAATAAGTTTATTAACTCAGAACAGAAGCAGCCCTAAAGGCTGCTGCACAGCTATTTATACAGTGAGCCTCTAGGTGGCAACCAATAGGTTTAAAGTTACAGTTTCCCGCCCCAAAACTCATTATCAACTTGGAGACAGCCAGTCTGGCTTTCAGTAACAGCAACTGTTAAACAATACAACAATGTAGGTAATAGTAATAGTAGTAAAGTTGGAAGGGATCTTGGAGGTTATCTAGTCCAACCCCCTGCTCAGGCAGGAAACCCTACACCATTTCGGACAAATGGCTGTCCAGTCTCTTCTTAAAAACTTCCAGTGTTGGAGCATTTACTGCTTCTGGAGGCAGGCTGTTCCACTGATTAATTGTTCTCACTGTCAGGAAGTTTCTCCTTAGTTCTAGGTTGCTTCTCTCCTTGATTAGTTTCCACCCGTTGCTTCTTGTCCTGCCTTCAGGTGCTTTGGAAAATAGCTTAATTCCCTCTTCTTTATGGCAGCCCCTGAGATATTGGAATACTGCTATCATGTCCCCCCTTGTCCTTCTCTTCGTTAAACTAGACATACCAAATTCTAGCAACCGTTCCTTATATGTTTTAGCCTCCAGTCCCCTAATCATCTTTGTTGCTCTTCTCTGTACTCTTTCTAGAGTCTCAACATCTTTTTTACATCGTGGTGACCAAAACTGGATGCAGTATTCCAAGTGTGGCCTTACCAAGACATTGAAGAGTGGTATTAATACTTCACGTGATCTTGATTCTATCCCTCTGTTAATGCAGCCTAGCACTGTGTTGGCCTTTTTGGCAGCTGCAGCACACTGCTGGCTCATATTTAGGTGATTGTCTACTAGGACTCCAAGGTCCCTCTCACAGTTACTACTATTGAGCAAGGTGCCACCTATGTTTAGAACACTAAGGTCTATTTTATCAAATTAACCATGAAGACAGCATAGTAGGCTGCCATAGGGGTGAAAAATTGTTTATATACTGCAGGTGGGTATTATTATTTTTTGTCTAATTGGAAAATGATGTGTTGTACTTTAATAGAGGAGGAGACAACTTTTGCATATATAGTCTGACATATATTGAGTTCGTTTTGGAAGGACTATCAGTGGAAAATAATTAATACAAGTGCATATGCTGCCTTCAACATATATGTGTTTAATTGATAGAGTTATGTTACTGACAAGATAATGAATTGCAAAGAAATTGTGTTATATACATTCAACTTTGCCTTGATAATATAAACATTTTTGTTCAGTTGTTTCTTTTTAATTAACAAAGATCATGAGGAGATTATAAACTTGTTTTAAAATTAAAAAGCTACACAACCCTTAAGCCCTCTGTCTTGGAACTGGGTTTGTCTGAAACCAATAACACTTAATCCATGTTTCACCCGCAAACGTAGCAGATTCCACCCGAGGGTTCCCCTCACAGCTTTTTCTAAACCCAGAATCTACAGGAAATGGATCTCCTGCTTGAGCAGGAGGCTGGACTAGAAGATCTCCAAGGCCCATTCCAGCTCAATTCTGATTGTGATTGTGATTCTGAAATATGACATCTAAGAAAGATGAGGGGTAACAAGCTTGTAAATACTTGCTGACAGGAAGATTGGAAGTCATTCATTTCTTCACTTCTGTTTATTCTTACTTTTATTTCTTGCAGTTTTTCTTTTTCTTTTGTTTTTTCTTTGGATTTATCTTTTCCTGTACAAAAATATCTTAATAAAGATTTATTAAAAATGTGTATAGGAATGAAAACATTATCATATAATATATGATAATAATTATTATTAAAACAGATTCTGGCTAAATAATAGGAAGAGCATATAAGAAGGAAGAGCAGCTTGTCAGTGAACTTCTTTGTAGGGAAAACAAAGTTTTAGTGGAGTTATATGGTGTTAAATTATTAGAGAACTCCCCTGTTACAAATTTCACTTTCCTGAGGAGAAGTATCCCAAATATTGGAGAAGGTAACATTCATAAAATACTGTCCCCATATTCTTAAGCACCCCATTCATTTTGCCTCAATTATCTCATTGATAAGAGATTATTTGCTATTTGCTATCAAGTCAGTGTGGACTCTTTAGTCAACATAAAACCAGGTTTCCTTTGGGAAGATCTCCCTCAACCAGGTTTTATTTCATATTTTCTCACCATGTGATTTTCATGTTAAAATATGGGAGTAATTTAACACTTCCCTTCACTGAAGTCTTAATGAATGACCACTGTCTTCTCCTGCACATATGAAATCATGCCTTGGCCGTTGGCACTAAAAGGATCTTCCACTTCGATCATCTTCCTATGTTCCTGTTGGCCATAATATTTTGGATAGCTGGGCAGTTGGGCAGATCTTCTCATCTTGGGCAATTCTAATGAGTCTCTCTCTCTCTCTCTCTCTCTCTCTCTCTCTCTCTCCCCCTCTCTCTCTATTTCTCTTTTTCTCCCTCACATCTCTCCCCCCCAAGAAACATGCGCCCCCCTCACTAAATTGATAGATTAAGATTTTGGGTGTGTGTGGGGGTCATTATTGTATTTATGAACTAATTGCCTCACTGACTGTACTAGATCTTGATGCCCTTTACCCAATCATACACTTGTTATTGCCTAGACTCAAACATTTAACTTGCTTCTGTTCCCAATCCCTGGCTAGACTAGACTAGACTAGACTAGAACCAGAACAGAACAGAGCAGAATAGAATAATAGAGTTGGAAGTGACCTTGTAGGTCTTCTAGTACATAAAAAGCCTTGTTTGCATCTATTTACATAAAATCAAAAGGAGGGAATCTTCCCTTCTTTAGGTCAATCCTTTTGTCCTGCAGAACAATAAGAAAAAATGTGCTTCAACAGAAAGGTGTCCCAGTCTGATTCAAATGTACCTTTAGGAAATCCTCACATACTCAACCCCAGCATCCATGCACACCCACACGCTTTCCCATACACTCAACATCAAAAAGGAAGGGCTCTATTTGGAAATTGCTTCCGGATTTTATGCTTGCAATGAAAAAAAATGAAACTTTCATTTTGTTTTTGCTGTTTGTTGCTATAGAAATGGCTAGCATATACTGTTGTGTAAAAGTAAAAAGTTGAGGTAATATTATTTTCTATTGTGCTAAAGAGAGTTGGAAGTCGATGTCTTTTTCTTTCCTTTTCCCTCTATATAAGATATTTTCTCTTTTCCCCCTCCTCTCCAGTTTTCTATTACTTTTTAAAATTTCTCTTTGTATTTTATATTTTGATAAACTAATAAAATGTATTATAAAAAATAAAAACCATCAAAAAGAAAGGAGAAAACACATTTATTATAACTGGGAGTCCATTTCTACCACTTAAAGAAATGACTCATTGGTGTGTTTATTATTTTATTTAAAAAACATTAAAGTATCAAAAACCATTAAAATATCAAAAACCATTTGCCACATAACCCAAATTTAAGTTACTATTTTATTTTGACATCATATGTTCTTTTGTATTCAGATCTGGTCTTAGGAAAATAATGTAACATTTGGG
Organism: Crotalus tigris; assembly: GCF_016545835.1. NCBI lineage: Eukaryota > Metazoa > Chordata > Lepidosauria > Squamata > Viperidae > Crotalus > Crotalus tigris. The sequence goes on from NW_024096838.1 coordinate 502,650, forward strand.
GAGAAAAATTAATAGCAACAGGCTAGTGCTGGAAGCCAACCTGGAGAAGACCTGCACGGCTACCATATACTTCCCCTTGGTGCTCAGGTAGGTGGGTACAAAGGATATCCAGACGCTACAGAAGACCATCATGCTGAAGGTGATCAACTTGGCTTCGTTGAAGGCCCCAGGTAGATTTCTGGCTAGGAAGGCCATTGTGAAGCAGATGATAGCCAGGAAGCTCATATAGCCGAGGGCAAGATAGAACATGGCAACAGAGCCTTCATTACATTGAAGAATGACCTCAGCAGATTCTGAATACATGTCTGACTCAGGGAATGGGGGAGAGGTGCCCAACCAGATGCTGCAAAGGACAACTTGGACTCCAGAGCAAGAAAGGATGATATAATTGGCCATGCTCTTCCCTAACCATCTCTGTACATTATTCCCTGGTTTTGTGGCCAAGAAGGCTAATACCACCATGACAGTTTTTGCCAAGACAGTAGAAATGGCAACTGTAAAAATGTTGCTGAATGCTGTTTGTTGGACAAGGCAAGTGGTTACTTTTGGTTGACCAATGAATAAGAATGAGGTCAAGAATGAAAACAGAAGGGAGATGAGGAGGATGTAGGAGAGATCACGATTGCTGGCTTTGACCAAGGGAGTTTCTCGAAATTTAATGAATATTCCAAAGAGAAAAATGGTTGCCAAAGACAAGAACAAGGCAAGGGAAGCTAGCATGTTCCCCAACATTTCTTGGTAGGATAGGAAAGTTTCCATCTTAGGTATACAGTCATCTTGGCTGAGACTTGGATGCTGATCTGCTGGACATTTTGTGCATCGTTCAGCATCTGAAAAAGAGCAAGATTAATATCTATCATAAAGCAGATGCTTTCATCAGATGCATAGCTGGAATGAAACTAGTGATGATATGGATGAATATGTGGGGAGAAAGGAAGTTTGCAGAAATGCTTAGCAAATTTAAATAGTATAATGCAAAGGACAATTGCCACAATTATCCTGCCACCAATGACCCATGGACAGATACTTGTTGGGAATTCCTGTAACAGACTAGTTCAAGCACAGGAAGGAATAAGGGAATATTTTAAGGAGAAAGGTATTTCACAATAAATTCAGCTCTTGGTCTTCTGAAAGGATTATGTGAATTTGGATTTCCAAAAGTTGGCCTCTGCTGAGTATTCTGCCTTTTTAATATTTCCCAAAATGTTTCTTTCTCTGGATTCTTCCCACAGGACAATGTGACCTGAACTGTCAGAGAGGGGAGGGAAAGTTTTACTCTTTTAACTATCTGTTTCCTGCCATTGCTTTAGAGTTAGCTTTCCTTCAAAACTTGCCAGTTTTTGCCTAATAAAGTGAATATTGGAGTTTATCATGTCTCTAGTGTTTTGCTTGGTTGGGCTTATTCAGCCGGAATATGACAGAGAATGTCTACCATTTTTCATCAAAGAACAGGAAGGAAGGAAGGAAGGGAAGGAAGGAAGGAAGGAAGGAAGGAAGGAAGGAAAAAGGAGGGGAAGGGAGGGTTGGGAGCGAGTGAGGAAGGAAGGAGGGAAGGAATAAATCATTGTTGGAATTGTGGCTGGACCTGTTAATAAAAGAAATCCGGGATTCTACTCATGCATTAGTTGATCAAGGAAAGTAGGAGAGGAGAAAAGAGGAGAGAAGGGAAGGAAGAGGAGAGGAGAGGAGAGGACAAGGAGAGAGGAGAGGAGAACATCAGAAATTCTCCATTTCTGTAGAGACACCAAGAAAAAATACCAGAGGTTCACCAATAAATAAGATGAAGAAAAAGAAATGCCATTTCTCTTCTAATCCCAATTCTTGATTAATCTCCTGTTTTAAATAGCCTGCTCTATATTTAAATCACGAGACTATTTCTTGTAACTCCCTATAAATTATACATATTAAAAGAAATTATTTTTTAAAGTCAAGTTTAAAAATGCCTGTCAAAACTTGCTTTCATGAAGAAGTCATAGGCCATGTTCTTCCCCAAAATGTTCCTTTTTTCTCTGGTATCACTAACCTTCCATGGTGGAGATGGTTCCTTCTGGACAAGGAACACAATTGTAGCAACAGATGGGTTTCCCTTCCAAAACCACCTTCATGAATCCAGGATGACAGCTTTCCACACACCTGGAAGTTGGTAGGCTCTGAAGAATGAAAGGAAGTACACCCAGATCATCAATGTATTTGTATCTGTATCTGCATCTGCATCTGCATCTACATCTACATTTATAGCTATTTCATGAAAATCGAAGATCTTATTTTTTTGTGACCAACTGAATAAAGATGATATTTGCACTGTTGAGAACTTGATCAGCTGACATGAATACTCAAAAGCAATAACAGAAGCCCAAAACTGTAGTCCTGTTTTTGCCACATTTAGTAGAATAAAATAAACATTAATTGCAGATTGTCAGCATTTGTACCTGTCCAATACTCCTCTGGTCAATGGTAACTTTAAAATCCTGAGTTGTCTGTTTTTCTAGACTTCCAGTTTTTGTTCTCTTGACAGATTTGTTTGGGAAAACAACCCAGTTCACAATGTTCAAGTCAGCCGTCAAATCTCCTTTCTCATCCAAATATACCCCATCTATGGAATTATTGTGAAACTGAGGGCTCTGAAGGAAAGGGTGAAGCTGGAAAGAAAAGGAAAAGAAGAGTTTAGAAAGTACATGAGAAATATTTGTTTGTTTGTTTGTTGGTAACCCACCTTTAATACTTTTACAAATAACTCAAGGTGGCAAATATATGCAACACACCTTCCTTCTCCTATTTTTCTCACAAAAACAACCCTGAGAGTGAATTGGGCTGAGAGAGATTGACTAGGCCAGTGGTTCTCAACCTTTCTAATGCCGCGACCCCATAATACAGTTCCCCATGTTGTGGTGATCCCCAACCACTTATACATCACCGGGTGCCAGGGGCGTGGCCAAAGAAAAGGGGGAAAAAATGGCGGACAGCCTTGCTTGGCGACCCCCGTGAAATGGTCGTTCGACCCCAAATGGGGTCCCGACCCACAGGTTGAGAACCACTGGACTAGGCCAAGATCACCAAGCCGACTTTCATAGCTAAACTTGGTCCATATTGGGAGAGATCAGAACATTTCTCTCTCTCTTTCAAAAAAACCAGATTCTATTTTCAGTTCCAAACTTGGTTAGGAGTGTATCAATAAACATAAGATTTTTATTTGGATACATGAGCTGGAAGGTGACAAAATTATTGCAAAAACAAGGATCAAGGGAAACGGAAAATAAATAGATGGGAAAGATAGATTGCAATTAAGTTGGATCTGAGTTTCAGGATAATTTAATTTTTCAGACTATGTAATCAAGGCATCCACTAAGAAAACTGATTCCCATTTGCAGAAGATACTGTACATGCCTGACGGGAAACACATACCTGCCAAGCCGTCAGCCTTGGGGCTTCTAGCTTCATGCCTCTGTTCCTCACTGATCTCTTGAATGTGGAGATATGAGCTGAATGTAAGGCCCTTCCCACAGCCCAGATGGTGCTGTAAGTCAAGTAACTGTCCATAGCCAGGATCCGATCAATCTCCTCTTCCCTCACAGCCACCAGTTCTTCTCTCTGTCTGCACCGTCTCCAGACTTTCACCGAAAAGGCATCCTTAGTGGAGGAACACGTAAAGGTTTTCTTTGCAAAGTTAAATACTGAGTCAACGAAGAGACTAAAAGCATCGTAGTTTGCCCATTTCCTTTTCTGTATCAGGAAGGAAAAAATGCCACCAATGTATTTAAAGGAAGCGCTGGTAAACATCAGCTCAAGACTGAGATCCCAGTGTGCTGTGGTAATCCAGACTTTCTCTACAATAGGTCCCTGAAAATGTTGAAATATTGATTGTAGAATCAACATTCCTACCTGGAAGGAAATTATCTCTGAACCATAAACAGCGACATTGACTTCTCTCCACTTATAATATTTGTTAAGGGTTAAAACTAGCTGATACAGATTTAGTGGAAAGGTTTGATAGATAACTGCACAAATGCCATTCCTTAACATCAAAGAAGACAACGTCCTCATGAACCTTTCTCCCTGGTCAGTTTCTGGAGCAACAAGACCAACCATGGTCCACTTGAAATAGAGGAGCAGCTTGACCATCCCTGGGTACTGGACTCCCTCAGTAGGGAGCATCGGGTAGAAGAAAGGAAATTGAGTTTTATCCCTCAAAATCTGGGAAGCCAAACTGTAACTGATCTGAAAAGAATTAACAGAAACCAGAGTCGGAAGGGACGTTGGAGATCTTGTAGTCTAACCTCCTGCTCAGGCAGGAAACTCTATATTATTTCAGAAAAATGGTTGTCCAATCTCTTCATAAAAACTTCCAGTATCCCACAACTTCTGGAGGCAAGTCGTTTCACTGATTAATTGTTCTAACTATCGGGAAATTTCTCCTTAGTCCTAGGTTGATTCTCTCCTTGATTAAAGATTGAATTGAAGATGATGTTCTTTTAAACGTAACAAGCAAAACGTAATTCCTCCAATTTCCTTAATAAAACTCTGCTTGTCATTTACAGCAGAGGATGTTTGATTCAAGTAAGACATACCTGAGGGATTTTGTAGGTGCCGAGCATGGTTGAAATCTGGATGGAGATGCCAGTTTCAGCCCCTTCCAGAACAGCCACTGAGTTTCTCTGCCGCCCACACCTGTAGTTGGGAACATTGGCCTCCCCATCTGAAAGCAGGTCCAGCAATGGATCTGAAGTCATCTCTACCTTGAAGAAAATTTGATAAACATTGTAACCCAGAGTGATGTTAGGTAAGAGATGGCCATTCTTGTCAATCTCCTCAGTGGCAAAAAGGAAGGGCAGAAATTTCCAATAATGATTGGATGATGGACTGCAGTTACAGAAAAAGAGAGATGAAAATAATGTACAACTTTGTTCCATGATAACACTGTTCTTTTCATCCACCCATCACAATTATTTTTCCAAACAATTTGCAAACAATCAAACTATTACCAGAAGGGGGGGGGGAAATAAAAACAATAGAAAATTTTGGATCCCATGCTAGTTTTAGGAACAATTCTATTGGTTACACTAGCATCACTTTACTTTCCTATATTGGTCTTCAAGCATTTTATATTTGATAAATTATTTCTTCTGTCTGAATGAGGGTGAGTGATATACACAGATAACTTCCATGTTTTGGTACAGCTCTACGATCCTATCAAATAATTTTAAAGTTAGGATATTGAATGGCTAAAAACACTATTTATTATTAGCCCTTGCACATTCTTCATATGATAAATTCTTGTGGAGTTGGACCAAACTTATTGAGAATTCTTTTTGTTGTTTCTGGGGCTGTATTTTTTTTCCTTTCTTGTTTTTTATTTCTATTTCTTTTAATTGTGCGCTCTCCAGAGTCACACGGCTGTATAAATTCCAACCAATATAATAGAGATAACATTTTCATTTGTTTAAAAATTTTCATTGTTAAATCCCTGGCATGAACTCTTGAATGAGAATCAGAGATAACTCTCTGAATGGTTACATTCCTAACTGGGATGCTTTGAAACCAGCAGTAAATTTTGATGTGGATAAGCTAGAGTGGATTTATCTCATATCTGAGGCAAAGAGAAAATACAGCATCCCTCTGTGGTTAGACCAGATATCCCTTGGAGTCCAGCTCAGCTTAGAATTCAGCTAGAAGAGAAAGGACCTCTGTGTTTACACTCTAGCTCTGCTCAGAGGACAGAAAGGAAATGGAATGGGGGCAAACATCGTGATTGGATTCTTAGACTTTACCACTCACAATGAGCTTTGTCACCTGCAGCGTGCCACAGAAGGCAGAATCAGAAAGTAATTTAGCAAAAGGAGCTACATCAAGGAGAGAGAACCTTGTGTTTTCAGAGAACTAGAACTGTAGACATTCAATGAAAATGGAGTGGCTCCAATGCAATGCAGGACTTACTCAAGTAGCATTATTAAAGGACTTCTGTCAAAGCTTAATGATTCAAACCTAGTGTCTCTTGCAGAGATTATGCCGCTAATGAAATAATCTCCTGACTTGTAGTGATTGTCTGGGTCCACTTCACCCTGCTCCAGAGTCAGGAGACATTTGGCTTTGTGTATCCCAGAGGCTCCCCTCAGCCAGAGAAGCAGAATAAGCTGAAGCAGTAGCAACATGATTTGAGCCTTCTCTGTGCCACCTGTTTTTTTTTAAACAAAATATGAGATGAGGAAAACAGAACACTTCCAGGAAAGTGGCTTCAAATGCTGTCAGAGCCCAGCCAAGAGACATAAACACAGTATTTGCTTGTCCTGAAATCAGCCCCAGATTCTTTTTCTGTCTCCAGAGTCATTTATGCATCTAGTATTTCTGATATAGACTCCTCTCAACTTTGCCTATGAGTTTTATATAGATGTCAAATCAATTTTTGACTTGTTTGTGTAAAATTTTCTGAAAGTTTGCAGAAACATCTCCAGGGTCCTAATCTAGTCAACAAAAATCACTATAATTTGGATAATTACAAAGAAGAGAACTATCTGAACTCTGAATGAGTCAATAGGAGGTGCCCAAAGGGAGAACTCAAAGTTGTGGTCCCAAACCTGGAAAAGGGGCCAGTGAAGGAAACTGGAGAATTTTGTCCCAAAGTTTTATATGTATATGTATGATATATATACATACATATCTATATACATATCGATACATTTCTAAAATTTGGATTGCTAGCAAAGAATTAAGGGAGAACTGGAATAGCTATTTCGAACTCTTTAGCTCTTTTCAACCAGACATACCCTTCTGAGATTCTCCCTTAATTCTTTGCTAGCAATCCAAATTTTAGAAATGTATATGATGTCACAGTTGTGACTGCTGCCTGTGGATGGCTCTAGTTTGAGCTGATACAAGGCAAAAGATTTCTCTCTCCCATATTTGGGCAACAGGGTGTAACATACAGCATTCTAGATAACTCCTCCCCTGTTTCTTCCCTCCCTAACACAGCTGGCAAAAGTGAGACAGAACCTGTGGCCTAGAGGTTAATACATCTGCCTAACATGCAGACAGCCCAGGTTCGAATCTCAGAAGGGTATGTCTGGTTGAAAAGAGCTAAAGAGTTCGAAATAGCTATTCCAGTTCTCCCTTAATTCTTTGCTAGCAATCCAAATTTTAGAAATGTATATGATGTCACAGTTGTGACTGCTGCCTGTGGATGGCTCTAGTTTGAGCTGATACAAGGCAAAAGATTTCTCTCTCCCATATTTGGGCAACAGGGTGTAACATACAGCATTCTAGATATCTATATATACATATACATAATGTGTTTTCTGAGGTTTTTGTGGGTGTTTGTATATAGGTCTTTGGTTATTTGGGTTTTCTCCCACATAAAATTGGAAGTGTCTTGCCCCACCACATACATCGGACAAACCAACAGAAGAATAAGTGCACGCATTGAAGAATACAAGAATTCAGTCAAAAAAGAGGAACCAATTTCTTCCCTGGTCCAACACCTTAAAGCCACAGGACATGAAATTGACTTTAAAAAGACCAGAACTATCGCCAAAACTGAACACTTTAATAACACAATAATCAGAGAAGCCATCGAGATAGAAAAACGCCCACACAGCATGAATAAATGAGATGATCCTCCCGCCTACCAGCCATTTGGAAACACGCCCTTGACAAACGAGTCCCTAACACAAAGAATGACACCAGACCCACACTCACGAAAACCACACAGGATGTCACCACCACACATCCAAGCAAAAAGCAAACCCAACCCCACACCGATGATGAGGCACGACCACAAACCAGAAGCCAGGCCACAGCTGCATCATTAGTCACTTTAAACCCCTCCAATCCATACATGAAGCAAGCTGACATCCACCATGAAGATGAGGCATGACCACGAACGTGAAGCCAAACAACAGCAATGCAGCTCACCATCTCAAATTCCCCTGCAACTCAGACAAACCCAAGCACAACAAAGCCCCTACCCAAACAGAACATTCCCCCATCCAATCAGAGCACAGCCAACCCCCCATCCAATCAGAACACAGCCAAACCCCTAACCAGTCAGAACACGCATCCACCCAATCAGTTCATACCCCCACTGACAGTTAAAAGGAAGAAACAGCTATGATCACACATTGCTCCTAGAAGCACGAAGTCGAAAACACCAGCCTGAAGATGACGAATGGGACTTGTCGAAACGTCGCCAAGACACTTCCAATTTTACACGGGAGAAAACCTGAATAACCAAAGACCTACATATACATATGTATGTATACATACATATATATACACAGACACAGATATAAACACACACACATATACGTATGTATGTATATATATATGTATGTATATGTATATTTGTGTATGTATTTGTACATATATATATATAACTTTGTACACCATAGATGACCTCTTTCATCATGGGCACCATCAATTGTTGGGCTTCCTGAAGGCTTTCCTCCAACAATGTTATAAAAACCCTGGCTACTCAAAGCTGGTTCTTGCTCTTCTCCAGTAGCTTGTAGGCTACCATCCAAGCTGGAGGGTCCACTGTTGGTATCCATATCTGAGTCATATTGAGTTATTGCCATAAAGTGTTTCAGTGAGATTTTTATAGGGTAGTTCACCACTGCCTTCCCTAACCCTCCCCATTTTTCCAGGCTTAGGATCAACTGCGTTCCTCTCTTCTTTAACTTATTTTAGTAATTTAGTTGACCAGTTAGATATTCCAGATTATCCTCACCTAATTTGGTGGGAGATGTCTCCTTAGGCTGATGATGCTAAGTTCTTGAGTCCCAATACTGCAAAGAATCCAAATGCAGGTAAACTATGATATAAGTAAAATAAAAGCATTTTTATAGAACCCTCTTCCCCCAATTATTTCTGGCATATCAGTAAGATTCCCATTGCACGAGTCTCATGTTTCAAATACCTGGCTGTGGATTTTCAGGACTCACATAGGCTAAGAGCACAGGACAAATAGGATACCTTGACTGTTCAAAAGAGCTCAACTGCTATCTTGTCATTCTACTGGACAAGGATGGTAGAGACTATCTACCAGTTGGCCTTCAAGGAAAAGCATTGGCCCACTTGTTATATCTTCAGTTCTTTAAGCATTGAATGAGACAGAGTGTTGAAATAACTCAGAACAGAAACAGCCCTAAAGGCTGCTGCACAGCTATTTATACAGTGAGCCTCTAGGTGGCAACCAATAGGTTTAAAGTAACAGTTTCTTGCCCCAAAACTCATTATCAGCTTGGAGACAGCCAGTCTGGCTTTCAGTAACAGCAACTGTTAAACAATACAGCAATGTAGGTCAGACATGACAACCTCTGCAGATGGCGGCGATGTGGTCTGGTTTGCCACAGGCCCAGCATGTTGCAGTTCAGAATCGGCCTTCCCAGCTGGCTGCAGTCCCTTCTCCTGGTGTTTTCGTAGCTGGTCGACTTCGTAGTCTGAGTTGGTGTCTTCCATCCACTCGGCATCCTAGTGGTGGATGGCTTCGGTGCTTGGCACGCTTTTGGAGGGCTGCAGCGCTTTAACAGCCTCTCTGGTGGCTTCGTCCAGCATGATCTTCTTCAAGGCCTCTTGTAGCGAGAGAGTCTCCTTAGCGTACAGTTTTTGTTGGAGCTCTCAATTCCGGAGTTCGCAGACTAAGCAGTCTCGTAGTCTCTCCTCCAAATCTGCGAAATTGCAGAGTTGGGATGGTTGACAAAGAGCAGCAATGAATTCTATTGCAGACTCGCAGGGTTGTTGCTCCTGCTGCTCAAAAGCATGCCTCCACACTATAATGGATAACGTGGGCTCAAAGTGGTCTCGGGGCTTTTTTTTCAAGTCTGCGTAGGTGACTGACTCAAGCAGCGCCAGGGCAACCAGATTCTCTGCAATGTCAAAGATGGCAGGGCCGCACACACAGAGGAGTGTCGCGGCCTTCAATCCATCTTCGGCGACCTGGTTAGCACGGAGTAATTTTCAATGCGGGAGATGTAGGACGTCCATCTCTCCGGGTGAGTTACATCGAATTCTTCAAGCTTCCCGACCTTCGCCATGGTGGTTTGTTCTTCGTTCAATGCCTTGCACTGCTGGCTTTTGTGTAGGCCCTAGGATGGATCCTTAGGGTATAGTGGTCTGCAGCGTGGCTTGCTGGCAGACTGCGGGGGGGGGGGGAAACATAGTTCCTGTCAGGCTCTGTGCTGACCTCACCCCCTAGTGACTTCAAGCTCTCTCAATGAAGCAGCACATCCCACCTTCGTCGCTGTTATATCTTCGGTTCTTTAGGCTTTGAATGTGGCAGAGTGTTGAAACAGCAACACGTTTATTAACTCAGAACAGAAGCAGCCCTAAAGGCTGCTGCACAGCTATTTATACAGTTAGCCTCTAGGTGGCAACTAATAGGTTTAAAGTAACAGTTTCCCACCCCAAACCTCACTAACAGCTTGGAGTCAGCCAGTCTGGCTTTCAGTAACAGCAACTGTTAAACAATACAGCAATGTACAGTAGGTCAGACATTAAGCAAGTGATTTAAAACTGTTATAGCCAATACATTATATCACTCATCTATTGAAAGCAGACTCCAGTTCTAAGGCAGTGATTTAGAGGCAAAAATGTGATGCTAGCGCTTGATTAGGACAAAAATATACCTGGAAAATATGAAAGAGACATGGTGGGGCAGTGGAGAACAGCTGGCCCTTTAAAGAACATGGGCTGAAAGATGGTCACTTTACCAGGAAGACAATAATGGAAAAGAAAGTGGGAAGAATTTGGGGGTATCATTTGAGAGTATTGGCTGGAGTCCTAGATGAGGGGGTGAAGATGGCAAAGGTGGAAACAAAGTTGTTTGTCTGTGGCTAGAATTGTGTTAGGATTTTTTGTATTTTATCCTTTTAACGGTGTTCTTTGTATGATACTTTTTCTTCTTTTGGCACCTTTAGTAAAATTGGCTTTTGTCAAATAGGGTGTTGCAACCAGGGGTCATTTGCATGTGTATGATAGTCAGCTCATCTACTTTTGGGAAAAAGTCATTGAAAGAAAGAAACCATGTTCAAACAGACTTAGATTTTGTATTCATCCCCCGTTAGGCAATGGACTCCTTTCTTCACCCCCCCCTGCCCATCTGGGAAGTCTTATCTCTTTTGCAGCTATATTATGTTAATATAACTATCTCATTTCTTATCTTTTCCTTCCCTAGTGAGATGTCAATTTAAATTATTAATTAATTTATTTTACACTTTGATGATTATCTTGAGTCTTACATTCTTTATATGTTTATTTCCTTTGATTTTAACTAACCTTAATTGTCAAAATAAGCATACAAACTCAATAATAACTGCAATAAGGAATGAAATGTTATGAGCCTAAGAACCTATTTCATGATTAGATACCGACTTTTATCACTAAATGTTCCTTAGTGTTTAGATCTGGCCTGAAGATGATAATGTAGCACTTGGGGAAGAAGATGCAACATAGCAGTCCAGCACTCGAGGCCAAGATGGAGAAGACCTGCACAGCTACCGTGTATTTCCCTTTGGTGCTCAGGTAGGTGGGCAAGAAGGAGACCCAGACACTGCAGAAGACCAGCATGCTGAAGGTGATCAGCTTGGCTTCATTGAAGGCCCCAGGGAGGTTCCTGGCCAGGAAAGCCACTGTGAAGCAAATGGCAGCAAGGAAACCCATGTAGCTGAGAACAACATAAAACATGGTGACTGAGCCTTCACTGCATTGAAGGATGATCATTCCTGGCTGGGAGTGCAGGTCAGAATCAGGAAACGGAGGAGAAACTCCTAGCCAGATTACACAAATTATAATTTTTCCAGCAGAACCAGAAAGGATGATGGAGTTGGCCAAGCTCTTCCCCAACCATCTCCTCATCCTGTTCCCTGGTTTTGTGGCCAGGAAGGCCAGCACCACTGTGATTGTTTTGGCTAACACAGAAGACACGGCTACTGAGAAGACGATGCTGAACATTGTTTGTCGGAGAAGGCAGGTGGCTTTCCTTGGTTGGCCAATGAAGAAAAAGGAGGACAAGAAGCAAAACAAGAGTGAAACCAGGAGGATGAAGGAGAGGTCCCGGTTGTTGGCTTTGACAATGGGAGTTCCTAGGTATTTAAGGAATATGACTAAAACAAAGCCTGTTGTCAGAACCAAGAGTACAGCAAAGGAGACCAGGATGATACCCAGATATTCTTCATAGGACAGGAAGGTTATTCTTTTGGGGATACACTGGACTCGGTTCTCGGTTGGATATTGATCATCTGGGCACTTGGTACATTTTTCAGTATCTGAGAAAACAACAAGTAATATTATTTTGATAGTCTCTCCTTTCACATTCTAAGAAAGACCTTCTCTGGATGACAGCTGATACTGAGAGACAAGAAAGCCATAGTAATTGGTAAAGTGAAATATAGATATAGACATAGAAAGATATAAATTCTTTCTGACCGCCCATCTTAAACCAAATGTTACAGTCCCCTTTAATAAACTCCCAAGATATACAACTATAAACATGTCAACAACAACCAAAATAAAACCCAAAAGGGAAATAATACTGCATCCAGTTTTGGTCACCACGATGTAAAAAAGATATCAAGACTCTAGAAAGAGTACAGAGAAGAGCAACAAAGATGATTAGGGGACTGGAGGCTAAAACATATAAGGAACAGTTGCTGGAATTGGGCATGTCTAATTTAATGAAGAGAAGGACGAGGGGGGACATGATAGCAGTATTCCAATATCTCAGGGGTTGCCACAAAGAAGAGGGAGTCAAGCTATTTTTCAAAGCGCCTGAAGGCAGGACAAGAAGCAACGGGTGTAAACTAACCAAAGAGAGAAGCAACCTAGAACTAAGGAGAAACTTCCTGAAGTTAGAACAATTAACCAGTGGAACAACCTGCCTCCAGAAGCAGTGAATGCGGCAACACAGGAAGTTTTTAAGAAGAAACTGGGTAGCCATTTGTCTGAAATGGTATAGGGTTTCCTGCCTGAGCAGGGGGTTGGACTAGATGACCTCCAAAGTCCCTTCCAACTTTGTCGTCGTCATCATCATCATCATCATCATCATCATTATTGTCTCTGCAATGTCTTTAGCTTCTAAAAATGAGAAGATAAAGCAATATATTTCCATACTCTCTAGATGTGATGACAATTTTAAAGACTGACTGGGTTCCAGATAGATATTAATGGATATTATGTAGATTGTTTTTTTTTAAATTAATTTTCCTTTTCCCCTCCTTTATGTTATCTCTGGTTCTTTTTAATCCTAAAAGGGTATGAAAGACTTCTTTCCTTTCACAAACACAACCGTATTCCTTTTTTGTTCATGTGGTGATTGTTTTGCATTTCACTATATAATAGGCAAGAACACTGAAAGATAGGAGAAGGGGGAAGACCCAGTAGCAATGTGTACCAAGAAATCCATTATCAGGGCTGTGTTAAACTTTATACTGTTGAATTGGTCTATTAACAATTGTTGTGTTTTACCTCTTAATCCAGAACATGGATAATTAGCGCAATATCTCCAATAATGGAAAATTTGTTCTACATCCCTTCTCTCACACTGATATCCATTTGATGGGCATTATGGTGACTTTCGGTGAAGATGGCCAACTGACAATATGCTTAGAGAAGGCTCCCTTGGGCTCTCTGAAAGGGTTTTCTCCGGACTGTCATTTTTTTCAACTTAGGAACCGGCATTCCTTTAGTTTATATGACATTTCTGAGTTAGACAGAGTCCTAGAAACACCCCACACAAAATCCTCCACACAGCAGCGGTCTGCAAGTAGCTTCAGGAGCTGTGCTTTGGAATGATCTGGTGAGCTGTTCAGCTGCTGGGTGCAGCTGCAATCACTTTGTTGTTCAAAAGGCAGCCATTTTGGAATTTATTTTTCAAATTGACTGTAAGAGGTGCCTTTCATTTCTTAATCACTTTTAGGACCCTTATCTTTATTAAGTTAAAAGAGGATCTCTTCAGCCACCACCTCTATGATCTTAATAAATATTGATTGGTTGACTGACTGACTGATTGATTGATTGATTGATATAACTTTTGGCCTGTAAGATAAAATTGGTTTGGATGAGCAAAACCCATTGGCCTGAAACCATTCCTCAAGAATTTAGATAATAAACATGAAAGGAAAGTTCCAAATTGACAAGTATAAAAGATACTTCCTTAGCAGAATTCATCTTGCTCAATCCAGCATGTTTCTTCTATCTCTTCCTGTCTTTTTCTTCAAGATCTTTTTCTTAGTCCTCCCATTAAGGAATAAATGGGACACGTTGAAAATAACAATGAAGAATAATAAAAATGTTGGGATGGTTTATATAAGAGAAATGTTTTCTCTGTTTTTTTCCTTTTCTTTTTTTAATATATGAGAAATGTAAAACTGTTGGGATGGCTTGTATGAGAAAAAAGACTTATATACTTAAGTGTAACTAATTTTGAGAAAATCTTAACTAGTAAGAATGTTTTGAATATTGTGGGGAAAACAAATTTAAATAAGAATTTTGTAAACAGGATCTATGATGAGGCAATCAAGATGATCAATTAGAAAAGAAGCTTTATATTGATGGGGTTATTATTTGCAGAAACATGAGAAAAATGTCTACATTTAATTGTCATTTATTCAAATAATAAGAACTGTGTTAATTTAAGGTTGGCAAAAGAGAATATTACTGGAAGAAGAGAAAATGAAGCAAAACCATTATATGGACTATAGAATGATAGAAATTGTTATTGATTGTTTTTTAGATATAAACCCAGACAACATGCTGTTTATCAAATATTAGGGTGATTATGTTAAAAATCAATAAAACAAATTTAAAAAAGAAAAGAAAATAACAATGAGGAATAAAACAATCCAGTTCACATGTGTCTGTTTACATGCACTTTGATAAAATGCTCTGGTTGAATCCAGTGCCCTCTTCTCTGGTGTCACACACCTTCCTGAGTAGAGATGGTCCCCTCTGGACAAGGAACACAATCATAGCAGCAAACTGGTTCTTCTTCCCGAGCCCGTTTCACAAATCCAGGATGACAATTGTCCACACATTTGGACTGAGGCAGAGACTAAGCAGAAAAACAGAATTCCTTCCAAAATATCTGCTAAATTTTTACGTAAAATAAAACGAGACTGATTAAGAAAGAAAAGTCTGAGAAGGAGGATAAGGAAAGATTTCTTCTGGATTAAATAAAATATTGCAAAGCCACTCCCCATTAAAAATAGTCCAAAACTTTCGCTTAAAGTGTCAAACTTAGCAGAAATGGCTGAGATTTCTGTTTATTTGAAGGATCATTCACAAGAAAGGTACATTTCGGTTTGGAGAAGACAAATAGATTATAATCAGAATAAATATGGG
Source organism: Crotalus tigris (assembly GCF_016545835.1). NCBI lineage: Eukaryota > Metazoa > Chordata > Lepidosauria > Squamata > Viperidae > Crotalus > Crotalus tigris. The sequence goes on from NW_024096838.1 coordinate 517,974, forward strand.
ACTAAAAAGTTCCACTTAGTTTATGAGTAAATTTTAGAATATTATTATTATTAATAGCTTATTATAGTGGAATTTTTAGTTTTAATTATATGATATTATTATTATTCTTAGTAGTAGTATTGTTTAACAATTTGGATAATAACTAGTTTAATAATTAGGATATTATGTTTGTTTATGTTTTTATTAGTATTATGTTTACTTTTAATTTGTTTATATTTATGCTAAAGGGGAGTTAAAGCGCATTATGGACTTGGTTATTTATATAATTGGTTAATGATAGTTAGACTATGATTATTATAATTGTAACCCTGTACTGAGCTCTGGGAAGTGGGGGAGGGAGAGGGGTTTTTTAGGATGGGTTGGTTTAGGGGTTTATATTGTAACTTTTATATTTTCAGTTCATACAGTGGCCATGCTGGTGAAATAAAACTAAACATTACTGCCTAGTTTCTAGAATTATAGTGAGGATGAGTGGAGATGAAGTCATGAGAACATGTCCCTTAAAATGGGTAAGTTAGATAACTTTTGATGCAGCACATGGGACATGAATATGAACCTTGGGTGGGAAAGGGATATTTCTAAGGCCCAGTTAAGTATTCATGACAAGATCCTTTCTGTCAAAGAATTACAGTTTTGTTGTTAGTCATTAGTTGTGTCCAATTCTTTGACACCCCAAGAACCACTGCACTCCAGGACACTCTGTCATCCATTGTTTCCCAGATTTACTACAATTAGGGGACATAGAAAGACAGGTCCACATTTCTTTATTGCCTTTCATTATAAATTGACTGTCATTATTTCAAGCATCAAAAAAGGACTTTTTTTTGGGGGGGGGGAGTCAAAGTCATTTTCAGCCCTTAATTTTTCTAAATTAAGACTTTGTCTCACATCAGACAAGTCATTGTGATTCCGTTTTAACTGAACACTTTGGATCACTTTCCTTGCAACAGGAGGCCTATTGCTCTATCCCCATGGGGTGAAACGGAGGCGTGGATAACTCTGGTCAGATATGGACTCTTTAAAAATACCTGAGCCTGCTCTTTCAGGGGTCACTAACACCAACCATACAGACATAAAAAAGTTGCCAATATGTTCAACTACCTTGTTGAGCAACTTTAGCCGTGAAAGAGCATCTTGGCTGATAATGAGCCTCTGCCTTTCAAAACTCCCCAGTTGCTCTTCTATGGCATCCTCCCTGAGGAAAAGCAACCAAGTTATGATATTCAGATCTGCTGCTACATTTCCACTTTGGTCCAAGTACAGCTTCTCCCAGGAAAGATTGCAAAACTCGTTCTTCTCCAGAAAGGGATGGAACTAGAATGGAAACATCCGGGAATTTTGAAAGCAACTTGGAACAACTAAAAGGGGGACCAATTTTAAAACTGAGCCAGCGAACAAGAGATGTTCAGTCTCCCTTTCGTTATTTGCCTAAATAAGCAATAGCACTTAGACTTATATATCACTTCACAGTGCTTTTACAGCCCTGTCTAAGTGGTTCACAGAGCCAGCTTATTTTCCCCAACAATCTGGGTCTCCATTTTACCAACTTTGGAAGGGTGGAAGGCTGAGTCAAACTTGAACGGGTCAGGATCGAACTCCTGGCAGTGAACAGTGAGTTAGCCTGCAATACTGCATTCTAACCACTGTGCCACCATGGCTAAATGCAAAGACTGAGCCGCCATTAGTCTGAAAAGTTTTAACTGGTTTCCTCAATGAGGAAGAGTTGGGCTAAAGGCTCCCAGGTTCGCCTGAAATTTATGAATATAAAATTTTATTTATTTATTTATTTATTTATTAAAATTTAGAGACCGCCCCACTCCCACAGGACTCCGGGCGGCTAACAAATAAAAACACAACATAACTTAAAATTCTATAACCTAATAAATAATAATAATAGTAGTAGTAGTAGTAATAATAATAATAGTAAAGTTGGAAGGGATCTTGGAGGTCATCTAGTCCAACCCCCTGCTTAGGCAGGAAACCCTATACCATTTCAGACAAATGGCTGTCCAGTTTCTTCTTAAAAACTTCCAGTGTTGGAGCATTCACTGCTTCTGGAGGCAGGTTGTTCCACGGGTTAATTGTTCTAACTGTCAGGAAGTTTCTCCTTAGTTCTAGGTTGCTTCTCTCCTTGATTAGTTTCCACCTGTTGCTTCTTGTCCTTCAGGCACCTTGGAAAACAGCTTGACTCTCTCTTCTTTGGGGCAGCCCCTCAAATATTGGAAGATTGCTATCATGTCCCCCCTCATCCTTCTCTTTGTTAAACTAGACATATCCAATTCCAGCAACCGTTTCTTATATGTTTTAGCCTCCAGTCCCCTAATCATCTTTGTTGCTCTTCTCTGTACTCTTTCTAGAGTCTCAGCACCTTTTTTGCATCGCGGTGACCAACTGGATGCAGTATTGCAAGTGTGGCCTTAGCAAGGCATTGTAAAGTGGTATTAACACTTCACGTGATCTTGATTCTATCCCTCTGTTAATGCAGCCTAACACTGTGTTGGCCTTTTTGGCAATTACAAACCCATAAGTACAGGAATTTATAATAATGTTATAATGAACACTTACAATAGTGTTTAATATCAAAATATAATTATCACAGTGCCTGCTCTTTGGACCATAATCCTCTGAGCTAAATCTGGCCGCATCTTGGCCAACACTGTTGGTCTTTTGTAGAACAAGGAAGTTCTACATCAGCATTGGATTTTTTTTCTAAGTAGGAGCTAAGTTTGATGGATCCTTATCAGGACCCCATACCTGCCATGATTGTAGCCTTGGAGCTTCCAGTCTCTCTATCTCCTCCTTTTTTGCCCTCCTAGATGTTGAGGAATATGCAGCGTTCAAGACATGGGCCAGAGTCTTAACAACACTGTAAAAACGGTGGTCAATTTGGATCTGAATACCGTTGCTCTTCTCCTGCATATCCAGTGGTGCTCTCTGGGTGCATCGTCTCCGGCCCTTGACTGAAAGAACATGCTTTAAAAAAGAACAATGAAAAGAGTGATCTTGAAATTTGGAATCCCAAAAAAGACTGGGTTGAAAGGCGTCATCCTTTGGCCGTTTTTTTTCCTGAAAAGCAAAGCTCCAAATACTATGGATATATTTGAAAAGTGTGTGCCTTGACATTTTCAACTTCTCCACGATTGTGGTGATCCAGACTTTCCCTTCAATGGGTCCTGGCAAACCTTCAAGTGTTAAATGGATATGCTGAATTCTATCAAAAAAGGAAACAAACTCTATGAAGTGAACAAAGACGTTGACTTGTCTCCACTTAGAGATGGCATTTCTGAGAGGTTCTGTAGGTTTTGTCATTGAGAACTGTTGTGAGATAACAGCACAAATTCCATTTCTGACAAGCATAGGAGTGAAACTTCTCATGAAATTCTCTCCCTCCTCTGTGTCCGGTGGAAAGAGACCAATCAAAGTCCATCTGAAATGGAGGAGTAGTTGGACAATTCCTGGGTACTGGATCCCATTTTGGGGGACCATCTGATGGAAAAAAGGGATTTGACTTTTATCACACAGAGCCTCTGAAACAATTCCATAACTGATCTGAAAAAACAGCAAAGATTGGTGTATTATATTTAAGTCAGAGCAAGTCCAAAATGTAAGCTTTTAAAATGTCCAGTGTTGTTCTCATGAACATATTAGACTAATTTATTGCTATTAGCCATTAGGCCATATCAAATTAAGGAATATAAAAGGCAGGAAATTAACAAGACTGAATTTAATCTTGTATTTAATCTGGGGTCTAAAATATTGACATCTCCCTTTTCTTATAAAATTGACATTCCGATAATAGATGTGTATGTCTTCAATCTCTAGAGCACTGCAAATGCATATCAGTTCATTTTTATTTTTTACCTTGCAATTTTAATTTTTATTTAATATATAACATGCAAACAAAAATAGAAATAGGAAATTAAGGGAGGGAAAAGGAGAGGGGAGGAGAAGGTGTGGGGGACAAGGGAAAGATGGAAAATAAAGATATTGACTTCTGATTCTTTTTAACATAGTACAAGATAAAAGCACTCCAGCTTCAGCCTTTTGTTTTTACACATTAATATATAACTATCCATTTCTATAATGACAAATCTAATTGACAAAATCAACGTTTCATTTTTTTTTACCACAAGCACAAATCCAGAATGGTATCCAAATGAAAAACATACTCAAATACATTCTCCTCTTTGAATAGGATGATCAATTTAACCATTCCTGTTTTATCTTCCTTGCTCTGGAAATAGTATGTATTTCTATTTGAACTTAATAATCTTTGTAACCTATCACCATTTTTATTAACAAAGTTAACTGTATACTTTCAAATTATTCAATCTTTTTTTCTTTTCCACTCTTTTTTAAAAAAAAATTGCTAAACTTTCTGTAAATACTTTTCTAGAATCAAAACTTTCTGATAAACCAGGTCATTTTTAGAGACCTGCTTAAATGTTCCATATTTAATGTTGTGTCCAGCTTCTCAAGTCTTGCTTGATTAAATGTTTAGGCCTCCTCCCCACTGTGGATCCCAATCCCTAGCCATGACATTGGCCATGGTGAAAAGCAGGTCATGAATTCCATAGAAAATATATAATTGACTCTATTACCCACCCACCACTACCCTGCTTACTTTACCAAATAAACACACACACAAACCTGTGGGACTTTGTAGGTGCCCACTAATGTTGACATCTGAACGGAGATGTCATCAAGAGCTCCATCAAGAAAAGTCAAAAGATTGTCCTTCTTTCCACAGCTATAGTTGGGAACATTAGCTTCTCCAGTTGAGAGCATGTCCAGCAAGGCATCTGAAGTGCCAAGTGTGTTCATATAATTGTCATGGATATTGTAGCCAAGTGTGAGATTGTACAAAAGCTGAGAATTCTTGTTGATTTGTTGAATGGCAAAAATGAAGCGTAGGATTCTTGCTGGATCAGTAAATAAACTGCTATAAAAATGGTCATGATAATATCATCTCTTGCCCAAAACAAGAAGCAAATTTATATTCACCCATTACTGCTTAATTTTTATGATTGTTGAGAAAGTGGGATGGAGATTTAATATTCACAATTATATCATTACTTTTACTAGTGCTCATTTTCAATTTGTGTCATAACCAAGTTTCAAAATCATTCAATCATGAAAACAGAATCACTATCAAAGTGAAATTTTCATAAGTGACCCAGAAAAGCAATTCTAAAGATAGGCTTCCTACTAGGCTTGGGCACTGAATATTAAAGAGTAGTTATAAAAATAGGGAAATGGGTTGGCCAGAGGAAACTATAAACTTTTCAATAAGCCAGTTAAGAATAGAATAGAATAGAATAGAATGGAACAGAATGGAACAGAATAGAAGAATAACTTTATTGTGACTTTAAATGTACACTAATCAGCATACAATAAAATGAGATTTCGTTGTATAAGGGTTTCACAGGGTAACCATCTCCAATATACACCGCATAAAGATGACAAAAATAATAATTATGCATATATCCACACACACACATATATGACCCAGAGAAACAATACCGTCTAGTTCAGAAGTATACATATACATGGCTATAAAAATGAATCTTCTGAGTTTATCAGATGGATGGCAAAAAGAACAAAGCTGTTACAGAACCTAGTAGTTCTGTTATAAATACTTCAAAACCAAATGGATGGCAAAAAGAACAAAGCTGTTACAGAATCTAATAGTTCTGTTATAAATACTTCAAAACCTCCTCACAGAGGGGAGTAAACAGAAACAGACTGTGAAGTGGGTGTGTGGGGTCTCTAATAATAGAATAGAATAGAATAGAATAGAATAGAATAGAATAGAATAGAATAGAATGCTTCAAGCTCTAAGCGTTTAGCACTTATAAGCAGGTGTGATTAACTCAGAATTGTACAGAGAGGGAAAAATAATTTGGATTTGGGGTGGGGTGGGTTGCCCCATCTTTGAAATTGGGTCCCTTAAAATAAGACATAAGAAGAAGCCATGGAAATCCAAATGATTCAAGAAATTAGACAATATAGCAGTAACTGAAAGAAGAGTGTTAGGACTGCAAATGGAGGAAATGCAACTCCATCACACTAAATGACTTACAAGGGAGATTGATTATAAGGAGCTGTGTTGAAAGACACTGTTATAGGGGGCATTACTGTGGCAGAGGAGACTACACTAATGAGATGGTCTCCTAGCCTGTAATAGCTCCATTGTTTTTTTCCATCCTGCTGCTGCAAATTCAGCGGGCACTTCGTTCTAAGCTTCCCAGAGACTGGCTGAGACAACAGCAGCAGCAGAAGCAGGAGGAGAAGGTCCATAATTCACGCAGCTGAGTCAATCCCCTTTTTGTTTCTAAATGAGAACAAGAGTTCGAAGAATTCAAAGCACTCTCAAAAAATGGAAATGAAAGTGACTTTCTTGATTGAGAGATAAAAGAACTTCACCTGGAAAGGAGAGAAAGGTACGTTCAAGGGCACAGTCCTTGAATGTCCCAAATTTTGCACCACACAGAATGTGACCTGAGACATTTATCTTTTCCTGATGCAAGATCCCTTGCATGTTGCTTCAGTTTGAAGTTTACATCAAAGACAGTCTCTGGAGAACTATCAGAAGACACCTCAAAGACCAGGATTTTAATAATTACTGTAAGAAGCAACATCTCTGGGAATTCTGAACTACTTCTGGGCCTCCATGTGCAGAGGAGAAGTTGGAGAAAAGCATGTTAATGAAAAATCACAGATACACCCTAGATGGCATTGGTCAAAGGTGATTGGAATGGACTGGAATAGAATGGAATAGAATAGAATAGAATAATAAGTTTATTGTCACTATAAATGTACATTAATGAGCATAGATTAAAATTAGATTTCATTGCATACAGTTCTCAAAGGGTAACCACCTCTAATATATACTGCATAAACATAACAAAAAATAAATAAAATAAATTATGCATATACCCCCCCACAAACATATGTGTCCCAGAGAAACAACACAGTCTTGTTCGGATGTATACATATACATTGCAGAAAAACGAATCTTGTGAGATTCCCAGATGGATGCCATAGGGAACCAAGCTTTTTACAAAATCTGGTAGTCCTTCTAGAAATACTTTGAAACCTCATCCTAAATGGGAGCGACAGAAACAGACCATGAAGTGGGTGTGCAGGGTCTCTAATAATGCTTGGAAGTCTAAACACATATGAGCGCTTATAAGCAGTGTCCTAAATAATGGGAAGCGAGTTTCCTATAATCTCGGCTGTCCTTACCACTCTCTGTATGGTTGTGGTCCTTCCTGTCAGGACATATCTAGAAAGTGATGCTGAAGGAAGATAGTTTGACACCCAGAAAACTGGGTGCTGTCCTTTGATGTAGTCTCTCGTCTCCAGAGATTCCTGTGGAAGGTCACCCAGAACTATAGAGTTTGGTGCCATCCTAGACTGATGACACTTACCGTACTTTCCGGTGTATAAGACGACTTTTGAAAGCGTTGAAATCGGCGCCGAAGTCGGGGGGCGTCTTATACGCTGAGTCATCTTATACGCCAGAAATAACGCTAGTTTCCTGCATATAAGATGACTTTCTAGGCATGCGACTCGGCGCCGAAGTCGGGGGTCATCTTAAACGTCGGGTTGCCTTATACGCTGGAAAATACGGTAATTCGAGTGCTGCTTGTCTTCTAATTCCAAGGAAGAAATCTGTAACCTTGAACCCTTCCTAATGTTAAGACTAGGGCCTATTTGTGATTTAGAATAGACTAGAACTGGAAGGGACCTTGGAGGTCTTCTAGTTCAGCCCTATACCAGAACCTATACCATCTCAGACAAGTGACTGTCTAGCCTCTTCTTGTGGAGCACCCGCAATTTCTGGAGGCAAGCTGTTCCACTGGTTGATTGACCTCACTGTCAGGAAGTTTCTCCTGAATTCCAGGTTGCTTCTCTCTTTGTTTAATTTCCAACCATTGTTTCTTGTCCTGCCTTCTGATGGTTTGGTGAATAACATGACCCCCTCTTCTTTGTGGTAGCCCCTCAACTACTGGAATACTGCTATCATGTCTCCCCTCTTTTTTCTTTTCTTTAGACTAGCCAAACCCAAGTCCTATAGCTGTTCTTCATAAGTTTTAGTCTCCAGGCCTTTGATCATCTTAGTTGCTCTTCTCTGAATTTTTTCCCAAGGTTTCAACATCTTTTTTGTGATATGGTGACCAAAATTGGCTGCAGTATTCCAGGTGTGGGCTTACTAGGGTTTTATAAAGTGGTGGTAATACTTCACGTGATCTTGATTCTATGCCTCTGTTTATACAACCCAGGATTGTATTAGCTTTTTTGGCTGCTGCTGTACAACTGCTGGCTCATAGTCAAGTGATCATCCACTAGGACTCCATTTACTTTTCCATTAGATCTCCATATTTTAATCCCAAATTGGAAGTGATTTTAACGTTGCTTGTGCGAAAGAGGAATTTCATTTCCCCTCTGTTCTAAAAATATCAATGGGGGAATATTTCAGACTAAGGGACAGGAAATTGACAGTCAGACAACCTCAAAGATGCTTTTTGAAGAGGCAACTGGACTTTTTTTTGTTTTTGTTTGAAGACATTTTGCTTCTCATCCAAGAAGCTTCTTCAGCTCTGAGAGAAGCAAAATGTCTTCAGAGAAAAAAAGAAAGTCTAGTTGCCTCTTGAAAATGCACCTTTGGTCGAACTATGACCTGGATGACTGATTATCTCCATAAAGGACAATCAGACAACTGTATCATTGGGTAAATATGGAATAAATTATTGGGTGGATAAATGTTTTTTTTCCTTTACATTCACCCTTGTAAGATCCTGAGAACCTTTATACTTTGAAGTGTCTTTGTTTATTAAACAAACAGTGGACTGTGAGGTCTGTAGCTAAGATGGTAGCAATGTCCACAGCATGGTCGATGGTGAGACCCGATTTCTTGCCACATCAATCCAGAATATGATTTGGGGCAACTTGGTGGCCCTTTTGTTTGTTGGGTAGATGGTCTTCACATTCCTTTGACATTCCCATCTCTGAGGATGTTTCTGACCTTCCCTTCTTAAGCCTTCCAGGTGCTTTGAAGATGCAATTGGGAATCCCTGTGTTCCTGGTTTATCATAGTTGATTGTTGAGGGATTCTGTTTCATATCTGGAGGGGGGGTATGTTGATATGTACATCCTGGTTTAGAAGGGAGAACTTCCAGTGAGTGGGGGCGGGGAGTTGAGGAAATAGGTAGGTCCATCCTGACAGTGAGGGACATCTCTCTCTCGTCCATTACTTGAAAGTAGTCTTACTCTAATTATCAACTCTAGTTTCTCACATGAAAATCTGATTAGTTAATAATAGCTTTCCATACACCCTGCCCACTGAGTGTTCATGCCGGCCAATCACATTTCTTTGGTTTGTTATGAGAACGGTCCACTTCTTCATCAAACACCTATTTTTGTGACCTTGGTTCTCACGGTCTATAGATGGCTTGTTAAAAATACTATTTCTTTCCCAAACTTCTCTTCTTCCCTGTTTCTATGGCAAGTTGAGTAGAGACAGAAGTTAGCAAGCATCTTAGCAATTCAATTCTGATAGCCCCATTACCAGATTTTTGGTGGCTGTGGGTTCTGGCTGTTGCTTTCGAATGCTATGTTGATGTATAAGAAAGATGCCCTGATCATGAAGTTATCTGTCATGGCTCACTGAAGCCTGGTTGTTCCCAGAGTGGAAGAATTCTCTTCTTGGTTTGAAACGTGGTCACCCTGATTTGTCGTTTCACCCCAGGCAAGAGCTCCAGAAGTGGGGGTTCAAACCTCTTAGAATCTCTACCATCCAAATTGTTGGAGGCGAGGTCTTTTGGTGGAAGTTGAACATAAAGAAACTTTGCTGCTGGTGGAATTGCTCTCCCTGATGTACAAAGGAAAGAAAAAATATTATGGAGCACTGCAAAAAATGAATTTAATCATTTACTACAAAGAGGAATCTGAAAAAAAGAACTGACCAAGGTTGGGGAAGAGGGAACAGGTTTTGCAACAGGCAAACTGTGCACTCTGGAGAAAAAGCCAGGGCTTCAGGATCAAATCCTATCAAAACTGAAGAAATTACTTTACAATCAGGTAAATTTTGGATCTGTTTTTTTTTCTGAACACCAACAGAGTAAAAACTGGTAGATCCAGGGAGTTGGGCAGCATATATAAGATACAGAACAGACCTTGGAGGTCTTCTAGTGTCCATCCCCCTGCTCAAGCAGGACACCTATAACATTCCAGGCAAATGGATGTCCAACCATTTCTTATCAATCTCCAATGAGGAAGCAGCCATGACTTTTAGAGGCAAGCAATTCCACAGGTTAATTATTCTCACTGTCAGGAAATTACTTCTCAGTTCTAGATTGCTTCTTTCCTTGGTTAGTTTCCATCCATTACTTCCTATCCTGCCTTCAGGCACTTTGGAGAATAGCCTGACTCCTCTTCTTTGTGGCAACTCCTGAGATATTGGAACACTACTATCCTGTCACCCCTAGTCCTTTTTTTCATTAAACTAGACATACCCATTTCCAGCAACCGTTCCTTATATGTTTTAGCCTCCAGTCCCCTAATTACCTTTGTTGCTCTTCTCTGTACTCTTTCAAAAGTCTCGACATCTTTTTTACATCGTGGTGACCAAAACTGGATATGGTATTCCAAGTGTGTCCTTACCAATGCATTGTGAAGTCTTCTTATGTCTTATTTTAAGAGACCCAAATCCGAAGATGGGAAAAAACCCCACCCCACAGTCCAAGGAAAGAAAGCAACTGAACAGTACATCTCTGAGGAACATGAGAATCCTTTTGATTCTTCTGGAGAATGAATGAGAAAAATGATGATGATATTTCAAGGCAAGGTTGTTGATTTGGTCAACCCAAGCAACTTCCTGCTTCCCCTTCCCTCTACCCCTACACAGACACATACACACAAACACACACACACAAATACACACACAGAGATATGCTAAATTTTGAATTCTGATTCAATAATTGAATTTCTAGGAGTCTCAAGAATCTTGAAAGGGATGAGATAATAGAGACACAGGGAAAGGTTGCTGGAACAGTCATAGTTTTGATTCTCAAATGAACTCAACTAGCTAAAGCATTCCTTTTTCCTAACTCCAAACATAAATGTTCAGTGGAAGGCTGGACAAGATAGCCAGAGAAAGATAAACTGCATACTCTCCCCTAGGAAGAGATTGAAAGAAACTTGTCCCTAATAACAACCTCATTAACTGCACAGTGTGGACTATGGCATGTGCCTTAAATGTTGCATATTCATCCTGAACCAAGAAGGGAAAGAGGAAGGCTGAATACCTTTTAGATGCTAAGAAGATACAGCCATGATGTAGCCAAGAAGGAAGATGCAGTCAAACACATGTGTTTTTGCTAAACTTGAGAATAAATGTAATGGCTTCTGTTTGTGAATAGAATCTCCTTGCAAACTTTCATTTTCAGAAGGTAAAAATAATTCCTCTGGGTCAGGCCAGCGTCATCTTCATTTCCTAGTGACCACCCATATACTTCTGGAATGTCCACAAGCAGAAGATGGACATGTATGAATTCTCTTTCTTCTGGCAGGTGTTTATGCCCAATCTTACCTCACTTATACCACACCCATGGGACATTCAATCATCCCATTCTGTAGGAATTCTTTTCTAAAAATCTAATTTATTTTAGATCTTCTCTTCTTCAACATCTATAATGTGAGACCCTGAGTCCAACACTTCAAAGAACCTTAATTGTAGATACACTAAAATAATAGCATTTTTGGAAGCCCCCAAATTATCTCTGGCATATCCATAAGATTCCCATTGCACAAGTGTCAAGTTTCAAATATCTGGGTGGAGTATCTCAAGTCTCACATAGAGTAAGGACAAAGGAAATATATGATGCCTTTACTACTCAAAAATGTTTTGTGGCTGTGTTGTGATTCTATTATTCAAGGATGAGGGACACTACCTTCCAGCTGCCCTTTAATCATTAATAGTTGGCTCTCTCATGTATGGAGAGCAGCTTGGATTAATATCTAGGCTTGGCCTGTCGGAGCATGTTGAATGATGAAATTCCTCACATTTCTACATTTCTTCTGGTTGTAAGTTGCTCCTTTGTATTCATGCCTGGCCTCAGAATGATAATGAAGCATTTGGGGATGAAGATGCAGACCAACAGACTGGCACTGGAAGCCAAGATGGAGAAGACCTGCACAGCCACCATGTATTTCCCTTTGATGCTCAGGTAGGTGGGCACAAAGGAGATCCAGACACTGCAGAAGACCAACATACTGAAAGTGATCAGCTTGGCTTCGTTGAAGGTCCCAGGCAGATTCCTTGCCAGGAAAGCCACCATGAAGCAGATGGCAGCCAGGAAGCCCAGATAGCAGAGGGAGATGTAGAACATGACAACAAACCCTTCATTGCATTGCAGGATAATTTCTTCTTCCTGGGAATAGAGATCAGTTTCAGGGAATGGAGGAGAAACTGTCAGCCAGATGGAGCAGATGATAATTTGGACTGCAGAACAAGAAAGTATGATGGAGTTGGCCAAGCTCTTCCTCAACCATCTTTTCACTCGGTTTCCTGGTTTTGTGGCCATAAAAGCTAGAACCACCATGATGGTTTTAGCCAAGAGAGATGAAATTCCAACTGAGAAGGTTATGCTAAAAACGGTTTGTCGGAGAAGGCAGGTGGCTTTTCTTGGTTGACCAATGAAGATAAAGGGAGACAAGAAGCAAAGCAGGAGGGAGACGAGGAAGATGTAGGAGAGATCCCGGTTGTTGGCTTTGACAATGGGAGTCTCTCGGTATTTAATGAATAGGATTAAAACAAAACCTGTGGTTAGGAACAGGAGTAGGGCAAAAGTGATGAGGATACTTCCCAGATGTTCTTTATAGGACAGGAAGATTATTCTTTTGGGGATACATTGGACTCTTTCCTCAGTTGGATACTGATCTTCTGGGCACTTGATGCATTTTTCAGTATCTGAGAAAACAGAAAGTAATATTATTTTTATAATCTGAAATGAAACCATTCCTCAAGTTTTAAAGGATTCAGATGTTCCTATTGAAAGGCAAAATGGAAGGACCCTTCAAAACAGACAAGTAGAAAAGAGCTTTCCTTTGAAAGAAGTAACCTTGCCCAATCCACGGTATCCTTTTCTATTTTGCTTTCTCATTCTTCAGGATATTTTTGTTATTCCTACCATTATGGATAGGGCATGTTGAAAATTAAATAGAATCAAATAGTCAAGCTTAGATTGTCTGTTTTAACATGCACATTGATCAAAATACTCTGCATGAATCCAATATCTTTTCCTCCTGAGTCACCCACCTTCCTGAGTGGAGAAGGTCCCCTCCGGACAAGGAACACAGTCATAGCAACAAACTGGCTCTCCTTCCTGAACCTGTTTGACAAATCCAGGATGACAATTTTCTACACATTGGGACTGAGGGAAAGACTAAGCAGAAAACAAAGGAACATCAATAAAAAACAGGACAAATCATTGAAGGAAAATGGTAGTCAACATAAACATTAACAAAATAGTCTCTGGACTTCACTTAGATAAATATAAATCTCTAAAAGTTGCAAACTATTGACATATTACATTGCAATATAGGGCCTTTCTTCTTAATAAAATCTGGAAGGATGGAATTGAGATTTCTTTTAGATTACATGTCAGATCTGCCATATTCAGCTCTGCACTTTGCTGGCATCCTGTCATAAATTGTACAGAGTACAGAGAAGAGCAAAAAAGATGATTAGGGGACTGGAGGCTAAAGCATATAAGGAACGGCTGCTGGAATTGGGTATCTCTAGTTTAATGAAGAGAAGGACGAGGGGGGACATGATAGCAGAGTTCCAATATCTCAGGGGCTACCACAAAGAAGAGGGAGTCAAGCTATTTTTCAAAGCGCCTAAAGGCAGGACAAGAAGCAACGGATGGAAACTAATCAAGGAGAGAAGCAACCTAGAACTAAGGAGAAACTTCCTGACAGAACAATTAACCAGAGGAACAACCTGCTTCTAGAAGCGATGAACGCTCCAACACTAGAAGTTTTTAAGAAGAGACTGGACAACCATTTGTCTGAAATGGTATAAGGTTTCCTGCCTGAGCAGGGAGTTAGACTAGATGATCTCCAAGATCCCTTCCAACTTTATTATTATTATTATTATTATTATTATTATTGTTGTTGTTGTTGTTGTTGTTGTTGTTGTTATTTTGTTGTTGTTATTGTTGTTGGGGGGGTGGAGGGGGGCAATTGGAATGTAGAGAGTAGAGATGAGAGGGAAGGGGAGGGGGGAGACAATTGACAGAAACCAGAACCAGCCTATTCCAGTCTTCAAGGACACGTAGCCTGGAAAAAGAATGGAAAATTGCACCAAATGGAGCCAAACATTTAAGCTGTTCCCAGAACACCTAAACGGCATGCCATTGAACACAGATGGACAGTTCATGGGAAGAGGGCTGGAGAAAGAGGGAACAATGTAACCTTTTGCATGAGAACTTCAGACCTAGCCTTACTTTTACTGCAACTACTAATCCTTAGTAAAAGAACCTATCACTTCAACCAAATGGAGTTGAGATTCTTACTTTCCTAGGCATCTAGTTGGAGCAGATCTGACACACTACATAGAACATTCCCGTTTGAAAGTAATCCAAAATTATCTCTCAGCTAAGGTGCAAAGAAAAATTTATTACACATTAGGGCTGTCAACCTTAGAGAAGATGTTCTTTGTTTCTTTTTATATTTATATCCTCAATTCATATGGCTGCCATGCTAAGGAACTCAGATTAAAACTGAGACCAAAACTGACTGTCTGTATTCTAGAACTGAAGTGAGATGAGATGGAGGTGAGGTGATGAAAACATGTCCCTCAGAAAAGGTAAGTCAGCATCTTTTGCTGCAGCTTATTGGCTCATTGGAATGATAAGTGGTCTCCTCCCCATATTCAATTCTTTGTGAAGGCCATCCACCTTGTTAACTAGGCTTAGCCCACTTAAAATGGGTTCTCGGAATTTGGAAAGCAGAGAAAAGATGTCAAGATTTCATCCACCTTGTTGAACAACTTTAGCCGTGAAAGAACATCTTGGTTGATGATAAGTCTCTGCCTTTGAAAACTCCCCAGTTGCAGTGTGATGGGATCTTCCTCAGGGACAACCACAATGCTCCGGATGTCCAGATCTGCTGCTATGTCTCCATTTGTGTCCAAATAACATTTCAATGTGGAAACATTGCAAAACTCATTCTTCTCCAGAAAGGGATGGAACTAGAATGGAAACACAGGAATTTTAAGAGCAGAAACTTTGGCTTCTTATCCCACCTGCTCTTTTCACATTTGAATGTTCTACAATTGCCTAACTTGCATATATTCTTAGTTGGGAGAACAGTATTTTCAGAAATGAAAACCAGGCATTTAGCCAACTTTGTCAGTCATATTTTTACAAAATATATGTTGACAAAATATCATTCACAAAATTTCTCAATCATCAGGAATATTCTAGAAAAAACAGACTCATAAACTCCTATGAGAAAGAATGGGTTTATACAGGCAGATCTTCTCCCAGGTAGACAGGGCAGGAATCATGAACAGATGAGTTAATTCAACTTTATTGTAAAGCTATATTAAGAGAATCTTGCAAGTACAAATTTCCCATTCTTGACAGCCTGAAAAGTTAGGGGAGGGTCCTTTCCACATTTTGTTCTATGCCTGTTATGCAACTGTGGACTCCACCCCTTTTCCTATTTGATCATTTCTAGGCAGCATCTCTTCCCCCTGGTTATTTTCACATATCATTATACTTCCTTAATAGATTGTGGGAATGCTGATGATATAACTCAGTTTCAACCAAGTATAGCAAACAGTTTCATGATGTGATGACTAGGAATTTAGTTAAGTGAGGACTGGATGATTTAGCAATACCACTTAGACTTACAATATATATCACTTCACAGTGCTTTACAACCCTCTCTATGCGGTTTACAAAGTCAGCATATTGCTCCCAACAATTTCGGTCCTCATTTTATTGACCTCAGAAGGATGGAAGGCTGAATCCACCTTGAGCCAGTGAGAATCGAACTTCTGGCAGTTGGCAGAAATAGCCTGCAATATTGCATTCTAACCACTGCACCACCACAGCTCTTTTTTATATGATAATATATGTAAACTGGGCACTGATTATAATAAATTAATAGTATTTTAATGATTTGGTAATAATTATGTAAATAATTTTATGATAATGTCATTAATAATTTGGATGAAAGGCAATTGAATGATATCAGTTAATAGCTGGTATCAACTTGGGTGTCTTAAATGTGTAACATAGAACCAGATATAAAATCTAGAATGTATCTTGTTGGTTCACCAAAATGGGCTAAAAAAAAAAGAGAGAGAAAGAAATTTAAGAGAGAGACAAATATAAAGTTTTCCACTAAAAGAAGAAAAAATGTAATGCAACAGAAGAAGCATGAGAGATACTAAACATGCTAATATTTGCAAGAATAATTTCAACAGAGTAGTTGATTGCAGTTTTAATGTGAGGGGACAGTGTGATGCTCATGGAAAGAAGACAAGTGCAACCATAGGAATCTCTGGAAATGAATGTTCTTGTTTTGATGAGACCCCAACTTATACCAGCTCCCCTTGCAAGCATCATTCTTGGAGAAGAAAGCTAGAACAGATTTAGGGAAGGGCAATGAAGCCAAGGAAGACATCTAAAGAGCTGTTCATAGCCTTGAGTAAAGAGAAATACAAGAGTCATGTTGGTCTATGGAATCTGACAGTCATAGGAAGTCTGGGAGCACCTTCTCCAACTAACACCATCTCTTGGTGGGAGAAGGGAGGATACAGCACTTTTCCAATAACTGAAAGATATTACCGAGAAGCTTGAGATTTGTTCACTGTTTCTCCTAGACCAGCGGTTCTCAACCTGTGGGTTGCGACCCCATTTGGGGTCGAACGACCATTTCACAGGGGTCGCCAAACAACGCAGTCTGCCATTTTTTCCCCCTTTTCCTTAGCTGTGCTACTCCCTTTCATTCTATTGGCTTTTGAAAGCCAATAGAATAGACTCTCTTGAATAGAGTCCAATTCTATTGGCTTTCAAAAGCCAATAGGAATTGTCCAGGCTGTCTCTGCCCTGCTGAGCCCGCCAAAAGTCCCATTCTGCAAACAGTGCTGCAGCAGTTGAGTAGTCCTCGACTTACGACCGGTTGAGTAGTCCTCGACTTACAACCGGTTGGGGGTCGTGGCATTAAAAAGGTTGAGAACCACTGTCCTAGACCTAGAGTGTCAGACATGGGAAAAAAAATGAGCTCAGTCACGAGAGAGGAGATTGTGTCTGAATGAAATAAAAAAACATCCTAAAAGGAGAAGCAGTTTTAGGGCTGAGCCAGGGAATCAGAGAGGTTCTGTTTCCACTTCACTTATTGTCTTAATTCAATTACTGAGCAGCCATCAGTCAGAAAAGCTTCAACAGGAATTCCTACAGAGAGGAGGCTCAGGCTAAATGGTCTCATTTAGGTGCCATTCAGATTTATGAATGTAGGACTTCCGGTTTTGCGCCTGTAGCACATGACCATGCAAGAGCAGACCTCCGCTCCCCACAGCTAGTTTCTTCCTGCTTGGGGGACCGCAGATGGGTCCGAAGCTGCCTCAGAGAGATGACTGTGAAGGAGGGGCAACCCCATTGATCATGAAGTGACAGTAATCGCTTCGTTTGATCTGGGGAAAGCCCTCCGAACCCGACAGGAGAAAGGCGAGTGTGAGATCAGCGTCTAGTCCAAGCTGCTTGCAGCCGAAGTCCCAGAGCACAAACCTAAACATAGGGGAATAGCGTGCTTGGAATTGGTGAGAGTACTGATCTTCTTTCTTCTATCTACTATCTAAATTCTTGAAAAGATCCCCAAAGCAAGAAAAGCTCCAGAAGTGGAGGGGACTATTTCCCTATTCCCTTACAGATGGAAGTGGCAAATTAATATTAAAGGAGGGAAGAAATATATTAAAATTTGATTGAAAATACTTCAGTCTGGACAAATATAGGAACTAAAAACTGTCAAGATTATACCCCAATTTTTTTTGATGGAATTATAAAAATATATAACAAAAATAACTTTTTGATTTAAAGAAAAGGTGAAAAAAGATATAACTGCTGACATCTAGTGGAGACTCAGAGAATAGAACACTAACAATTGGCAAAATGCTTAGAAACAAAGAAAAACTTGTTGCTTTGAATTGCAAATAACCTTGAAGACAGCTGGGAACAAAGGAAGAGCCATCTATAACATTAAAAAGTGTTTTTTAAATGGACTGTTGCTTAAATCTAAGAACTGTTTATGGAAAAGAAACCTTGGCTTTTTGGCTAATCTTTTAGAGGAGAATATGTAGGAAGGATTTAAAGTGGCTTAACATACTGAACTATAATTTGGACTGACTGATAAATTGACTTTTTAATTAAAACATTGATGAAAGATCATTTGAAGGGGGGAGACAACATGGATATTACATATGTATCAAAAAATGACAGGATGTCACATTCAATATTTTCTCCTGAAGGACGTAGCCTGGAAAATCAAGGGCCTCCAGAAGCAATATTTCAAGGCAAGATAAATAATTTCCAGGAGGAAATATATGTAAGGTTAGGACAAATACAAATGACAATAGATTCAAACCACGAGGAAATCTGAAACAACTTTGATGATTTAAACAAGCATATTTCCAATCTAAATTTACAATTAAAAAACACCCAGGAAATAACAACAAAGGCACAAATAAATCAGACAGCAGACTACAAATTAGAAGAGTATGATCAAATTGATGAAACAACAAAGGAAAAGAATTACAGTTTGACACAAACAGGAAAAAAATCTTCTGATATAACAAGAAAAATGGAATTATCAGGAGAACTATCAAAGTTTGGGAGACAGAAAGTATTTATCTTATTTACTCCATCTTTTGTATTCCCAACAACATTTGTAAAAATAAGGAACTGCTGGGTAAGCAGATTACATCAACTTGGAAAATTATTTGGCAAAAGAAGAAGACCAGAGACAGATACAAGAGATTTGACTTGCCCTACCAGATGGAGTATTATGTGAATAAACATTTGTTTGAATGTGGCTAAAAGAACAGAGAATTTTGAACACGAAGGGGCCTTATAACAAGAAGAATAAGAGATTTAAGTAATATCGTATGTTTTATAATATATGCAATGTTAAAATAGTAGGTTGATGTAACTTTTATTAATATATAAATGAAATATAAACTGATTAAAAAGGATGTTATATCTAGATAATATAAGACAGATAAAAAGTATAGTATTTTTATAATGCATGATATAAAATATTGGGAGGGTGCACCTAAACGGGAAAATTTTGCCAGTTAGATGACTAATATGAAAAAATTATGACGGATAAGAATTGGATTGAATATAAGGGAATTTAAGCAAACAAAAATTATAAAAATAGGATGTATGCTGAACTAATGAGATGATGGTTATGAGATTAATATAAACTGAAAAAATGTTATACATAGAGATTATTATTATTTGTATAAATATAAAAACTGCCTATATCTAATCATTTATACATTGAAAATATTAAGAATTATATTTTGGCTAAGGTTGAAGAAGGAGAATACAAATGGGAGAACAGAAGATCAAAGAAATTTATCATTAATTAATATATTAATTATGGAATTATCAAATTTAATTATTATTGATAGTTAATTAATTATCATTGTCCTTTTTTATTTGATGATCTCCAACTTTTTATTATTATTATTGTTGTTGTTGTTGTTGTTATTATTATTATTATTATTATTATTATTATTATTATTATTATTATTATTAACACGCTGTACACCAGGCACTGAAGATAGTTATAGTTAAAAACTAATAAAATATCCATAAAAAAGATTTATGAATGTAGAAGTCTGTGATGCTAATCACAAACTTATACATACAGGAATTTATTGAAAACACACAAATCTTTTTCTAAAATTACTAATGTTTAATATGGTGCCCTTTGTAACTTTATGCCCTGAGCTATTAGATTAGCCAAATCTGATGTTCTTTTGTAGCACAAGTAGGTTGAAAAGGTGATCCTCCTTCTCTGTTGGATTCCACCTATAAGGGAACTAAATTTGATGGATCCATATTGGGACCCCATACCTGCCATGGATGTAGCCTTGGGGCTCCTAATCTTTCTTCTCCCCCTTTTCTTCTCCTCTTGGATCTGGAGGAATATGCAGCCTTTAAGGCGTGGGCTAGAGTCTTTATGACACTATAAAAATGGCGGTAAGCGGTGATCTTGATCATGTTCCTTTTCTGTTGGATCTTCAGTGGTGCTTTCTGGGTGCATCTTCTTCGGCCTTTGACAGAGAAGACATTCTTTGAAAAAGAACAGCGAAAAGACTGATCTTCAAATGGTGATTCCACAAAGAAGTTGGGTTCAAAGCTATCATCTTTTGGCTTTTGTTTTACAGAAAAAGTAAAGGTCCATATGCTATGAATATACTCGAGAAGTTTGTGTTTTTTCATTGTACGTAGTCCGACCACTGTCACAATCCAGACTTTCCTTTCAATGTATCCTGGCAAAAGTCTAAATGTGAAATGGACAGGAAGAATTCTGTCCCAAAAGGAATCCAATTCGATGTATAGAAAAAAGACATTGACTTGTCTCCACTTAGAGAGGGCATCCCTGAGAGATGCTGTATGTCTAGTTTTTGAGAATTGTTGTGATATAACCACACAGATTCCATTCCTGACCAGCAAAGGAGTCAAAGTCCTCATGAAATTCTCTCCATTCGCTGTGTCCGGAGCAAAGAGACAAATCACATTCCATCTGAAATGGAGAAGCAATTGGACAATTGCTGGATAGAGGACCCCTTGTTTGGGGAAAAGTGGGTGATAAAAGGGCAATTGACTTTTATCATGCAGAGACTCTGAAAAAATTTCAAAACAGATCTGAAAAAGCAATGAGAAATGCTATATTATATTTCCAGTTAGATCAATTCCAAAATATTAGTTTTTAATCAATCCAACTTGAATCTCATGAAGATATTAAAATATGTTATCTTTTTAAAAAAAATATTTTATTTTTAACCAATAAAACAAAACAAAGCAAAACATAACACACATACACACACAGTATATCCCTATCCGTAATACAGCTATTACATAACGGTAATCTATTATTTACATTTCCCCCGTTATTCTTCTTTAGAACATTTGTCCTTATTGCCCCGTTGTTTCTTATTTACATTTTTTTCCTTCCTATTCTACTTCTTACTAAGAATAATTCATATTATTATTATTATACATTATTATACACATATTTTCACTTTTGACCTTTCCATATTTATTCTCCTCTATTATTTCTAGTCTCCAACCAGTCATACCACTTGTTCCATGTTATATAGTACTCTGTGTCTTCCTTTTCTTTTATCTCTTTTGTTAATTTATCCATCTCAGCACAGTCCAGGATTTTTCTTATTACTTCTTCCTCTGATGGTATATTTTCATTTTTCCAGCACTGTGCATATGCTATTCTTGAGGCCGTTATTATATGTAAAATTAAGTACCATAAAATATGTTATTGTTGATTAGTCTTTAGGCCACATTAAAATACAAAATATACAACAAAGAACATTAACAAGATCATATATATAAACAGAATTAAAGAATCTAAGTAAAACCGAATAGGAATAAAGAATGCAAATCATATTTCTGCATCACCCTACAGTTCTTTGGAATCTGAGCCAGATATGCAGATCTACACTGAAAAAAAAATGTTGAAATAGAGGGCCATATTATACTTAATTTTGGGATTTTGACCACATGGGATACTGTATATGTTGTTTTAATATAAATATCCCAATAGGTTGTACATCTAATATGCAGTCCCAGGTCTCTCTCTTCCTTACACCACTGATACTGAAATAATCTTTAGTCGCAAAGTGAAGATAAATTTATACACTTCCACGTGGTACCATTTTCATTGTTCTACCATACTTTGTCGAGAAGTTACAAAGCATCATGATCACTAGACACCTCTCTCCCTTGTAGGCAAATATACTCTCCTGTGTATAAATCTTTATTGTGAAATATCTTGAAACTTTAGCCAACCAGCACCTTTATCACCTGCTTTCTAATTCATCTAATCAAAATATGTAAGAATTAACACATTATCTTGGAGGTCGATAATTTCCCAAGATTTGTAGACCAGTGTACTAGGTGTGTTACAACTTCTATCTCTGGAGCTCCAGAGATAGTCTGTTCATGATAAAGGATTTGGTTGATTTCCCATGTTTATCTATTGTGTCCAGCTGCTCAAATCTTGGTTGAGTAAATACTGTTCTAAAATGTTTAGGCATTTCTGCATTTCAGAAATTGTCCATTTGGAAGGTCCATTTGTAATGGATCATTCATTTCAAAGCTCCAACGCTACTGAGGATAGTTCTGTCTTTCTCTCCTTTGATAGCCATATTTTTTGTGCAGCAAGCTTATTCATCCAGTGCAGAAAAGACAGGTGGATCACAGCTCTTAGTTTATCAATTATACAATCCAAGAGGTCTTTCATATGTTTAGGTTTCTGTCAGTTTCCATAGCTTAAATTTTACACCACTAACTATGTGCCCTGATTTTAGAAAAAGAACAAATTGTAAAAATTCCCAATTCAGCTCTGAGGGCAGCAATTTAAATTCTTTTTTCCATACCCAAAATACTTATTAGGAGGTTTGTTTGTGTTTGTTCTTGTAGTGATTTGTTTTAAGTTCCAAAGTTCATCTCCATACAGCCTATGGAATCTAATTTGGCATTATGATAAAAGTTCATATCATCAACATATAAAAAGGCATTATTATATGTATTTATCATCTTAGGTGTGTGTAAATAAGGATCTTACATTAGCTCTGTTAAATCATTAATGTCTAGACTGAATAACAACTGCGAAAGGGACCTTGGAGTCCTAGTGGATGATCTCATAAATATGAGCCAGCAGTGTGCAGCAGCAGCCAAAAAAGCTATGCAATTGTTGTAAATTCCTAATCTACAGAAAAATGGAATCAACATCACTTGAAATAATGAAGATGATATTATTATTATTAATAATAATTTTAAGGAGGTACCTGGTTGATACCTAGGATGCTGGCAGCAACCCGTGTCAACCATCAGCACCAGTCAATTTGAATGTTCAGATGACTGAGGTTCACGTCTAATGAATAATAATAAAAACAACTGGAGCACCACTTGAACACCATTGGCGTTGACAAATTCGCTATTAGTCAATTGCAAAAGGCGGCCTTACTAGGAACTGCTTCTATCCTGCGACGATACCTGTAATAACATCAAACATCCACATCTGCCTATCCCAGGTCCTGGGTAAGGACTCGACAGGTAGACAAAATGCCAAATCCACTCTGAACATCTGGCTGACTGCGCAATGATCCATAATAATAATAATAATAATAATAGTAGTAGTAGTAGTAGTAGTAGTAGTAGTAGTAGTAGTAGTAGTAGAGTTGGAAGGGACCTTGGATGTCTTCAAGTCCAACCCCCTGCTCAGGCAGGAAATCCTATACCATTTCAGACAAATGGCTATCCAGTCTCTTCTTAAAAGCTTCCAGTGTTGGAACATTCACAGCTTCTGGAGAGGTTGTTCCACTGCTTAATTGCTCTAACTATCAGGAAATTTCTCCTTAGTTCTAGGCTGCTTCCCTCCTTGATTAGTTTCCATCCATTGCTTCTTGTCTTGCCTTCAGATGCTTTGGAGAATAGCTTCTTTGTGGCAGTCCCTCAAACACAGTATTAGTACCTCTTTATAAAGCCTTAAGACCACACCTGGAATGCTACATCCAGTTTGCATCACCATATTACAAAAAATGTAGAGACTTTGGAAAAAATGCAAAGAAGAGCAACTAAGATGAATAAGGGCCTTGAGAGAAAAACATATGAAGAACAGTTGCAGGAATTGGATATGGCTAGTGTAGAGAAAATAAGGTCTAGGCGGGACATGACAGCAGTATTCCGGTATTTGAGGGCCTGCCACAAAGAGGAGTAGGTCAACTTATTTTCCAAATCACCAGAAGGCAAGAGAAGAAACAATGGATGGAAACTAATCAAGGAGAGAAGGAACCTGGAATGAAGCAAAAACTTCCTAACAGTTAGGGTTAGCTTGCTTTCAGATGTTGTAGATTCTTCATCACTGGAGGTATTTAAGAAAAGACTGGACAGCCATCTAAATCTGAAATGGTATAGGGTCTCCTGCATGAGCAGGGTGTTGGCCTAGAAGATCTCCAAGGTCCCTTCCAGCTCTATTTTGATTGATTGAATGACTCAAGTATGCACCTTTGTGTTGCACCTTGGTAACTATCAATCTTACTTCTCATGGCTCCATTGAGACTAAGCTATACCCTCAAAAAACAATCTGTGTTCCTTCTTAAGAGCAGTAAGTTTCTTCCATATTATTTTTCTGTTTAAAATGCTGCACTAAGATCTACAACGACAGAGAATGAGGTGGCTGGATGGAGTCACTGAAGCAGTAGGTGTGAACTTAAATGGACTCCAGAAGATGGTAGAGGACAGGAGGACTTGGAGGAGCGTTGTCCATGGGGTCGCGATGGGTCGGACACGACTTCGCAATTAACAACAAGATCTACAAAGGCAGAAAACCATGGTTTAATTTGACTGACATATTTTGTAATGGACCCACTATTTGGAACACTTTTCTTTCTGAGTGGTTTATTGCTCTTCAAGATTTTTATGATAAATTTCATCATGAAAATATTAGAGTAAAAAAAAGTGATATAATATGTTTGTAATTTTTAAAATAAACTAGTTAGTTAATGATAGCAGTCCTTACGAGTTCATAAGACCTATTTATTTTATCAGTTGTAGGTAGTATCATCCATTGGGATTCTTTACACAAATCTGGGATTTGTTCACCATTAAAAATATCATTATTTTGGCTCATATTATGTACAAAGGATGAGCTTCCCATCACTGTTGCACCTTTCTTTTGTCCAAAAGACCTTTCAAATAGACACAAATCTTTCCTCATCTTCACCAAAGCATTTGTCATGAGAGGACAGGGCTGCTTTGATCCTTGCACCCTCCACATTGTGGCACCCAATCCCTAGCCATGACACCTAAAATGCCCACAAATAAAAGCAGTTCATGAATTCCAAAGGGAAGATATAACTGGATGTATCACTCACCCAACACTACCCTACTGACTTTACTATATAAAGAAACACAGACACAAACCTGTGGGACTTTGTAGGTACCTACTAATGTTGACATCTGAATGGAGATGTCACTGGCAGCTCCATCAATGAGAGCCAAAATATTGTCCTTCTTTCCACAGCTGTAGTTGTGAACATTGGCTTTTCCAGTAGAGAGCATGTCCAACAAGGCATCTGAAGTTCCAAGGGTGTTCAAATAGTTGTCATGAATGTTGTAGCCAAGTGTGAGATTGTGCAGGAGCTGGGGATTCTTGTTGACAACTTGAATAGCAAAAATGTAGCGTAATATTCTTAACTGGTCCAAAGGTAAACTATTATAAAAATAGGCTCATCTTATCATCATCATTATTAACAGCAATAACAAAATACTTTTTCAATTTAAAACTTTGTTTCCAAAGACCTCTGAGTGTTAAGCCAATACTGATCCTAAACCAGAGACAAATCATATTCACCCATCACCATTTTATTTTAATGACTGTTGAGAAGATGAGATGGAAGTTAAGAATAATAAATACACCATTATTTATAGCAGTACTAATTTTCATCTTCTGAGGAACCAGGATTCAAAAACATTCAATCATTAAAGTAGAACCATCATAAAAGGAAGATGTTTCGTAACTGACCCAGAATAGCAATTCTAAAACAAGTTATCCCTGATTCCTATAATATTCAGGCATTGAATATAAGTGAGCTCTTGTTAAAATATTGACATGGGCTAGACAGAGATAACTGCAATCACTCTTTTAGACAAAAATGAGTATTCAAATGACGAATTTAGGATTGGACAGGGAAAGGTATGTAATCTGGACTTCTTTCATGTTTTATTCCTGCCCCATTTTGGATTTGAGTCTCTTGTGCAAAATCAAGCAAAAAAGGGAAGTCGTGGAAATCAAAACAGTTCAAGAAAGTTGACAAATCATGCAATGTAAAAGGAAGTAAAGAAGAAGAAAGGAAAGTGAGTGCTACAAATTCAAATGGAGGGGATGCGACTCCATCACGCAGAAAAACTTACAAGTGTGTCTGACTATAAGGAACCATGTTGAAAGGCAACATTATATGTGATATTTTTGTTGCAGAGAGGACTACATTAATGAGATGGTCTCCTGGCCTGTAATAGCTCCATGGTCGTTTTCCATCCTGGTGCTCCAAACTCAGCGGGCACTTCATTTTAAGTTTCCCAGAGACTGGCTGGGACATCAGGAGCAGCAGCAGCAGCACAAATGGGAGGTCCATCATTCGTGGGGCTGAATCAATCTCTTTCCCATTTCTAAACAAGGACAACAAGAGACAAAAGAATTCAAAGCACTGTCACAATAAGGAAATTCCAATGACTTTCCTAATTCAGGAACAGAGAAACTGAGCTCCACATGGAAAGGAGAGAAAGATGCATTCAAGGCCACAGCCTCTGCCTCTCCCCCAAAAAAGCTTTGCTACACAGAGCCTGACTGCTGCATTTATCCTTTTCTGAGGCAAGATCCCTTCCATCTTGCTTCAAGTCACTGGAGAAGAAGCAGAAGATGGTGGTAATTACAGTGAGACCTCCCTTCTTCTCTTGGGACATCGAACTTCTTCGGTGCAACAAATACCAAGGGGTACTGGAAAAAAGTATGTTACTGAAAAATCACAGATACACTCCAGGAGGCACAATTCTGTAATAGTTGTGATCTTTCCTATCAAGACATGTCCATAACACTAATCAAGGAGAGAAGCAACCTGCTTCAGACATTGTGGGTGCTTCATCACTGGGGGTTGTTAAGTAGAGACTGGACAGTCACTTGTCTGAAATGATATAGGATCTCCTGCTTGAGCAGGGGGCTGGACTAGAAGACCTCCAAGGTCCCTTCCAGCTCAATTCTGATTGTGATTGTGATTCTGAAATATGACATCTAAGAGAGACGAGGGTTAACAAGCTTGTAAATATTTGTTGACAGGAAGATTGGAAGCCATTCATTTCTTTGCTTCTGTTTATTCTTACTTTCATTTTTTGCAGTTTTTCTTTTGTTTTTTTCTTTGGATTTATCTTTTCCTGTACAAAAAAAATCTTAATAAAAATTTATTAAAAATGTGTGTATTATTATTGCTGTTGTTCTTCTTCTTCTTATTGTTATAGGGGATTCTGGCTAAATAATAGGAAGAGCATATAAGAAGGAAGAGCAGCTTGTCAGTGAACTTCTTTGTAGGGAAAACAAAGTTTTAGTTGAGTTATATGGTGTTAAATTATTAGAGAACTCCCCTGTTACAAATTTCACTTTCCTGAGGAGAAGTATCCCAAATATTGGAGAAGAAAGATAACATTCATGAAATACTGTCTCCATTGAAATTCAATGGTGAAAAAAGTAAGGTTCTACATTTAGGCAAGAAAAACCAAATGTACAGGTATAGTAGAGGGGGTACCTTGCTCAATAGTAGTAACTGTGAGAGGGACCTCGAAGTCCTAGTGGACAATCACCTAAATATGAGCCAGCAGTGTGTTGCAGCTGCCAAAAAAGCCAACACAGTGCTGGGCTGCATTAACAGAGGGATAGAATCAAGATCACGTGAAGTATTAATACCACTCTACAATGCCTTGGGAAGGCCACACTTGGAATACTGCATCCAGTTTTGGTCACCACATGTAAAAAAGATATTGAGACTCTAGGAAGAGTACAGAGAAGAGCAACAAAGATGATTAGGGGACTGGAGGCTAAAACATATAAGGAACGGTTGCTAGAATTGGGTATGTCTAGTTTAACGAAGAGAAGGACGAGGGGGGACATGATAGCAGTGTTCCAATATCTCAGGGGCTGCCCCAAAGAAGAGGGAGTCAAGCTATTCTCTAAAGCACCTGAAGGCAGGACAAGAATCAATACATGGAAACTAACCAAAGAGAGAAGCAACCTAGAAGTAAAGAGAAGCTCCCTGACAGTTAGAACAATTAGCCAGTGGAACAACCTGCCTCCAGAAGTGGTGAATGCTCCAACACTGGAGGTTTTTAAGAAGAAACTGGACAGCCATTTGTCTGAAATGGTATAGGGTTACCTGCCTGAGCAGGTGGTTGGACTAGATGACCTCCAAGGTCCCTTCCAACTTTATCATCATCATCATCATCATCATCATCATCATCATCATCATCATCATCATCATCATCATCATATTCTTTAAGCACCCCATTCATTTTGTAATCCTGACTCATTATCACATTGGTAAGAGATTATTTGCTATCAAGTCAGTGTGGCCTCTTTAGTCAACATAAAACTAGATTCATATTTTCTCACCATGTGTTTTTCGTGGTAAAATATGGAAGTAATTTAGTAATAGTAATAGTGGTAAAGTTGGAAGGGACCTTGGAGGTCATCTAGTCCAACCCCCTGCTCGGGCAGGAAACCCTACACCATTTCGGACAAATGGCTGTCCAGTCTCTTCTTAAAAACTTCCAGTGTTGGAGCATTTACTGCTTCTGGAGGCAGGCTGTTCCACTGATTAATTGTTCTCACTGTCAGGAAGTTTCTCCTTAGTTCTAGGTTGCTTCTCTCCTTGATTAGTTTCCACCGTTGCTTCTTGTCCTGCCTTCAGGTGCTTTGGAAAATAGCTTAATTCCCTCTTCTTTATGGCAGCCCCTGAGATATTGGAATACTGCTATCATGTCCCCCCTTGTCCTTCTCTTCGTTAAACTAGACATACCCAATTCTAGCAACCGTTCCTTATATGTTTTAGCCTCCAGTCCCCTAATCATCTTTGTTGCTCTTCTCTGTACTCTTTCTAGAGTCTCAACATCTTTTTTACATCGTGGTGACCAAAACTGGATGCAGTATTCCAAGTGTGGCCTTACCAAGGCATTGAAGAGTGGTATTAATACTTCACGTGATCTTGATTCTATCCATCTGTTAATGCAGCCTAGCACTGTGTTGGCCTTTTTGGCAGCTGCAGCACACTGCTGGCTCATATTTAAGTGATTGTCTACTAGGACTCCGAGGTCCCTCTCACAGTTACTACTATTGAGCATGGTGCCACCTATGCTGTACTTGTGCATTTGGTTTTTCTTGCCTAAATGTAGAACCTTGCTTTTTTCACCATTGAATTTCATTTTGTTAGTTAGTGCCCAGTGTTCAAGTCTGTCCAGATCCTTCTGTATCTGAAGCCTGTCTTCTGGAGTGTTGGCTATTCCTGCCAGCTTGGTGGCGTCTGCAAATTTGATGAGTTCCCCATCTATCCCTTCATCCAAATCGTTGATGAAGATGTTGAAGAGTACTGGGCCCAGAACAGAGCCCTGGGGCACCCCACTACACACTTCCCTCCATATAGATGCAGTTCCATTGAGGACCACTCGCTGAGTACGGCCGGTCAGCCAGCTACGGATCCATCTGGTGGTGGTTCTGTCTACCCCACATTTTTCTATCTTGTCAAGTAGTAGGTTGTGATCTACTTTATCAAATGCCTTACTGAAGTCCAAGTAAATTATGTCCACAGCATTCCTCTGATCCACTAATTTTGTCACTTGGTCAAAGAATGCAATAAGATTTGTCTGGCATGATCTATTTTTGACAAACCCATGTTGGCTTTTAGTAATGACTTTGTTTGCCTCTAGGTGTTCGTTGATTCGTTGTTTGATTATCTTTTCCAGGATCTTCCCAGGTATTGAGGTCAGGCTGATAGGTCTGTAATTTCCTGGATCCATTTTTTTTCCTTTTTTGAGGATGGGAACTACATCAGCTCTTTCCCAGTCCTCTGGTAGTTCCCCTGTGTTCCAGGATCTTTGAACACTTCTTTTAACACTTCTCTTCCCTGAAGATCTTAATGAATGACCACTGTCTTCTCCTGCACATATAAAATCATGCCTTGGCTGTTGGCACTAAAAGGATCTTCTACTTCCATCATCTTCCTATGTTCCTGTTGCCCATAATGTTTTGGATAGCTGGGCAGTTGGGCAGACTTTCTTATCTTGGGCAATTCTGATGAGAAATTTTCTCTCTCTCTTGCTCGCTGTCTCTCCCTCTCTCCCTCTCCCCCTCCAGAAACATGCACCCCCTCACTAAACTGAAAAATTAAGATTTTGGGAGATGGGGGGGGGTGTCATTAATGTATTTATGAACTAATTGCCTCACAGAGCATACTAGATCTTGGTGTCCTTTACCCAATCACACACTTATTATTGCCACACTCAAACATTTAACTTGCTTCTGTTCCCAATCCCTGACTAGACTAGACTAGACTAGACTAGACTGGACTGGACTGGACTGGACTGGAATAGAATAGAATAGAATAGAATAACGGAGTTGGAAGGGACCTTGTAGGTCTTCTAGTCCAACCCCCTGGTCAGGCAGGAAACCCTACATCATTTCAAACAAGTCCAATCTCTTCTTTGCATCTATTGTTTGCATCTATTTACATAAAATCAAAAGGAGGAAATCCTCCCTTCTTTAGGTCCATCCTTTTGCCCTGCAGATCAATAAGAAAAAATGTCCTTCAACAAAAAGTTGTCCAGGTCTCTGGTTCAAATGTATCTTAAGGAAATCCTCCCACGCTTAACCCCAGCATCCGTGTACACCCACACGCTTTCCCATACACTCAATACTAAAAAGAAAGCACTGTATTTGAAATTGCTTCTGGATTTTGTGCTTGCAATGAAAAAAGAAAATAAAACTTTGATTTTGTTTTCTCTGTTTCTTGCTATAGAACTGGCTAGCATATACTGTTGTGTAAAAGTAAAAAGTTGAGGTTATGTTACTATCTTCTACTGTGCTAAAGAGAGTTGGAAGTCATTGTCTTTTTCTTTCCTTTTCCCTCTATACAAGATATTTTCTCTTTTCCCCTCCTCCCTAGTTTTCTATTATTTTTTCCTCTTTAAAATTTATATTTTGATAAACAAATAAAATGACAAAAAATTAAAAAACATCAAAAAGAAAGGGAAAACACATTTATTGTAACCGGGAGTCCATTTCTACCACTCAAAAAATGACTCAGTGGTTTTTTATTTTATTTTAAAAATGTTAAAGTATCAAACACCATTTGTTACAATTATTAACTGACATTTCTGGGAGCCACATAAACCAAATTTAAGTTACTATTTTATTTTGACATCACATATTCTTTTGTATTCAGATCTGGTCTTAGGAAAATAATGTAACATTTGGGGAGAAAAATTAATAGCAGCAGGCTAGCACTGGAAGCCAACATGGAGAAGACCTGCACAGCTACCATATACTTCCCCTTGGTGCTCAGGTAGGTGGGTACAAAAGATATCCAGACGCTACAGAAGACCATCATGCTGAAGGTGATCAACTTGGCTTCGTTGAAGGCCCCAGGTAGATTCCTGGCTAGGAAGGCCATTGTGAAGCAGATGACAGCCAGGAAGCCCATATAGCCGAGGGCAAGATAGAATATGGCAACAGAGCCTTCATTACATTGAAGGATGACCTCAGCAGGTTCTGAATACATGTCCGACTCAGGGAATGGGGGAGAGGTGCCCAACCAGATGCTGCAAAGGACAATTTGGACTCCAGAGCAAGAAAGAATGATAGAATTGGCCATGCTCTTCCCTAACCATCTCTGTACATTATTCCCTGGTTTTGTGGCCAAGAAGGCTAATACCACCATGACAGTTTTGGCTAAGACAGTAGAAATGGCAACTGTAAAAATGTTGCTGAATGCTGTTTGTTGGACAAGGCAAGTGGTTACTTTTGGCTGACCAATGAATAAGAATGAGGTCAAGAATGAAAACAGGAGGGAGATGAGCAGGATGTAGGAGAGATCACGATTGCTGGCTTTGACCAAGGGAGTTTCTCGAAATTTAATGAATATTCCAAAGACAAAACCTGTTGCCAAAGACAAAAACAAGGCAAGGGAAGTTAGCATTATCCCCAACATTTCTTGGTAGGATAGGAAAGTTTCCATCTTAGGTATACAATCATCTTGGTTGAGGCTCGGATGCTGATCTGCTGGACATTTTGTGCATCGTTCAGCATCTGAAAAAGAGCAAGATTAATATCTATCATAAAGCAGATGCTTCCATCAGATGCATAGCTGGAATGAAACTAGTGATGTATGGATGAATGTGTGTGGAGAAAGGAAGTTGCAGAAATGGTTAGCAAGTTTAAGTAATATATTGCAGAAGGACAATTGCCACATTTTAGAGGTGAAATCCAAAACGTTTTATAGCCCTGCCACCAATGACAGATGCTTGTTGGGAATTTCTGTACCTGGCTAGTTCAAGCAGAAGAAGGAATAAGGGAATCTTTTAAGTATAATAGTGTCTTACAATAAATTCAGCTCTTGTGTAAACAGGCTGTTTAGGGAAGCTGCTTTGTTAAATTCTCCTTTGCAAATGTTAATGCCCCTTTTCACTTTGACCAACTTGTTGGTCATTTCTTCTGTCCCTCTGACTGGTGAATTCACTTGTTTCCTTATCCCTCCACCAATGTTGGAATTGTTGCTGGATCTGTTTAAAAAAGAAGTCCCTAATTTTACTCATGCAGTAGTGGATCAAGGAAAGGAGGAGAGGAGAGGATAACACTACAAAGCAAACCACCAGAAGCTCTCCATTTCTGCAGAGACACCAAGAAAAAAAATCCAGAGGTTCATCAATAAATAAGATGAAGCAAAAGAAATGCCATTTCTCTTCTAATCCCAATTCTTGATTGATCTCCTATTTTTAATATCCTGCTCCCTATTTAAATCATCAGACTTTTTCCTGTAACTCCCTATAAATTATGCATATTAAAATAAATTATTTTTTAAAGTCAAGTTTAAAAACACCTATCAAAATATGCTTTCATGAACAAGTCAGAGGCCATGGTCTTCCCCAAAATGTTTTCTCTGGAATCACTAACCTTCCATGGTGGATATGGTTCCTTTTGGACAAGGAACACAACTGTAGCAACAGATGGGTTTCCCTTCCAAAACCACCTTCAGGAATCCAGGATGACAACTTTCCACACACCTAGAAGTCAGTAGGATCTGAAGAATGAAAGGAAGTACATCCAGAAAACCAATCTCTATCTTTATCTCTATCTCTATCTATCTAATCTATCTATATCATGAAAATTGAAGATTTTATTTTTCGTGACCAACTGAATATCTCATAAAGATGATATTTGCACTGTTGAGAACCCGATCAGCTGACATGAAAACTCAAAAGCAATGATAGAAAACACCTACCCACCCACCCCAAAAATGTAGTCCTGTTTTTGCCACATTTAGTGGAATAAAATAAATATTAATCGCAGATTGTCAGCATTTGTACCTGTCCAATACTCCTCTGGTCAATGGTAACTTTAAAATCCTGAGTTGTCTGTTTTTCTAGACTTCCAGTTTTTGTTCTCTTGACAGATTTGTTTGGGAAAACAACCCAGTTCACAATGTTCAAGTCAGCCGTCAAATCTCCTTTCTCATCCAAATATACCCCATCTATGGAATTATTGTGAAACTGAGGGCTCTGAAGGAAAGGGTGAAGCTGGAAAGAAAAGGAAAAGAAGAGTTTAGAAAGTACATCAGAATATTTGTTTGTTTGTAACCCATCTTTATTATTTTTACAAATAAGGTGGCAAATATATGCAACACACCTTCCTTCTCCTATTTTTCTCACAAAAACAACCCTGAGAGTGAATTGGGCTGAGAGAGATTGACTAGGCCAAGATCACCAAGCCGACTTTCATAGCTAAACTGGGAGTAGAACCTTTTGGTCCATATTGGGAGAGATCAGAACATTTCTCTCTCTCTTTCAGAAAAACCAGATTCTATTTTCAGTTCCAAACTTGGTTAGGAGTGTATCAATAAACATAAGATTTTTATTTGGACACATGAGCTGGAAGGTGACAAAATTATTGCAAAAACAAGGATCAAGGGAAACGGAAAATAAATAGATAGGAAAGATAGATTGCAATTAAGTTGGATCTGAGTTTCAGGATAATTTAATTTTTCAGACTATGTAACCAAGGCATCCACTAAGAAAACTGATTCCCATTTGCAGAAGATATTGTACATGCCTGACGGGAAAGACATACCTGCCAAGCCGTCAGCCTTGGGGCTTCTAGCTTCATGCCTCTGTTCCTCACTGATCTCTTGAATGTGGAGATATGAGCTGAATGTAAGGCCCTTCCCACAGCCCAGATGGTGCTGTAAGTCAAGTAACTGTCCATAGCCAGGATCCGATCAATCTCCTCTTCCCTCACAGCCACCAGTTCTTCTCTCTGTCTGCACCGTCTCCAGACTTTCACTGAAAAGGCATCCTTAGTGGAGGAACACGTAAAGGTTTTCTTTGCAAAGTTAAATACTGAGTCAACGAAGAGACTAAAAGCATCGTAGTTTGCCCATTTCCTTTTCTCTATCAGGAAGGAAAAAATGCCACCAATGTATTTAAAGGAAGCGCTGGTAAACATCAGCTCAAGACTGAGATCCCAGTGTGCTGTGGTAATCCAGACTTTCTCTACAATAGGTCCCTGAAAATGTTGAAGTAGATTGATTGTAGAATCGTAATTCCCAACGGAAATGAAATTATCTCCGAACCATAAACAGCAACATTGACTTCTCTCCACTTATAATATTTGTCAAGTCTTAAAACTACCCGATACAGATTTAGTGGAAAAGTTTGATAGATAACTGCACAAATGCCATTCCTTAACATCAAAGAAGACAACGTCCTCATGAACCTTTCTCCCTGGTCAGTTTCTGGAGCAACAAGACCAACCATGGTCCACTTGAAATAGAGGAGCAGCTTGACCATCCCTGGGTACTGGATTCCCTCAGCAGGGAGCATCGGGTAGAAGAAAGGAAATTGAGTTTTATCCCTCAAAATCTGGGAAGCTAAACTGTAACTGATCTGAAAAGAATTAACAGAAACCAGAGTCGGAAGGGACGTTGGAGATCTTGTAGTCTAACCTCCTGCTCAGGCAGGAAACTCTATATTATTTCAGAAAAATGGTTGTCCAATCTCTTCATAAAAACTTCCAGTATCCCACAACTTCTGGAGGCAAGTCGTTCCACTGATTAATTGTTCTAACTATCAGGAAATTTCTCCTTAGTCCTAGGTTGATTTTCTCCTTGATTAAAAATTGAATTGAAGATGATGTTCTTTTAAATGTAACAAGCAAAACGTAATTCCTCCAATTTCCTTAATAAAACTCTGCTTGTCATTTACAGCAGAGGATGTTTGATTCAAGTAAGACATACCTGAGGGATTTTGTAGGTGCCGAGCATGGTTGAAATCTGGATGGAGATGCCAGTTTCAGCCCCTTCCAGAACGGCCACTGAGTTTCTCTGCCGTCCACACCTGTAGTTGGGAACATTGGCCTCCCCATCTGAAAGCAGGTCCAGCAACGGATCTGAAGTCATTTCTACCTTGAAGAAAATTTGATAAACATTGTAACCCAGAGTGATGTTAGGCAAGAGATGGCCATTCTTGTCAATCTCCTCAGTGGCAAAAAGGAAGGGCAGAAATTTCCAATAATGATTGGATGATGGTCTGCAGGTACAGAAAAAGAGACATGAAAATAACATACAGCTTTGTTCCATGATAAAACTGTTCTCTTCATCCACCCATCACAATTATTCTTCCAAACGATTTGCAAACAGCCAAACTATTACCAGAAAGGGGGGGGGGAATAAAAACAATAGAAAATTTTGGATCCCATGCTAGTTTTAGGAACAATTCTATTTGGTTACACTAGCATCACTTTACTTTCCTATATTGGTCTTCAAGCATTTTATATTTGATAAATTATTTCTTCTGTCTGAATGAGGGTGAGTGATATACACAGATAACTTCCATGTTTTGATACAGCTCTACGATCCTATCAAATAATTTTAAATGTTAAGATATTGAATGGCTAAAAACACTATTTATTATTAGCTCTAGCACATTCTTCATATGATAAATTCTTGTGGAGTTGGACCAAACTTATTGAGAATGCCTTTTGTTGTTTCTGGGGCTGTTTTTTTCTTTTCCTGTTCTCTATTTTCTTTTTCTTTTAATTGTAAGCTCTTCAGAGTCACACGGGCGTATAAATTCCAATCAATATAATAGAGATAATATATTCATTTGTTTAAAAAGTTTCATTGTTAAATCCCTGGCATGAACTCTTGAATGAGAATCAGAGATATCTGCAAACTCTCTGAATGGTTATATTCCTAACTGGGATGCTTTGAAACCAGCAGTAAATTTTGATGTGGATAAACTAGAGTGGATTTATGTCATATCTGAGGCAAAGAGAAAATACAGCATCCCTCTGTGGTTAGACCAGATATCCCTTGGAGTCCAGCTCAGCTTAGAATTCAGCTAGAAGAGAAAGGACCTCTGTGTTTACACTTTAGCTCTGCTCAGAGGACAGAAAGGAAATGGAATGGGGCAAACACCGTGATTGGATTCTTAGACTTTACCGCTCCCAATGAGCTTTGTCACCTGCAGTGTGCCACAGAAGGCAGAATCAGAAAGTAATTTAGCAAAAGGAGCTACATCAAGGAGAGAGAACCTTGTGTTTTCAGAGAACTAGAACTGTAGACATTCAATGAAAATGGAGTGGCTCCAATGCAATGCAGGACTTACTCAAGTAACATTATTGAAGGACTTCTGTCAAAGCTTAATGATTCAAACCTAGTGTCCCTTGCAGAGATTATGCCACTAATGAAATAATCTCCTGACTTGTAGTGATTGTCTGGGTCCACCTCACCCTGCTCCAGAGTCAGGAGACATTTGGCTTTGTGTATCCCAGAGGCTCCCCTCGGCCACAGAAGCAGAATAAGATGAAGCAGTAGCAACATGATTTGAGCCTTCTCTGTGCCACCTGTTTTTTTTTTAAAACAAAATATGAGATGAGGAAAACAGAACACTTCCAGGAAAGTGGCTTCAAATGCTGTCAGAGCCCAGCCAAGAGACATAAACACAGTATCTGTTTGTCCTGAAATCAGCCCCAGATTCTTTTTCTGTCTCCAATCAATTATGCATCTAGTATTTCTGATATAGACTCCTCTCAACTTTTCATGTGAGTCTTATATAGATGTCAAACCAATTTCTGATTTGTTTGTGTAAAATTTTCTGAAAGTTTGCAGAAACATCTCTAGGGTCCTAATCTAGTCAACAAAAATCACTATAATTTGGATAATTGCAAACAAGAGAACTATCAGAACTCTGAATGAGTCAATAGGAGGTGCCCAAAGGGAGAACTCAGAGTTGTGGTCCCAAACCTGGAAAAGGGGCCAGTGAAGGAAACTGGAGAATTTTGTCCCAAATTTTTATATGTATATGTATGATATATATACATACATATCTATATGCATATCTATATATACATATACATATGTGTTTTCTGAGGTTTTCGCGGGTGTTTGTATGTAGGTCTTTGGTTATTCGGGTTTTCTCCCACATAAAATTGGAAGTGTCTTGCCCCACCACATACATCGGACAAACCAACAGAAGAATAAGTGCACGCATTGAAGAATACAAGAACTCAGTCAAAAAAGAGGAACCAATTTCTTCCCTGGTCCAACAGCTTAAAGCCACAGGACATGAAATTGATTTTAAAAAGACCAGAACTATTGCCAAAACTGAACACTTTAATAACAGAATAATCAGAGAAGCCATTGAGATAGAAAAACGCCACACAGCATGAATAAACGAGATGATACCTCCCGCCTACCAGCCATTTGGAAACCCGCCCTTATTGACAAATGAGTCCCTAACACAAAGAATGACACCAGACCCACACTCACGAAAACCACACAGGATGTCACCACCACACATCCACGCAAAAAGCAAACCCAAACCCACACTGATGATGAGGCATGACCACAAACCAGAAGCCAGACCACAGCTGCATCGTTACCCACTTTAAACCCTTCCAATCCATACCTGAAGCAAACTGACACCCACCATGAAGATGAGGCACGACCACGAACGTGAAGCCAAACAACAGCAATGCAGCTCACCATCTCAAAACCCCCTGCAACTCAGACTAACCCAAGCACAACAAAGCCCCCACCCAAACAGAACACTCCCCCATCCAATCAGAGCACAGCCAACCCCCCCATCCAATCAGAGCACAGCCAAGCCCTTAACCAATCAGAAAACACCTTCACCCAATCAGAATACAGCCAAGCTCCCACCCAATCAGATCATACCCCCACTGGCAGTTTAAAGGAAGAAACAGCTACGATCACACATTGCTCCTAGAAGCACGAAGCCGAAAACACCAGCCTGAAGACGACGAATAGGACTTTGTCGAAATGTCGCCAAGAAACTTCCAATTTTACGCGGGAGAAAACCCGAATAACCAAAGACCTACAAATGCATATGTATGTATACATACATACATATACACAGACAGAGATATAGACACACACACATATATATGTATGTATGTATATATATGTATGTACATGTATATTTGTGTATGTATTTGTACATATATGTATATGTATATAACTTTGTACACCATAGGTGACCTCTTTCATCATGGGCACCATCAATTGTTGGGCTTCCTGAAGGCTTTCCTCCAACAATGTTATAAAAACCCTGGCTACTCAAAGCTAGTTCTTGCTCTTCTCCAGTAGCTTGCAGGCTACCATCCAAGCTGGAGGGTCCACTGTTGGTATCCATATCTGAGTCATATTGAGTTATTGCCATAAAGTGTTTCAGTGAGATTTTTACAGGGTAGTTCACCACTGCCTTCCCTAACCCTCCCCATTTTTCCAGGCTTGGGATCAACTGCGTTCCTCTCTTCTTTAATTTATTTTAGTAATTTAGTTGACCAGTTAGATATTCCAGATTATCCTCACCTAATTTGGTGGGAGATGTCTCCTTAGGCTGATGATGCTAAGTTCTTGAGTCCCAATACTGCAAAGAATCCCAAATGCAGGTAAAATATGATATAAGTAAAATAAAAGCATTTTTATAGAACCCTCTTCCCACAATTATTTCTGGCATATCAGTAAGATTCCCATTGCCGAAGTCTCATGTTTCAAATACCTGGCTGTGGATTTTCAGGACTCATATAGGCTAAGAGCACAGGACAAATAGGATACTTTGACTGTTCAAAAGAGCTCAGCTGCTATCTTGTCATTCTACTGGACAAGGATAGGAGAAACTATCTACCAGTTGGCCTTCAAGGAAAAGCATTGGCCCACTTGTTATATCTTCAGTTCTTTAGGCATTGAATGAGACAGAGTATTGAAATAGCAATAGGTTTATTAACTTAGAACAGAAGCAGCCCTAAAGGCTGCTGCACAGCTATTTATACAGTGAGCCTCTAGGTGGCAACCAATAGGTTTAAAGTTACAGTTTCCCGCCCCAAAACTCATTATCAACTTGGAGACAGCCAGTCTGGCTTTCAGTAACAGCAACTATTAAACAATACAACAATGTAGGTAATAGTAATAGTAGTAAAGTTGGAAGGGATCTTGGAGGTCATCTAGTCCAACCCCCTGCTCAGGCAGGAAACCCTACAACATTTCGGACAAATGGCTGTCCAGTCTCTTCTTAAAAACTTCCAGTGTTGGAGCATTTACTGCTTCTGGAGGCAGCTGTTCCACTGATTAATTGTTCTCACTGTCAGGAAGTTTCTCCTTAGTTCTAGGTTGCTTCTCTCCTTGATTAGTTTCCACCCGTTGCTTCTTGTCCTGCCTTCAGGTGCTTTGGAAAATAGCTAAATTCCCTCTTCTTTATGGCAGCCCCTGAGATATTGGAATACTGCTATCATGTCCCCCCTTGTCCTTCTCTTCGTTAAACTAGACATACCCAATTCTAGCAACCGTTCCTTATATGTTTTAGCCTCCAGTCCCCTAATCATCTTTGTTGCTCTTCTCTGTACTCTTTCTAGAGTCTCAACATCTTTTTTACATCGTGGTGACCAAAACTGGATGCAGTATTCCAAGTGTGGCCTTACCAAGGCATTGAAGAGTGGTATTAATACTTCACGTGATCTTGATTCTATCCCTCTGTTAATGCAGCCTAGCACTGTGTTGGCCTTTTTGGCAGCTGCAGCACACTGCTGGCTCATATTTAGGTGATTGTCTACTAGGACTCCAAGGTCCCTCTCACAGTTACTACTATTGAGCAAGGTGCCACCTATGTTTAGAACACTAAGGTCTATTTTATCAAATTAACCATGAAGACAGCATAGTAGGCTGCCATAGGGGTGAAAAATTGTTTATATACTGCAGGTGGGTATTATTATTTTTTGTCTAATTGGAAAATGATGTGTTGTACTTTAATAGAGGAGGAGACAACTTTTGCATATATAGTCTGACATATATTGAGTTCGTTTTGGAAGGACTATCAGTGGAAAATAATTAATATAAGTGCATATGCTGCCTTCAACATATATGTGTTTAATTGATAGAGTTATGTTACTGACAAGATAATGAATTGCAAAGAAATTGTGTTATATACATTCAACTTTGCCTTGATAATATAAACATTTTTGTTCAGTTGTTTCTTTTTAATTAACAAAGATCATGAGGAGATTATAAACTTGTTTTAAAATTAAAAAGCTACACAACCCTTAAGCCCTCTGTCTTGGAACTGGGTTTGTCTGAAACCAATAACACTTAATCCATGTTTCACCCGCAAACGTAGCAGATTCCACCCGAGGGTTCCCCTCACAGCTTTTTCTAAACCCAGAATCTACAGGAAATGGATCTCCTGCTTGAGCAGGGGGCTGGACTAGAAGATCTCCAAGGCCCATTCCAGCTCAATTCTGATTGTGATTGTGATTCTGAAATATGACATCTAAGAAAGATGAGGGGTAACAAGCTTGTAAATACTTGCTGACAGGAAGATTGGAAGTCATTCATTTCTTCACTTCTGTTTATTCTTACTTTTATTTCTTGCAGTTTTTCTTTTTCTTTTGTTTTTTCTTTGGATTTATCTTTTCCTGTACAAAAATATCTTAATAAAGATTTATTAAAAATGTGTATAGGTCTGAAAACATTATCATATAATATATGATAATAATTATTATTAAAACAGATTCTGGCTAAATAATAGGAAGAGCATATAAGAAGGAAGAGCAGCTTGTCAGTGAACTTCTTTGTAGGGAAAACAAAGTTTTAGTGGAGTTATATGGTGTTAAATTATTAGAGAACTCCCCTGTTACAAATTTCACTTTCCTGAGGAGAAGTATCCCAAATATTGGAGAAGGTAACATTCATGAAATACTGTCCCCATATTCTTAAGCACCCCATTCATTTTGCCTCAATTATCTCATTGATAAGAGATTA
Source organism: Crotalus tigris (assembly GCF_016545835.1). Taxonomy (NCBI): domain Eukaryota; kingdom Metazoa; phylum Chordata; class Lepidosauria; order Squamata; family Viperidae; genus Crotalus; species Crotalus tigris. The sequence goes on from NW_024096838.1 coordinate 559,393, forward strand.
TTTGCTATTTGCTATCAAGTCAGTGTGGACTTTTTAGCCAACATAAAACCAGGTTTCCTTTGGGAAGATCTCCCTCAACCAGGTTTTATTTCATATTTTCTCACCATGTGATTTTCATATTAAAATATGGAAGTAATTTAACACTTCCCTTCACTGAAGTCTTAATGAATGACCACTGTCTTCTCCTGCACATATGAAATCATGCCTTGGCCGTTGGCACTAAAAGGATCTTCCACTTCGATCATCTTCCTATGTTCCTGTTGCCCATAATATTTTGGATAGCTGGGCAGTTGGGCAGATCTTCTTATCTTGGGCAATTCTAATGAGAAATTTTCTCTCTCTCTCTCTCTCTCCCCCCCCTCTCTATTTCTCTTTTTCTCCCTCACATCTCTCCTCCCCCAGAAACATGCCCCCCCTCACTAAATTGATAGATTAAGATTTTGGGTGTGTGTGGGGGTCATTATTGTATTTATGAACTAATTGCCTCACTGACTGTACTAGATCTTGATGCCCTTTACCCAATCATACACTTGTTATTGCCTAGACTCAAACATTTAACTTGCTTCTGTTCCCAATCCCTGGCTAGACTAGACTAGACTAGACTAGAACCAGAACAGAACAGAGCAGAATAGAATAATAGAGTTGGAAGTGACCTTGTAGGTCTTCTAGTACATAAAAAGCCTTGTTTGCATCTATTTACATAAAATCAAAAGGAGGGAATCTTCCCTTCTTTAGGTCAATCCTTTTGTCCTGCAGAACAATAAGAAAAAATGTGCTTCAACAGAAAGGTGTCCCAGTCTGATTCAAATGTACCTTTAGGAAATCCTCACATACTCAACCCCAGCATCCATGCACACCCACACGCTTTCCCATACACTGAACATCAAAAAGGAAGGGCTCTATTTGGAAATTGCTTTCGGATTTTATGCTTGCAATGAAAAAAAATGAAACTTTCATTTTGTTTTTGCTGTTTGTTGCTATAGAAATGGCTAGCATATACTGTTGTGTAAAAGTAAAAAGTTGAGGTAATATTATTTTCTATTGTGCTAAAGAGAGTTGGAAGTCGATGTCTTTTTCTTTCCTTTTCCCTCTATATAAGATATTTTCTCTTTTCCCCCTCCTCTCCAGTTTTCTATTACTTTTAAAAATTTCTCTTTGTATTTTATATTTTGATAAACTAATAAAATGTATTATAAAAAATAAAAAACATCAAAAAGAAAGGAGAAAACACATTTATTGTAACTGGGAGTCCATTTCTACCACTTAAAGAAATGACTCATTGGTGTGTTTATTATTTTATTTAAAAAACATTAAAGTATCAAAAACCATTAAAATATCAAAAACCATTTACCACATAACCCAAATTTAAGTTACTATTTTATTTTGACATCATATGTTCTTTTGTATTCAGATCTGGTCTTAGGAAAATAATGTAACATTTGGGGAGAAAAATTAATAGCAACAGGCTAGCGCTGGAAGCCAACATGGAGAAGACCTGCACGGCTACCATATACTTCCCCTTGGTGCTCAGGTAGGTGGGTACAAAGGATATCCAGACGCTACAGAAGACCATCATGCTGAAGGTGATCAACTTGGCTTCGTTGAAGGCCCCAGGTAGATTCCTGGCTAGGAAGGCCATTGTGAAGCAGATGATAGCCAGGAAGCTCATATAGCCGAGGGCAAGATAGAACATGGCACGAGAGCCTTCATTACATTGAAGGATGACCTCAGCAGATTCTGAATACATGTCCGACTCAGGGAATGGGGGAGAGGTGCCCAACCAGATGCTGCAAAGGACAACTTGGACTCCAGAGCAAGAAAGGATGATAGAATTGGCCATGCTCTTCCCTAACCATCTCTGTACATTATTCCCTGGTTTTGTGGCCAAGAAGGCTAATACCACCATGACAGTTTTGGCCAAGACAGTAGAAATGGCAACTGTAAAAATGTTGCTGAATGCTGTTTGTTGGACAAGGCAAGTGGTTACTTTTGGTTGACCAATGAATAAGAATGAGGTCAAGAATGAAAACAGAAGGGAGATGAGGAGGATGTAGGAGAGATCACGATTGCTGGCTTTGACCAAGGGAGTTTCTCGAAATTTAATGAATATTCCAAAGAGAAAAATGGTTGCCAAAGACAAGAACAAGGCAAGGGAAGCTAGCATGATCCCCAACATTTCTTGGTAGGATAGGAAAGTTTCCATCTTAGGTATACAGTCATCTTGGCTGAGACTTGGATGCTGATCTGCTGGACATTTTGTGCATCGTTCAGCATCTGAAAAAGAGCAAGATTAATATCTATCATAAGAAGAAAGAAGTTTGCAGAAATGCTTAGCAAGTTTAAATAGTATAATGCAAAGGACAATTGCCACAATTGTCCTGCCACCAATGACCCATGGACAGATACTTGTTGGGAATTCCTGTAACAGACTAGTTTAAGCACAGGAAGGAATAAGGGAATATTTTAAGAGGAAAGGTATTTCACAATAAATTCAGCTCTTGGTCTTCTGAAAAGATTATTGAATTTGGATTTCCAAAAGTTGGCCTCTGCTGAGTATTCTGCCTTTTTAATATTTCCCAAATATCAGAGAGGGGAGGGAAAATTTTACTCTTTTAACTATCTGTTTCCTGCCATTGCTTTAGAGTTAGCTTTCCTTCAAAACTTGCCAGGTTTTTGCCTAATAAAGTGAATATTGGAGTTTATCATGTCTCTAGTGTTTTGCTTGGTTGGGTTTATTTATCTGGAATATCAAAGAATGTCTACCATTTTTCATCAAAGAACAGGAAGGAAGGAAGGAAGGAAGGAAGGAAGGAAGGAAGGAAGGAAGGAAAGAAAGGAGGGGAAGGGAGGGTTGGGAGCGAGTGAGGAAGGAAGGAGGGAAGGAATAAGTCATTGCTGGAATTATTGGAATTGTGGCTGGACCTGTTAATAAAAGAAATCCAGGATTCTACTCATGCATTAGTTGATCAAGGAAAATAGGAGAGGAGAGAAGGGAAGGAAGAGGAGAGGAGAGGAGAGGACAAGGAGAGAGGAGAGGAGAACATCAGAGGTTCTCCATTTCTGCAGAGACACCAAGAAAAAATACCAGAGGTTCACCAATAAATAAGATGAAGAAAAAGAAATGCCATTTCTTTTCTAATCCCAATTCTTGATTAATCTCCTGTTTTAAATAGCCTGCTCTAAACCACCAGACTATTTCTTGTAACTCCCTATAAATTATACATATTAAAAGAAATTATTTTTTAAAGTCAAGTTTAAAAATGCCTGTCAAAACTTGCTTTCATGAAGAAGTCATAGGCCATGGTCTTCCCCAAAATGTTCCTTTTTTCTCTGGTATCACTAACCTTCCATGGTGGAGATGGTTCCTTCTGGACAAGGAACACAATTGTAGCAACAGATGGGTTTCCCTTCCAAAACCACCTTCATGAATCCAGGATGACAGCTTTCCACACACCTGGAAGTTGGTAGGCTCTGAAGAATGAAAGGAAGTACACCCAGATCATCAATGTATTTGTATCTGTATCTGCATCTGCATCTACATCTACATCTACATTTATAGCTATTTCATGAAAATCAAAGATCTTATTTTTTTGTGACCAACTGAATAAAGATGATATTTGCACTGTTGAGAACTTGATCAGCTGACATGAATACTCAAAAGCAATAACAGAACCCCAAAACTGTAGTCCTGTTTTTGCCACATTTAGTAGAATAAAATAAACATTAATTGCAGATTGTCAGCATTTGTACCTGTCCAATACTCCTCTGGTCAATGGTAACTTTAAAATCCTGAGTTGTCTGTTTTTCTAGACTTCCAGTTTTTGTTCTCTTGACAGATTTGTTTGGGAAAACAGCCCAGTTCACAATGTTCAAATCAGCCGTCAAATCTCCTTTCTCATCCAAATATACCCCATCTATGGAATTATTGTGAAACTGAGGGCTCTGAAGGAAAGGGTGAAGCTGGAAAGAAAAGGAAAAGAAGAGTTTAGAAAGTACATCAGAATATTTGTTTGTTTGTTTGTTGGTAACCCACCTTTAATACTTTTACAAATAACTCAAGGTGGCAAATATATGCAACACACCTTCCTTCTCCTATTTTTCTAACAAAAACAACCCTGAGAGTGAATTGGGCTGAGAGAGATTGACTAGGCCAGTGGTTCTCAACCTTTCTAATGCCGCGACCCCATAATACAGTTCCCCATGTTGTGGTGATCCCCAACCACTTATACATCACCGGGTGCCAGGGGCGTGGCCAAAGAAAAGGGGGAAAAAATGGCAGACAGCCTTGCTTGGCGACCCCCGTGAAATGGTTGTTCGACCCCAAATGGGGTCCCGACCCACAGGTTGAGAACCACTGGACTAGGCCAAGATCACCAAGCCGACTTTCATAGCTAAACTTGGTCCATATTGGGAGAGATCAGAACATTTCTCTCTCTCTTTCAAAAAAACCAGATTCTATTTACAGTTCCAAACTTGGTTAGGAGTGTATCAATAAACATAAGATTTTTATTTGGATACATGAGCTGGAAGGTGACAAAATTATTGCAAAAACAAGGATCAAGGGAAACGGAAAATAAATAGATGGGAAAGATAGATTGCAATTAAGTTGGATCTGAGTTTCAGGATAATTTAATTTTTCAGACTATGTAATCAAGGCATCCACTAAGAAAACTGATTCCCATTTGCAGAAGATACTGTACATGCCTGACGGGAAAGACATACCTGCCAAGCCATCAGCCTTGGGGCTTCTAGCTTCATGCCTCTGTTCCTTGCTGATCTCTTGAATGTGGAGATATGAGCTGAATGTAAGGCCCTTCCCACAGCCCAGATGGTGCTGTAAGTCAAGTAACTGTCCATAGCCAGGATCCGATCAATCTCCTCTTCCCTCACAGCCACCAGTTCTTCTCTCTGTCTGCACCGTCTCCAGACTTTCACCGAAAAGGCATCCTTAGTGGAGGAACACGTAAAGGTTTTCTTTGCAAAGTTAAATACTGAGTCAACGAAGAGACTAAAAGCATCATAGTTTGCCCATTTCCTTTTCTGTATCAGGAAGGAAAAAATGCCACCAATGTATTTAAAGGAAGCGCTGGTAAACATCAGCTCAAGACTGAGATCCCAGTGTGCTGTGGTAATCCAGACTTTCTCTACAATAGGTCCCTGAAAATGTTGAAGTATTGATTGTAGAATCATAATTCCCAACGGAAATGAAATTATCTCCGAACCATAAACAGCGACATTGACTTCTCTCCACTTATAATATTTGTTAAGGGTTAAAACTAGCTGATACAGATTTAGTGGAAAGGTTTGATAGATAACTGCACAAATGCCATTCCTTAACATCAAAGAAGACAACGTCCTCATGAACCTTTCTCCCTGGTCAGTTTCTGGAGCAACAAGACCAACCATGGTCCACTTGAAATAGAGGAGCAGCTTGACCATCCCTGGGTACTGGACTCCCTCAGCAGGGAGCATCGGGTAGAAGAAAGGAAATTGAGTTTTATCCCTCAAAATCTGGGAAGCCAAACTGTAACTGATCTGAAAAGAATTAACAGAAACCAGAGTCGGAAGGGACGTTGGAGATCTTGTAGTCTAACCTCCTGCTCAGGCAGGAAACTCTATATTATTTCAGAAAAATGGTTGTCCAATCTCTTCATAAAAACTTCCAGTATCCCACAACTTCTGGAGGCAAGTTGTTTCACTGATTAATTGTTCTAACTATTGGGAAATTTCTCCTTAGTCCTAGGTTGATTCTCTCCTTGATTAAAGATTGAATTGAAGATGATGTTCTTTTAAATGTAACAAGCAAAACGTAATTCCTCCAATTTCCTTAATAAAACTCTGCTTGTCATTTACAGCAGAGGATGTTTGATTCAAGTAAGACATACCTGAGGGATTTTGTAGGTGCCGAGCATGGTTGAAATCTGGATGGAGATGCCAGTTTCAGCCCCTTCCAGAACAGCCACTGAGTTTCTCTGCCGTCCACACCTGTAGTTGGGAACATTGGCCTCCCCATCTGAAAGCAGGTCCAGCAACGGATCTGAAGTCATTTCTACCTTGAAGAAAATTTGATAAACATTGTAACCCAGAGTGATGTTAGGCAAGAGATGGCCATTCTTGTCAATCTCCTCAGTGGCAAAAAGGAAGGGCAGAAATTTCCAATAATGATTGGATGATGGTCTGCAGGTACAGAAAAAGAGACATGAAAATAACATACAACTTTGTTCCATGATAAAACTGTTCTCTTCATCCACCCATCACAATTATTCTTCCAAACGATTTGCAAACAGCCAAACTATTACCAGAAAGGGGGGGGGATAAAAACAATAGAAAATTTTGGATCCCATGCTAGTTTTAGGAACAATTCTATTTGGTTACACTAGCATCACTTTACTTTCCTATATTGGTCTTCAAGCATTTTATATTTGATAAATTATTTCTTCTGTCTGAGTGAGGGTGGGTGATATACACAGATAACTTCCATGTTTTGGTACAGCTCTACGATCCTATCAAATAATTTTAAATGTTAAGATATTGAATGGCTAAAAACATTATTTATTATTAGCTCTAGCACATTCTTCATTTGATAAATTCTTGTGGAGTTGGACCAAACTTATTGAGAATGCCGTTTGTTGTTTCTGGGGCTGTTTTTTTCTTTTCCTGTTTTCTATTTTCTTTTTCTTTTAATTGTAAGCTCTCCAGAGTCACACGGGCATATAAATTCCAATCAATATAATAGAGATAATATTTTCATTTGTTTAAAAAGTTTCATTGTTAAATCCCTGGCATGAACTCTTGAATGAGAATCAGAGATATCTGCAAACTCTCTGAATGGTTATATTCCTAACTGGGATGCTTTGAAACCAGCAGTAAATTTTGATGTGGATAAACTAGAGTGGATTTATCTCATATCTGAGGCAAAGAGAAAATACAGCATCCCTCTGTGGTTAAACCAGGTATCCATTGGAGTCCAGCTCAGCTTAGAATTCAGGTAGAAGAGAAAGGACCTCTGTGTTTATACTCTAGCTCTGCTCAGAGGACAGAAAGGAAATGGAATGGGGCAAACATCGTGATTGGATTCTTAGACTTTACCGCTCACAATGAGCTTTGTCACCTGCAGTGTGCCACAGAAGGCAGAATCAGAAAGTAACTTAGCAAAAGGAGTTACATCAAGGAGAGAGAACCTTGTGCTTTCAGAGAGCTAGAACTGTGGACATTCATTGAAAATGGAGTGGCTCCAATGCAATGCAGGACTTACTCAAGTAACATTATTGAAGGACTTCTGTCAAAGCTTAATGATTCAAACCTAGTGTCCCTTGCAGAGATTATGCCGCTAATGAAATAATCTCCTGACTTGTAGTGATTGTCTGGGTCCACCTCACCCTGCTCCAGAGTCAGGAGACATTTGGCTTTGTGTATCCCAGAGGCTCCCCTCGGCCACAGAAGCAGAATAAGCTGAAGCAGTAGCAACATGATTTGAGCCTTCTCTGTGCCACCTGTTTTTTTTAAAACAAAATATGAGATGAGGAAAACAGAACACTTCCAGGAAAGTGGCTTCAAATGCTGTCAGAGCCCAGCCAAGAGACATAAACACAGTATTTGCTTGTCCTGAAATCAGCCCCAGATTCTTTTTCTGTCTCCAGAGTCATTTATGCATCTAGTATTTCTGATATAGACTCCTCTCAACTTTGCCTGTGAGTTTTATATAGATGTCAAACCAATTTCTGACTTGTTTGTGTAAAATTTTCTGAAAGTTTGCAGAAACATCTCTAGGGTCCTAATCTAGTCAACAAAATCACTATAATTTGGATAATTGCAAACAAGAGAACTATCAGAACTCTGAATGAGTCAATAGGAGGTGCCCAAAGGGAGAACTCAAAGTTGTGGTCCCAAACCTCGAAAAGGGGCCAGTGAAGGAAACTGGAGAATTTTGTCCCAAATTTTTATATGTATATGTATGATATATATACATACATATCTATATGCATATCTATATATACATATACATATGTGTTTTCTGAGGTTTTCGCGGGTGTTTGTATGTAGGTCTTTGGTTATTCGGGTTTTCTCCCACATAAAATTGGAAGTGTCTTGCCCCACCACATACATCGGACAAACCAACAGAAGAATAAGTGCACGCATTGAAGAATACAAGAACTCAGTCAAAAAAGAGGAACCAATTTCTTCCCTGATCCAACACTTAAAGCCACAGGACATGAAATTGACTTTAAAAAGACCAGAACTATTGCCAAAACTGAACACTTTAATAACAGAATAATCAGAGAAGCCATTGAGATAGAAAAACGCCCACACAGCATGAATAAAGGAGATGATACCTCCGGCCTACCAGCCATTTGGAAACCCGCCCTTATTGACAAACGAGTCCCTAACACAAAGAATGACACCAGACCCACACTCACGAAAACCACACAGGATGTCACCACCACACATCTATGCAAAAAGCAAACCCAAACCCACACTGATGATGAGGCATGACCACAAACCAGAAGCCAGACCACAGCTGCATCATTACCCACTTTAAACCCCTCCAATCCATACCTGAAGCAAACTGACACCCACCATGAAGATGAGGCACGACCACGAACGTGAAGCCAAACAACAGCAATGCAGCTCACCATCTCAAAACCCCCTGCAACTCAGACTAACCCAAGCACAACAAAGCCCCCACCCAAACAGAACACTCCCCCTCCAATCAGACCACAGCCAATACTGCAAAGAATCCCAAATGCAGGTAAACTATGATAAAAGTAAAATAAAAGCATTTTTATAGAACCCTCTTCCCCCAATTATTTCTGGCATATCAGTAAGATTCCCATTGCCGAAGTCTCATGTTTCAAATACCTGGCTGTGGATTTTCAGGACTCACATAGGCTAAGAGCACAGGACAAATAGGATACCTTGACTGTTCAAAAGAGCTCAACTGCTATCTTGTCATTCTACTGGACAAGGATTGGAGAAACTATCTACCAGTTGGCCTTCAAGGAAAAGCATTGGCCCACGTTATATCTTCAGTTCTTTAGGCATTGAATGAGACAGAGTGTTGAAATAGCAATAAGTTTATTAACTCAGAACAGAAGCAGCCCTAAAGGCTGCTGCACAGCTATTTATACAGTGAGCCTCTAGGTGGCAACCAATAGGTTTAAAGTTACAGTTTCCCGCCCCAAAACTCATTATCAACTTGGAGACAGCCAGTCTGGCTTTCAGTAACAGCAACTGTTAAACAATACAACAATGTAGGTAATAGTAATGGTAGTAAAGTTGGAAGGGATCTTGGAGGTTATCTAGTCCAACCCCCTGCTCAGGCAGGAAACCCTACACCATTTCGGACAAATGGCTGTCCAGTCTCTTCTTAAAAACTTCCAGTGTTGGAGCATTTACTGCGTCTGGAGGCAGGCTGTTCCACTGATTAAGTGTTCTCATTGTCAGGAAGTTTCTCCTTAGTTCTAGGTTGCTTCTTTCCTTGATTAGTTTCCACCCGTTGCTTCTTGTCCTGCCTTCAGGTGCTTTGGAAAATAGCTAAATTCCCTCTTCTTTATGGCAGCCCCTGAGATATTGGAATACTGCTATCATGTCCCCCCCTTGTCCTTCTCTTTGTTAAACTAGACATACCAAATTCTAGCAACCGTTCCTTATATGTTTTAGCCTCCAGTCCCCTAATCATCTTTGTTGCTCTTCTCTGTATTCTTTCTAGAGTCTCAACATCTTTTTTACATCGTGGTGACCAAAACTGAATGCAGTATTCCAAGTGTGGCCTTACCAAGGCATTGAAGAGTGGTATTAATACTTCACGTGATCTTGATTCTATCCCTCTGTTAATGCAGCCTAGCACTGTGTTGGCCTTTTTGGCAGCTGCAGCACACTGCTGGCTCATATTTCGGTGATTGTCTACTAGGACTCCAAGGTCCCTCTCACAGTTACTACTATTGAGCAAGGTGCCACCTATGTTTAGAACACTAAGGTCTATTTTATCAAATTAACCATGAAGACAGCATAGTAGGCTGCCATAGGGGTGAAAAATTGTTTATATACTGCAGGTGGGTATTATTATTTTTTGTCTAATTGGAAAATGATGTGTTGTACTTTAATAGAGGAGGAGACAACTTTTGCATATATAGTCTGACATATATTGAGTTCGTTTTGGAAGGACTATCAGTGGAAAATAATTAATACAAGTGCATATGCTGCCTTCAACATATATGTGTTTAATTGATAGAGTTATGTTACTGACAAGATAATGAATTGCAAAGAAATTGTGTTATATACATTCAACTTTGCCTTGATAATATAAACATTTTTGTTCAGTTGTTTCTTTTTAATTAACAAATATCATGAGGAGATTATAAACTTGTTTTAAAATTAAAAAGCTACACAACCCTTAAGCCCTCTGTCTTGGAACTGGGTTTGTCTGAAACCAATAACACTTAATCCATGTTTCACCCGCAAACGTAGCAGATTCCACCCGAGGGTTCCCCTCACAGCTTTTTCTAAACCCAGAATCTACAGGAAATGGATCTCCTGCTTGAGCAGGAGGCTGGACTAGAAGATCTCCAAGGCCCATTCCAGCTCAATTCTGATTGTGATTGTGATTCTGAAATATGACATCTAAGAAAGATGAGGGGTAACAAGCTTGTAAATACTTGCTGACAGGAAGATTGGAAGTCATTCATTTCTTCACTTCTGTTTATTCTTACTTTTATTTCTTGCAGTTTTTCTTTTTCTTTTGTTTTTTCTTTGGATTTATCTTTTCCTGTACAAAAATATCTTAATAAAGATTTATTAAAAATGTGTATAGGAATGAAAACATTATCATATAATATATGATAATAATTATTATTAAAACAGATTCTGGCTAAATAATAGGAAGAGCATATAAGAAGGAAGAGCAGCTTGTCAGTGAACTTCTTTGTAGGGAAAACAAAGTTTTAGTGGAGTTATATGGTGTTAAATTATTAGAGAACTCCCCTGTTACAAATTTCACTTTCCTGAGGAGAAGTATCCCAAATATTGGAGAAGGTAACATTCATGAAATACTGTCCCCATATTCTTAAGCACCCCATTCATTTTGCCTCAATTATCTCATTGATAAGAGATTATTTGCTATTTGCTATCAAGTCAGTGTGGACTCTTTAGCCAACATAAAACCAGGTTTCCTTTGGGAAGATCTCCCTCAACCAGGTTTTATTTCATATTTTCTCACCATGTGATTTTCATATTAAAATATGGGAGTAATTTAACACTTCCCTTCACTGAAGTCTTAATAAATGACCACTGTCTTCTCCTGCACATATGAAATCATGCCTTGGCCGTTGGCACTAAAAGGATCTTCCACTTCGATCATCTTCCTATGTTCCTGTTGCCCATAATATTTTGGATAGCTGGGCAGTTGGGCAGATCTTCTTATCTTGGGCAATTCTAATGAGAAATTTTCTCTCTCTCTCTCTCTCTCTCCCCCCCTCTCTCTATTTCTCTTTTTCTCCCTCACATCTCTCCTCCCCCAGAAACATGCCCCCCCTCACTAAATTGATAGATTAAGATTTTGGGTGTGTGTGGGGGTCATTATTGTATTTATGAACTAATTGCCTCACTGACTGTACTACATCTTGATGCCCTTTACCCAATCATACACTTGTTATTGCCTAGACTCAAACATTTAACTTGCTTCTGTTCCCAATCCCTGGCTAGACTAGACTAGACTAGACTAGAACCAGAACAGAACAGAGCAGAATAGAATAATAGAGTTGGAAGTGACCTTGTAGGTCTTCTAGTACATAAAAAGCCTTGTTTGCATCTATTTACATAAAATCAAAAGGAGGGAATCTTCCCTTCTTTAGGTCAATCCTTTTGTCCTGCAGAACAATAAGAAAAAATGTGCTTCAACAGAAAGGTGTCCCAGTCTGATTCAAATGTACCTTTAGGAAATCCTCACATACTCAACCCCAGCATCCATGCACACCCACACGCTTTCCCATACACTCAACATCAAACAGGAAGGGCTCTATTTGGAAATTGCTTCCGGATTTTATGCTTGCAATGAAAAAAAATGAAACTTTCATTTTGTTTTTGCTGTTTGTTGCTATAGAAATGGCTAGCATATACTGTTGTGTAAAAGTAAAAAGTTGAGGTAATATTATTTTCTATTGTGCTAAAGAGAGTTGGAAGTCGATGTCTTTTTCTTTCCTTTTCCCTCTATATAAGATATTTTCTCTTTTCCCCCTTCTCTCCAGTTTTCTATTACTTTTTAAAATTTCTCTTTGTATTTTATATTTTGATAAACTAATAAAATGTATTATAAAAATAAAAAACATCAAAAAGAAAGGAGAAAACACATTTATTATAACTGGGAGTCCATTTCTACCACTTAAAGAAATGACTCATTGGTGTGTTTATTATTTTATTTAAAAAACATTAAAGTATCAAAAACCATTAAAATATCAAAAACCATTTGCCACATAACCCAAATTTAAGTTACTATTTTATTTTGACATCATATGTTCTTTTGTATTCAGATCTGGTCTTAGGAAAATAATGTAACATTTGGGGAGAAAAATTAATAGCAACAGGCTAGCGCTGGAAGCCAACATGGAGAAGACCTGCACGGCTACCATATACTTCCCCTTGGTGCTCAGGTAAGTGGGTACAAAGGATATCCAGACGCTACAGAAGACCATCATGCTGAAGGTGATCAACTTGGCTTCGTTGAAGGCCCCAGGTAGATTCCTGGCTAGGAAGGCCATTGTGAAGCAGATGATAGCCAGGAAGCTCATATAGCCGAGGGCAAGATAGAACATGGCACGAGAGCCTTCATTACATTGAAGGATGACCTCAGCAGATTCTGAATACATGTCCGACTCAGGGAATGGGGGAGAGGTGCCCAACCAGATGCTGCAAAGGACAACTTGGACTCCAGAGCAAGAAAGGATGATATAATTGACCATGCTCTTCCCTAACCATCTCTGTACATTATTCCCTGGTTTTGTGGCCAAGAAGGCTAATACCACCATGACAGTTTTGGCCAAGACAGTAGAAATGGCAACTGTAAAAATGTTGCTGAATGCTGTTTGTTGGACAAGGCAAGTGGTTACTTTTGGTTGACCAATGAATAAGAATGAGGTCAAGAATGAAAACAGAAGGGAGATGAGGAGGATGTAGGAGAGATCACGATTGCTGGCTTTGACCAAGGGAGTTTCTCGAAATTTAATGAATATTCCAAAGAGAAAAATGGTTGCCAAAGACAAGAACAAGGCAAGGGAAGCTAGCATGTTCCCCAACATTTCTTGGTAGGATAGGAAAGTTTCCATCTTAGGTATACAGTCATCTTGGCTGAGACTTGGATGCTGATCTGCTGGACATTTTGTGCATCGTTCAGCATCTGAAAAAGAGCAAGATTAATATCTATCATAAAGCAGATGCTTTCATCAGATGCATAGCTGGAATGAAACTAGTGATGATATGGATGAATATGTGGGGAGAAAGGAAGTTTGCAGAAATGCTTAGCAAATTTAAATAGTATAATGCAAAGGACAATTGCCACAATTGTCCTGCCACCAATGACCCATGGACAGATACTTGTTGGGAATTCCTGTAACAGACTAGTTCAAGCACAGGAAGGAATAAGGGAATATTTTAAGGAGAAAGGTATTTCACAATAAATTCAGCTCTTGGTCTTCTGAAAGGATTATGTGAATTTGGATTTCCAAAAGTTGGCCTCTGCTGAGTATTCTGCCTTTTTAATATTTCCCAAAATGTTTCTTTCTCTGGATTCTTCCCACAGGACAATGTGACCTGAACTGTCAGAGAGGGGAGGGAAAGTTTTACTCTTTTAACTATCTGTTTCCTGCCATTGCTTTAGAGTTAGCTTTCCTTCAAAACTTGCCAGTTTTTGCCTAATAAAGTGAATATTGGAGTTTATCATGTCTCTAGTGTTTTGCTTGGTTGGGCTTATTCAGCCGGAATATGACAGAGAATGTCTACCATTTTTCATCAAAGAACAGGAAGGAAGGAAGGAAGGGAAGGAAGGAAGGAAGGAAGGAAGGAAGGAAGGAAGGAAAGAAAGGAGGGGAAGGGAGGGTTGGGAGCGAGTGAGGAAGGAAGGAGGGAAGGAATAAATCATTGTTGGAATTGTGGCTGGACCTGTTAATAAAAGAAATCCGGGATTCTACTCATGCATGAGTTGATCAAGGAAAGTAGGAGAGGAGAAAAGAGGAGAGAAGGGAAGGAAGAGGAGAGGAGAGGAGAGGAAAAGGAGAGAAGAGAGGAGAACATCAGAAATTCTCCATTTCTGTAGAGACACCAAGAAAAAATACCAGAGGTTCACCAATAAATAAGATGAAGAAAAAGAAATGCCATTTCTCTTCTAATCCCAATTCTTGATTAATCTCCTGTTTTAAATAGCCTGCTCTATATTTAAATCACGAGACTATTTCTTGTAACTCCCTATAAATTATACATATTAAAAGAAATTATTTTTTAAAGTCAAGTTTAAAAATGCCTGTCAAAACATGCTTTCATGAAGAAGTCATAGGCCATGTTCTTCCCCAAAATGTTCCTTTTTTCTCTGGTATCACTAACCTTCCATGGTGGAGATGGTTCCTTCTGGACAAGGAACACAATTGTAGCAACAGATGGGTTTCCCTTCCAAAACCACCTTCATGAATCCAGGATGACAGCTTTCCACACACCTGGAAGTTGGTAGGCTCTGAAGAATGAAAGGAAGTACACCCAGATCATCAATGTATTTGTATCTGTATCTGCATCTGCATCTGCATCTACATCTACATTTATAGCTATTTCATGAAAATCGAAGATCTTATTTTTTGTGACCAACTGAATAAAGATGATATTTGCACTGTTGAGAACTTGATCAGCTGACATGAATACTCAAAAGCAATAACAGAACCCCAACACTGTAGTCCTGTTTTTGCCACATTTAGTAGAATAAAATAAACATTAATTGCAGATTGTCAGCATTTGTACCTGTCCAATACTCCTCTGGTCAATGGTAACTTTAAAATCCTGAGTTGTCTGTTTTTCTAGACTTCCAGTTTTTGTTCTCTTGACAGATTTGTTTGGGAAAACAGCCCAGTTCACAATGTTCAAGTCAGCCGTCAAATCTCCTTTCTCATCCAAATATACCCCATCTATGGAATTATTGTGAAACTGAGGGCTCTGAAGGAAAGGGTGAAGCTGGAAAGAAAAGGAAAAGAAGAGTTTAGAAAGTACATGAGAAATATTTGTTTGTTTGTTTGTTGGTAACCCACCTTTAATACTTTTACAAATAACTCAAGGTGGCAAATATATGCAACACACCTTCCTTCTCCTATTTTTCTCACAAAAACAACCCTGAGAGTGAATTGGGCTGAGAGAGATTGACTAGGCCAGTGGTTCTCAACCTTTCTAATGCCGCGACCCCATAATACAGTTCCCCATGTTGTGGTGATCCCCAACCACTTATACATCACCGGGTGCCAGGGGCGTGGCCAAAGAAAAGGGGGAAAAAATGGCGGACAGCCTTGCTTGGCGACCCCCGTGAAATGGTTGTTCGACCCCAAATGGGGTCCCGACCCACAGGTTGAGAACCACTGGACTAGGCCAAGATCACCAAGCCGACTTTCATAGCTAAACTTGGTCCATATTGGGAGAGATCAGAACATTTCTCTCTCTCTTTCAAAAAAACCAGATTCTATTTTCAGTTCCAAACTTGGTTAGGAGTGTATCAATAAACATAAGATTTTTATTTGGATACATGAGCTGGAAGGTGACAAAATTATTGCAAAAACAAGGATCAAGGGAAACGGAAAATAAATAGATGGGAAAGATAGATTGCAATTAAGTTGGATCTGAGTTTCAGGATAATTTAATTTTTCAGACTATGTAATCAAGGCATCCACTAAGAAAACTGATTCCCATTTGCAGAAGATACTGTACATGCCTGACGGGAAAGACATACCTGCCAAGCCATCAGCCTTGGGGCTTCTAGCTTCATGCCTCTGTTCCTTGCTGATCTCTTGAATGTGGAGATATGAGCTGAATGTAAGGCCCTTCCCACAGCCCAGATGGTGCTGTAAGTCAAGTAACTGTCCATAGCCAGGATCCGATCAATCTCCTCTTCCCTCACAGCCACCAGTTCTTCTCTCTGTCTGCACCGTCTCCAGACTTTCACCGAAAAGGCATCCTTAGTGGAGGAACACGTAAAGGTTTTCTTTGCAAAGTTAAATACTGAGTCAACAAAGAGACTAAAAGCATCGTAGTTTGCCCATTTCCTTTTCTGTATCAGGAAGGAAAAAATGCCACCAATGTATTTAAAGGAAGCGCTGGTAAACATCAGCTCAAGACTGAGATCCCAGTGTGCTGTGGCAATCCAGACTTTCTCTACAATAGGTCCCTGAAAATGTTGAAGTATTGATTGTAGAATCAACATTCCTACCTGGAAGGAAATTATCTCTGAACCATAAACAGCGACATTGACTTCTCTCCACTTATAATATTTGTTAAGGGTTAAAACTAGCTGATACAGATTTAGTGGAAAGGTTTGATAGATAACTGCACAAATGCCATTCCTTAACATCAAAGAAGACAACGTCCTCATGAACCTTTCTCCCTGGTCAGTTTCTGGAGCAACAAGACCAACCATGGTCCACTTGAAATAGAGGAGCAGCTTGACCATCCCTGGGTACTGGACTCCCTCAGCAGGGAGCATCGGGTAGAAGAAAGGAAATTGAGTTTTATCCCTCAAAATCTGGGAAGCCAAACTGTAACTGATCTGAAAAGAATTAACAGAAACCAGAGTCGGAAGGGACATTGGAGATCTTGTAGTCTAACCTCCTGCTCAGGCAGGAAACTCTATATTATTTCAGAAAAATGGTTGT
The DNA here is from genome assembly GCF_016545835.1 of Crotalus tigris. Classification (NCBI taxonomy): domain Eukaryota; kingdom Metazoa; phylum Chordata; class Lepidosauria; order Squamata; family Viperidae; genus Crotalus; species Crotalus tigris. The sequence continues at coordinate 576,276 of NW_024096838.1, forward strand.
CCAATCTCTTCATAAAAACTTCCAGTATCCCACAACTTCTGGAGGCAAGTCGTTTCACTGATTAATTGTTCTAACTATCGGGAAATTTCTCCTTAGTCCTAGGTTGATTCTCTCCTTGATTAAAGATTGAATTGAAGATGATATTCTTTTAAACGTAACAAGCAAAACGTAATTCCTCCAATTTCCTTAATAAAACTCTGCTTGTCAATTAAAGCAGAGGATGTTTGATTCAAGTAAGACATACCTGAGGGATTTTGTAGGTGCCGAGCATGGTTGAAATCTGGATGGAGATGCCAGTTTCAGCCCCTTCCAGAACAGCTACTGAGTTTCTCTGCCGTCCACACCTGTAGTTGGGAACATTGGCCTCCCCATCTGAAAGCAGGTCCAGCAACGGATCTGAAGTCATTTCTACCTTGAAGAAAATTTGATAAACATTGTAACCCAGAGTGATGTTAGGCAAGAGATGGCCATTCTTGTCAATCTCCTCAGTGGCAAAAAGGAAGGGCAGAAATTTCCAATAATGATTGGATGATGGTCTGCAGGTACAGAAAAAGAGACATGAAAATAACATACAACTTTGTTCCATGATAAAACTGTTCTCTTCATCCACCCATCACAATTATTCTTCCAAACGATTTGCAAACAGCCAAACTATTACCAGAAAGGGGGGGGGGATAAAAACAATAGAAAATTTTGGATCCCATGCTAGTTTTAGGAACAATTCTATTTGGTTACACTAGCATCACTTTACTTTCCTATATTGGTCTTCAAGCATTTTATATTTGATAAATTATTTCTTCTGTCTGAATGAGGGTGAGTGATATACACAGATAACTTCCATGTTTTGGTACAGCTCTACGATCCTATCAAATAATTTTAAAGTTAGGAAATTGAATGGCTAAAAACACTATTTATTATTAGCCCTTGCACATTCTTCATATGATAAATTCTTGTGGAGTTGGACCAAACTTATTGAGAATTCTTTTTGTTGTTTCTGGGGCTGTATTTTTTTTCTTTCTTGTTTTTTATTTCTATTTCTTTTAATTATACGCTCTCCAGAGTCACACGGGTGTATAAATTCCAACCAATATAATAGAGATAACATTTTCATTTGTTTAAAATGTTTCATTGTTAAATCCCTGGCATGAACTCTTGAATGAGAATCAGAGATAACTCTCTGAATGGTTATATTCCTAACTGGGATGCTTTGAAACCAGCAGTAAATTTTGATGTGGATAAGCTAGAGTGGATTTATCTCATATCTGAGGCAAAGAGAAAATACAGCATCCCTCTGTGGTTAAACCAGGTATCCCTTGGAGTCCAGCTCAGCTTAGAATTCAGCTAGAAGAGAAAGGACCTCTGTGTTTACACTCTAGCTCTGCTCAGAGGACAGAAAGGAAATGGAATGGGGGCAAACATCGTGATTGGATTCTTCGACTTTACCACTCACAATGAGCTTTGTCACCTGCAGTGTGCCACAGAAGGCAGAATCAGAAAGTAGTTTAGCAAAAGGAGCTACATCAAGGAGAGAGAATCTTGTGTTTTCAGAGAACTAGAACTGTAGACATTCAATGAAAATGGAGTGGCTCCAATACAATGCAGGACTTACTTAAGGAACATTATTGAAGGACTTCTGTCAAAGCTTAATGATTCAAACCTAGTGTCCCTTGCAGAGATTATGCCGCTAATGAAATAATCTCCTGATTTGTAGTGATTGTCTGGGTCCACTTCACCCTGCTCCAGAGTCAGGAGACATTTGGCTTTGTGTATCTCAGAGGCTCCCCTCCGCCACAGAAGCAGAATAAGCTGAAGCAGTAGCAACATGATTTGAGCCTTCTCTGTGCCACCTGTTTTTTTTTAAACAAAATATGAGATGAGGAAAACAGAACACTTCCAGGAAAGTGGCTTCAAATGCTGTCAGAGCCCAGCCAAGAGACATAAACACAGTATTTGCTTGTCCTGAAATCAGCCCCCGATTCCTTTTCTGTCTCCAGAGTCATTTATGCATCTAGTATTTCTGATACAGACTCCTCTCAACTTTTCATGTGAGTCTTATATAGATATCAAACCAATTTCTGACTTGTTTGTGTAAAATTTTCTGAAAGTTTGCAGAAACATCTCTAGGGTCCTAATCTAGACAACAAAAATTACTATAATTTGGATAATTGCAAAAAAGAGAACTATCTGAACACTGAATGAGTCAATAGGAAGTGCCCAAAGGGAGAACTCAGAGTTGTGGTCCCAAACCTGGAAAAGGGGCCAGTGAAGGAAACTGGAGAATTTTGCCCCAAATTTTTATATGTATATGTATGTTTTATATACACATACATATCTATTCAGATTTCTTTTTGCTGACAAATCACTTTTGCCTTGCAGCCCCTCAACTAGGGGCGTTAACCAGGCTCAAGTCGCTACTGTGATACATTACAAATTTCTGGTTTTAGTGAAGTGTTAAAAAGTTCAACCACTTTACTGGCCTATAAATCACATGAGTCCTTTAAAGTAGTCATTTTTTTTGTTTTAGTAATCAACTTACAAGGTTTCATTGATTAGCAAACAAGACAGATTTTTTTTCTCTACACAAGAGATTCTTTGTAATTAACTTCATAGTCTTTAAATCAGTTTCACAAAGTTGCAACAGTTGCAACAGTCCCGGGCAGGTGCAAGCTGCCCGGGACCAGACTGGCTGGTGCCAGCACTCACGCGCATGCGTGAAGTGCAAAGCCCACCAAATGTTGCCGTTTGGCCCGGGGATTGTCTTTAAGAGGGGGAGAGAGGCTTGTGGTGCAGCAGTTAGAGTGCAGTACTGCAGGCCACTTTAGCTGACTGTGTTCAGCAGGTCAGCGGTTCAAATCTCACCGGCTCAAGGTTGACTCAGCCTTCCATCCTTCCGAGGTAGGTAAAATGAGGACCCAGAGTGTTGGGGGCAATGTAATATATATATATATATATATATATATATATATATATATATATATATATATATATATATATACACATTGCTTACTGGTGTACACCGCTTAGAGAGTGCTTGCACTTAAAGCTGTATATAAGTCTCATAAATAAATAAATAAATAAATTGTGTGCCTCGGTGTTGTAACAGAGCTGCTAGTCACCAATAAAGAGGCTCCTGAGAACTACCAAATGACTGCTGAAGTTATTTCCTTTCGCGAAGGACTCAACACAAAGCATTTATAAAGTTTTCCAAAAACAACTCTAAAATCACCTCTTTGCTGTATATTACAAAAGATTACAAAAAATAAAGATTTTACAAAGTTGGAAAGATGTGACATTATTGTTATTATGTGATGTCTCCTATTGACATCACCAATCAAGGAGGTGCCCAAAGGGAGAACTCAAAGTTGTGGTCCCAAACCTGGAAAAGGGGCCAGTGAAGGAAACTGGAGAATTTTGTCCCAAATTTTTATATGTATATGTATGATATATATACATACATATCTATATGCATATCTATATATACATATACATATGTGTTTTCTGAGGTTTTCGCGGGTGTTTGTATGTAGGTCTTTGGTTATTCGGGTTTTCTCCCACATAAAATTGGAAGTGTCTTGCCCCACCACATACATCGGACAAACCAACAGAAGAATAAGTGCACGCATTGAAGAATACAAGAACTCAGTCAAAAAAGAGGAACCAATTTCTTCCCTGATCCAACACTTAAAGCCACAGGACATGAAATTGACTTTAAAAAGACCAGAACTATTGCCAAAACTGAACACTTTAATAACAGAATAATCAGAGAAGCCATTGAGATAGAAAAACGCCCACACAGCATGAATAAAGGAGATGATACCTCCGGCCTACCAGCCATTTGGAAACCCGCCCTTATTGACAAACGAGTCCCTAACACAAAGAATGACACCAGACCCACACTCACGAAAACCACACAGGATGTCACCACCACACATCTATGCAAAAAGCAAACCCAAACCCACACTGATGATGAGGCATGACCACAAACCAGAAGCCAGACCACAGCTGCATCATTACCCACTTTAAACCCCTCCAATCCATACCTGAAGCAAACTGACACCCACCATGAAGATGAGGCATGACCACGAACGTGAAGCCAAACAACAGCAATGCAGCTCACCATCTCAAATTCCCCTGCAACTCAGACTAACCCAAGCACAACAAAGCCCCCACCCAAACAGAACACTCCCCCTCCAATCAGACCACAGCCAACCCCCCATCCAATCAGAACACAGCCAAGCCCCTAACCAATTAGAACACACCTTCACCCAATCAGAATACAGCCAAGCTCCACCCAATCAGATCATACTCCCATTGGCAGTTAAAAGGAAGAAACAGCTACGATCACACATTGCTCCTAGAAGCACGAAGCCGAAAACACCAGCCTGAAGATGACGAATGGGACTTTGTTGAAACGTCGCCAAGAAACTTCCAATTTTACGCGGGAGAAAACCCGAATAACCAAAGACCTACATATGCATATGTATGTATACATACATACATATATACAGACACAGATATAGGCACACACACACATATATGTATGTATGTATATATATGCATGTACATGTATATTTGTGTATGTATTTGTACATATATGTATATAACTTTGTACACCATAGGTGACCTCTTTCATCATGGGCACCATCAATTGTTGGGCTTCCTGAAGGCTTTCCTCCAACAATGTTATAAAAACCCTGGCTACTCAAAGCTAGTTCTTGCTCGTCTCCAGTAGCTTGCAGGCTACCATCCAAGCTGGAGGGTCCACTGTTGGTATCCATATCTGAGTCATATTGAGTTATTGCCATAAAGTGTTTCAGTGAAATTTTTACAGGGTAGTTCACCACTGCCTTCCATAACCCTCCCCATTTTTCCAGGCTTGGGATCAACTGTGTTCCTCTCTTCTTTAACTTATTTTAGTAATTTAGTTGACCAGTTAGATATTCCAGATTATCCTCACCTAATTTGGTGGGAGATGTCTCCTTAGGCTGATGATGCTAAGTTCTTGAGTCCCAATACTGCAAAGAATCCCAAATGCAGGTAAACTATGATAAAAGTAAAATAAAAGCATTTTTATAGAACCCTCTTCCCCCAATTATTTCTGGCATATCAGTAAGATTCCCATTGCCGAAGTCTCATGTTTCAAATACCTGGCTGTGGATTTTCAGGACTCACATAGGCTAAGAGCACAGGACAAATAGGATACCTTGACTGTTCAAAAGAGCTCAACTGCTATCTTGTCATTCTACTGGACAAGGATTGGAGAAACTATCTACCAGTTGGTCTTCAAGGAAAAGCATTGGCCCACGTTATATCTTCAGTTCTTTAGGCATTGAATGAGACAGAGTGTTGAAATAGCAATAAGTTTATTAACTCAGAACAGAAGCAGCCCTAAAGGCTGCTGCACAGCTATTTATACAGTGAACCTCTAGGTGGCAACCAATAGGTTTAAAGTTACAGTTTCCCGCCCCAAAACTCATTATCAACTTGGAGACAGCCAGTCTGGCTTTCAGTAACAGCAACTGTTAAACAATACAACAATGTAGGTAATAGTAATAGTAGTAAAGTTGGAAGGGATCTTGGAGGTTATCTAGTCCAACCCCCTGCTCAGGCAGGACACCCTACACCATTTCGGACAAATGGCTGTCCAGTCTCTTCTTAAAAACTTCCAGTGTTGGAGCATTTACTGCGTCTGGAGGCAGGCTGTTCCACTGATTAATTGTTCTCATTGTCAGGAAGTTTCTCCTTAGTTCTAGGTTGCTTCTTTCCTTGATTAGTTTCCACCCGTTGCTTCTTGTCCTGCCTTCAGGTGCTTTGGAAAATAGCTAAATTCCCTCTTCTTTATGGCAGCCCCTGAGATATTGGAATACTGCTATCATGTCCCCCCCTTGTCCTTCTCTTCGTTAAACCAGACATACCCAATTCTAGCAACTGTTCCTTATATGTTTTAGCCTCCAGCCCCCTAATCATCTTTGTTGCTCTTCTCTGTACTCTTTCTAGAGTCTCAACATCTTTTTTACATCGTGGTGACCAAAACTGGATGCAGTATTCCAAGTGTGGCCTTACCAAGGCATTGAAGAGTGGTATTAATACTTCACGTGATCTTGATTCTATCACTCTGTTAATGCAGCCTAGCACTGTGTTGGCCTTTTTGGCAGCTGCAGCACACTGCTGGCTCATATTTAGGTGATTGTCTACTAGGACTCCAAGGTCCCTCTCACAGTTACTACTATTGAGCAAGGTGCCACCTATGTTTAGAACACTAAGGTCTATTTTATCAAATTAACCATGAAGACAGCATAGTAGGCTGCCATAGGGGTGAAAAATTGTTTATATACTGCAGGTGGGTATTATTATTTTTTGTCTAATTGGAAAATGATGTGTTGTACTTTAATAGAGGAGGAGACAACTTTTGCATATATAGTCTGACATATATTGAGTTCGTTTTGGAAGGACTATCAGTGGAAAATAATTAATATAAGTGCATATGCTGCCTTCAACATATATGTGTTTAATTGATAGAGTTATGTTACTGACAAGATAATGAATTGCAAAGAAATTGTGTTATATACATTCAACTTTGCCTTGATAATATAAACATTTTTGTTCAGTTGTTTCTTTTTAATTAACAAAGATCATGAGGAGATTATAAACTTGTTTTAAAATTAAAAAGCTACACAACCCTTAAGCCCTCTGTCTTGGAACTGGGTTTGTCTGAAACCAATAACACTTAATCCATGTTTCACCCGCAAACGTAGCAGATTCCACCCGAGGGTTCCCCTCACAGCTTTTTCTAAACCCAGAATCTACAGGAAATGGATCTCCTGCTTGAGCAGGAGGCTGGACTAGAAGATCTCCAAGGCCCATTCCAGCTCAATTCTGATTGTGATTGTGATTCTGAAATATGACATCTAAGAAAGATGAGGGGTAACAAGCTTGTAAATACTTGCTGACAGGAAGATTGGAAGTCATTCATTTCTTCACTTCTGTTTATTCTTACTTTTATTTCTTGCAGTTTTTCTTTTTCTTTTGTTTTTTCTTTGGATTTATCTTTTCCTGTACAAAAATATCTTAATAAAGATTTATTAAAAATGTGTATAGGAATGAAAACATTATCATATAATATATGATAATAATTATTATTAAAACAGATTCTGGCTAAATAATAGGAAGAGCATATAAGAAGGAAGAGCAGCTTGTCAGTGAACTTCTTTGTAGGGAAAACAAAGTTTTAGTGGAGTTATATGGTGTTAAATTATTAGAGAACTCCCCTGTTACAAATTTCACTTTCCTGAGGAGAAGTATCCCAAATATTGGAGAAGGTAACATTCATAAAATACTGTCCCCATATTCTTAAGCACCCCATTCATTTTGCCTCAATTATCTCATTGATAAGAGATTATTTGCTATTTGCTATCAAGTCAGTGTGGACTCTTTAGTCAACATAAAACCAGGTTTCCTTTGGGAAGATCTCCCTCAACCAGGTTTTATTTCATATTTTCTCACCATGTGATTTTCATGTTAAAATATGGGAGTAATTTAACACTTCCCTTCACTGAAGTCTTAATGAATGACCACTGTCTTCTCCTGCACATATGAACTCATGCCTTGGCCGTTGGCACTAAAAGGATCTTCCACTTCGATCATCTTCCTATGTTCCTGTTGCCCATAATATTTTGGATAGCTGGGCAGTTGGGCAGATCTTCTTATCTTGGGCAATTCTAATGAGAAATTTTTTCTCTCTCTCTCTCTCTCTCCCCCCCCTCTCTCTATTTCTCTTTTTCTCCCTCACATCTCTCCTCCCCCAGAAACATGCCCCCCTCACTAAATTGATAGATTAAGATTTTGGGTGTGTGTGGGGGTCATTATTGTATTTATGAACTAATTGCCTCACTGACTGTACTAGATCTTGATGCCCTTTACCCAATCATACACTTGTTATTGCCTAGACTCAAACATTTAACTTGCTTCTGTTCCCAATCCCTGGCTAGACTAGACTAGACTAGACTAGAACCAGAACAGAACAGAGCAGAATAAAATAATAGAGTTGGAAGTGACCTTGTAGGTCTTCTAGTACATAAAAAGCCTTGTTTGCATCTATTTACATAAAATCAAAAGGAGGGAATCTTCCCTTCTTTAGGTCAATCCTTTTGTCCTGCAGAACAATAAGAAAAAATGTGCTTCAACAGAAAGGTGTCCCAGTCTGATTCAAATGTACCTTTAGGAAATCCTCACATACTCAACCCCAGCATCCATGCACACCCACACGCTTTCCCATACACTCAACATCAAAAAGGAAGGGCTCTATTTGGAAATTGCTTCCGGATTTTATGCTTGCAATGAAAAAAAATGAAACTTTCATTTTGTTTTTGCTGTTTGTTGCTATAGAAATGGCTAGCATATACTGTTGTGTAAAAGTAAAAAGTTGAGGTAATATTATTTTCTATTGTGCTAAAGAGAGTTGGAAGTCGATGTCTTTTTCTTTCCTTTTCCCTCTATATAAGATATTTTCTCTTTTCCCCCTCCTCTCCAGTTTTCTATTACTTTTAAAAATTTCTCTTTGTATTTTATATTTTGATAAACTAATAAAATGTATTATAAAAAATAAAAAACATCAAAAAGAAAGGAGAAAACACATTTATTATAACTGGGAGTCCATTTCTACCACTTAAAGAAATGACTCATTGGTGTGTTTATTATTTTATTTAAAAAACATTAAAGTATCAAAAACCATTAAAATATCAAAAACCATTTGCCACATAACCCAAATTTAAGTTACTATTTTATTTTGACATCATATGTTCTTTTGTATTCAGATCTGGTCTTAGGAAAATAATGTAACATTTGGGGAGAAAAATTAATAGCAACAGGCTAGTGCTGGAAGCCAACCTGGAGAAGACCTGCACGGCTACCATATACTTCCCCTTGGTGCTCAGGTAGGTGGGTACAAAGGATATCCAGACGCTACAGAAGACCATCATGCTGAAGGTGATCAACTTGGCTTCGTTGAAGGCCCCAGGTAGATTTCTGGCTAGGAAGGCCATTGTGAAGCAGATGATAGCCAGGAAGCTCATATAGCCGAGGGCAAGATAGAACATGGCAACAGAGCCTTCATTACATTGAAGAATGACCTCAGCAGATTCTGAATACATGTCTGACTCAGGGAATGGGGGAGAGGTGCCCAACCAGATGCTGCAAAGGACAACTTGGACTCCAGAGCAAGAAAGGATGATAGAATTGGCCATGCTCTTCCCTAACCATCTCTGTACATTATTCCCTGGTTTTGTGGCCAAGAAGGCTAATACCACCATGACAGTTTTGGCCAAGACAGTAGAAATGGCAACTGTAAAAATGTTGCTGAAGGCTGTTTGTTGGACAAGGCAAGTGGTTACTTTTGGTTGACCAATGAATAAGAATGAGGTCAAGAATGAAAACAGAAGGGAGATGAGGAGGATGTAGGAGAGATCACGATTGCTGGCTTTGACCACGGGAGTTTCTCGAAATTTAATGAATATTCCAAAGAGAAAAGTGGTTGCCAAAGACAAAAACAAGGCAAGGGAAGCTAGCATGATCCCCAACATTTCTTGGTAGGATAGGAAAGTTTCTATCTTAGGTATACAGTCATCTTGGCTGAGGCTTGGATGCTGATCTGCTGGACATTTTGTGCATCGTTCAGCATCTGAAAAAGAGCAAGATTAATATCTATCATAAAGCAGATGCTTTCATCAGATGCATAGCTGGAATGAAACTAGTGATGATATGGATGAATATGTGGGGAGAAAAGAAGTTTGCAGAAATGCTTAGCAAATTTAAATAGTATAATGCAAAGGACAATTGCCACAATTGTCCTGCCACCAATGACCCATGGACAGATACTTGTTGGGAATTCCTGTAACAGACTAGTTCAAGCACAGGAAGGAATAAGGGAATATTTTAAGGAGAAAGGTATTTCACAATGAATTCAGCTCTTGGTCTTCTGAAAGGATTATGTGAATTTGGATTTCCAAAAGTTGGCCTCTGCTGAGTATTCTGCCTTTTTAATATTTCCCAAAATGTTTCTTTCTCTGGATTCTTCCCACAGGACAATGTGACCTGAACTGTCAGAGAGGGGAGGGAAAGTTTTACTCTTTTAACTATCTGTTTCCTGCCATTGCTTTTGAGTTAGCTTTCCTTCAAAACTTGCCAGTTTTTGCCTAATAAAGTGAATATTGGAGTTTATCATGTCTCTAGTGTTTTGCTTGGTTGGGCTTATTCAGCCGGAATATGACAGAGAATGTCTACCATTTTTCATCAAAGAACAGGAAGGAAGGAAGGAAGGAAGAAGGAAGGAAGGAAGGAAGGAAGGAAGGAAGGAAGGAAGGAAGGAAAGGAGGGGAAGGGAGGGTTGGGAGCGAGTGAGGAAGGAAGGAGGGAAGGAATAAATCATTGTTGGAATTGTGGCTGGACCTGTTAATAAAAGAAATCCGGGAGTCTACTCATGCATTAGTTGATCAAGGAAAGTAGGAGAGGAGAAAAGAGGAGAGAAGGGAAGGAAGAGGAGAGGAGAGGAGAGGAAAAGGAGAGAAGAGAGGAGAACATCAGAAATTCTCCATTTCTGTAGAGACACCAAGAAAAAATACCAGAGGTTCACCAATAAATAAGATGAAGAAAAAGAAATGCCATTTCTCTTCTAATCCCAATTCTTGATTAATCTCCTGTTTTAAATAGCCTGCTCTATATTTAAATCACCAGACTATTTCTTGTAACTCCCTATAAATTATACATATTAAAAGAAATTATTTTTTAAAGTCAAGTTTAAAAATGCCTGTCAAAACATGCTTTCATGAAGAAGTCATAGGCCATGGTCTTCCCCAAAATGTTCCTTTTTTCTCTGGTATCACTAACCTTCCATGGTGGAGATGGTTCCTTCTGGACAAGGAACACAATTGTAGCAACAGATGGGTTTCCCTTCCAAAACCACCTTCATGAATCCAGGATGACAGCTTTCCACACACCTGGAAGTTGGTAGGCTCTGAAGAATGAAAGGAAGTACACCCAGATAATCAATGTATTTGTATCTGTATCTGCATCTGCATCTACATCTACATTTATAGCTATTTCATGAAAATCGAAGATCTTATTTTTTTGTGACCAACTGAATAAAGATGATATTTGCACTGTTCAGAACTTGATCAGCTGACATGAATACTCAAAAGCAATAACAGAACCCCAAAACTGTAGTCCTGTTTTTGCCACATTTAGTAGAATAAAATAAACATTAATTGCAGATTGTCAGCATTTGTACCTGTCCAATACTCCTCTGGTCAATGGTAACTTTAAAATCCTGAGTTGTCTGTTTTTCTAGACTTCCAGTTTTTGTTCTCTTGACAGATTTATTTGGGAAAACAACCCAGTTCACAATGTTCAAGTCAGCCGTCAAATCTCCTTTCTCATCCAAATATACCCCATCTATGGAATTATTGTGAAACTGAGGGCTCTGAAGGAAAGGGTGAAGCTGGAAAGAAAAGGAAAAGAAGAGTTTAGAAAGTACATGAGAAATATTTGTTTGTTTGTTGGTAACCCACCTTTAATACTTTTACAAATAACTCAAGGTGGCAAATATATGCAACACACCTTCCTTCTCCTATTTTTCTCACAAAAACAACCCTGAGAGTGAATTGGGCTGAGAGAGATTGACTAGGCCAGTGGTTCTCAACCTTTCTAATGCCGCGACCCCATAATACAGTTCCCCATGTTGTGGTGATCCCCAACCACTTATACATCACCGGGTGCCAGGGGCGTGGCCAAAGAAAAGGGGGAAAAAATGGCGGACAGCCTTGCTTGGCGACCCCCGTGAAATGGTTGTTCGACCCCAAATGGGGTCCCGACCCACAGGTTGAGAACCACTGGACTAGGCCAAGATCACCAAGCCGACTTTCATAGCTAAACTTGGTCCATATTGGGAGAGATCAGAACATTTCTCTCTCTCTTTCAAAAAAACCAGATTCTATTTTCAGTTCCAAACTTGGTTAGGAGTGTATCAATAAACATAAGATTTTTATTTGGATACATGAGCTGGAAGGTGACAAAATTATTGCAAAAACAAGGATCAAGGGAAACGGAAAATAAATAGATGGGAAAGATAGATTGCAATTAAGTTGGATCTGAGTTTCAGGATAATTTAATTTTTCAGACTATGTAACCAAGGCATCCACTAAGAAAACTGATTCCCATTTGCAGAAGATACTGTACATGCCTGACGGGAAAGACATACCTGCCAAGCCATCAGCCTTGGGGCTTCTAGCTTCATGCCTCTGTTCCTTGCTGATCTCTTGAATGTGGAGATATGAGCTGAATGTAAGGCCCTTCCCACAGCCCAGATGGTGCTGTAAGTCAAGTAACTGTCCATAGCCAGGATCCGATCAATCTCCTCTTCCCTCACAGCCACCAGTTCTTCTCTCTGTCTGCACCGTCTCCAGACTTTCACCGAAAAGGCATCCTTAGTGGAGGAACACGTAAAGGTTTTCTTTGCAAAGTTAAATACTGAGTCAACAAAGAGACTAAAAGCATCGTAGTTTGCCCATTTCCTTTTCTGTATCAGGAAGGAAAAAATGCCACCAATGTATTTAAAGGAAGCGCTGGTAAACATCAGCTCAAGACTGAGATCCCAGTGTGCTGTGGCAATCCAGACTTTCTCTACAATAGGTCCCTGAAAATGTTGAAGTATTGATTGTAGAATCAACATTCCTACCTGGAAGGAAATTATCTCTGAACCATAAACAGCGACATTGACTTCTCTCCACTTATAATATTTGTTAAGGGTTAAAACTAGCTGATACAGATTTAGTGGAAAGGTTTGATAGATAACTGCACAAATGCCATTCCTTAACATCAAAGAAGACAACGTCCTCATGAACCTTTCTCCCTGGTCAGTTTCTGGAGCAACAAGACCAACCATGGTCCACTTGAAATAGAGGAGCAGCTTGACCATCCCTGGGTACTGGACTCCCTCAGCAGGGAGCATCGGGTAGAAGAAAGGAAATTGAGTTTTATCCCTCAAAATCTGGGAAGCCAAACTGTAACTGATCTGAAAAGAATTAACAGAAACCAGAGTCGGAAGGGACGTTGGAGATCTTGTAGTCTAACCTCCTGCTCAGGCAGGAAACTCTATATTATTTCAGAAAAATGGTTGTCCAATCTCTTCATAAAAACTTCCAGTATCCCACAACTTCTGGAGGCAAGTCGTTTCACTGATTAATTGTTCTAACTATCGGGAAATTTCTCCTTAGTCCTAGGTTGATTCTCTCCTTGATTAAAGATTGAATTGAAGATGATATTCTTTTAAACGTAACAAGCAAAACGTAATTCCTCCAATTTCCTTAATAAAACTCTGCTTGTCAATTAAAGCAGAGGATGTTTGATTCAAGTAAGACATACCTGAGGGATTTTGTAGGTGCCGAGCATGGTTGAAATCTGGATGGAGATGCCAGTTTCAGCCCCTTCCAGAACAGCCACTGAGTTTCTCTGCCGTCCACACCTGTAGTTGGGAACATTGGCCTCCCCATCTGAAAGCAGGTCCAGCAACGGATCTGAAGTCATTTCTACCTTGAAGAAAATTTGATAAACATTGTAACCCAGAGTGATGTTAGGCAAGAGATGGCCATTCTTGTCAATCTCCTCAGTGGCAAAAAGGAAGGGCAGAAATTTCCAATAATGATTGGATGATGGTCTGCAGGTACAGAAAAAGAGACATGAAAATAACATACAACTTTGTTCCATGATAAAACTGTTCTCTTCATCCACCCATCACAATTATTCTTCCAAACGATTTGCAAACAGCCAAACTATTACCAGAAAGGGGGGGGGATAAAAACAATAGAAAATTTTGGATCCCATGCTAGTTTTAGGAACAATTCTATTTGGTTACACTAGCATCACTTTACTTTCCTATATTGATCTTCAAGCATTTTATATTTGATAAATTATTTCTTCTGTCTGAGTGAGGGTGGGTGATATACACAGATAACTTCCATGTTTTGGTACAGCTCTACGATCCTATCAAATAATTTTAAAGTTAGGATATTGAATGGCTAAAAACACTATTTATTATTAGCCCTTGCACATTCTTCATATGATAAATTCTTGTGGAGTTGGACCAAACTTATTGAGAATTCTTTTTGTTGTTTCTGGGGCTGTATTTTTTTTCTTTCTTGTTTTTTATTTCTATTTCTTTTAATTATACGCTCTCCAGAGTCACACGGGTGTATAAATTCCAACCAATATAATAGAGATAACATTTTCATTTGTTTAAAATGTTTCATTGTTAAATCCCTGGCATGAACTCTTGAATGAGAATCAGAGATAACTCTCTGAATGGTTATATTCCTAACTGGGATGCTTTGAAACCAGCAGTAAATTTTGATGTGGATAAGCTAGAGTGGATTTATCTCATATCTGAGGCAAAGAGAAAATACAGCATCCCTCTGTGGTTAAACCAGGTATCCCTTGGAGTCCAGCTCAGCTTAGAATTCAGCTAGAAGAGAAAGGACCTCTGTGTTTACACTCTAGCTCTGCTCAGAGGACAGAAAGGAAATGGAATGGGGGCAAACATCGTGATTGGATTCTTCGACTTTACCACTCACAATGAGCTTTGTCACCTGCAGTGTGCCACAGAAGGCAGAATCAGAAAGTAGTTTAGCAAAAGGAGCTACATCAAGGAGAGAGAATCTTGTGTTTTCAGAGAACTAGAACTGTAGACATTCAATGAAAATGGAGTGGCTCCAATACAATGCAGGACTTACTTAAGGAACATTATTGAAGGACTTCTGTCAAAGCTTAATGATTCAAACCTAGTGTCCCTTGCAGAGATTATGCCGCTAATGAAATAATCTCCTGATTTGTAGTGATTGTCTGGGTCCACTTCACCCTGCTCCAGAGTCAGGAGACATTTGGCTTTGTGTATCTCAGAGGCTCCCCTCGGCCACAGAAACAGAATAAGCTGAAGCAGTAGCAACATGATTTGAGCCTTCTCTGTGCCACCTGTTTTTTTTAAAACAAAATATGAGATGAGGAAAACAGAACACTTCCAGGAAAGTGGCTTCAAATGCTGTCAGAGCCCAGCCAAGAGACATAAACACAGTATTTGCTTGTCCTGAAATCAGCCCCCGATTCCTTTTCTGTCTCCAGAGTCATTTATGCATCTAGTATTTCTGATACAGACTCCTCTCAACTTTTCATGTGAGTCTTATATAGATATCAAACCAATTTCTGACTTGTTTGTGTAAAATTTTCTGAAAGTTTGCAGAAACATCTCTAGGGTCCTAATCTAGACAACAAAAATTACTATAATTTGGATAATTGCAAAAAAGAGAACTATCTGAACACTGAATGAGTCAATAGGAGGTGCCCAAAGGGAGAACTCAGAGTTGTGGTCCCAAACCTGGAAAAGGGGCCAGTGAAGGAAACTGGAGAATTTTGCCCCAAATTTTTATATGTATATGTATGTTTTATATACACATACATATCTATTCAGATTTCTTTTTGCTGACAAATCACTTTTGCCTTGCAGCCCCTCAACTAGGGGCGTTAACCAGGCTCAAGTCGCTACTGTGATACATTACAAATTTCTGGTTTTAGTGAAGTGTTAAAAAGTTCAACCACTTTACTGGCCTATAAATCACATGATTCCTTTAAAGTAGTCATTTTTTTTGTTTTAGTAATCAACTTACAAGGTTTCATTGATTAGCAAACAAGACAGATTTTTTTTCTCTACACAAGAGATTCTTTGTAATTAACTTCATAGTCTTTAAATCAGTTTCACAAAGTTGCAACAGTTGCAACAGTCCCGGGCAGTTGCAAGCTGCCCGGGACCAGACTGGCTGGTGCCAGCACTCACGCGCATGCGTGAAGTGCAAAGCCCACCAAATGTTGCCGTTTGGCCCGGGGATTGTCTTTAGAGGGGGAGAGAGGCTTGTGGTGCAGCAGTTAGAGTGCAGTACTGCAGGCCACTTTAGCTGACTGTGTTCAGCAGGTCAGCGGTTCAAATCTCACCGGCTCAAGGTTTGACTCAGCCCTTTCATCCTTCCGAGGTTGGTAAAATGAGGACCCAGATTGTTGGGGCCAATGTAAATATATATATATAATATATATATATATTATATATATATATATATATATATATAGGTCTTTGGTTGTTCGGGTTTTCTCCCGCGTAAAATTGGAAGTGTCTTGGCAACGTTTCGACGAAGTCACATTCGTCATCTTCAGGCTGGTGTTTTTAGCTTCTTGCTTTGAGCAGCAAAAAATATATATATACACATTGCTTACTGGTGTACACCGCTTAGAGAGTGCTTGCACTTAAAGCGGTATATAAGTCTCATAAATAAATAAATAAATAAATTGTGTGCCTCGGTGTTGTAACAGAGCTGCTAGTCACCAATAAAGAGGCTCCTGAGAACTACCAAATGACTGCTGAAGTTATTGCCTTTCGCGAAGGACTCAACACAAAGCATTTATAAAGTTTTCCAAAAACAACTCTAAAATCACCTCTTTGCTGTATATTACAAAAGATTACAAAAAATAAAGATTTTACAAAGTTGGAAAGATGTGACATTATTGTTATTATGTGATGTCTCCTATTGACATCACCAATCAAGGAGGTGCCCAAAGGGAGAACTCAAAGTTGTGGTCCCAAACCTGGAAAAGGGGCCAGTGAAGGAAACTGGAGAATTTTGTCCCAAATTTTTATATGTATATGTATGATATATATACATACATATCTATATGCATATCTATATATACATATACATATGTGTTTTCTGAGGTTTTCGCAGGTGTTTGTATGTAGGTCTTTGGTTATTCGGGTTTTCTCCCACATAAAATTGGAAGTGTCTTGCCCCACCACATACATCAGACAAACCAACAGAAGAATAAGTGCACGCATTGAAGAATACAAGAACTCAGTCAAAAAAGAGGAACCAATTTCTTCCCTGGTCCAACAGCTTAAAGCCACAGGACATGAAATTGATTTTAAAAAGACCAGAACTATTGCCAAAACTGAACACTTTAATAACAGAATAATCAGAGAAGCCATTGAGATAGAAAAACGCCACACAGCATGAATAAACGAGATGATACCTCCCGCCTACCAGCCATTTGGAAACCCGCCCTTATTGACAAATGAGTCCCTAACACAAAGAATGACACCAGACCCACACTCACGAAAACCACACAGGATGTCACCACCACACATCCACGCAAAAAGCAAACCCAAACCCACACTGATGATGAGGCATGACCACAAACCAGAAGCCAGACCACAGCTGCATCGTTACCCACTTTAAACCCTTCCAATCCATACCTGAAGCAAACTGACACCCACCATGAAGATGAGGCACGACCACGAACGTGAAGCCAAACAACAGCAATGCAGCTCACCATCTCAAATTCCTCTGCAACTCAGACTAACCCAAGCACAACAAAGCCCCCACCCAAACAGAACACTCCCCCATCCAATCAGAGCACAGCCAAGCCCTTAACCAATCAGAAAACACCTTCACCCAATCAGAATACAGCCAAGCTCCCACCCAATCAGATCATACCCCCACTGGCAGTTTAAAGAAAGAAACAGCTACGATCACACATTGCTCCTAGAAGCACGAAGCCGAAAACACCAGCCTGAAGACGACGAATAGGACTTTGTCGAAATGTCGCCAAGAAACTTCCAATTTTACGCGGGAGAAAACCCGAATAACCAAAGACCTACAAATGCATATGTATGTATACATACATACATATACACAGACACAGATATAGGCACACACACATATATATGTATGTATGTATATATATGTATGTACATGTATATTTGTGTATGTATTTGTACATATATGTATATGTATATAACTTTGTACACCATAGGTGACCTCTTTCATCATGGGCACCATCAATTGTTGGGCTTCCTGAAGGCTTTCCTCCAACAATGTTATAAAAACCCTGGCTACTCAAAGCTAGTTCTTGCTCTTCTCCAGTAGCTTGCAGGCTACCATCCAAGCTGGAGGGTCCACTGTTGGTATCCATATCTGAGTCATATTGAGTTATTGCCATCAAGTGTTTCAGTGAGATTTTTACAGGGTAGTTCACCACTGCCTTCCCTAACCCTCCCCATTTTTCCAGGCTTGGGATCAACTGCGTTCCTCTCTTCTTTAATTTATTTTAGTAATTTAGTTGACCAGTTAGATATTCCAGATTATCCTCACCTAATTTGGTGGGAGATGTCTCCTTAGGCTGATGATGCTAAGTTCTTGAGTCCCAATACTGCAAAGAATCCCAAATGCAGATAAACTATGATATAAGTAAAATAAAAGCATTTTCATAGAACCCTCTTCCCACAATTATTTCTGGCATATCAGTAAGATTCCCATTGCCGAAGTCTCATGTTTCAAATACCTGGCTGTGGATTTTCAGGACTCATATAGGCTAAGAGCACAGGACAAATAGGATACTTTGACTGTTCAAAAGAGCTCAGCTGCTATCTTGTCATTCTACTGGACAAGGATAGGAGAAACTATCTACCAGTTGGCCTTCAAGGAAAAGCATTGGCCCACTTGTTATATCTTCAGTTCTTTAGGCATTGAATGAGACAGAGTGTTGAAATAGCAATAAGTTTATTAACTCAGAACAGAAGCAGCCCTAAAGGCTGCTGCACAGCTATTTATACAGTGAGCCTCTAGGTGGCAACCAATAGGTTTAAAGTTACAGTTTCCCGCCCCAAAACTCATTATCAACTTGGAGACAGCCAGTCTGGCTTTCAGTAACAGCAACTGTTAAACAATACAACAATGTAGGTAATAGTAATGGTAGTAAAGTTGGAAGGGATCTTGGAGGTTATCTAGTCCAACCCCCTGCTCAGGCAGGAAACCCTACACCATTTCGGACAAATGGCTGTCCAGTCTCTTCTTAAAAACTTCCAGTGTTGGAGCATTTACTGCTTCTGGAGGCAAGCTGTTCCACTGATTAATTGTTCTCACTGTCAGGAAGTTTCTCCTTAGTTCTAGGTTGCTTCTCTCCTTGATTAGTTTCCACCCGTTGCTTCTTGTCCTGCCTTCAGGTGCTTTGGAAAATAGCTTAATTCCCTCTTCTTTATGGCAGCCCCTGAGATATTGGAATACTGCTATCATGTCCCCCCTTGTCCTTCTCTTCGTTAAACTAGACATACCCAATTCTAGCAACCGTTCCTTATATGTTTTAGCCTCCAGTCCCCTAATCATCTTTGTTGCTCTTCTCTGTACTCTTTCTAGAGTCTCAACATCTTTTTTACATCGTGGTGACCAAAACTGGATGCAGTATTCCAAGTGTGGCCTTACCAAGGCATTGAAGAGTGGTATTAATACTTCACGTGATCTTGATTCTATCCCTCTGTTAATGCAGCCTAGCACTGTGTTGGCCTTTTTGGCAGCTGCAGCACACTGCTGGCTCATATTTAGGTGATTGTCTACTAGGACTCCAAGGTCCCTCTCACAGTTACTACTATTGAGCAAGGTGCCACCTATGTTTAGAACACTAAGGTCTATTTTATCAAATTAACCATGAAGACAGCATAGTAGGCTGCCATAGGGGTGAAAAATTGTTTATATACTGCAGGTGGGTATTATTATTTTTTGTCTAATTGGAAAATGATGTGTTGTACTTTAATAGAGGAGGAGACAACTTTTGCATATATAGTCTGACATATATTGAGTTCGTTTTGGAAGGACTATCAGTGGAAAATAATTAATATAAGTGCATATGCTGCCTTCAACATATATGTGTTTAATTGATAGAGTTATGTTACTGACAAGATAATGAATTGCAAAGAAATTGTGTTATATACATTCAACTTTGCCTTGATAATATAAACATTTTTGTTCAGTTGTTTCTTTTTAATTAACAAAGATCATGAGGAGATTATAAACTTGTTTTAAAATTAAAAAGCTACACAACCCTTAAGCCCTCTGTCTTGGAACTGGGTTTGTCTGAAACCAATAACACTTAATCCATGTTTCACCCGCAAACGTAGCAGATTCCACCCGAGGGTTCCCCTCACAGCTTTTTCTAAACCCAGAATCTACAGGAAATGGATCTCCTGCTTGAGCAGGAGGCTGGACTAGAAGATCTCCAAGGCCCATTCCAGCTCAATTCTGATTGTGATTGTGATTCTGAAATATGACATCTAAGAAAGATGAGGGGTAACAAGCTTGTAAATACTTGCTGACAGGAAGATTGGAAGTCATTCATTTCTTCACTTCTGTTTATTCTTACTTTTATTTCTTGCAGTTTTTCTTTTTCTTTTGTTTTTTCTTTGGATTTATCTTTTCCTGTACAAAAATATCTTAATAAAGATTTATTAAAAATGTGTATAGGAATGAAAACATTATCATATAATATATGATAATAATTATTATTAAAACAGATTCTGGCTAAATAATAGGAAGAGCATATAAGAAGGAAGAGCAGCTTGTCAGTGAACTTCTTTGTAGGGAAAACAAAGTTTTAGTGGAGTTATATGGTGTTAAATTATTAGAGAACTCCCCTGTTACAAATTTCACTTTCCTGAGGAGAAGTATCCCAAATATTGGAGAAGGTAACATTCATGAAATACTGTCCCCATATTCTTAAGCACCCCATTCATTTTGCCTCAATTATCTCATTGATAAGAGATTATTTGCTATTTGCTATCAAGTCAGTGTGGACTCTTTAGCCAACATAAAACCAGGTTTCCTTTGGGAAGATCTCCCTCAACCAGGTTTTATTTCATATTTTCTCACCATGTGATTTTCATGTTAAAATATGGGAGTAATTTAACACTTCCCTTCACTGAAGTCTTAATGAATGACCACTGTCTTCTCCTGCACATATGAAATCATGCCTTGGCCGTTGGCACTAAAAGGATCTTCCACTTCGATCATCTTCCTATGTTCCTGTTGCCCATAATATTTTGGATAGCTGGGCAGTTGGGCAGATCTTCTTATCTTGGGCAATTCTAATGAGAAATTTTCTCTCTCTCTCTCTCTCTCCCCCCCCTCTCTCTATTTCTCTTTTTCTCCCTCACATCTCTCCTCCCCCAGAAACATGCCCCCCCTCACTAAATTGATAGATTAAGATTTTGGGTGTGTGTGGGGGTCATTATTGTATTTATGAACTAATTGCCTCACTGACTGTACTAGATCTTGATGCCCTTTACCCAATCATACACTTGTTATTGCCTAGACTCAAACATTTAACTTGCTTCTGTTCCCAATCCCTGGCTAGACTAGACTAGACTAGACTAGAACCAGAACAGAACAGAGCAGAATAAAATAATAGAGTTGGAAGTGACCTTGTAGGTCTTCTAGTACATAAAAAGCCTTGTTTGCATCTATTTACATAAAATCAAAAGGAGGGAATCTTCCCTTCTTTAGGTCAATCCTTTTGTCCTGCAGAACAATAAGAAAAAATGTGCTTCAACAGAAAGGTGTCCCAGTCTGATTCAAATGTACCTTTAGGAAATCCTCACATACTCAACCCCAGCATCCATGCACACCCACACGCTTTCCCATACACTCAACATCAAAAAGGAAGGGCTCTATTTGGAAATTGCTTCCGGATTTTATGCTTGCAATGAAAAAAAATGAAACTTTCATTTTGTTTTTGCTGTTTGTTGCTATAGAAATGGCTAGCATATACTGTTGTGTAAAAGTAAAAAGTTGAGGTAATATTATTTTCTATTGTGCTAAAGAGAGTTGGAAGTCGATGTCTTTTTCTTTCCTTTTCCCTCTATATAAGATATTTTCTCTTTTCCCCCTCCTCTCCAGTTTTCTATTACTTTTTAAAATTTCTCTTTGTATTTTATATTTTGATAAACTAATAAAATGTATTATAAAAAATAAAAACCATCAAAAAGAAAGGAGAAAACACATTTATTATAACTGGGAGTCCATTTCTACCACTTAAAGAAATGACTCATTGGTGTGTTTATTATTTTATTTAAAAAACATTAAAGTATCAAAAACCATTAAAATATCAAAAACCATTTGCCACATAACCCAAATTTAAGTTACTATTTTATTTTGACATCATATGTTCTTTTGTATTCAGATCTGGTCTTAGGAAAATAATGTAACATTTGGGGAGAAAAATTAATAGCAACAGGCTAGTGCTGGAAGCCAACCTGGAGAAGACCTGCACGGCTACCATATACTTCCCCTTGGTGCTCAGGTAGGTGGGTACAAAGGATATCCAGACGCTACAGAAGACCATCATGCTGAAGGTGATCAACTTGGCTTCGTTGAAGGCCCCAGGTAGATTCCTGGCTAGGAAGGCCATTGTGAAGCAGATGATAGCCAGGAAGCTCATATAGCCGAGGGCAAGATAGAACATGGCAACAGAGCCTTCATTACATTGAAGAATGACCTCAGCAGATTCTGAATACATGTCTGACTCAGGGAATGGGGGAGAGGTGCCCAACCAGATGCTGCAAAGGACAACTTGGACTCCAGAGCAAGAAAGGATGATATAATTGGCCATGCTCTTCCCTAACCATCTCTGTACATTATTCCCTGGTTTTGTGGCCAAGAAGGCTAATACCACCATGACAGTTTTTGCCAAGACAGTAGAAATGGCAACTGTAAAAATGTTGCTGAATGCTGTTTGTTGGACAAGGCAAGTGGTTACTTTTGGTTGACCAATGAATAAGAATGAGGTCAAGAATGAAAACAGAAGGGAGATGAGGAGGATGTAGGAGAGATCACGATTGCTGGCTTTGACCAAGGGAGTTTCTCGAAATTTAATGAATATTCCAAAGAGAAAAATGGTTGCCAAAGACAAGAACAAGGCAAGGGAAGCTAGCATGATCCCCAACATTTCTTGGTAGGATAGGAAAGTTTCCATCTTAGGTATACAGTCATCTTGGCTGAGACTTGGATGCTGATCTGCTGGACATTTTGTGAATCGTTCAGCATCTGAAAAAGAGCAAGATTAATATCTATCATAAAGCAGATGCTTTCATCAGATGCATAGCTGGAATGAAACTAGTGATGATATGGATGAATATGTGGGGAGAAAGGAAGTTTGCAGAAATGCTTAGCAAATTTAAATAGTATAATGCAAAGGACAATTGCCACAATTATCCTGCCACCAATGACCCATGGACAGATACTTGTTGGGAATTCCTGTAACAGACTAGTTCAAGCACAGGAAGGAATAAGGGAATATTTTAAGGAGAAAGGTATTTCACAATAAATTCAGCTCTTGGTCTTCTGAAAGGATTATGTGAATTTGGATTTCCAAAAGTTGGCCTCTGCTGAGTATTCTGCCTTTTTAATATTTCCCAAAATGTTTCTTTCTCTGGATTCTTCCCACAGGACAATGGGACCTGAACTGTCAGAGAGGGGAGGGAAAGTTTTACTCTTTTAACTATCTGTTTCCTGCCATTGCTTTTGAGTTAGCTTTCCTTCAAAACTTGCCAGTTTTTGCCTAATAAAGTGAATATTGGAGTTTATCATGTCTCTAGTGTTTTGCTTGGTTGGGCTTATTCAGCCGGAATATGACAGAGAATGTCTACCATTTTTCATCAAAGAACAGGAAGGAAGGAAGGAAGGAAGAAGGAAGGAAGGAAGGAAGGAAGGAAGGAAGGAAGGAAGGAAGGAAAGGAGGGGAAGGGAGGGTTGGGAGCGAGTGAGGAAGGAAGGAGGGAAGGAATAAATCATTGTTGGAATTGTGGCTGGACCTGTTAATAAAAGAAATCCGGGATTCTACTCATGCATGAGTTGATCAAGGAAAGTAGGAGAGGAGAAAAGAGGAGAGAAGGGAAGGAAGAGGAGAGGAGAGGAGAGGAAAAGGAGAGAAGAGAGGAGAACATCAGAAATTCTCCATTTCTGTAGAGACACCAAGAAAAAATACCAGAGGTTCACCAATAAATAAGATGAAGAAAAAGAAATGCCATTTCTCTTCTAATCCCAATTCTTGATTAATCTCCTGTTTTAAATAGCCTGCTCTATATTTAAATCACGAGACTATTTCTTGTAACTCCCTATAAATTATACATATTAAAAGAAATTATTTTTTAAAGTCAAGTTTAAAAATGCCTGTCAAAACATGCTTTCATGAAGAAGTCATAGGCCATGTTCTTCCCCAAAATGTTCCTTTTTTCTCTGGTATCACTAACCTTCCATGGTGGAGATGGTTCCTTCTGGACAAGGAACACAATTGTAGCAA
Organism: Crotalus tigris; assembly: GCF_016545835.1. Classification (NCBI taxonomy): domain Eukaryota; kingdom Metazoa; phylum Chordata; class Lepidosauria; order Squamata; family Viperidae; genus Crotalus; species Crotalus tigris. The sequence goes on from NW_024096838.1 coordinate 600,483, forward strand.
CAGATGGGTTTCCCTTCCAAAACCACCTTCATGAATCCAGGATGACAGCTTTCCACACACCTGGAAGTTGGTAGGCTCTGAAGAATGAAAGGAAGTACACCCAGATCATCAATGTATTTGTATCTGTATCTGCATCTGCATCTGCATCTACATCTACATTTATAGCTATTTCATGAAAATCGAAGATCTTATTTTTTGTGACCAACTGAATAAAGATGATATTTGCACTGTTGAGAACTTGATCAGCTGACATGAATACTCAAAAGCAATAACAGAACCCCAACACTGTAGTCCTGTTTTTGCCACATTTAGTAGAATAAAATAAACATTAATTGCAGATTGTCAGCATTTGTACCTGTCCAATACTCCTCTGGTCAATGGTAACTTTAAAATCCTGAGTTGTCTGTTTTTCTAGACTTCCAGTTTTTGTTCTCTTGACAGATTTGTTTGGGAAAACAGCCCAGTTCACAATGTTCAAGTCAGCCGTCAAATCTCCTTTCTCATCCAAATATACCCCATCTATGGAATTATTGTGAAACTGAGGGCTCTGAAGGAAAGGGTGAAGCTGGAAAGAAAAGGAAAAGAAGAGTTTAGAAAGTACATCAGAAATATTTGTTTGTTTGTTTGTTGGTAACCCACCTTTAATACTTTTACAAATAACTCAAGGTGGCAAATATATGCAACACACCTTCCTTCTCCTATTTTTCTCACAAAAACAACCCTGAGAGTGAATTGGGCTGAGAGAGATTGACTAGGCCAGTGGTTCTCAACCTTTCTAATGCCGCGACCCCATAATACAGTTCCCCATGTTGTGGTGATCCCCAACCACTTATACATCACCGGGTGCCAGGGGCGTGGCCAAAGAAAAGGGGGAAAAAATGGCAGACAGCCTTGCTTGGCGACCCCCGTGAAATGGTTGTTCGACCCCAAATGGGGTCCCGACCCACAGGTTGAGAACCACTGGACTAGGCCAAGATCACCAAGCCGACTTTCATAGCTAAACTTGGTCCATATTGGGAGAGATCAGAACATTTCTCTCTCTCTTTCAAAAAAACCAGATTCTATTTTCAGGTCCAAACTTGGTTAGGAGTGTATCAATAAACATAAGATTTTTATTTGGATACATGAGCTGGAAGGTGACAAAATTATTGCAAAAACAAGGATCAAGGGAAACGGAAAATAAATAGATGGGAAAGATAGATTGCAATTAAGTTGGATCTGAGTTTCAGGATAATTTAATTTTTCAGACTATGTAACCAAGGCATCCACTAAGAAAACTGATTCCCATTTGCAGAAGATACTGTACATGCCTGACGGGAAAGACATACCTGCCAAGCCGTCAGCCTTGGGGCTTCTAGCTTCATGCCTCTGTTCCTCGCTGATCTCTTGAATGTGGAGATATGAGCTGAATGTAAGGCCCTTCCCACAGCCCAGATGGTGCTGTAAGTCAAGTAACTGTCCATAGCCAGGATCCGATCAATCTCCTCTTCCCTCACAGCCACCAGTTCTTCTCTCTGTCTGCACCGTCTCCAGACTTTCACCGAAAAGGCATCCTTAGTGGAGGAACACGTAAAGGTTTTCTTTGCAAAGTTAAATACTGAGTCAACGAAGAGACTAAAAGCATCGTAGTTTGCCCATTTCCTTTTCTGTATCAGGAAGGAAAAAATGCCACCAATGTATTTAAAGGAAGCGCTGGTAAACATCAGCTCAAGACTGAGATCCCAGTGTGCTGTGGTAATCCAGACTTTCTCTACAATAGGTCCCTGAAAATGTTGAAGTATTGATTGTAGAATCATAATTCCCAACGGAAATGAAATTATCTCCGAACCATAAACAGCGACATTGACTTCTCTCCACTTATAATATTTGTTAAGGGTTAAAACTAGCTGATACAGATTTAGTGGAAAGGTTTGATAGATAACTGCACAAATGCCATTCCTTAACATCAAAGAAGACAACGTCCTCATGAACCTTTCTCCCTGGTCAGTTTCTGGAGCAACAAGACCAACCATGGTCCACTTGAAATAGAGGAGCAGCTTGACCATCCCTGGGTACTGGACTCCCTCAGTAGGGAGCATCGGGTAGAAGAAAGGAAATTGAGTTTTATCCCTCAAAATCTGGGAAGCCAAACTGTAACTGATCTGAAAAGAATTAACAGAAACCAGAGTCGGAAGGGACGTTGGAGATCTTGTAGTCTAACCTCCTGCTCAGGCAGGAAACTCTATATTATTTCAGAAAAATGGTTGTCCAATCTCTTCATAAAAACTTCCAGTATCCCACAACTTCTGGAGGCAAGTCGTTTCACTGATTAATTGTTCTAACTATCGGGAAATTTCTCCTTAGTCCTAGGTTGATTCTCTCCTTGATTAAAGATTGAATTGAAGATGATGTTCTTTTAAACGTAACAAGCAAAACGTAATTCCTCCAATTTCCTTAATAAAACTCTGCTTGTCATTTACAGCAGAGGATGTTTGATTCAAGTAAGACATACCTGAGGGATTTTGTAGGTGCCGAGCATGGTTGAAATCTGGATGGAGATGCCAGTTTCAGCCCCTTCCAGAACAGCCACTGAGTTTCTCTGCCGTCCACACCTGTAGTTGGGAACATTGGCCTCCCCATCTGAAAGCAGGTCCAGCAACGGATCTGAAGTCATTTCTACCTTGAAGAAAATTTGATAAACATTGTAACCCAGAGTGATGTTAGGCAAGAGATGGCCATTCTTGTCAATCTCCTCAGTGGCAAAAAGGAAGGGCAGAAATTTCCAATAATGATTGGATGATGGTCTGCAGGTACAGAAAAAGAGACATGAAAATAACATACAACTTTGTTCCATGATAAAACTGTTCTCTTCATCCACCCATCACAATTATTCTTCCAAACGATTTGCAAACAGCCAAACTATTACCAGAAAGGGGGGGGGATAAAAACAATAGAAAATTTTGGATCCCATGCTAGTTTTAGGAACAATTCTATTTGGTTACACTAGCATCACTTTACTTTCCTATATTGGTCTTCAAGCATTTTATATTTGATAAATTATTTCTTCTGTCTGAGTGAGGGTGGGTGATATACACAGATAACTTCCATGTTTTGGTACAGCTCTACGATCCTATCAAATAATTTTAAATGTTAAGATATTGAATGGCTAAAAACATTATTTATTATTAGCTCTAGCACATTCTTCATTTGATAAATTCTTGTGGAGTTGGACCAAACTTATTGAGAATGCCGTTTGTTGTTTCTGGGGCTGTTTTTTTCTTTTCCTGTTTTCTATTTTCTTTTTCTTTTAATTGTAAGCTCTCCAGAGTCACACGGGCGTATAAATTCCAATCAATATAATAGAGATAATATTTTCATTTGTTTAAAATGTTTAATTGTGAAATCCCTAGCATGAACTCTTGAATGAGAATCAGAGATATCTGCAAACTCTCTGAATGGTTATAGTCCTAACTAGGATGCTTTGAAACCAGCAGTAAATTTTGATAGACTAGAGTGGATTTATCTCATATCTGAGGCAAAGAGAAAATACAGCATCCCTCTGTGGTTAGACCAGATATCCCTTGGAGTCCAGCTCAGCTTAGAATTCAGGTAGAAGAGAAAGACCCTCTGTGTTTACACTCTAGCTCTGCTCAGGAAATGGAATGGGGGCAAACATCATGATTGGATTCTTAGACTTTACCACTCACAATGAGCTTTGTCACCTGCAGTGTGCCACAGAAGGCAGAATCAGAAAGTAGTTTAGCAAAAGGAGCTACATCAAGGAGAGAGAATCTTGTGTTTTCAGAGAACTAGAACTGTAGACATTCAATGAAAATGGAGTGGCTCCAATGCAATGCAGGACTTACTCAAGTAACATTATTGAAGGACTTCTGTCAAAGCTTAATGATTCAAACCTAGTGTCTCTTGCAGAGATTATGCCGCTAATGAAATAATCTCCTGACTTGTAGTGATTGTCTGGGTCCACTTCACCCTGCTCCAGAGTCAGGAGACATTTGGCTTTGTGTATCTCAGAGGCTCCCCTCGGCCACAGAAGCAGAATAAGCTGAAGCAGTAGCAACATGATTTGAGCCTTCTCTGTGCCACCTGTTTTTTTTTAAACAAAATATGAGATGAGGAAAACAGAACACTTCCAGGAAAGTGGCTTCAAATGCTGTCAGAGCCCAGCTAAGAGACATAAACACAGTATTTGCTTGTCCTGAAATCAGCCCCAGATTCTTTTTCTGTCTCCAGAGTCATTTATGCATGTAGTATTTCTGATACAGACTCCTCTCAACTTTTCATGTGAGTCTTATATAGATATCAAACCAATTTCTGACTTGTTTGTGTAAAATTTTCTGAAAGTTTGCAGAAATATCTCTAGGGTCCTAATCTAGACAACAAAAATCACTATAATTTGGATAATTGCAAAAAAGAGAACTATCTGAACACTGAATGAGTCAATAGGAAGTGCCCAAAGGGAGAACTCAGAGTTGTGGTCCCAAACCTGGAAAAGGGGCCAGTGAAGGAAACTGGAGAATTTTGTCCCAAATTTTTATATGTATATGTATGTTTTATATATACATACATATCTATTCAGATTTCTTTTTGCTGACAAATCACTTTTGCCTTGCAGCCCCCCAACTAGGGGTGTTAACCAGGCTCAAGTCGCTACTGTGATACATTACAAATTTCTGGTTTTAGTGAAGTGTTAAAAATTTCAACCACTTTACCGGCCTATAAATCACATGATTCCTTTAAAGTAGTCATTTTTTTGTTTTAGTAATCAACTTACAAGGTTTCATTGATTAGCAAACAAGACAGATTTTTTCTCTACACAAGAGATTCTTTGTAATTAACTTCATAGTCTTTAAATCAGTTTCACAAAGCATTTATACAGTTTTCCAAAAACAACTCTAAAATCACCTCTTTGCTGTATATTATAAAAGATTACAAAAAATAAAGATTTTACAAAGTTGGAAAAATGTGACATTATTGTTATTATGTGATGTCTCCTATTGACATCACCAATCAAGAAGAGAACCAATCGACTGGTCAGAATTTAAATATAGTTCCAAACGAACCACCAATCTCACGACCAGCTGACCACACTGGATCACCAGACATTTATAAGATAAGGAGAATAGGACAAGAAAATCCTGCTGATGTTATTACCTAGTCTGGTAACGAAATGTCCAGAAACTAAACTGAAACAAGCTTGGAGAGCAAATCAGTGCCAAAATCTAAAATCCGAGCTATAAGTATTTTCTATTATTTGAAAGATGTGATGTTCTTTCATTTCAAATGGACTGAACAGAATCTTACCCACTGACTGGCAAATTTGTTTCAAAAATTTTCTTTCTTTCTTTCTTTCTTTCTTTCTTTCTTTCTTTCTTTCTTTCTTCCTTCCTTCCTTCCTTCCTTCCTTCCTTCCTTCCTTCCTTCCTTCCTTCCTTCTTTCTTTCTTTCTTTCTTTCTTTCTTTCTTTCTTTCTTTCTTTCTTTCTTTCTTTCTTTCTTTCTTTCTTTCTTTCTTTGACTTATTTGCCATCCATCTTGTTGGGCGACTTACACCATTAAAAGCATTAAAATTATAAAAGAAAAGTATTTTTGAAAAACAATGAAAATTACAATCAACATAGAATTATAGTTAAATGATGGGGGTGGGAAGGAGCTGGATGTGTGTGTGGGGAGGTGGGATTGCCTCTTAGTTCATCAGCCATCTCTAGTGTCACGCTCCTTCATTGGGATCTGAAGCTATCGAGCAGAGCCAGGTCTTAAGGCTTAAGGAACAAAAGATGGTATTTTATTTGGTTCCCATAATATCCAAAATTTGAGGTAACTGTTCTGTCTCCAGTGAAATGGAAGTTCCATCCCTTGCAATGGAGGCCTGTTACTCACCCTTCATTTTGTTCAATTTCATCATTCTTTTAGACTTTAGTTGAAGTATAGATTTATAGTATGGTGATGTTCACTGGTTTGCCTCAGATTTGAATCAGAATCAGAATAGAACTGGAAGGGACTTTGGAGGACTTCTAGTCCAACATCCTATACCAACCTCCATAGAATAGAATAGAATAGAATAGAATAGAATAGAATAGAATAGAATAGAAAATAGAATAGAATAGAATAGAATAGAATAGAACAGAACAGAAATCAGAATAGAGCTGGAAGCGACCTTGGAGGTCTTCTAGTTCAGCCCCCTGCAATCCCACCTCCCCACACACACATCCAGCTCCTTCCCACCCCCATCATTTAACTATAATTCTATGTTGATTGTAATTTTCATTTTCATTGTTTTTCAAAAATACCTATATCATTTTATTGTCCAGTTTTTTAAATGTTTATCTTAGTTTTTTATGTTTATCTTAGCTTTTTATGTTTCATTGTTTTAATCTGGTTTTGTAAAATGTTTCATTGTTGGTTTAACTATATGCCATCCAGTGTCACTTTGTGTAAGATAGGTAGCCATATAAATTTGGTAAATAAAAAAAGAATTTGTAAATAAAGAGATTTTAAGCAAGCGTCAACCAGATCTCCAGTGTTTTTTCGATGCTTACTTGCTCTTAGCTGCCATAGAAATGAGGAGGGGAGGCTTAGGTATTTGGGGTGGGCCGGTGTGTGAGTGTGTCTCCTGGGAATTGAAAGGGAGGTTTTTACTCATGAACTATGGCACAGCTGAGTGAATTAGTTTACACTTCTCCACAACTTCTGTTGCTCCAAGAAGGCTCCACACCCATTTGCACTACTCAGGTGACTTTAAGGACACAGATAAACCTCCAAGTGGCCTCAACAACTCTCTAAAAGAATGCAAATGACCAGTTGTCTGCAAGGAATATAAATCCTTCCATCCCCCACCATCCAGTCAGAGCTGAAGAAGCTTCTTGGATGAGAAGCGAAACGTCTTCAAAGAACAAACAAGAAAGTCCAGTTGCCTCCTGAAAAAAGCACTTTTGGGACAACCATGACCAGGATGACTGAGAATCTCCATAGTCACATTTGTATGCTTTCAAACTCCTGGATGGGCAGGAGCTGGGGAGAGTAATGAGAGCTTGCTCCAATTTGCGGTGCTCGGGTCCCAAACCTAGTGTCAACGCTGCAAATATTGTATATTCTTGCTTTTGACAATACGCAGAACTGTCTAGTATTCATGGGGTTAATACAGAGCAGAAGGGGGGTGGGGGTAAAGCCAGGGAAAGAAAGAGGAAGGAAACATTTGACCTTCACACTAATTGGATAATGTGATATATGACGGCTAATTTAGGGAGGGAACATGCTGATAATATAACTGCTCAGAGGAAGAGAACTTAGATCCTAGCATCCCTCCGTTATGCCTATGCCGACATTTTGTAACAATCACTGACTTTTAGGAATATAAATGCCTGGAAGTTCTTTGAAGTGTTTCATTAGCCGGAACCATAACACCCAGGCTGTCAGCTTTCCAGTTGACAATCTCAACATCTTTAACCACTGAGCCATTGTGCTCAAGGCTTAAGGATAAAAAAAATACAGGTAGTCCTTGACTTAAGGCCACAATTGAGCCCAAAATTTCTGTTGTGAAGTGAGAATTTTTTAAAGTGAGCTTTGCCCCATTTTACAATTTTTCTTACCACATTTGTTAAATAAATCATTGCAATTGTTAAATTAGTAACACGGTTGTTAAGTGAATCTAGCTTTTCCATTGAATTTACTTGTCAGAAGGTCACAAAAGAGGATCACATGACCCCGGGACACCACAACTCTCATAAATATGAACCAGTTGCCAAGATCCAAATTTTCATAATGTGAACATAGGGATGCTACAATGGTTGTATGAGAAATGGTCAAAAGTCAGTTTTTTTCAATGCCGTTATAACTTCAAATCATCACTAAATGAGTGGTTTGAATAAATTAAGGATTGCCTGTAATTGTTTATATTTATAACATTACTTTACACAAAGTAAATTTACACAAAGAATTCAAGAGCAAAACAAAAAAAACCCCTGTACAAAAACACACATTTTAACAAAATCGGACAATACATATAATTTATTTTAAAATTCAGTTTCTATACTTTTCACCTGGATGTGAAAGATTGTGCATCAAGTGATATTATTTGTATGGTAGAAGTTAAGTGATCAAATTAAGAGATAAAAATGATGTTTTTAAACATAAATCTAAAGGACAGTTTTCTGACATGAACCATCCTTCATAATAAAAGATGTATAGTTGTTGTGCTCATACCCAAAAAAGGGAAAAAATAAACAAAATCCAGTGACATTCAGGCCCTTTAATCTTCTGTTCTACAATTTGCAGAGAAAGCATTTCCTTTTTCATATCCAAACAACAAGTTTCTATAGAAGGCTGGACCTGGCCAAAGAAAGATGACCTGAAGACTCTCTCATAGGTGGAGATTGAAGGGATATGGACCCAAACAACTACCTCATTTACTGGAAATTGAGAACTGTGGCACTAACTATAAATGCTGCATATTATCAGTGTCCAAGACAACTGAGAAATTCCTGGATACTAGGAAGAAACAGCCATGATACAATGAAGAAAGAAGACACAACCAACCACACATATTTCTGCTGAACTTGAGAATAAATGAGATTGCAGGATGAATTCTCTTTGTGAAGAGGAACTCATTGCAACTTTCCATTTTAAGATGGTAAAAACAGGTCCTCTGGATCAGGCAACAGCCATCCTCATCTCCCAGAGACCACACAGATACTTCTGGAGTATCCACAAGAAAAAAATGGACATGTATGAGTTATCCAAACCTCTGACCAGATATTTAGGCCCAACTTCACCTCCCTCCCACACAGCACATCAGTAGGACACTCAATCAACCCATTATGCGGAAATTATTTTCTAAAAAACCTAGGAGGCTGTATCTTAATTCTTCTCTTCTTTAAATTCTATATAGCAATAGCAATAGCACTTACTTATATATCACTCCATAGTGCTTTACAGCACTCTCTGAACAGACATTTTGAATCTACTACTGCAAAGGATGCCAACTGCAGATAAAATATAATACAGTTAAAATAATAATATTTTTAGAGTCTCCCCCCCAACAATTATTTCTGGCATATCAGCAAGATTCCCATTGCACAAGTAACATGTTTAAAATAAGTGGGTGGCATTTTAGGTAGATTAATAGCACAGGACAGATATGATGATGAGACTAAAATCCCAGTGGCCAAATTGTGATTCTACTGGACCAGAGTGGGAGACACTATTTTCCACTTGCCCTTTATTTATTTCAAGCAAAATCATTGGCCCTGATCATAAGTTGCTCCTTTGTATTCAGGTCTGGCCTCAGAATGATAATGTAGCACTTGGGGATGAAGATGCAGACCAGCAGACCAGCACTGGAGGCCAGGATGGAGAAGATCTGCACAGCCACCATGTATTTCCCTTTGGTGCTCAGATAGGTGGGCACAAAAGTCAACCAGACGCTGCAGAAGACTAGCATACTGAAGGTGATCAGCTTGGCTTCATTGAAGGCCCCAGGCAGTTTCCTGGCCAGGAAAGCCACCATGAAGCAGATGGAAGCCAGAAATCCCAAATAGCTGAGGGTAATGTAGAACATAACAACAGAGCCTTCATTGCATTGCAGGATGATCATTCCAGGCTGGGAGTGGAGGTCAGAGTCAGGGAATGGGGAAGAAACTCCAAGCCAGATGAAGCAGATGATAATTTGGACAGCAGAACAAGAAAAAATGATGGAGTTGGCCAAGCTCTTCCCCAACCATCTCTTCACTTGGTTTCCTGGTTTTGTGGCCAGGAAAGCAAACACAACCATGATTGTTTTGGCCAAGAGAGAAGAAATAGCAATTGAGAAGGTGATACTGAAAACCATTTGCCGGAGAAGGCAGGTGGCTTTTCTTGGTTGACCAATGAAGAGAAAAGGAGACAAGAAGCAAAGCAGGAGACAGACAAGGAGGATATAAGACAAATCTCGATTGTTGGCTTTGACAATGGGAGTTTCTAGGTATTTGATGAATATGATTAAAACAACACCTGAGGTTAGAAATAAGAGTAGTACAAAAGAGACCAAGATGATGCCCAGGTATTCTTCGTACAACAGGAAGGTTATAACTTTTGGAATGCATTGAACTCGGTCCTCATTTGGATATTTATCATCCGAACATTTGGTGCATTTTTGTGTATCTGAGAAAACCCAAAAGTAATATTTCTTCAACATTCTGTCCTTTTACTTTTTAAGGAATGCCTTCTTAGGATAAAAACTGACACCAGGAGCTTTTTCCTGGATGCATTGCTTAACATCTTCATAGAAAGATGATAAATAAGACCTAGCTTGATTTTTTGGGGTGGGCCTAATATAAGGCCTACCTCAAAAATAAGTCCTAGTTTTGGGGTAAGGATGGGGGGGGGGTGGGGGTGAGGAGCTGTCCCATGCACCCCACACTCACTTACCTTGCAGCCAGGCCTCTCCTCACTGGCCCACTTCTTCTGCAGCGTTTTCTGCAGGCAGGCCTGCATTTCTCAGTCCCAGGCCTTTCCGGAAGGCCACTGCAGCTGAGAACTGAGCCATGGATTCAATCCATAGCTCAGTTCTGCAAGACCTCTGCAGCTGAGGATTGAATCCATAGCTCGGTACTCGGCTGCAGAGGCCTTTTGGAAAGGCTGTGACTGAGAAATGCAGGCCAGAATGCAGCTGCAGAATGAAGCTGCTTCTTCGGCCACAGAAGTGGACCGACTGAGTGGAGCTGTCAGTGCCAGAGGTGAGTATAAAAGATATCCCCTGAAAGTAAGACCTGGTGTCTCTTTTGGAGGAAAAAAAAAGAGAAGAAGATCCGGTCTTATATTCGGGAAAACATGGTACCTAAAGTCTATGATATTTGGTGAAGTTCTAGGAACCAGATGATTTCCTGTGAAATATGCAGAACCTTCATAGGAACTTACATTATTAGAGGTAAATAATGAATCAGTTCATCTTTCTATTCAAATATTTTGAGTCCTCCCATATTACACTTCTTAGTAGAGTGGCCTCACAAGATGCCTATCTTGGGAAGACTAATTGTCTGGCAGAGAAAGCTAGTCCTGCAAAACAATTGGGAGCAGTGGTAATATGGATACAATAAGGTGCACCCATAATTGTCCACATGACTCATTGTGGACCAGTGACAGTTTTTCAGTGATCCTCAAGGGGAGGGTCATGTAGAATGCATTAAATTATCTTCCAGGAGGTGAACCTAAGGCAATTCCTCAAGTTTCAAATCATTCAGATGTTCCTAGAAAGATAAATATGGAAGGATAAATCCTAATTAAAAAGCAGAAGCTATATTTCCTCTGGCAGTAGTAAAACTTTCCCAATATGCCACACCTTCCTATCTCTTCTCAGCACCTTGTCATTTTGCTATTCTTCCCTTTACATAAGAAATTATGCAGTTTCAAAATAAACAGAAAAATAATTGAATTTCAATCTTTTAAATTTCACTTTCATGCTCTGGATGAAAATCAAGTCTCTTGGTTGAGCAAGGAGCTGGACTAGAAGTCCTCCAAGTCCCTTCCATCTCTATTCTGATTCTGATTCTAGCCCACTTCCAAAGATCTGTCCTTTTCTTTGATGTTACCCACCTTCCTGAGTGGAGATGGTCCCCTCTGGACAAGGAACGCAGTCATAGCAGCAAATTGGCTCTCCTTCTCGAGCCTTCTTGACAAATCCAGGATGACAATTTTCCACACATTTGGACTGAGGAAGAGACTAAGCAGAAAAACAAGGAATAACAAAGAAAATATGCTAGCACTAACCAACCATAGAAAATGGAGATAGACATCCACATTAGCAAATAGTCTCTGGATTTCTCTTAGGTAAATATGAAATTTCTAGCTAGTTCCAAATGGTTATAGGAGAGACAACTACCAGCAAAGACTTCATTTAGTTCCTCCATTTTAATTATTGCTTATTACATTGGAATATAGGACTTTTTTATTTAATAAAGTCGGGAGTGATGAAAGTGAGAAAAGATTTATACATTAAGTGACAACTAGTGTGTTTTTCCTCAGGGCTTTATTAACAACAACAACAACAACAACAACAACAATAAAGTTGAAAGGGACTTTGGAGGTCAAGTCCAACCCCCTGCTCAGGCAGGTAACCCTATACCATTTAGGACAAATGGCTGTCCAGTTTCTTCTTAAAAATTTCCATTGTTGGAGCATTCATCGCTTCTGGAAGCAGATTGTTCCACTGGTTAATTGTTCTGTCAGGAAGTTTCTCCTTAGTTCTAGGTTGCTTCTCTCTTTGGTTAGTTTCCATCCATTGATTCTTGTCCTGCCTTCAGGCGCTTTGGAAAATAGCTTGACTCTCTCTTCTTTGTGGCAGCCCCTCAGATATTGGAACACTGCTATCATGCCCCCCCTCGTCCTTCTCTTCATTAAACTAGACATACCCAATTCCAGCAACTGTTCCTTATATGTTTTAGCCTCCAGTCCCCTAATCCTCTTTGTTGCTCTTCTCTGTACTCTTTCTAGAGTGTCAACAACTTTTTTACATTGTGGTGACCAACACTGGATGCAGTATTCCAAGTGTGGCCTTACCAAGGCATTGTAAAGTGATATTAACACTTCACGTGATCTTGATTCTATCCCTCTATTAATGCAACCTAGCACTGTGTTGGCTTTTTTGGCAGCTGCAGCACAATGCTGGCTCTTATTTAAATGATTGTCCACTAGGACTCAGAGATCCCTCTCACAGTTACTATTATTGATTCCTCCATTCCTTATATATGCATGATTTTAAAATATGATAAACTTTGATCTAAAGTATGATGACCCAACAAACAACATTATAAGTTTTATACACCCCACATTTAATTCTCAATGAAGATGATCCACCTTGGCAAGTAGGCCTAACCCAGCTGAAGTGAGTCATAAGTCTTTGGAAAATAAAAAAAAAGACATTGATACTTCCCCAACCTTGTTGAGCAAGTTTAGATGTGAAAGAGCATTTTGGTTGATTACAAGTTTCTGTCCTTCAAAACTCCCCAGTTGTTCTTTGATGGGATGATCACTGGGGAGAACCACCACACTCATGATGTTCAGATCTGCTACTACATGTCCATTTTGATCCAGGTATAATTTCTCCTGGGAAAAATTGCAAAACTCATTCTTCTCCAGATAGGCATGGAACTAGAATGGAAATGTTCAGAAATTTTAAAAGCAGAAACCTTGATGCCTTATCCCAGGTGGTCTTTTCACATTTGAAACTTTCTTCTACAGTTGTCTATTATGCAAATATGCTTAGTTGGAAGAACATAATTACCATTATCTTCAAAAATCAAAAGCAAAGGTTCAGCACAATTTGTCAACCACATAGTTTAGAACAGATCGAAAATAAATCGAGCAAACAAATAATTAAAGAGACTGTTCATAAACTCCTTGAAAACAAAACAGTGATTACCACCTTGTTTTGTCATGAAGAATGTTGCCAGTTGATCTTCTCCCAGGTAAACCAGATGGGAAAGATGACCAGATGATTTAATTCTACTTTAATCTAAAGCTACATTAACATCTTGCAACATCTTCCCACCAACTCTTTTAACAGCCTGAAAAGTTAGGGAGGATCCTCTACATTTCTTTCTCTGTCCATTAGCCAATGGCAGCCTCTCAACCTTTTATCTGATCGATTTTAGGCAGCATCTCTTCCATCCATCCCTCGAGTTCAATCCCACATATTCTAATCTAAATAGATTGTGAGAATTGTCAGGCATGAAAGACTAGGTCAGCGATGGTAAACCTTTTAGAGACTGAGTGCCCAAACTGCAACCCAAAACCCACTTATGCATCGTTGGGTGCCGGGTGGGCATGGCCCATTGCGTGGGCATGGCTGTGGTGGTAACAGCAGACTGGGTGGAACTAAAAAGTTCAATCAATCAGTTCCAACTTTGCAAGATCTTTTTTTTCCCCACGAGAAGTTGAAATTGACTGATTGATTGAACCTTTTTTTTTGTACACGGCAGCAGAGGCCTAAAGTGAAAAGGTTTTATAAAAACCAGCTGAAGGCCTAGGACTGGGGCTATGGTGCATGTGCCCACAGAGAGGGTTCTGAGTGCTGCCTCTGGCACCCATGCCATAGGTTCGCCACCACTGGGCTAGATTAACACATAGGGGTTCAATTAAACTGATTTATTACAAATTTTATGCATAAGAATTTTCTCAACCAACAGTTGGCAGATAAGTGTCAATGGCATTCAAACTTACTGTAGTTTTCTTGTGGCAATGTAGGGGTTCAGGGCTGATCACTCTTTAAACTCCATCCCTGGTTTGTCAATTTTCCTATACCTTTATTTTAGCAAAATATTAGCAAACAATTTCTAATGTTTAAGAACCTAATTAAGTGAGGCTGGATGGTACAATATTTAAGTGCATAAAAAAACTTTTAAAAATTGTATTCAAATAATTTTCAATCTTTCTAATAAAACAGGGTAGATATGAATGACAATTAGTCCTTGGTTATCTATTCTTCTATATTGTTATTAATAGAGTTGGTAAATTATGATTTCATGATGGAAGATTTATACCACCTCTTAAAAGAAGCTGTTTTGCTCTCATTTCAAAAAAATATCATTTTTTGTGAAAAATATTTATGATTTCTTGATAGAGTTACATGAATAAAATCCAATAAAAATCTGATTTTTAGCAACTAGCACTTGACAAGATGTGATACTTTGTATAAGAAAAAAAGTGTGGCAGCTACAGTATAAATCTTTCATTAAGGTTTCATTTGTACTTTTTCTAAAACTGGATGAATACTGCATCCAGAGGGAGCCAAGCTATTTTCCAAAGCACCTGAGGGTAGGACAAGAAGCAATGGATGAAAACTAATCAAGTTAGAACAATTAATCAGTGGAACAACTTGCCTCCAGAAGTTGTGAATGCTCCAACACTGGAAGATTTTAAGAAGAGACTGGATGATCATTTGACTAAAATGGTATAGAGTTTCTTGTCTGAGCAGGGGGTTGGGCTAGAAGACCTCCAAGGTCCCTTCCAACTCTGTTATTCTATTCTACTCTATTCTACTCTATTCTACTCTACTCTACTCTACTCTACTCTACTCTACTCTACTCTACTCTACTCTACTCTACTCTACTCTACTCTACTCTATTCTATTCTATTCATATATATATATATATATATATATATGAATATGTCATATATATATGTTTTCTGAGGTTTTCGCGGGTGTTTGTATGTAGGTCTTTGGTTATTCGGCTTTTCTCCTGCGTAAAATTGGAAGTGTCTTGGCAACATTTCGACGAAGTCCCATTCGTCATCTTCAGCCTGGTGTTTTTGGCTTCGTGCTTCTAGGAGCACGAAGCCGAAAACACCAGCCTGAAGATGACGAATATATACTGGTCATTGATTATAATAAATTAGTAGGGAAGAAAGGGAATCAAATGGTTGTCAATTGGCTATTGATACCTGCCATGCTTGCAGCCTTGAAGCCGTCAGACTGTCTTTGCCCTCCTTCCTTCTTCTTTTGGATGTGGAGGAATAAGCAGCATTCAAGGCGTGTGCCAGAGTCTTAACAATAGTGTAAACAAGGTGCTTATTTGTGATCCGTATTCTGTTCCTTTTCTGTTGGGTCTCCAATGTTGCTATCTCGGTGCATCTTTTCCGGCTTTTGACCGAAAAGAGATTCTTTGAAAAAGAACAGCGAAATGACTGCTCTTGAAATTGGGGTTCCACAAAGAGATTGGTTTGAAAAACCTCATCCTTTGGATTTTTTTTGGCCTGAAAATCAAAGCTCCAAATACTATGGATGTATTGGTAAAGTCTGCGTTTTCTCACTGGAAATTCCCCTAAAACTGTCGTGATCCAGACTTTCCCTTCAATGGGTCCTGGTAATCTCTCAAGTGCTAAATGAAAAGGAAGAATTCTGGGCAGAAGAGAAACAAATTCTTAGAAATGAACAAAGACATTGACTTGTCTCCATTTAGAGATGGCATCCTCCGAGAGTGCTGTATCTCCAGTCATTGAGAATAATTGTGATATAACAACACAAATTCCATTCGTGACAAGCACAGGAGTAAAAGTCCTCATGAAATGCTCTCCATTCTCTATGTCTGAAGCAAAGAGGCCAATCAATGTCCATCTGAAATAGAGCAGAAATTGGACAATTCCTGGGTAATGGAACCCTTCTTTGGGAAGCATGTGGTGGAAAAAAGGGAATTGACTTTTATCACTCAGAATCTCTGAAACAATTCTACCTCTAACCTAAAAACATAACAAAGAATGCTGTTTTATATTTGAGGTCACATCAATTCCAAAATATTAAGTTTTAAGAAATCCAGCTTGGTTCTTTTGAACGTATTAGAATAGTTTATTACTGGTTAATCATTAGGCCATATTAAAATACATAATATAAAACAGAACATCTTATTAAAGATCATATTTGCAATATATACAATAGAACAAAAGAAACAAAGTTAGCAAAAAAGAATAAAAATAAAGTATCACCCCTACAATTTGCAGGTCTCAGCTGAACTGTTTTGTTCAAAAATGGGCCAAGTTACAAGTAATTATTTTAATTTTGTTCACACAGGAAATACATTGTTTTAATATGAGGATCCCGATAGGTTGCACATCTATCCAAAATATTGATCTACAGTATTTCTTGTACAATTGAGATTCAAATAATGCATATTTAAGTCTTCTCCTTTGAAGCTCCGCAAATACAAGTCTGTTCATAATAGGGGGCATAATAGGGCACGCCTTACTAACACTGATGATGTTACCTAGTTAGGATAATGAAATGTCTGCAAGAAAACAAGCAAGATCAGAGACTACCAAGGACTCCTCAATCGGGGACTTGCTTAGATCGTCCATATTTAACCATTGTATCCAGCTGCTCAAATCTTGCTCAAGTAAAGAATGCCCTAAGACGTTTAGGCATTTCTGCATTCAAATACTTCACAATTTGGAAGATCCATTTTTCTCTGCTGTGGCATCCTGGATGCTTTGGGTAACAATCATTTTAGCTTGTTCTTCATTTGTACAAGACACAGAGAAATCCCCAGCTCCTAATATAATTTGTCAGTTGTACAATCTAAGAGGTCTTTAATTGAAATTTTGCCTGTTGTATCAAACACAATTTTGGTAGTCTGTCGCTTTCCATAGCATTAATTTTACACTAATAATTATATTCCCTGAATTTAGACAAAGAACAAATAGCATAAAATACCCAATTCTGCTCTAACAGTAGATGAAGTCCTCTTGTTGACACCCAAGTAAGTTCTCAGATGCGGTGATTGGGTTTCTTCTAGTAGTGGTATCTTTTTTAAGACTCAAACATCAGCTCCATGTTAGAGTATGGGGGAAACCTTTGTTTTATATATTTTAATAACTGAGGCTAAGAAAGCTGGATGGCTATGATTTTTTTAAAAAATTAAACAGTATGTTCACTCATGCCCATGCTCTAAGTGAACTCCTTTGATGAGAAAGAAGCCATGATCCTATCTCAGAGAAAATTATCCTTAGGTAAGAAAAATTGTTAACTTGCTCTTTTGGTTTACCACTGAATAAGCAATTTATGGTATGGTGTTATTTTCCAAAGACTATGACTTTTTCCTTTGATTTATTAATAATCAGAATTATAATGACAGTGTCTTTTTAATAACCTATGTAACCCAACACATTAGTATATTATTATTTGTGGAACCATCTCTCCAAAGCACCTGAGAGTAGGACAAGAAGCAATGGATGGCAACTAATCAAGGAGAGAAGCAACCTAGAACTAAGGAGAAACTTCCTGACAGTGAGAACAACTGTCAGTGGAACAACCTGCCTCCAGAAATTGTGAATGCTCCAACACAGGAAGTTTTTAAGAAGAGTCTGGACAACCATTTATCTGAAATGGTATAGAGTTTCCTGCCTGAGCAGGGGGTTGGACTAGATGACCTCCAAGGTCCCTTCCAACTTTACTATTATTATTATTATTATTATTATTATTATTATTATTATTATTATTATTATTATTATTATTATTATTACTATTCTATTCTATTCCACTCCACTCCACTCCACTCCATTCCATTCCATATTTTCTATTCTATTCTATTCTATTCTATTCTATTCTATTCTATTCTATTCTATTCTATTCTATTCTATTCTATTCTATTCCATTCCATTCCACTCCACTCCACTCCATTCCATTCCATTCCATTCCATATTTTCTATTCTATTCTATTCTATTCTATTCTATTCTATTCTATTCTATTCTATTCTATTCTATTCTATTCTATTCTATTCTATTCTATTCTATTCTCTCACTCAAATAGGGTCTGTCTGTCTCACCTATGCCAACAGAAGTGGCATACTATGAATTTTGCTTGGTGGGGTTTAGGAGAGGAGCCCTTTGTGCCACAGCATCTGCTTTCTGGAACATTATACCACTCAAGGTGAGATATGACCCTACTCTCTTGGCCTTCTGTAAAGATCTTAAAACCTGACTCTGCTCATTGGCCTGGGAGATGGATAGGGGCATATTATCCTGGAGGTGGTTACAGGATTAACAATAGCAGTAACACTTAGTCTTATATACTGCTCCATAGCCACAATATCTATTGGAGGAATGGGCCAGTGATTGCAAGATCCCTTTTATTCCCCCTTTTAAATACAGGTAGTCCTTGACTATTAGTCTTTTGGTGGCTGTTTGAAGTTACAACAGCAGTGAAAACTGACTTTTTACCATTTTTCACACTTATGACCATTGATGCATCTCCGTGGTCACATGAGGAAAATTTGCATGCTTGGCAACTGGTTCATATTTAGAACAGTTGCACTGTCCAAGAGTGCAACAAGCAAAGTCAACGGGGAAGGCAGAATCATTTAAACAACTGTGTTACTGACTTAACAACTGCAATGGTTTGCTTAACAACTGTGGCAAGAATGGTTGTAACATGAGGCAAAACTCACTCAACAAATGTCTTGCTTAGCAACATAAATCTTGGGCTCAGTTGTGATTGAAAGTTGAGGCCAACCTGTATAGGAATTACTATTGTCATCTTTCACCCAATTGGGGCTTGGCAGCTATTATTTAGTTGTGCATAAATCTGCCAATAGTGTTAAATATTGTTTATGATACATTAATAGAATATTTCATTTGAGCATTTACATTTTTATTAAGCTTCAGACCATGTCTCCTTTTGTTTTCTTTAAGATTTGTATTTTCTCACACTTCATTATTCCATAGGATTGAAAGCAGTTTAACCAGGGAAATGAGATAAGATATACATTCTAAGCATATGTCTGTGAAGTTTCTCAGTCATCCAGGTCATGGTTCTCAGTCAATGACCATAGAGAAAAGCAGTTCTTGAACCCCATAGAGAACATATGACTCAATCTATTGCTCACCTATCAACACTGCACTCCCTCTATTAGATAGAAAAACACACAAACAAACCTGTGGAACTTTGTAGGTGCCTACTAATGTTGACATCTGGATGGAGATGTCATTGGCAGCTCCATCAAGAAAAGTCAAAAGATTGTCCTTCTTTCCGCAACTGTAGTTGGGAACATTGGCTTCTCCAGTAGAGAGCATGTCCAGCAAGGCATCTGAAGTATCAAGTGTGTTCAAACAGTTGTCATGGATGTTATAGCCCAGGGTGAGGTTGTGCAAGAACTTGGGTTCCTTATCGACATTTTGAACGGCGGAAATGAAGTGTATGATTTTTGACTGACTAGAAGATAAACTGTGATAAAAAATATGTTCATGTCATACTCATCATCACATAAACAATAACAAGTAAATATTGAGTCAATTGATTCTTAAGCCAATGATCCCAAACCAGAGGAAATGATAATCACCCATAAAGATTTAATTCTTGTGAGTGTTGAGAGGATGGGATGGAGATAGTCCTCCACCAGGGTTAGTAGTCTCAAAGATATCATTATTTGTAATTGTGCTGGCTTTCATTTCTCCAGTAACTAGGATTCAAAATCATTTAATCATTAAAGTAAAACCATGGAAAAAAAGAGAATGGTTTATAAGCGACAGCTTGCTGTTAGAAGTTGTAGGTGCTTCATCACTGGAAGTTTTTAAGAAGAGACTGGACAATCACTTGTCTGAAATGATATAGGGTTTCCTGCTTGAGCAGGGGTTGGACTAGAAGACCTCCAAAGTCCCTTCCAGCTCTATTTGATTGATTGACCCAGACAACCAATTCTAAAAACAAGTGAGCCTCTATTTTTATAAGGAACAGTCTTTGAATATCAATGAGCGGTTATAAAAATAAAACTGGCTGCACAGGGGCAACTATAACTCTTTCAATAATTCAGTGATAAACTGAAGATTAGACAGGAAGAGGAAAACAATTGGGACTTCTTTTGGGTTTTTATCTGCCCTAGTTTTGAGTCACTTCCACAAAATAAGACAAAAGAGAGAAGCCTTGGAAATTGAATTAAATTAAGCAGATCCTGCAATATACGAGTAAGTGAATATGATGAAAAGATGGTATGTGTTAGAGTTGCAAATGAAGGGAATGCAACCCCACTACACTGAATGACTTACGGGTGAGACTGACTAGAAGGAGCCCTGTTGAAAAGCAATGTTTTATGTGATAGTCTTGTTGCAGTGGTGACCACACTAATGAGATGGTCTCCTGGCCTGTAATAGCTCCATGGACTTTTTCCATCGTCCTTCTCCAAAATCAGTGGGCACTTCATTCTAAGCTTCCCAGAGACTGGCTGGCAGATCATCATCAGCAGAAACAGAAGCAGGATATCCATAATTCATAGGGATGAATCAATCCCCTTCTCGTATGTAAGAATGAACAAGAAGCGCTAGTAAAACTCAAACCATTCTCTCAAGATGGAAATGCCATCAGACAGAGACAAACTGAACTTCAGTTGGAAAGTAGAGAAAATACATTGAGAATACAGCCCCTGCCTTTCCCAAAACTTATGCCACACAGAATGGGATCTGAGGCATTTACCCTTTTCTTAATCAAGATCCTTTCCATGTTGCTTCAGTCTGATGTTTTCATCAAAGGCAGTCATTGGAGAGGTAGCAAAAGAGATCTCCAAAACCCAGGATAGTTTTAATTACAGTGAGAAGCAACTTCTCCTCTGGGTATCACAAACTTCTCTTCTGCTCTTTGTATAGAGAGGTAGCTGGAGAAACCATGGTACTGAAAAGTTACAGATACACCCTTGAGGATACTGTTCTATATTAATTATGGTCCTTCCTGCCAGGACTCATCCAGAAAGTGATGCTGGAGTTCAATACTTGCTTTCCTTCAACATGGTATCTTGTCTCCAGAGGCTGCTGGTTCAATCACCCAGAAGTATGGAGCTTGGTACCATTCTGGGTTGATGACACTTAACTCTAGTGCTACCTGTCTCCTAACATCAAGAAAGCAATCCAAACCCTTGAACCCTGCCTAATGTTAAGAGCATGACCTGTTTCTGATTTTCTTTTCTATTAGATCTTCATTTATTAATATCGAATTATAGCTGAGTTGCTCATGCTGAAGTTAAATTTCATTTCCCATCTGTTGTAGAAAATCCATTTTTTTTATAACAGCCAGGAAAGTGTTAGGCTGTGGATTGCATTGTTGGGTAAGTAGGGTGAAAGTTATAGCCTGCGTAGACATTTTTATTTTAATAATAATAATAATAATAATAATAACAACAACAACAACAACAATAACGACAAAGTTGTTAGAATAGAATAGAATAGAATAGTATAGAATAATAGAGTTGGAAGTGACCTTGGAGGTCTTCTAGTCCAACCCCCTGCCCAGGCAGGAAACCCTATATCATTTCAGATAAATGGTTGTCCAATCTCTTCTTAAAAACTTCCATTGTTGGAGCATTCACAACTTCTGGAGGCAGGTTGTTCCACTGATTAACTGTTCTCACTGTCAGGAAATTTCTCCTTAGTTCTAGGTTGCTTCTCTCTCTGATTAGTTTCTTCTCTCTTTCCTTGATGCTGTCTGTGTTGCTTTCCATATTCACTGAGATGCGTTATATTTTGAAGGTCTTTTTAGTTTATCATATAAAGTAAGGACTGTGATTTCTGCAGCTAAGATGGTGACAGTGCCCACAGGATGATTGAAGCTGGGACCTGATTTTTTGCCACATTTACCCAGAAACAGGTATGAGGGGACCTTATAGCCCTTCTGGTTGTGTTGCCATATTCGACCACAGGTGTGGAGCCCCCGTGGTCTTCCTGTATATGAGGCTATGTGTCATCCCTCCAAAAGTCTTCCATAAACTCAGAAGATTAGTTTTTCTTGCCATGTATATGCGTATAAGTGGTATATAAGTCTCATAAATAAATAAATAAATAAATAAATAAATAAATAAATAAATAAATAAATAAATAAATCTGAATTAGACTGTGTTCTTTCTCTGGGTCATGTATGTGTGTGTATGTGGGTATATGCATAATTTTTTGTCAGGTTTATGAAGTGTATATTGGAAGTGATTACCCTTTGAGAGCTGTATGCAACATAATGTATGCTGATTAGTGTACATTAAAAGTGACAATGAAGTTATCCTATCCTATCCTATCCTATCCTATCTTATCCTATCTTATCCTATCCTATCCTATCCTATCCTATCCTATCCTATCCTATTCTATCCTATCCTATCCTATCCTATTATTTGGAAGGTGCAATTGAGACACCTAGAGGCAGTTGTTGGGGGGATCATGTTTCTTTTTATTTTAAGTACACTAGGTTTCCAGAATCCAAACCACGGACAAAGCAAAACAGAGTAACTCTGAAAATTTTAGGTACAACCACTGCCACTCAGTGTGTATAATCATAAATAGCCACTGCTCTTCAACTCTCCTAATTTTATCTCCTATGTCTCCACTCCTATATTTTTCTCTAAAGATTTCTCTTTGTTATATGGGCATGAGTCTCTTACTCATGTCCCAGTCTGGGTTAAGTGGACTTGTGACATTGGGTGCTTGACCTCTCTATATGCCCTGCTTTCTATGCAAGTACCTCTATCAACTCAACTTAAATGAGAACTATCTTAATTTTGCTATTCGTATCTGTCAAGAGTGAAAAGCTGGCAGCTACATGCCTCTCTATTTTCATCTTGTCATTTAAATGGGGGGGGGGTGTTTTTTTTTGACTGAGTTAGTTAGAGAAACAAAACCTCTCCAGTTCTACGGAAGCTTGCTGAGAGTCGGCAGTATGGAAAGCTTTCAAGGACATTCTAGCAGGTGTGAAGAAGATAGCAGATGGTTCCCATAACAAAGAGAATTTGTTCATATAAGCTACATGGGGGTCTTTGGCTGGGGCAGTCATTGTTATATGCTATGGTATGATGCCTTGAGATTTTAGAGTTAGTTTTACCTCGCCTCTACCAGGCCCTGTATTCAATAAACAATAAGATTTTCAGAAAAGAAAATGATCCTGGATTTTTATTTGGATACTTGAGCTGGAAGCTGACATTATTGTTTTCCTTTATATTAAATTTTTCATTCACTTAATTATATAACTGTTATATCTCTTTTCCTGAAATATTATTTCAATGTATTAAACCTGTTTTCCTGAATTATTGTGCCTCCACACCAACTGGACACCAACCCTATTGGCAAAAATGCAGAAACAAAACTCCTGTAATGCTCCGAATGATAAGTGAGCCCCATTTTGTGGCACTCCTGTTTAACTTGATGCCAAGAAGAGGAATATGTGAGATTAGGCTGAAGCTGCCATACTAAAAATGAAGCAGATGTCAATAAAGGAGAATATTTGTAGCTTAGGATTGAAATGAGGGGTCATTGTTGCACTTGGTTGTTTTCTTGCAGACATTTTAATACTCAAACCAGGTAATATCATCAGTGCTAGTAGCTTGGGTAATGAAATGTCTGCAAGAAAACAATCAAGCTCAAAAAGCACCACGGACCCTTCATGAAGCAGGCAGGAAAACAGGAAAAGCCAGGAATCTTGTCTACAAAATCCCTTAAGGGAGGTAGATTGGACAGAACCAAGTTGTTAAGGAAACAAATGAAAAATGTCACCTGAAGGTCTATGACATCGCCCAAACTGAATCTTCTTGACATCCAGCTCTATTGCACATGCCTACTTTTGAGGATAAATCATAGCAAGAAAGAGATCTTGTTCAAACAGAGTTAGATTTCCATATTCATTCTATCTTAGGCAAAGACTCTTTCCTCTTCTATTTTGGGAATCCTGTCTCTTCTGTTCAGATGTCTTATGTTAATATAGAATAATCACATTTGTTATGATGCCATTCCCTGTCTGCATGTCGGTTTTTTTCATTCATTCATTTATTTTACTGGTTGATGATTATATTGGACTTTAATTTTAATAGTCTTACTTTCTTCATAGTTTTATTTTCTTTGCTTTTCCTTTGTTTTTAAATAACCTTAATTCTCAAACAGATGCAAAGGAAACATACAAGCCCAATAATAACTGTAATGAAAAATTAAATGTTATGAACCTGAGAAACTATTTCACTATCAATTCCCTACTTTTATCATTAGATGTTCCTTAATGTTTAGATCTGGTCTTAGGATAATAATGTAACACTTGGGGAAGAAGATGCAGCATAACAATCCAACACTGGAGGTCAAGATGGAGAAGACCTGCACGGCTACCATGGACTTTCCTTTTGTGCTCAGGTAGGTAGGCAAGAAGGAGAACCAGACACTGCAGAAGACCAGCATGCTGAAGGTGATCAGCTTGGCTTCATTGAAAGCCCCAGGCAGGTTTCTGGCCAGGAAAGCTACAGTAAAGCAAATGGCAGCAAGGAAACCCATGTAGCCAAGGACAATATAAAACATGGTAACAGAGCCTTCGTTGCATTGCAGGATAATCACTCCAGGCTGGGTGTGGAAATTAGAGTCAGGATATGGGGGAGAAACTCCAAGCCAGATGGAGCAGATGATAATTTGACCAGCAGAACAAAAAAGGATGATGGAGTTGGCCAAACCCTTTCCCAACCATCTTCTGACCCTGTTCCCTGGTTTTGTGGCCAGGAAAGCCAGCACCACTGTGATTGTTTTGGCCAACACAGAAGACACAGCTACTGAGAAAACAATGCTGAACACTGTTTGTCGGAGAAGGCAGGTGGCTTTCCTTGGTTGGCCAATGAAGAAAAAGGAGGACAAGAAACAGAGCATGAGGGAGACCAAGAGGATGTAGGAGAGATCCCGGTTGTTGGCTTTGACCATGGGGGTTTCTAGGTATTTAAGGAATATGATTAAAGCCAATCCTGTTGTTAGAAAAAAGAGTAGGGCAAAAGAGATCAGAATGATGCCTAGATCCTCTTCATAAGACAGGAAAGTTATAACTTTTGGAATACACTGGACTCTGTTCTCAGTTGGATATTGATCATCTGGGCACTTGGTGCATTTTTCCGTATCTAAGAGAACCAAAAAGCAATATTTCTTTAATATTCTTATTTTCAAGAAACACCTGCTTTGGATATCATCTTATATTGAGAGACAGGAAAGCCATAGTAAATGGTAAATAGGAGGCTGCATATATATGCACATGTATGGATATGTGCACACACACACACAATTATATGTATAATTATAAAAATAACAAGAATAAAATCCAAACTGATATACTGTACATCGGACATATCAAACACAAGGCCTGGGGGCCGAATGCAGCCTGTGATGTGGTTTCATGTGGACTGCAAAGCCATCCTGGAAACAGTGAGGGAACAGCCCCTGCTGCCTTGGCTCTGGCCCAGGCCAGCCAGGAGCCAATGTACAATTTTGTGGTGGCCATCTATGCTGAAACACATTTATTTATTTATTTATTTAGGAGATTTATATACTGCTTTAAGTGCAAGCACTCTCTAAGCGGTGTACACCAGTAAGCAATGTATATATATATATTTACATTTCCCCCAACAATCTGGGTCCTCATTTTAGCTACCCCGGAAGGATGGAAGGCTGAGTCAACCTTGAGCCGGTGAGATTTGAACCACTGACCTGCTGAACACAGTCAGCTAAAGTGGCCTGCAGTACTGCACTCTAACTGCTGCGCCACCTCGGCTCCATTCAGTCTTAGCTGCACAAGGCCATCCAAAAACAGTGAGGAACCAGCCCCTGCCACGTTAGCCCCGCCCCCGGGTGCATGCTGCAGAGGTGTCACCCTTTGGGAGGAATGAAGAAATGCACTATCATCTGGAAGTGGCCAGTAGATGGCCCTCGCCTACTTCACATATCTGGCTTGATGGGCTCTGCCCTGGTCCCACCCTCTTCTGCCACAGACCCTCAGATCTGTCCCACTCCTGCTCAGGCCCCCACAGGAACCCTTGATGCGAATGATGTAGAGCTGGCCATGCCCACCCAGTAGGCCACACCCACTCCACCCATGCCCACCCAGTAGGCCACACCCACCCTGGCCACACCCACCCGGCCCCCCAACCGCAATGCTGATGCGGCCCTCAATGAAATTGAGTTTGACACCCCTGCTGTACATGGTGCCACAACTACCCTTCACTAAGGCAGCTCACCAAATTTTCATCCTACATTGGTTGAGTCCTGTCAAAGCTCATTGAGAAAGGAGTTCTATAAGGAAGGGGCTGTAATAGAATAAGCAGGTTTCTAAGGACCCACAATGTGCCAATGTTTTAAGGAATAGACCTGAAACATGCCTATTATATCTGTTCTGGTGGGATAAGCAGATATCCTTAGGGAGACGAAGTCCACATATACCCTGTCCTTTGCCATGTGGGCCTTCAAAGGTGAACTTAATTGTACTTGGAAAGAAACTGGGAGCCTGTGAAGTTCACACAATAGGAGTACCCATTCATCCAATGTCACCCACCTTTCTGAGTGGAGATGGTCCCCTCTGGGCAAGGAACACAGTCATAGCAGCAAATTGGTTTCCCTTCTCGAGCCTGCTTGAAAAATCCAGGACGACAATTGTCCACACATTTGGACAGAGGAAGAGACTAAACAAAAAAGAAAAGAAAAGAAGGAATGCCAAATAAAATGTGTTAGAACTAACCATCTATGGAAAATGGAGATGCATACGCCATTAGCCAAGAAGTCTCCAAGCTTCACTTAGGCAAATATGAAATCTCTAATTCTAATTCTAATTCAAGACAGATGTAGGAGATGTAACTTCTAGCAGATTCTTCATTTAGTTCCTCCCTTTTGCTTCTGCGATATCACATTATAGATAAAGAATTTTCCACTTGATAAAGTCTGGAGGGATGGAATTAAGTAAAGATATAAGCACTAAATTACAAGTTCCTCCTTATGGTTGTATTATCATGCATTCCTGCATTCTTTGTATATCTACGACTTTAAAGAATGATGATCTATTCATGTTAAATATTAGATTAAAGTTTATCCTAAAACTATTCTATCAGATTTATTAAAATAGAATAAAACTGCGATGAAGAAAGAAATTAGTAGTATCTGAAAAAGTTTCTTCTGGACTATATAAAACATTGCAAAGCCCCCCTTTCAAAGTAGTCAAAAAGAGTCTCCCAATTAAAATACAAAGCAAATATTCCCTAAAATTCTGTCCTGTCAACTTTCAAATATTTTTTGTTCATTTGTATATTTATTTGTTCAATTTACATGACCTGCCATGCTTCTAATATAAGACTAAAACTGACTGTCTTGTTTCTGGAACTGTAGTGAGATGAGATGGAGGTTGCATCATGAGAACATGTCCCTCAAAAAATATCTGTGGGGATTCTCAGTCATCCAGGTCATTGTTGTCCCATAGGTGCTTTTCTAACGAGGTAACTGGATTTCCTTGTTTTTCTTCGAAGACATTTTGCTTCTCACCCAAGAAGCTTCTTCAGCTCTGACTGGATGGTGGGGAACATAAATCCTTCCATTCCCCACCATCCAGTCAGAGCTGAAGAAGCTTCTTGAATGAGAAGTGAAACATCTTCAAATAAAAACAAGAAAATCCAGTTGCTTCTTGAGAAAAGCACCTTTGGGGTCCCTCAAAAAAGGTAACTCAGGCAACTTTGGCTGCAGCTACAACTAGGTAAGACCAACTGTTAGGGGAAGACAAATCCACATTTATTATTTGTCAATTTTGGACCCTCTTTTTTGCCTATGTAGACATAAGGTAGTGAACAATCAAGATAAACAATGACATTCAAGGGGTTTTCAGATAAGATGCCCTCTTAATAGTCAAAGGGCAAATCTATGTAGCATTTCTTTTCAGATTGTCTGTTTTTACTTCCAATATCAGGAAAGCCTTGTCCACATCTGGTCTGTTTAACAACATCACAGAATATAATACTCCCCAATCATGACAAGATAAATCTGAATTCCATCAATTATTTTCCAATATGACCAAAAGAAGCACTATCAATTCTTCATTTAATTTCATCAAATTCAGTCCAAACTTGTATTCTTTTCTTCTTCTTCTTCTTCTTCTTCTTCTTCTTCTTCTTCTTCTTCTTCTTCTTCTTCTTCTTCTTCTTCTTCTTCTTCTTCTTCTTCTTCTTATTCTTCTTCTTCTTCTTCTTCTTCTTATTCTTCTTCTTCTTCTTCTTCTTCTTCTTCTTCTTCTTCTTCTTCTTCTTCTCTTCTTCTTCTTTTTCTCCTCCTCCTCTTCCTCTTCCTCCTCCTCCTCCCCCTTCTTCTTCTTCTTCTTCTTCTTCTTCTTCTTCTTCTTCTTCTTCTTCTTCTTCTTCTTCTTCTTCTTCTTCTTCTTCTTCTTCTTCTTCTTCTTCTTCTTCTTCTTCTTCTTCTTCTTCTTCTTCTTCTTCTACTTCTTCTTCTTCTTCTCCTCCTCCTCCTCCTCCTCCTCCTCCTCCTCCTCCTCCTCCTCCTCCTCATCCTCCTCCTCCTCCTCCTCCTCTTCTTCTTCTTCTTCTTCTTCTTCTTCTTCTTCTTCTTCTTCTTCTTCTTCTTCTTTTTTACTAATTTTGAGCAAGAAACAAGCAAAGTGAATGCTATCAGGACCACAATCCCCAGCACTTGATAGCTCCTCTCACCATTTTATGGAGATACTAAATTGTCTTAAACAATAGCCATCCAGAATCCATGTTCTAGATGACTGAATCAGCTTAAAACAGTGTTCCATGTTATAACACCTGAATGACATCCTAACAGAATAACAGAGTTGGAAGGAACCTTGAAGGTCTTCTAGTTCAACCTCCTGCTCACCCTGGTCAATAGTTACCGTGACTAGACTTGGCCCACTGGAAATGGGCCCTAAAGCTTTGGCAAAAGAGAAAAGAAAATACCAATATTTTCCCCACCACATTGAGCAAATTTAGCTGTGAGAGTACATCTTGATTAATAGTTAGACTCTGTCTTGCAAAACTCCCCAGGTGCTCTTTGATGATGTTCTTCTTGGAAAGAACCACCAACATCATGATGTTCAGATCTGCTGTTACATCTCCACTGTGGTCCAAGTAAAGTTTCCTCCAGGAAAGGTTGCAAAACTCATTCTTCTCCAGAAAAGGATGGAACTAGAATTGAACATTTAAGAGTTTTAAGAGCAGAAGTATGTCTACTTTAAAGAAGAGAAGGACTAGGAGTGACATGATAGCAGTGTTCCAATATCTCAAAGAAGAGGGAGTCAAGCTATATTCCAACACACCTGAGGGCAGGAAGAGAAGCAACGGATGGAAATTAATCAAGGAGAGAAGCAACCTAGAACTAAGGAGAAATTTCTTGACAGTTAGAACAATTAATCAGTGGAACAACTTGCCTCCAGAAGTTGTGGGTGCTCCATCACTGGAGGCTTTTAAGAAGAGTTTGGACACCACAATTGAACATCAACAATAAGAGTCATATTGGTCTCCCAGAATGGAAAATTAGACCTTCGGTTGTTGGATGATTGTTGGGTTTCCATACCTGCCAGGGCTGCAGCCTTGGAGTTGCTAACTTCTCTTCACCCTCCTTCTTTCCCCTCCTGGATCTGGAAGAATATGCAGCTTTCAAGACCTGGGCCAGAGTCTTAATGACACTGTAAAGATGATGGTAACTTCGGAT
Organism: Crotalus tigris; assembly: GCF_016545835.1. NCBI lineage: Eukaryota > Metazoa > Chordata > Lepidosauria > Squamata > Viperidae > Crotalus > Crotalus tigris. The sequence continues at coordinate 630,396 of NW_024096838.1, forward strand.
CCATATACTGTTTCTTTTCTGTTTGCTTTCCAGTGGTGCTTTTTGGGTGCATCTCCTCCGGCCTTTGACAGAGAAGACATGCTTTGAAATAGAACAGAGAAAAGAATGATCTTCAAATTCATCTTCCATGAAAATGTCAGGTTGAAAATAATAATCCTTTGGTCTTTTTTTTTCCTGAAAAGCAAAGGTCCAAATACTATGGATATATCTGAGATATTTGCTCTGTTTTAGTTTATATGTTCCCAAGAATGTTGTGATCCAGACTTTCCCTACAATGGGTCCTGGCAAACGCTTAAGCTCTATATGGAAAGGAAGAATTCTGTCCAGCAGAAAATCATATTCCATGAAATTAACAAATACATTGACTTGTCTCCACTTAGTGATGGCATTCCTGAGGGATGCTGTAGGTTTAATCATTGAGAATAGTTGTGATATAACAACACAAATCCCATTCCTGAAAAGGACAGGAGACAAAGTTTTCATGAAATGCTCTCCGTTCTCTGTGTCTGAGGCAAACAGACCAATCAAGGTCCATCTGAAATGCAGGAGCACTTGGACAATCGCTGGGTAGTGGAACCCTAATTTGGGGAAAATCCGGTAGAAAAAAGGGAATTGATTTTTTTCACTCAAAGCCTCTGAAACAATTTTATCACTGACCTAGAAAAGCAATGAAGAATGCTGTGTTATATTTGGGGTCTGATCAGGTAAAAAATATTAGCTTTTAATAAATCTGACCTGGTTCTGATGAAAAATTATTGTTGATTAGCCCTTAGACCTTGGAAACTAACCAAGGAGAGAAGCAACCTAGAACTAAGGAGAAAGTTCCTGACAGTTAGAACAATTAACCAGAGGAACAACCTGTCCCCAGAAGCGGTGAATGCTCCAACACTGGAAGTTTTTAAGAAGAGACTGGACAGCCATTTGTCTGAAATGGTATAGGGTTTCCTGCCTGAGCAGGGGGCTGGACTAGATGACCTCCAAGATCCCTTCCAACTTTATTATTATTATTATTATTATTATTATTATTATTATTATTATTATTATTATTATTATGAAGTTCCCATTACAGAATACCCTTTGATTGGACAGAGAACCTTTCCTCACCTTCACAAGAAGTTCCCACAACAATGGGGATGGTGTCATAAGAGGATACGTCTGTTTTGATCCTTTTCCCCTCCCCATTGTGAATCCCAGTCCATAGCCATGACACCTACAATGCCATGGCGAAAAGCATCTTTTCAATTCCATAGAAAAGATATGGAATCTATTGCTCACCCACAACCACCACATCCATTTTACCAGACAGAGAAACACACACACACACAAACCTGTGGGACTTTATAGGGGCCTCCTAAGGTTGACATCTGGATGGAGATGTCCCTGGCTGCTCCATCATGAAGAGCTAAAAGGTTGTCCTTCCTCCCACAGCTGTAATTGGGAACATTGGCTTCTCCAGTTGAGAGCATATCCAGTAAGGCATCTGAAGTGGCAATAGCATTCATATTTTTGTCATGGATGTTGTAGCCCAGAGTGAGATTGAGCAGAAACTGGAGGTTGTTGTTGACCACTTGAATGGCAAAAATGAAGCCAAGGATTCTAGACTTATCAGTAGATGAACTACTGTAAAACATATTCAGGTCATCATCCTTATCATCATCCTCATCATCACTACCACCACCAAATATTTTTATATATTACCCTTTATCTTCAGAAGCCTATTGAGTCTTAGTCCAATTTTGATCCAAAATGAGAGACTAACTATAGTCACTCATCACTATTTAATTTTTATGAATGTTGAGAAGATGGGATGGGGATAATCTTTCAACAAAGTTAATAGTTAGAAATATAAATTATATTTACAAATACAAATTATTTGCAGTAGATTTTCATTGGTCCAATAACTAGTGTTCAAAATCCAGAAATCATTAAAGTAGAACCACCAGAAAAGGAAGGAGATATTTCATGTGTGACCCAGAAAAGCAACTCTAAAACAAATCAGTCTATTTTTATAAGCATTTGGCTATGAATATCAATGAACAGTCATAAACATACAGAAATATGCTGGGCAGAGGTGACTATAACTCTTTTAATAATTCAGTTTTGAAGTGCTGAAATCAAGATTGGATGTGAAGGGGAAAATAATCTGGATTCTTTCAGGTTATTTTTCTTTCGCCTGATCTTTAGATTTGGGACGCTTCCTTAAAATAAAAGAGAGGAACCATGGAAATCAACCAGTTCAAGAAATTAAACATGTTCTGCAGTCTAGGTGTTAAGTGAAATAAGAAGAAAAATAGAAGATTGTTAGAAATGCAAATGGAAGGAATGCAATCCCATCATACTGAATGACTTACGAGTGAGACTGACTAGAAGGGGCCCTGTTGAAAGGCAACTTTGTACGTGACAGTTGTGTTGCAGTGGTGACCACGCTAATGATATGGTCCCCTGGCTTGTAATAGCTCCATGATTTTTTTCCATCCTGGTGCTCCAAATTTAGCTGACACTTCAATTTATGTTTCCCAGAGACTGGCTGGGACACTAGCAGCATCAGAAGCAGAAGGACGAGGTCCATAATTCATATAACTGATTTCAACCTCCTTCCCATTTCTACAGAAGAACAGCAAGAAGAGTTAGAAGAATTCAAATTACTTTCACAAGATGGAAATACCATTGCTTTTCCTGATTCAGACAGAGACAAACTGAGCTTCATCTGGAAAAGGACAGAAAGGTACATTCATGGGCAAAGCCCCTACATGTCCTAAAGCTTGTATCACACAGAGTGTCACCTGAGGCATCTATCCTTTTCTAATAGAAAATCCCTTCCATGTTTTCTTCAGTCTGATGTTTACTGCAAAGACGGTCACTGGAGAAGTGGCAGAAACGGTCTCAAAGAAAGACCAGGATGGTGATAATTACAAAGAGAAGCAACGTCTCCTCTGGGGATTCTAAAGTTCTTTTGTCTACTTCCATGTGCAGGGCGGTAGCTGGAGAAAGCATGCTGGTGAAAAATCACAGATACTCCTCTGGAGGCACTGTCCCAAACGGGCTTCTTCAAGAGGCAACTGGACTTTCTTGTTTTTCTTTGAAGATGTTTCGCTTCTCATCCAAGAAGCTTCTTCAGCTCTGACTGGATGGTGAGGAATGGAAGGATTTATACTCCTTACAGACAGCTGGTCATTTGCCTTCTTTTAGAGAGTCGTTGAGGCCACCTGGAGGTTTATCTGTATCCTTAGGTGATCTTGAGGACAATGTTCTAGCAACATAATTCTTTTTCATGACACCTAATTAAGTCTCAGGAAAGTTACAGGGAGTCCTCGACGTACAACCACAACTGAGCCCAAAATTTATGTTGCCAAGTGAAACATTTTGTAAATTGAGTTTTGCCCCATTTTGACAACTTTTCTTGCCACTGTTGTTAAGTGAATCATTGCAATTGTTAGTAACATGGTTGTTAAGTGAATCTGACTCCCCCATTGTCTTTGCTTGTCAGGAGGTCATAAAAGGGGATCACATGACACTGCAACATCATAAATATGAACCAATTGCCAAGCATTTGAATTTTGATCATGTGGCCATGGGGATGGTGCAATGAACGGTGAAAAATGATCATTAGTCACCTTTTTCAGTGCCATTGTAACACTGAACGGTCACTAAATGAATTGTTGTAAGTTGAGGACTATCTGTAACAGCCTGTGGACTGCATGAATGTGTAAATTGGAAGAAAGTTATACTGTAGATTGGATAGAAGTTTTTATTTTTTTTCTTGACCACTCTCTACATTATCATGTAAGATGCCAAGATCCGTTATATTTTGAAGTTTCTTATTTTATTAAATAAACAGTGGCCTGACTGGTCTGCAGCTGAGATGATGGTGGTGCCCACAGAGTGGTGAATAGTGAGACCTGATTTCTTGCACATCCACCTAGAAGCAGTTTACTTGGTGGCCCTTGTGGTTGTGTGTATATACTTTTTGGGACAGTGTCCCCTTTAGCTTTTCCATATTTGACGCTCTGTGTGAAAACCACCCCAAAGAATGACAATTGCTTTTGGGAGTCCCTGTGTTCCTCATATATCTGGGTCAATTTTGGTGGGGGGATTACATTTCCTGTCTGGAGGGGGGAACTTAATCCAATTTTGATCCAAAATGAGAGACTAATTATAGTCACCCATCACTATTTAATTTTTATGAATGTTGAGAAGATGGGATAGAGTTAATAGTTAATAGTTACAAATATAGCACTATTCATAGTAGAACTTATGAACTTTCATTGTCCAATAAGTAGTATTCAAAATCAGGGAATCATTAAAGTAGAACCACCATAAAAGGAAGGAGATATCATGTTACCCAGAAAAGCAAATTTAAAAACAAATCAGTCTATTTTTATAAGCATTTGGCTATGCTATAAATTGACACAAGAGGTATCTTGCATAGAACATCTGAATATATAGAGAAGCTTTATTCCAAATATATTTCAGATATCTCTTTGATTACTTTCCATCCATTGCTTCTTGTTCTGTCTTCAAGTGCTTTGGAAAACTGTCTTCAAAATTGTACTTAAATAATTTCAATGTCCTTTCTAAAACTGAGGATTTATGAAAAACTGAATAACAAAGCTGGAAGTGACCCTAGAGGTCTTCTAGTCCAATCCCCTGCTCAGGCAGGAAACCCTGTATCATTTCAAACAAGTGATTGTCCAATCTCTTCTTAAAAACTTCTATTGTTGGAGCAAGTCGGAGGCAAGTTGTTCCACTGGTTAATTGTTCTAACTGTCAGAAAATTTCTTCCTAGTTCTAGGTTGCTTCTTTCCTTGACCAGTTTCTATCCATTATGTCTTGTCCTGCCTTCAGGTGCTTTGGAAAAGAGCTTGACTCCCTCTTCTTTGTGGCAGCCCCTGAGATATTGAAACACTGCTATCATATCACCCCTAGTCCTTCTTTTCATTAAACTAGACATACCCAATTTCAGCAACCGTTCCTTATATGTTTTAGCCTTCAGTCCCCTAATCATCTTTGTTGCTCTTCTCTGCATTCTTTCTAGAGTCTCAACAACTTTTTTATATTGTGGCACCCAAAACTGGATCAACAAGTCCTTCTATTAAACACATTGGTTAAGTCATCAGTACAGCAATGGAATTAAGGCTGCCCCACTCACAGCTGACTCCAAATCTTAAAGCATCCTTGTAGTGAATTGTTGTTGTGTTTTTGCCTTTGGGAAAAATGTTTGGGAACATACCCATGCCAGGTCAATATTTTATAAGCTGCAATTGACAAGTTCCACATAGCAGGTGGAACCAACCATTTTTAGGTCATTTGAATGTCTGCAGCTATGTGTAAATTGGCATGGAGAAGGAACTTTCCACTTTTCCCCTTTTCCTTAGGTATTTTTCTTTAAGGAAGAAGGCATTTTCCAAACTATGTTTGGATAGTGAAGCCTCAAATAAGACCTCCTGCTATTTTCTATCTAAGATTATTTTTCCATTCACATGATACAATACTGAAAACTTCCCAGTCGAGACAAGAGGATCATGTGGCTTGTCTGGATAAGAGACCAATCTAGTCTCAGGCCTTTTCTTCTTCTTTTTCCTGGATTGAGTCTTCACAGAGGTTGTTGAGGACATTCATACTGGGTCATGTCCTGAAAGAGTGTTGGGAGAGTGATGACTCAACCCCAAAGGTATGAAACTCTGAGATCCCAGAAGATTTTTGATGTCACCTAACATTTGCAGAAATAATTGTAGTAGGGTCATGCAGAATGTTGCAACTAAGGGTTATCTGCATGTTCTTGACAACCCACTCTAATGCCCTCACCTATTTTCGAGGACAAGTCAGAGAGAGAAAGAGACCATGTTAAGAAGTTCCATATACAGTATATCTAATTTTTGGCAATGGAAACCTTCCCCCTCTCTCTTTTGGGAGTCTTGTCTCCTTGTCAACTGTCTTAAATTAATATATCCTGACTGTCTCATTTCTTATCTTGTCCTTCTCTGGCTGCATGACAGTTTAGTTATTATTATTTTACTCTTAGGTGATTATCTTGCATTTTAATTTCATTATTCTCACACTGAATTCCATCATTCTTCATACACATGAGCCTAAGAAACCTCTTCAGTATCAGTTCCCTACTTTTATCATTAGATGTTCCTTAGTGTTTAGATCTGGTCTGAAGATGATAATGTAGCACTTGGGGAAGAAGATGCAGCCCAGAAGCCCAGCACTGGAGGCCAAGATGGAGAAGATCTGCACAACCACCATGGACTTTCCTTTGGTGCTCAGGTAACTGGGTAGGAAGGAGACCCAGACACTGCAGAAGACCAGCATGCTGAAGGTGATCAGCTTGGCTTCATTGAAGGCTCCAGGGAGGTTCCTAGCCAGGAAAGCTACAGTGAAGCAAATGGCAGCTAGAAAACACATATAGCCCAGAACAACATAAAACATGGTAACAGAGCCTTCATTGCATTGAAGGATGATTTCTCCAGGCTGGGAATGTAGGTCAGAGTCAGGGAATGGGGGAGAAATTCCCAGCCATAAGACACAGATGAAAATTTGGCCAGCAGAACCAGAAAAGATGATGGAGTTGGCCAAACTCTTTCCTAACCATGTTCTCACCCTGTTCCCTGGTTTTGTAGCAAGGAATGCCAGTACCACTGTGATTGTTTTGGCCAACACAGAAGACACAGCTACTGAGAAGACAATGCTGAACACTGTTTGTCGGAGAAGGCAGGTGGCTTTTCTGGGTTGGCCAATGAATAAAAAAGAGGACAAGAAGCAAAGGAAGAGGGAGACCAGAAGGATGTAGGAGAGCTCTCGATTGTTGGCTTTGACAATAGGAGTTTGTAGGTATTTAAGGAATATGATTAAAACAAATCCAGTGGTTAGGAACATGAGCAGGGCAAAAGAGACCAGAATGATGCCCAGATGCTCTTCATAGGACAGGAAGGTTATTCTTTTGGGGATACATTGGACTCGGTCCTCAGTTGGATATTGATCATCTGGACACTTGGTGCATTTTTGTGTATCTGAGAAAACAAAGTAAAGGAGTTCACTATTGCCTCTTTCAGGACAGATGGTGATACTATCCATTCCTGAAAAAGACGTTAGCTACTTCAAGTTGAGATTAACTCCAACATTTGAGGTTTTCTGAAAATCCCTTAAAATGTGATTCATTCAACAGAGCTGTAATAACAGGTTTCTATGCGCTGGTTGCATCATGCATAACATCTCAATTTATTCCACTCTTGCAATCTTAGTTTTTTAGGTTTCATTGATTTAATCTGGGTTTGTAAAATATTTTATTGTTGGTTTTATAGTATGCCACCCAGAATAAATGGTGAACCCAGAACCATTGAATTGGGCTATAAGCAGTACTTTTTTTGTAAAAAGAAAAGGTGCCGGAACTCAGACATGTCATACAACCCGCCTTGCCTACCCTACAAGGTTCTATCCCAAAAAGATGCCAGAACTCCGTTCTGGGCATTCTATGACAAAAAAAGCCCTGGCTATAAGCAATATTTGTGCTTTACTTCTTAATCCATAAAATGGACAGTTAGTGTATTGGAGAGGAAAGAGGCAGATTTTATCCCCGCTAATAGAAAATTTAGTTTATATCCCTCCTCTCACACTGAAATCATCTTAATGGATTTTATGATGGGTCCTCCTGATTTTCTTTTGTCCCTTGAACCCAACTGCTTACCTCCATGGTCCTTTTGATTAGACATTTCTTTTAATAAAGGTAAATGATCGTAATAAAGATTGGCTGATTATTCACTGATTGAGTGAGGTATTTTATTAGTTATTTATTTATTTATTTATTTATTTTATTTATTTTTAAAATTTATAAGCTGCCCCACTCCTGAAGGACTCTGGGTGGCTAACAATAAAAAACACATAAAATATAACAAAATGAAACAGTACAAGAACAGTCATCCAGGGGTCAGATTTTATAATCCCAGGCCTGCCGGAAAAGCCAGGTCTTGAGCAGCTTACGGAAAACCAACAGGGTGGGAGCGGTCCTAATCTCTGAGGGGAGCTGGTTCCAAGATGTGGGCGCCATCACAGAGAAAGCCCTCCCCCGCGGCCCCGCCAAATGGCACTGCATGGCCGACGGGACCTGAAGGAGGCCCAGCCTGCGGGATCTAACCGGACATAGGGAACTGTGAGGTAGTAGGTGGTCTTGCAAATAGCCTGGCCCTGGCCCTTAAATTAATATGCTGCCTATCCTATGTTTGAGGGGACACTGAATGGCTTGTATCCTTTGGCCTGTAATGTAAAATTGGTTTGGGTGAGAACAAGCCATTGATCTGAAACCATTCCTCAACTTTCAAAGAATTTAGTAGTTGTTTCTAACAAAGATAAACATGGAAAGACAGTTCCAATCTGACTAGTAGAAGAGACATTGCCTTTGGCTATAAGAAATCCACCATGTCCTTCCTGCCTCATCTTCAAAAACCTTTTCTTATTCCTCCCATTCTGGAATAAATTGTTGAATATAAAGAACAACAATAACAAAACATTCAAGCTTAGATATGTCTTTAACATGCACCTTGATTAAAATCCTCTGAATGAATCCAGTATCTTTGTCCGAAAGGGTGTAGGGTTTCCTGCCTGAGCAGGGTGTTGGACTAGATGACCTCCAAGGTCCCTTCCAACTTTACTACTATTACTATTACTATCTCTTCCTCCAGAGTCATATACCTTCTTGAGTGGAGATGGTCCCCTCTGGACAAGGAATGCAGTCATAACAGCAAACTGGCTCTCCTTCTCGTGCCCACTTGACAAATCCAGGATGACAATTTTCTACACATATGGACTGAGGAAGAGTCTAAGCAGAAAAATAGTGAACATCAGAAAAAAAAATGTTAGGACTCACCATTCCATGGGAAACAGAATTCAACAAGAACATTTATCAAGTAGACTATGCGCTTCATTTAGATATGAAATTTCTGATTAGTTTCAGATTGTTGTAGGAAATGCAACCACTGGTAGGTTCTTTCCTCCTTTTTGCTCCTGGCAGATCACATTGCAAGAAAAAGATTTTTGTACTTAATAAAGTCTGGAGGAATAGAATTGAGAAAAGATCGGTATTAGTACTGCTTTATAAAACCCTAGTAAGACCACACCTGGAATACTGCAGTCAATTTTGGTCACCATATCACAAAAAAGATGTTGAGAGTTTGGAAAAAAAATCAGAGAAGAGCAACTAAGATGATTAAAGGACTGGGGATTGAAACATATGAAGAATGGTTGCAGGACTTGGTTTTGGCTAGTCTAAAGAAAAGAAGAAATAGGGGAGACATGATAGCAGTATTCCGGTATTTGAGGGGCTGCCACAAAGAAGAGGGGGGTCATGTTATTCACCCAACCACCAGAGGGGAAGACAAGAAACAATGGTGGGAAACTGACCAAAGAGAGAAGCAACCTGCAATTAAGGAAAAACTTCCTGACAGCGAGGACAATTAACCAGTGGAACAGCTTGCCTCCAGAAATCGTGGGTGCTCCATCACTGGAGATTTTTAAGAAGAGACTAGATAACCACTTGTCTGAGATGGTATAGGTTCTCCTGCTTGATAGGGGGCTGGACTAGAAGACTTCCAAGGTCCTATTCTGTTCTGTTTCTGTTTCTATTTGACAAACAGTGGGTTCCATCCTGAGAAGGAACACACCATTCCTCCAATCTTTATATATCTCTGATTTAAAAGTATGATGGGTCAATGTCATGTTTTAGTATTTCAGTTTTCTAGCTGAGAACATTATCTTCTATCAGACCAGTCATTATGATTTCAGGTGAGTTGAAAGTATTGGAGCTCGTTCTCAAGAGCAGAAGGCCTACTGTACTATCCCAGTGGGTTAGTCTCAAATTTCTACTCCCCACATTAAATTCTCATGGAAAAGAATATGAAATGTATCCTGAGGCTATGAAAAAAAAATTAGAATAATATCAATATTTCACCCATCTTCTGGAGCAAGTATAGCAGGAAAAGATTATATTGGTTGATAATAATGCCCATCTAAAAAAATTATAAAAGTTTACACATTCTACACATTCAGTTCTCAGCAACGTTCACCCACCTTTGCGACCAGAAATGAATCATAAGGATTTTGAAAATAGAAAAGGGGCTAATATTTTACTCACCTTGTTGAGCCACTTTAGCAGGGAAAGAGTATCTTGGCTGATAATAAGTCTCTGTCTTTCAAAACTTCCCATTTGCTCTTCAATGTAATTCTCTTCAGGGAAAACAAACAAGCTCATAATATGCAGATCTGCTATCAGATCTCCGTTTTGGTCCACATACATTTTCATCTCAGAAAAATTGCAAAATTCATTCTTCTTCAGAAAGGGATGAAGCTAGAATGGAAACAACCAGAAAGTTTAAAATTGAAAACTTTTGGTTTCTTACAGCACTTGGTCTTTACATATTTTATTTAGATAAGTTATCTAGAATGTATAAAGGTATCTCAAATGAATGTTGGAAATGTAGAGGACTTTTTATCATTTATGGTGGACATGTGATAAAGCAAAGAAATATTGGCATAGGATTCATATTTTAATGCAGAAAATTCTTAAAGTGAATATAAAGATTAAACCAGAAACCTTCTTTCTGGGTCTAATGGAAAAAAGACTTGGAAAAAATTTGGAACTTTGACTTTATATATGGTGACTGTAGCAAGACTGCTCTTTGCACAAAAATGGAAGGATGTTTTGATTTCCACCGTGGATGAATGGCTACACAAGCTGATGAAATTAGCAGATATGGCTAAATTGATTGTTTTGATAAAAGAAAAGAATATAAGTCCTTCTGGATTTTGTGCTTGAGGTGGAAAAAAATGATACTATGATTTTGGGTTTTACTGATTACATTGATTGTTGATACAGAAATGGCTAGACCATACTACTACAAAAATATAAAAGGCTGAGATTCGATGTTAATGCCTTATTCTACTGTAACAGAAAGAGTCAGAAGTCAACACTTTTTCTTTACTTTCTCCCTTTTCCACACTTCTCTTTTTCCCCTTCCCCCACCATTGTTCCTTACTATTTGCTTTTGTATTTTCGTATTTTATAAGTGAATAAAACTATTTAACATGTAAAAACACTTTATCTTTATATATTTGAACATTTGAATTCTTCTAATACAGTTGTCCAACTTGCAGATATTCTTAGCTGGGAGAACAACATTTACCATTGTCTTCAAAAATGAAAAAGAAAAGTGTGAAATTTCTCGATCATATATAAATAAAATTGATATTGAGACAATTAATGAATTATAGGGAACATTCTAGAGCAGAACTAAAAAAGAAATCAAGAGATTATTCATAAACAACAGGGAGATTATCCAAAAAATGGGATTCCTGCAGAGAGGAAGGGATCAGGTCTCCTTGAAATTTATGGGCATAAAATTGTATGGTGTTAAAAACAAATCCATACATACATGAATTTATTTAAAAATACATCCCCTTAAAAATCAGCAGTGTTTAATATTAAAATATATTTGTTGCAGTTCTTTCTCTTAGGAAAATTATGTCCCAAGCAACTAGATTGGCCAAACTTGTTGGCCGTTTGTAGCACAAGTAGGTTGAGATGGTTAAATGTCTATGGAGATTCTCCATCATCCAGGTCATGGTTGTCCCAAAGGTGCTTTTTCAGGAGGCAACTGGACTTCCTTTGTTTTTCTTTGAAGACATTTCACTTCTCATTTAAGAAGCTTCTTCAGCTCTGACTAGATGGTGGGGAATGGATGGTTGAGATGCTTCCAGTTCTTCTCGTTTGGATTCCTTTTTCAAAGAAACTAAGTTTGAGAAATCATTGTAAGATCTCCTTATCTGCCAGGGCTGCAGTCTCAAAGCCACCAGCCACTTCTTCTTTTTCCTCTTGGATCTGGAGGAATATGCAGCATTCAAGGCATGGGCCAGAGTCTTAATGACACTGAAAGCACGGTAGTCAATTCTATATTTGTCACTGTTTCTTTTCCCTTCACTCTCCAGTGGTTCTTTCTGGGTGCATCTTCTTCGGACTTTGACAGAAAGTATGTGCTTTGAAAAAGAACAGTGAAAAGACTGATTTTGAAATTGTGGTTCCACAAAAATAAATGGTTGAAAGGTATCATCATACCCTCTTTCCTGTATGTAAAAGTTCCAAATACTATGAACGTATTCGTAAAGTCTGTGACTTTTCACTGGCAAGCCTCCAAAAAGTGTGATGATCCAGATTTTTCCTTCAATGGGTTGTGGCAGACCTTCAAGTGCAAAATGGAAGTGGCGAATTCCGTCCATCATGGTACTAAAGTCTGTAAAGAAAACAAAGACATTGACTCGTCTCCACTTAGACATGCCATCCCTGAGGGGTGCTGTAGGTGCAGTCATTGAGAATCGTTGTGATATAACAACACAAATCCCATTCCTCACAAGCATAGGAGTAAACATCTTCATGAAATTCTCTCCCTTCTCTGTGTCTGAAGCAAAGAGGCCAATCAAGATCCATCTGAAATGGAGGAGTAGTTGGATAATTGCTGGGTACTGGATCCCATCTTTGGGAGCCATCCGGTAGAAATAGGGGAATTGTCTTTTATCACTCAGAACCTCTGAAACAAATGAACAAGTGATCTGAAAAAGCAATGAAGAATGCAGTGTTATATTTGGGGTGAGCTCAAATCCAAAATATTTGCTTTCAATAGATCAGTGGTTCTCAACCTGTGGGTCGGGACCCCATTTGGGGTCGAACGACCATTTCACGGGGGTCGCCAAACAACGCAGTACGCCATTCCCCCCCCTTTCCCTTAGCTGCGCTACTCCCTTTTATTCTATTGGCTTTTGAAAGCCAATAGAAGAGACTCTCTTGAATAGAGTCTAATTCGATTGGCTTTCAAAAGCCAATAGCAATTGTCCAGGCTGTCTCTGCCCTGCTGAGCCCGCCAAAAGTCCCGTTCTGCAAACGGTGCTGGACCAGTTGAGTAGTCCTCGACTTACGACCGGTTGAGTAGTCCTCGACTTACGACTGGTTGAGTAGTCCTCGACTTATGACCGGTGGGGGGGTCAAGGCATTAAAAAAGTTGAGAACCACTGCAATAGATCAAACTTTGTTCTAATGAATATAGTAGAATGGCTTATTGTTGATTAGCCATTGGCCATATCAAGATACAGAATATAAAGCAGAGAACATTAACAAGGACAAGGATATGCCTGCTTCAGTCCTTGTCCCTTCACTACTACGGATCCCTCTACCTAGCGATGACACCTACAATAGCCATGGTGAAAAGCAGTTCTTGAATTCCATAGAGAAGATACAGTTGGATCTATTGCTTACAGACCATCATTCCACTCATTTTACCCACAGAGAAACACACACACAAACCTGTGGGACTTTGTAGATGCCTACTAAAGTTGACATCTGGATGGAGATGTCTCTTTTGGCTCCATCAAGAAGAGCCAAAAGATTGTCCTTCCTTTCACAGCTATAGTTGGGAACATTGGCTTCTCCAGTAGAGAGTGTGTCCAGCAAGGCATCTGAAGTAGCAAGTGTGCTCAAATAGTTGTCATGGATGCTGTAACCAAGTGTGAGATTGTGCAGGAGCTGAGAATTCTTGTTGACTACTTGAATGACGAAAATGTAGGGTTGCATTCCTGCCAGATTAGAATTTCTAGTACTGTACAAATATGTTTATGTTATTATTACGAACAACAGAAACAACAAAATAACCCAATATTGATAAAAAACCAGAGGCAAATCATAGTTCACATATCACAATTTAATTTCCAAAAGTGTTGAGAAGATGGGATGGACATAGCCTTCAACCAGGGTTAATAGTCACAAATATATCATTATTTGTACTAATGCTGATTTTCCTATCTCCAATGACCATGAATCATTCAATCAAGTAAAGCTACTGTACTTTTAAATTAAAGCAAGAACATGGATGAATAAGCAAGTCAGCTAAGCAACTCTAAAAATAAGGCATTCTTATTTCTATAAAGACAGGCAATTAATACAACTATAACTTTTTCAGAATAGTAACAGAATTAGGAGATTCTCTGAATTCTGTGTTTGTCTTTCTCAGGTTCTTTGATTTCCTTCTGCTCCATCCTTGCATTTGAGTCTTATACAAGATAAGGCAAAAGAGGAGAGTTATAGATCAAAATAATTCACCAACGTGCATATCCTACAATTTAGAAATAAGTGAAAGAAAAAGAAAGGAAGAAGAGTATTAGAAATGCAAATGGAGGGAATGCAACTCCATCACACTGAATGACTTACGGAGAAGAAATATAACGAGCCCCATTAAATTGCAACAGCTCAAGAGAAGGATTTGTTGCAGTTTCAAACACAGTGATGATATGGTCTCCTGGCCCGTAATAATTCCATGGTTTTCCTCTGTCCTGCTGCTTCAGAATCGGGGGGCATTTGCTTCTGGGCCTTCCAGAATTTCTTTGGACCAGCCCAAGCATCAGAAGCAGAAAAAGGAGATCCATTCTTCCTTGTGTTGAATCAGCTATTTCTCTCTTTCCGAACAACAAGAAGACTTAGAAGAATTTGAAGCATGCTCACAAGATGGAAAAGCAAATGAGTTTCCTCTTTCATGTCACTTTAATCTGAAGAAGAAGAAGAAGTCTCAAAGACTGGGATGGTGATAATTACAGTGAGAAGCAATATCTCCTCTGGGACCCTCAAGTTCTTCTGAGGCTCCACATTCAGAAGGAGAGTTGGAGAATAGTGTGGTAGTGAAAAATCACCAATATGCTCCTGGAGATACTGTTTTGAAGTGGTTCTGGCCCTTCCTACTGGGACACGTTAGGAAATGAACATTGGAGGAAGAGAGTTCAACTCACCAGGTAAAAGACTTTGTTGATTATGATCATCAGGATTCTTGCACTGAAATGGCTGAATTAAAGAGAATAAATACATTATTATAACATTTACCCGTCCATAGCTCCAATATCTGAGAGCTTATGTACCAAAGACAAATTCCTTGTGTGTCCAACCACACTTAGCCAATAAAGAATTGAATTCTATTCTATTCTATTCTATTCTATTCTATTCTATTCTATTCTATTCTATTCTATTCTATTCTATTCTACTCTACTCTACTCTACTCTACTCTACTCTACTCTACTCTACTCTACTCTACTCTACTCTATTCTACTCTATTCTATTTCTGTTCTATTCCAACCTGTTCTATTGTGCCCACAGGAAAGAATGACAATAAAGGTTATCTAATCTAATCTACTTTGTGAGCAATAACACTATAGCAACTTCTACTTTCGTGCAAACAGCTGTATTTCCTGCTTGTGTAACCAAGTAAAGAATAAAGGCATGCTAAAGAAAGCGTTTGGGATTTTTCCAGCTTTATGGACGAACCCACCTTTGTCCAGATCTGAATAAATGTGCGCCTCAGAGAGAATTGGACTCTTTGTTCATGGCAGGCCAGATCTAGGACTCCTGCTAAACAATTTTTCATGTCCTTCTAGATGGTATCTTCTTTGCTTTTTAACATTAACTGAGACTGCTGGGCAAGGTCACCCCCCCATCCTTGGTGTTTGATACTACTATATGCTGATGATACCCAGTTTTATTGCTGCAGGTCACTAAAGAGGAAAATGGGCTCCAGGACTGTATTTCTGCACAGAAGTAAAGATGGACACTTGGGATCCAAGTCTAGATCAAGCATATCTAGTCATATTAGAATAGAATAGGAGCTGGGAGACCTTGGAGGTCTTCTAGTCCAGCCCCCTACTCAAGCAGAAGAACCTATATCTTTTCAGATAAGTAACTGTCTAGCCTCTTCTTAAAAACCTCCAGTGATGAAGATTTCTGAAAGGAAGCTGTTCCACTGGTTAATTGTCCTCACTGATTGGAGGTTTCTCCTTAATTCCAGGTTGCTTCTCTCTTTGATTAGTTTCCAACCATTGTTTCTTGTCCTGCCCTCTGGTGCTTATTCAATAACATAAAATCACAGATACCCATTAGAATTTCCTTACATTTTCATCAGTTGTTCCTGAATGGTTGAAGATTATGTGCAGCTTAGACTAACATCCCATAATAATCACAGAGGTGCATTTGACTTGAGGTGCCTCAAAGCAAGATGGGTGGCAAACAAATATAATAAGTAAATAAGTAAACAAACAAATAAACAAACACCTCTGGATATGCTAATGATGAATTTTTTACCTCCAGATATTCTTGACTGCAAATGTCACATTACCTTCCTTTTTTTCAGTAACGGGCCTACTTGCAAATTGCTCCAGCATAGTTGCAAAGCTGCATCCTGTCAACTAGATTAAAGCTAATAAAGGAGAATATTTGTAGCTCAGGGTTGACTCAAGGGGTCCTTGATGCTCTCTGAGCATGCTTGTTTTCTTGCAGACATTTCATTAGATAGAAGAATAGAATCAAGATCAGGTGAAATATTGTTACCACTTCATAAAGTCAGACAACACTTAGAATACTGGCTCCAGTTTTGGTTGCTAAGATATAAAAAAAGATGTTGAGACTCTAGAAAAAGTGCAGAGAACAGCAACCAAGATGATTAGGAGGCTGGTGACTAAAACATTGCAGGAGGATTACAGGATTTGGGTTTGTCTAGTCTCGTAAAAAGAAGGACTAGGGGTGACATGATAGCAGTGTTCCAATATTTGAGTGGCTGCCACAAAGAAAAGGGGGTCAACTTCTTTTCCAATGCACCTGAAGGCAAGACAATAAACAATGGATGGAAATTAATCAAGGAGAGAAGCAACCTAAAACTAAGGAGAAATTTCTTGACAGTTAGAACAATTAACCAGTGGAAGGGCTTGCTTTCAGAAGTTGTGGGTACTTCATCACTGGAGGCTTTTAGTATTCTAATTATTGTTGCTTGACTCCCATTGTGGCTGGGAGCTACTGTCCTGCCCTTGGAGCTGGGTGGGGAATGTAGATTTTAGGAGTCTTTGTTTTTCTAATTCCATCAGCTCCATCCTTCTGAAGGCGTTTTGTTTATGAATAGGGTGGCCCAGTCTTTCTGAATGGATTACAAAGACCACCTCTCCAGGTTTCTGCTTGAGGCAGGTTGACTGGGCTGTTTTCTGCCTCTCTCCTCTTCTCCTTTAGGGGAACTATAATATTCTGCCTCTTTTAATATTCCCCAAAATATTTCATTCTCCTGGAGGGGTGGTGGTGCTGACTTCCTACACCTCGAACAGTATTCTGAAGCTACAAATTGTGCAGAATGTGGCAGCATGAGTAGTTCTTGGTTCCCATAGGCTGGCTCTTCTTGCACTGCAGTTCTGTGAGTTACATTGACTGCTGGTTTGCTTCTGGTTGAAATTCAAAGTGTTGATTATAACTTTTAAAGCCCTGTATGCTATGGGCCCTGGTTACTTGAGGAACCATCTCAACCCAATGGGATTGTCCTGTCTACCAATGCTGTCGGAGTGGGTAAGCTACAGATCCTTTCAGTCAAGGATTCTCAGCTGATGGGGTCGAGGAGAAGAGACTTTTCTGCCATGGTTCCTGCCCTTTAAAACATCTAACCCTCCCCAAAGTGAGATCCATACCCACACTTTGGACCTTCCATAATGGCCTGAAGATCTTGCTCTGCCAGTTGGCCTGGGACCCCAATGGGGGTCTGGAGATGATCATTGGATTAGAAAAGACTCCATTCTGCAGGTGACCATTGGATTAGAAAAGACTCCAGTTCTTCTCGTGCATGCGTTCCCCTCTTCCCCATCTTTTAACAGTATTTATCTTTTATTGTTGTTAATTATTGTTTTGTTATTTTAATGTGTACTAGTTTTAATATCTGTAAGCTGCCCAGAGTCATCTGTGGATAAGATGGGTGGAACATAAATTTAATAAATAAAGAAATAGTTGAGTCCAGATGGGCAACAGCAGGACAAATCAATAAATGTCAAGCACAATAGAATTTTATTAATTTTATTTTTCTTGTTCAACCTTTTAACATAACTGGTAAAAATAAAGTTGTCAATGTAGGATTCAAACTGATTCCAATCATGCATGCAAGTGTTTATGTCTTGCTGTGTCCTGAATCTCTAAAAAAAATATTCTAGAGTTCTAAATAAAGACAATGAAAAGATGAAGCAAAAGTAAGCAGAATCCCTGAGAATCAGAAACCAAAATAAAAAGTATTTGTAATATAGAATAATATATTTTGAGGTCTCTTTTTGTAGAAAAGCATTTTTGAAAGGGCCAGACTGTGCTCTGGTTCTGTCACTATCCCCGAAATCTGGGATAATAGGAAAAAATGCAGCTTGAATTTTGTTTTAATATAAAATACCAAATGTATTTGATCACAAGGAATTCTAAATTTTCATTTTAAAATATTAAAAAAACCCCTCATAAGACTATATTCTTATTTTATTTTAATATAAGTTGCTCCTTTCTGTTGAGATCTGGCCTCAGGATAATAATGTAGCACTTGGGGATGAAGATGCAGCCTAGTAGTCCAGCACTGGAGGCCAAGATGGAAAAGACCTGCACAGCCACCATGAATTTCCCCTTGGTGCTCAGATAGGTGGGCACAAAAGAGATCCAGACACTGCAGAAGACCAGCATGCTGAAAGTGATCAGCTTGGCTTCATTGAAAGCCCCAGGCAGGTTTCTGGCCAGAAAAGCCACTGTGAAGCAGATGGCAGCCAGAAAGCCCAGGTAGCCCAGGGTTCCATAAAACATGGCAATAGAACTTTCGTTGCATTGCAGGACAATCTCTCCAGACTGGGAATGCATGTCTGAATCTGGAAAAGGGGGAGAGATTCCCAACCAAATGGCAGAAATGGCAATCTGGACACTAGAACCAAAAATAACAATGGAATTGGTCAAAGCTTTTCCCAGCCATCTCCTCATCGAGTGGCCTGGCTTTGTGGCTAGGAAGGCCAACACCACTGTGATCGTTTTGGCCAAGACAGAAGAGACAGCAAGTGAAAAAACAATGCTGAATGTTGTTTGACGGAGAAGGCAGGTGGCTTTCCTTGGTTGACCAATGAAGAGAAAGGAAGTCAGAAAGGAAAGCAGGAGGGAGACCAGGAGGATGTAGGAGAGGTTCCGGTTATTGGCTTTGACAATAGGAGTTTTTTGATATTTAATAAAGATTCCTAACACCAGGACAGTTGTGATAGAAAAATATAGGATAAAAGAGGCTAGGATGATCCCCAAAGGTTCTTGGTAGGACATAAAAGTTATCGTCTTGGGGATACATTGATCTTTGGCCATGTTTGGATGTTGATCTTCTGGACATTTTAGGCATTTTTCTGCATCTGAGGAGAGAAAGAATAATGTCTCTGGTACAGCTTTTTATTTTCCATGTGGTCAAATGCCTGTTTGGGTGAGAGTTCCTCCACACTTGTTTGAGGGGGAGATTTTATAAAATGATGAAGCATGGGAAGAATTTAGGGAAATGGGTACCAACCTCGGCCTACATCACAGGCAGTTTGCAAAAGGATGAGGGAATCTCCACCCTAACAAAGGCAGCTTGGGATCACCTATTTGTGTAACTTAAATTTCTTTTGTAGGAATTATAGGCCAAAATTAAAAGAGAAATGTTTACAAGGGTGAAGGTTCATTCTCCAAGCTTGTGGGTTGGTTTCTGAATGTTTTGTTACCAAGCTAGGTAACATCTTCAGTGGAGTTTAGGGGATGTCAGTGTTCTGCTTATAAGGGCTTCAGGTGTGGATGTGTCAAGTGAGGGTCTTGGGATGGGTCAGGTGTGAGTCATCAGTGATAGGCTTGTGATGGGTCTTGTAATGGGGAGGTTACATCAGGTCAGGGTCATTGGGAGGTGAAGTGCTGGTGGGAGGGGGATAGGTCAGGTGTGACTCATCAGTGAGAGGCTAGTGATGGGTCTTGTGATGGAGAGGTTACATCAGGTCAGGGTCACTGGGAGGTGAACTTCTGTGTGGGTTGGTTGAGGGTTGACGTGTCTCTAGTTGGTTGTGTGGTTGATTTGGATTCTGTTAGTAGTCTGGTTGTAGGTTGATGACTCATCACACAACTGTCACTTGACACACTCATACTTGAATCCCTTATAAACAGAAGAACACTGACACTGACATCTGCTAATCTCCGCTGAACATCTTACCTAGCCTGGTAATGAAATGTCCGTAAACCAACCCGCAAGCTTGGAGGATGAACCTTCCCTCTCATTCTATACCCAAGCTACAGATATTCGCCACTATTGCAAATAAACAAGATTGCTTGGAGGGAATACACCAAGATGATACACATAAGCATCACACAAGCTACTTGCTACCAGAGGATCCTCAGGCCAATTGAAGGAAACATGTTTCAAGAGATTTCTAGAAGACCTCAAAGGTTGGGGCTATTCTCACTTTGGGGTTGGCTTGTTGGCCCAGCCCATGCCAAGAGAAGTACCTGGGATCCAACACTTTATTTCTGCAAAGAAGTAAATTTGGGCCCTTGGGAACCAAGTCCAAAGCAAGTGTGTCTGCTGATATTTGTTTTTATACCATGAAATCACATATACACATAAATGGCTCAGAATGTAATGGCACACATCACTGTTGGGTTCTCCCGACATTCTACCATATTACACCCCTGTATAGGGCCAGGAAGCACAACAGGTGGGTCATGGAGACTTCCACTATGGAAACCAATATGCTAGGTTGCTTTCATGGGCTCCTGGGAGAATGCCACCAATGGCTCTAGCACTGATGTCCATAGGATCAGACTGATGAAAGTGAGGATGACAATGTTGTGAGACATGACACATAAAACCAAGCTTATGGATTCATGTCATAGCATGACTTTAGTCATTGTGGTAAAAACTGCATAAACACAAGGATGCTGCTAGCTTCCCCAAAAGTCCCAACTTTCACACAAACATATGCATGCACAATAAAACACATATCAATGCATCTCCTCCAAAGCCTCCCTTTTTCTCCTGTATCACCCACCTTCCCACGTGGAGATGGTCCCTTCTGCACAAGGAAGGCAGTCATAGCAGCAAAGAGGTTTCCCTTCCCGAGGCACCTTGACAAATCCTGGACGGCAGCTCTCCACACACTGGGAAGCAGGCAGAGGCTGAGCAGGAAAAAGGAGAAATCAGGACATGTGACAGAATCATTTACCCATCATTCTTCAGTTGTGGGCTGAATTTGGAACTTCAAACCAGAATCCTTAGCAGAATAACAAAATAACAGGTCCTTGGGGGTTTTCTAGTCCAACCACCTCCTCAAACAAATGGTTGTCCAATTTTCTTTTAAAAACCTCTACAACGTCTGGGAGCAAATCATTCCACTGATTAATTGTTCTAACCATCAGGAAATTTCTTTTTAGTTCTAGATTGCTTCTCTTCTTGATTAGTTTCCATCTGTTGCTTCTTGTCCTGCCTTCAGGTGCTTTGGAGAATAAGTTGACCACCTCCTTCTTTGTGGCAGCCTCTTAGATATTAGAACACTGCTAACATGTCCCCCCTAGTCCTTCTTTTCATTACTGACACACCTTTTATTACTCTTTAGTTAGTCCTCATTCCTTCTTCAAGGTTTCCCATGAAATTATGCCATTAATGGACTGAGTTCTGGATGGTCTGATAGTGCTTTGTATATGCCAGTTTGATTTAATACGAAAGAGACTTCTACAGTTGCACCTTATCATGGCAGATATATGTCGAATGACATTGCTTTTCTGCTGCCTCTGTCCCAATCCATAAGTAGGATAGAGTTAAGTTAGATAGTTAAACGAACCTTGTTTAGCGAGTTGAGGAAGGCAGTGCAATCTTGGTCAATGAAAAGCTTGAAGTCTAGAGATCCTTCTCTTTTCAGACTTCCAAATTTCCGTCTCCTTATGGACTTATTGGGGAATATCACGGAGTTCAGGATGTTGAGATCAGCCATCACCTTGCCATTCTCATTTAAATGCATTCCATCCATGGAAAAATTATAAAAATGGGAGCTTTGCAGAAAGGGGTGAAACTGAAACAGATGAAAGAAGAATAGTGAAATGAAGAGATGGAGAAGAAGGGAAGGGGACAAAAGAAGAGAGGGAAAAGAGAAGACATGTTGCCTGTGTTTTGTTTTGTTATTTTATATTATATTTTATTTTATTTTATCTTATCATCTTATCTTATCTTATTTTTTATTTTATTTTATCTTATCTTATCATCTTATTTTATCTTATTTTTTATTTTATTTTATTATTTTATTCTTGAGAGTCCTATGGTGCAAAACTCATTCAAACTCAGGTGGCTGTGCATTTGTTTAGACATCTGGAGACATTTTATTTTAATTTTGAATATCAATGATGAGACCTAGTTTTTTGGCAAGGAGAATTATTATGTTTGTGTATTAATGAAAATATGAAACAGAGCTAAGGTTCCTCTCAGGAAAAAAAATGAAACTGACAAAAGATTAAAATATTTTAGTATGAAGTGGGAAAACGCAAAAAGAAATAATCTTCAAATGGTACAGTTTCTCTCTTTTGGATAAATTGTATAGCTGTTCATTAAGAATTAGCATTGTCCATACTTTTCATTTTAATCATATTACTCTTAAAACATTGAAATAAATACTTAAATTATTATTATTTTATGTCTAAGGGAGGTTGACAGTTGCACTTGCTCAAACCTCAGCATGTTGCATTATTTCCATCTCACTGTCCAATCTATACAGTTATAGAAATGACAGTTTAACACAATAACAGAGTTGGAAGGGTCTTTGGAGGTCATCTAGTCCAACCCCCTGTTCAGGCAGGAGACCCTATACCATTCCAGACAAGTGGCTGTCCAGTCTCTTCTTCAAAAACCTCCCGTGATGAAGCATCCACAATTTCTGGAGGCAAGTTGTTCCATTGGTTCATTGTCCTCACTGTTAGGAAGTTTCTCCTTAATTCCAGGTTGCTTCTCTCCTTGATTAGTTTCCATCCATTGTTTCTTGTCCTGCCTCCTGGTACTTTGGAAAATAGGTTGATCTCCTCAATGGATGGAAACTGATCAAGGAGTGAAGCAACCTGGAATTAAGGAGAAACTTCCTAACAGCGAGGACAACGAACCAGTGGAGCAGCTTGGTTTCAGACATTGTGGATGCTTTATCACTGGAGGTTTTTAAGAAGAGACTAGACAATCACTTGTCTGAAATAGTATAGGGTCTCCTGCTTAATCAGGGGATTGGTCTAGAAGTCCTCAAAGGTCCCTTACATCTCTATTCTGATTCTAAAATTCTTTTTTTTTGTGGCAGCCCATCAAATATTGAAAAATTGCTCTAATGTCACCTCTAGATTATAGAAACCCAATTCCCACAATCTTCCTGCAATATTTTAGCCTCCAGCCCCTTAATCAACTCTGCACTCGTTCCAGAGTCCTGACATTTTTGTTTTATAATATGGTAAGGAAAATTGGATGCAGTATTATAAGTGTGGTCTTACTAAGGCTTTTAAAAGTGGTACTACTACTTCATGGGAAGACTTTATAAAGAGGTACAAATACATCAAATAGAGGACAGGGATGGATAATAGAAAAGGTAATACCTGCCATGGTTTTAACCTATGGACTTCTGGCTTGTCTCCATCTTTCCTCCTCATCTTCTTACTTCTGGAAGAATATGCAGCATTTAATGCCTGTGCCACAGCCCAGACAGCGTGATAAATATGGTAGTTGTCTAGAGAGAAGCTTCTTTCCTTCTCCTCCTGCGACAGTTGGATCTTCATCTTTTCTTTCTCAATGCACCTGGTCCAACCTTTCTTGGTCAAGGGATGCTTTGAATAGGAACAATGAAACTTTTCCTCTACATATCTGCTAATAGATTGATAAAATAAGTGGAAATCCTCCTGGTTTGTCCATTTTTGGGAGTGGGTGAAGAAGGAAAAATAAACAGAAGTGTAGAGTATATTTCGTGGACTATATCTCAAATCCAGCATAAAATCCCAGGAAGGTGTAGTGATCCAGACTTTGCCAGGAGTGGGTGCTTTCACAGCCTGAACCACTCTCTGCATAATGAAGATTCCATGTATGAAGGAACCTGGTTCCCCAAAGTAGACAAAGACATTGACTTGTGTCCATTGGTAGAATGGTTCTAATACAAGGTTTAAATTGCTGGCAACCACAGAGATGGTTTGTGACAAAACCACACAAATTCCATTCCTTATAAGGAGTGGGCTAAAGATTCTCATGAACATTTCTCCATCGTCCGTGTCTGGAGCAAAAAGTCCAATTAAAGTCCATCTGAAATGGTGGAGGAGCTGCACAATCCCCAAGTACTGAGCTTCTACTGAAGGGACAGTCCGGTAGAAAAAGGGGAACTGAGTTTTATCACTTAGCACATGCGAAGCAAAAGTAAAACTGATCTGAAAAGGAAAGAGAGAGATGAAGATCTTCTGTTTGATCAGATTAAGGACAAAACATGAATTGGGGGTTAAAATGTTTGACTTCTGGGAGAAAGGGTAGCCCACTTTTTGCAAAAAAGAAACTTTTATAGGGAAAGAAAAACAAGAAAGTCCAGTTGCCTCCTGAAAAAGCACCTTTGGGACAACTATGACCTAGAACAGTGGTTCTCAACCTGTGGGTTGGGACCCCATTTGGGGTCGAACGACCATTTCACGAGGGTTGCCAAACAACGCAGTCCACCATTTTTTCCCCCTTTTCCTTAGCTGTGCTACTCCTTTTTATTCTATTGGCTTTTGAAAGCCAATAGAATAGACTCTCTTGAATAGAGTCTAATTCTATTGGCTTTCAAAAGCCAATAGGAATTGTCCAGGCTGTCTCTGCCCTGCTGAGCCCGCCAAAAGTCCCATTCTGCAAACGGTGCTGCACCAGTTGAGTAGTCCTCGACTTATGACCGGTTGAGTAGTCCTCGACTTACGACCGGTTGGGGGTTGCGGCATTAAAAAGGTTGAGAACCACTGACCAAGATGACTGAGAATCTCCGTAGACATTTTATAGGAAAACTGCTTCCCTAGTCACTTTGCAAACCCATAAGCCCTAAAGCAGGAATTTCACTTTAGAGGTCATTTCTCCACTGATGTTTGAGACTTCTGGAATTATCCAACCGGCATTTGCCAAAGGTGGACATGATTTGCACCACCTCAACGATGGCTGGATGATGCTTCAGGATCCCTGAATGCTTTGAAGATGTTATCATTAAGGGGGAAATGACCACAATTAGCTGGTACAGGTTACCAATCAGCACTGGGATGTTAGATTGTGGAGATTTAACTCTTATTTCAAATCTAGATACAACCCAATACACAAAAGCACCTGAGGGATTTTGTAGGTACCCAACATGGGTGAAATCAGGATGGAGATGTCCGTGGAGGCCCCTTCAAGAAGAGTCAGGATGTTTTTCTGCCTTCCACAGCTGTAGTTGGGAATGTTGGCATTTCCCGCTGAAAGCAGGTCCAGGAGAGCATCTGAAGTCATTTTCACATCAAAATAGCTGTCCTGGATTATGTAGCCCAAAGTCATGTTGATTAAGAATTTTGGATCCTGGTTGATCTCTTGGACAGCAAAGAGGAAGGACAGGAGTTTCCAATAAGTTGGAGATCCTTTCCTGTCAATATGTATGCAACCCATGAACATCAATCACAACATTGTTCTTTTCTTTAGCACCATAAACCTTTTCTATGTATCAATAACTACTAATTGAACCTCAATATCCAAGCACAATTCCCAGCTATAAGGGAATCTCTCAACTGTCATTGAGAGTTGGGAGATTGTTCTTATTTTAGAGTGAGGACTTGTTTTGAATGTGATTCTTATTTCTAAACTGCCAATCTTTGATTTCTATATGTAGACAAACTCTGCAGCAAGTGGGAGATTGAACAAATTCCTAACCAACTTAGCTGACAACTTTGTCAAAGGTAGAGGAGGGAAAAGCCAAACTGGACCTAATTCTTACTAATAGAGAAGTGATAGAGAGAGCTGAAGTTGCTGGAACCTCAGGCGATAGTGACCACATCATATTGGAATTCAATATAATGCAAACACAAGCAATAAAATATAATCCAACCAGTGTCTTAAACTTAAAAAATCCTTGACTTTAATAAACTCAGAGAAAGCCTAAGCAAAATTTTATGGATAAAAATCATACAGGGGAAAACAACTCAAGAAGCATGGGAAACACTGAAAAATATGATCATAAAAGCCCAGCCCAATGCAATATCACTGAAAAATAAAAATAAGAAATCCAAGAATAAACCAGCATGGTTGCACAAAGGTCACTCTGATAAACTGAAAGACAAAAAGGACTAGTACAAAAAACGGAAAGAGGGACACCCAACTAAGGCAGAATATCAGCAGATAGCCCAAATTTGCAAAGATGAAGTCAGGAAAGCAAAGGCTCAGAATGAGCAAAGACTTGCAACAGAAGATAAAGATAATTTAAAAAAGTTTATTTTAACATAAATAACAAGAAAAAAGTGAAGGAAACAGTTGGTCTATTAAAGAGAAGATGGCAAGAAAGTAAGAGGCAGTAGAGAGAAAACAGAGCTGCTTAACTCATTCTTTGCATCAGTTTTCACAGAAAAAGAAACTATAACCCAAATTACCAAAATTATAACTGTAAAAAACAAACTAGAAATAAAAATTAAAATAAGGAAAAAAATGGTAAGAGAACACCTTGATGAATATAAATCACCAGGACCTGATGGATTACATCCCAGAGTCCTGAAGGAGCTGGCTGATATTATCGCAGAACCATTGTACCATATCTTTAAAAAATCCTGGAGTACTGGGGAATTACCTGAGGATTGAAAAAGAGCTGATGTGGTTCCCATCTTAAAAAAAAAGGGGAAAAAAAACCAGATCTAGGAAACTACAGACCAATCAGCCTAACATCAATACCTGGGAAGATACTGGAAAAGGTAATCAAAAAGCAGATAAGAAACAATGGATAGAAATTAATCAAGGAGAGAAGCAGCCTGGAATTAAGGAGAAACTTTAATGTGAAAAGCAACCAGTGGAACAGCTTGCCTTCAGCGGTTGTAAGGGCTTCATCACTGGAGGTTCTTAAGAAAAGACTGGACAGCTACCTATCTGAAATGGTATAGGGTCTCCTGCTTGAGAAGGGGTTTAGACCAGAAGACCTCTAAGGTCCCTTCCAGCTCTATTCTGATTGATTGATTTTTTTTCTCCTTCTCCTGATTCTTGTTCTGCACAGTCATCTGATTGCAGAAAGACTTCCCATCCCACTAACATGTCAGCCAGTATTATGGCTTATAGCCACATCAACTGTATTATGTGAAATACATTTCCAGATGTGTTTCCAAAGAGAGATGCAGCACTTATTAAACCATATAAAAGAGAGATATCATGGAATTTGGAAGAACCAGAATTTTATCAATACAGGAGCAATCAGATAAGGTGGAAGGCCACTGTAGGCTTACACGAAAACCATTGCAGAAGGAGTCCTGCGGAAATTATTTGGTTGAAAACGAGTCTTCGTTCCACAGATGATGCCGCTAATGAGAAGTTCTCCTAGCTTGCCATGACTCAGTGGCTGTTCCCCATCCTGCCCCAGAGTCAAAGGGCAATGGGTCTTCCACATCCTGGAAGCTGTACAAGGCAGGAAGAGCAGCAGTAATAACAGGAATAACAGAAACATCCTTCTATGCCAGCCCTCTTTCCTGTATTCATTACACTGTTAGCAGAACATCGTTTAAGACAAACCTACAGGAGCTTTTGTAGCATAGACAAAGCTCAATAAAAGGCTAACATCTAAGAGGATGAGACAATGGCTATCTACATACCATCCGCCCTGCCCAAAACCTCACCCACCCAAGGTGTTTATGCAGCCTGCGTGAAGGATTACCTCATGTTGCTCTTCAGATTGTTGGCAAGGAAAATCCTAAGGGACGTGGCATCAAGATGAAACGAGAGATAACTGTGATTGTGAAAATTATGTGGAAGAAATATCACTCTCGTAACTTCCTCAAGAGTGTAGTTTCCAAAGTGCTCCATTGAGAAAGAAAGTTTAAGAAAGCACTACCATGACCAATTCAAAAGGAAGGCTCAGCCCTCTGAGGAAATAATCAAAAACCTGAAGGAAAACTGTACTGGCTGCTGAATGGGAAAGACGAGACAAGATTGCAGGGAAGTTAGGAAAGGAAGGGGAAAGATAGGGAGAAGAAATGAAAAAGATCAGATCTCCTGCTTGAATAGGGGTTGGGACCAGAAGGAATCAGCTGGTCACTTATGTCATAAATTGCAAGTTTGCCCAGATGAATGAAAGTGGGGAAGGTGTATCTGAAGTCAAAGAGACTCCATCTTATTAGTCCACTATAAGCAATAGGAGAAATTCCTACTGTAGTTTCCAAGACTATATTGACCTCAACTAGCCTTCAATAGACCTTCCTGGGAATCTATATAGGCTTACCTCCTTGGTTTTGGGCAGCTATGTAGTGTTTATTGTGAGTCTTGGAAACTCCTTGCTCTGCTACTAGAGAGGAAACCTGGTTTTCTGTTTTGGATGTAGCCCATGGATCCTGGCTGAATAAATCCTAGTTGACAGCAAAACACATTGGTGATGTCACACAGGCAGCAGATCTAGAGACAAATTGGGAAGTTTCTTTTTTTTTTATTGAAAAATTTTACAAAAATTACACAATATACCCCAAACCCACCCCCCCAACCCCCTCTCCGACTTCCCAGAGCTGAATACAGGGTAACAAATATAATAATCATAGTCTAACTAACATTAACCAACTATGTAGATAAACAAATATAATGCACTTTAGCTCTCTTTTAACACAGGATAAACAATTTACAAATGAACTTTATCATATAATCAAATTAAAATCCCAATTTATAAACAATACAATATAATAAAGATTCCACTACACTAAACTATTGTTAATAATAATAATAATAGCAATAATAATATTCAATAATTTATTCATAAAATAAATGGAACTTTTTAGTCCCATATTTATTCTGAATATAATCTATCCATCTTCTCCAAACCGAAATGTATCTTTCTTGTGAATAATCCTTCAAATAAGCAGAAATCTTAGCCATTTCTGCTAAATTTGACACTTTAAGCATCCGGAGAAGTTTCTTCAACAAGACAATTCAAGCTATTTCATACTCAGTTATGTGGCAGGAAGACCAGCTGAATTTCCAAAAAATACTGTATATCTTCTGTATCTTGACAGTTGATGTCTACTCTTCTTCCATTCCTTTGCACAATTTCTCCCAATCTTCTTCATCAAGAGTGCATGTATTCCACCAATAACTGGGAAGTAGAAGGGGCAGTACTGCAACCTAAGACTGATAGAAATGCCCTACCTATTTCAGTATTTATAATCAAACAGTAGATAGTCTAATCAGATAGTCTAAACTATAGCAGTGTTCCAGTATCTCAGGGGCTGCCACAAAGAAGAGGGAGTCAAGCTATTTTCCAAAGCACCTGAAGGCAGGACAAGAAGCAATGGATGGAAACTAACCAAAGAGAGAAGCAACCTAGAACTAAGGAGAAACTTCCTGACAGTTAGAACAATTAGCCAGTGGAACAACCTGACTCCAGAAGCGGTGAATGCTCCAACACTGGAAGTTTTTAAGAAGAAACTGAACAGCCATTTGTCCGAAATGGTATAGGGTTACCTGCCTGAGCAGGGGGTTGGACTTGATGACCTCCAAGATCCCTTCCAACTGTATTATTATTATTATTATTATTATTATTATTATTATTATTATTATTATTATTATCATCATCATCATCATCATCATCATCATCATCATCATCATCATCATCATCTTAGGAAGCTGAACTGATGCCCTATATGAAATTAACGTTTAGCAGTGGTACCACAGTATTAGCAAGTATGAGAGGAAGGGCAATATGCTGGCTGAGAAATTGTACCCCAGAACTGGTCATTATGTGCAAATTATTATTTTTCTTCTGTTTAACCATGACCAATTCTTGGAGACTGCCTGGAAAACTCGCTGATGTTTTCTTGTCAAGTTTTTAAAAAGCGGTTTGCCATTGTCTCTTTCCTAGGGCTTAGAGAAAGTGACTGGCTCAAGGTCATGCAGCTGGGTTTGTACCTAAGGTAGTTTGATGGTATTACAGATATCGTCGCAGGATGGAAGCAGTTCCTACTAAGGCTACCTTTTGCAATTGACGAATAGCGAATTTGTTAATGCCAATGGTGTTCAAGTGGTGCTCCAGTTGTTTTGGGATTGCACCCAAGGCGCCTATGACTATTGGTACTACCCTTGCTTGCTTTTGCCACAGTCTTTCTATTTCTATTTGTAGGTCTTTGTATTTTGTTATCTTCTCCAGTTCTTTCTCTTCTATTCTGCTGTCTCCAGGCACTGCCACGTCCACTATCCAGACTTTTTTGTCTTTCTTATCGACAATTGTTAAGTCTGGGGTGTTATGTTGCAGGTGCTTGTCTGTTTGAATTCTGAAGTCCCAGAGCAGTTTAATTTTATCATTTTCTATGACTTTCTCTATTTTATGATCCCACCAGTTTTTGCTTACAGGCAAATGATATTTTTTGCAGATCTTCCAATGCACCATTGTTGCTACTTTGTCATACTGCTGCTTGTAGTCAGTCTGTGCAATTTTCTTGCAACAGCTTACCAAGTGGTCCACTGTTTCTTCAGCTTCTTTGCATAGGCGGCACTTACTGTCTGTTGCTGTCTTCTCAATTTTGACTTTGTATGCATTTGTCCTTAAGGCTTGGTCTTGTGCAGCCAGAATTAGTCCCTCGGTCTCTTTCTTCAATTTTCCTGCTCTTAGCCATTGCCAGGTCTTCTTCTTCTTCTTCTTTCTTCTTCTTCTTCTTCTTCTTCTTCTTCTTTCTTCTTCTTCTTCTTCTTCTTCTTCTTCTTCTTCTTCTTCTTCTTCTTCTTCTTCTTCTTCTTCTTCTTCTTCTTCTTCTTTCTTCTTCTTCTTTCTTTCTTCTTCTTCTTCTTCTTCTTCTTCTTCTTCTTCTCTTCTTCTTCTTCTTCTTCTTCCTTCTTCTTCTTCTTCATAATAATAATAGTAAAGTTGGAAGGGACCTTGGAGGTCATCTAGTCCAACCCCCTGCTCGGCAGGAAACCCTACACCATTTCGGACAAATGGCTGTCCAGTCTCTTCTTAAAAACTTCCAGTGTTGGAGCATTTACTGCTTCTGGAGGCAGGCTGTTCCACTGATTAATTGTTCTCACTGTCAGGAAGTTTCTCCTTAGTTCTAGGTTGCTTCTCTCCTTGATTAGTTTCCACCCGTTGCTTCTTGTCCTGCCTTCAGGTGCTTTGGAAAATAGCTTAATTCCCTCTTCTTTATGGCAGCCCCTGAGATATTGGAATACTGCTATCATGTCCCCCTTGTCCTTCTCTTCGTTAAACTAGACATACCCAAGTCTAGCAACCGTTCCTTATATGTTTCAGCCTTCAGTCCCCTAATCATCTTTGTTGCTCTTCTCTGTACTCTTCTAGAGTCTCAACATCTTTTTTACATCATGGTGACCAAAACTGGATGCAGTATTCCAAGTGTGGCCTTACCAAGGCATTGAAGAGTGGTATTAATACTTCACGTGATCGTGATTCTATCCCTCTGTTAATGCAGCCTAGCACTGTGTTGGCCTTTTTGGCAGCTGCAGCACACTGCTGGCTCATATTTAAGTGATTGTCTACTAGGACTCCGAGGTCCCTCTCACAGTTACTACTATTGAGCATGGTGCCACCTATGCTGTACTTGTGCATTTGGTTTTTCTGGCCTAAATGTAGAACCTTGCTTTTTTCACCATTGAATTTCATTTTGTTAGTTAGTGCCCAGTGTTCAAGTCTGTCCAGATCCTTCTGTATCTGAAGCCTGTGTTCTGGAGTGTTGGCTATTCCTGCCAGCTTGGTGTCGTCTGCAAATTCTTCTTCTTCTTCTTCTTCTTCTTCTTCTTCTTCTTCTTCTTCTTCTTCTTCTTCTTCTTCTTCTTCTTCTTCTTCTTCTTCTTCTTCTTCTTCTTCTTCTTCTTCTTCTTCTTCGTCTTCTTCTTCTTCTTCTTCTTCTTCTTCTTCTTCTTCTTCTTCTTCTTCTTCTTCTTCTTCTTCTTCTTCTTCTTCTTCTTCTTCTTCTTCTCTCAACAGTGAGAGAGAATGTAGGCCAGAGTCTTAATGATGCTGTAAGCACGGGGGTCAATTCCAAACTTATGACTGTTGCTTTTTTCTTGGGTTTCCATTGGAGCATTCTGGGTGCATCTTCTTCGGACTTTGACAGAAAGGTTGTACATTGAAAAAGAATAGTGAAAAGTGAAATACCTTTGAACATGGTATTCTTCAGGATCAGCTCAGAGAATTTGGAGTGGGCAGCATGGTGGGTGTGCTGGTTCACTTTCTTTATCTGGGGTCAATGCCAGTCAGTGATGATTGGGAAGGAGAATTCCTGTCCTTGACCCCCACCATGTCAGGTGCCTCAGGGCTCAGTGTTCTCTCTTCTCCTATTCAACATCTACAGAAAGACAATGAGTGAGCTCATCCATCATCATGGGGCGAAGTATCATCAGCATGTTGATAATACATAATTTTATTATTTTACCCCTGGTGAATTAGATGTCAACCCTGCTAACATCGGATATTCTTGCTATGACAACAGATGGAAATGCAGCCATTTTCTCTATTGCTTTTAGAATTAGTGGGAGGGGGAATAGGGATGAGAGTCCAGCTAGTCATGACAATAATAACTTAGCCGTGGGAATCCAAGGACATTGGGCCCAGAGCTGATAGTGTTTTGGTGGGCTGGAGAGCTGGGGAGAAAGTCTGTGCTTCAAGCTAACTGGGGAATGTGATTTACGACTGTTTATTGGAGGAAGGAATTGTACTTTGTTACTTTGTATCCAGGGGAGGGGAATTTAGTTTTTGGTTTCAACTATGTAGTGCCGATACTTTGTTTCTCAAATAAAAGATCCTTTAAGGTAAACAATGCCTCAAAGTTCTTTTGAAGAGTTTCATCTGTCGGAACCATGACATTCATGCTGTGAATGTCTTAGATGCTGTGAAGGTTTGGATGGAAAACAATAGGCTTCAGCTGAATACTGGCAAGGTTGAGTGATTTTGAGTTTTTGAGCCTGCCAGTTCTAGGATTCTTATTCCATCTTTGGTGCTGGATGGGGTTTCTCTGCACATGATGGATCACATGAACATCTGGAGTTCCTCCTAGACCCATGATTTCTGCTTCTGGATTTGTCAAATACAGATCATTCCTGACAAATCTTATTGCATTTTTTGACAAAGGGACAAAATTAAATGACCAGAGAAATGCTGTGAATATAATTTACTTGGACTTCAGTAAGGCATTAGATAAAGTAGACCACAACCTACTACTTGATAAGATAGAAAAATGTGGGTTAGACAGCATCACTCCAGATGGATTCATAATAGGTTGACGAACAGCATTCAATGTGTACTCCTTAATAGAACTGCATCTATATAGAGGGACGTATGCAGTGGGTTACCCCAAGGCTATCTTAGGCCCTTTAATACCTTCATCAATTATTGGGATGGGGATAGATGGAGAATTTGCAGTGGCACCTAAAATAACCAACATAGAAGATAGGCTTAAGATAGAGAAGGAACTTGACAGACTTGAATACTGGACTTGAACAAATGGAAATTCAATGGTGAAAAAGCTAATGTTCTACATTTAGGCAAGAAAATCCAAATGTATAAGTGGTTCCTCACTCAATAGTAGTAACTGTGAAAGGGATCTTGGAATCCTAGTGGACAATCATTTAAATATGAGCCAGCAGTGTGCTGCAGCTGCCAAAAAAGCCAACATACACTTAAGCTGCATTAACAAGGACAGAATCAGGATCCTGTAAAGTATTAATATCATTCTATAATGCCTTGGTAAGACTGCACTTGGAATATTGCTTCCAGTTTTGTTTCCCATGATGTAAAAAAGATTAAGACTCTAGAAAGAGTGCAGAGAAGAGCAACAAAGATGATTAGGGGACTGGAGGCTAAAACATATAAAGAACTGTTGCTGGAATTGGGTATGTCTAGTTTAATGAAAAGAAGGACTAAGAGTGACATGATAGCATTGTTCCAATATTTGAAGGGCTGCCACAAAGAAGGGGTGTCAACCTATTCTCCAAAGCATCTAAAGCAGTGGTTCTCAACCTTTTTAATGCCATGACCCCCAACTGGTCGTAAGTCGAGGACTACTCAACTGGTCGTAAGTCGAGGACTACTCAACTGGTGCAGCACCGTTTGCAGAATGGCGGGCTCAGCAGGGCAATAGAATAAAAGGGAGTAGCACAGCTAAGGAAAAGGGGGAAAAAAGGCAGACTGCGTTGTTTGGTGACCCCCGTGAAATGGTCATTTGACCCCAAATGGGGTCCCAACCCACAGGTTGAGAACCACTGATCTAAAGGGAGAATAAAAAGCAATGGATGGAAACTAATCAAGAAGAGAAGCAACCTAGAACTAAGGAGAAATTTACTGACAGTTAGAACAATTAATCAGTGGAAATACTTGTCTCTAGAAGTTGTGGGTGCTCCAACACTGGAAGTTTTTTTTTTTAACTTTTAATGCATTCAAATCTCAGGACTAAGGAGACGTCAGTTTAGTTCTAGGATCTTGAATGGAATAGACTGATTTATGATAACTTTCTTATGATGGATGCATGCTCTATATGTAATAAACATTTAGTGGAGGAACACCAATATTTTAATTAGCAAGTGTGAAGGACACTATGCTGCAGTAGTCATGAAGCTGACTAAGAAAGTGCACCCAAGGAAGGCTCAACAACTATTCCTCTTGAAGTGACCATGAACTATTGAATTTGGTCACAATGTTCTGCTTTGGGTTCTGTGTACACCAACACTTATATTAATGATTTTGATGAAAGGAGAGAGGGATTGTATCTTAGAACTTGGGACAGACTATAGAAGACTAAATGGGAATTGAGACCTTGGATTTGGGCTATATCCATGAGGCTTGCCTGAGTCAAGATGGATTAAAATAAGCCTTTTTGTAAATGCATGTCTGGAATTAGGCTGAAATAAATCTTGAAGGACTGATTTATCACATTTTGAAATGAACATCTCTAGTGGGAAGTGGGCATGAGAGCAGGTGGGCCAGAGTGTGACATTATGCATAGTCACACAATACTTACATCTTGGGCCAAGCCAAGAATTCTCTATATTTAGGGAATTCTGGCTCAGCGCAGGATGAAACTTTGCATTATTTCTTGTACTTGCTGTTCAAAGGACTGGTTTCCAAGGTGACCACTGGATAACACCCTGGAGAGAAAAGGCAGAGGCAGAAATCCCCTCCCCCAGTGCTTCCATAATTATAGGACAGGACACCTGCCACAGTTCCTTTGCAGAATTGGAAGTGAACCTTTAAACAAGAATTCATTTTCAAGGTTTCAAAGCTCCAGCCTTGGAAATTAATCAAGGAGGGAGAAATGCGATTTTCTTGCTGGAAGAAAACAAGGTTAAGATGTAGTGATGAAAGAACAAGCAACACTGGTTAATTAATGTCCATGTTTGCTGCAGTCCTGAAAGAACTCTCTGCAGATTTAGACTCCGAAAGGGGTGAGGTGTTTCTCCCTTAGAATCAAATCCTTCCCAGATAATAATAATAATAGTTGGAAGGGACCTTGGAGGTCATCTAGTCCAACCCCCTTCTCAGGCAGAAAACCCAACACTTCCACTGTTGGAGCATTCACCGCTTCTGGAGGCAGGTTGTTCCCCTGGTTAATTGTTCTAACTGTCAGGAAGTTTCTCCTTAGTTCTAGGTTGCTTCTCTCCTTGATCAGTTTCCATCCATTGCTTCTTCTCCTGCCTTCAGGCACTTTGGAGAATAACATGACTCCCTCTTCTTCGTGGCAACCCTTGGGATATTGGAACACTGCTATCATGTCCCCCCTCGTCCTTCTCTTCGTTAAACTAGACATACCCAATTCCAGAGCCATTCCTTGTATGTTTTAGCCTCCAGTCCCTTGCTCATCTTTGTTGCTCTTCTCTGCAGTCTTTCTAGAGACTGGGTTTCGTCTACCATTTTCTATCTCTAGGATTTGGCCTTTGGTAGTCAAGGTGCTGGCCCAGCCCAATGCTCAGTTTATTTTACCTAGCACAATTTGAGCCAATAGGATCACATTTAATAAAGCAAACTGGGATCCTTTATTTCTGCACAGAGGTAAGGGTTCAAAATTGGGGTCCAAATCAACTGTGCAAGCTGATGTTTAACAAGCTGTTTTCATGCCATTAAAAACCATACAGAAACTCCTGATATTTTATCACTTGATAGCAACAGCAATAACACTTATATATATACTTATATATACACCACTTCATAGTGCTTTACAGCCCTCTCTAAGTGGTTTACAGAGTCAGTGTATTGCCCTCAATGATCTGGCTCTTCATTTGAGCTGGTCAGAATCGAACTCCTGGCAGTGAGTCCCAAAGGTGCTTTTTCAGAAGGAACTGGACTTTCTTGTTTTTCTTTGAAGATGTTTCGCTTCTCATCCAAGAAGCTTCTTCGGCTCTGGCTGGATGGTGGGGAATGGAAGGATTTATACTCCTTGCAGACAGCTGGTCATTTGCATTCTTTTAGAGAGTTGTTGAGGCCATTTGGAGGTTTAACTGGGTCCTCAGAGTTACCTGAGTGGTGCAAATGGGTGTGGAGCCTTCATGGCTACAGGAGGTTTTCCGCCCTGGGTCCCTTCACTGTTGAAGACAGGCATAGGCTGTTGAGGATGACTCTGTGTTGTCTGCATCTCAAACTGAAGTGCAAATGGTTCCTGTAGTCTGCAATGTTTTCTGGAAATTCATACTCCCAGACCATTCAAAGGGTGTTCATCCCAAAGTGCATAGCAAAATGTCTATGGTGATTCTCAGCCATCCAGGTATGGTTGTCCCACAGGTGCTTTTTCAGGAGGCAACTGGACTTTCTTGTTTTTCTTTGAAGACGTTTCGCTTCTCATCCAAGAAGCTTCTTCAGCTCTGTCTGGATGGTGAGGAATGGAAGGAAGTGAGCAGTGAGTTAGCCTGCAACGCTTCATTCTAACTACTGTGCCACCACAGGTCACTTGATCCTGATCTATTGAAGACATATGCATACTAGACAATTCACACGTAAAAGATGTACAGTCCACAAAAGGAAAAGAGGTATGGGAAGCATTTCAGAAGGGACTCACTACCGTAAATGTCGGCGTATAAGACGACTTCCGCGAGTGCTGAAATCAGCGCCAAAGACGGGGGTCGTCTTATACGCCGAGTCGTCTTATACGCCGGAAATACTGGTAGTTTCCGGCGTATAAGACGACGTTCTAGGAATGCGGCCCGGCTATAAAGGCAGGGGTCGTCTTATACACCGGGTCGCCTAATACGCCGGCATATACGGTAGTTTTCTGGGGAGTGAAAGTTTCCAATGGTTTTTAAAGACAGCACCATGGAGAGCATATTACACAATTGGTGTTGATGAAGGCAAGAGTCTCTGAAAGACCACAGCTGATTTACCAGGTACCCATAGATATCAAAGAATAAAGGGGAGAGCATTGTCCTCAAATGATAAAGTCACCATGTTGATCTCTTCTCTTTGACCATCAACAACTGAAGCTGTTCACTATGGGAGCAGCAGAACCACGGAAACACAGTACCCAATCCCAGAATGCAACTCTTCACATTTTTGAAAGCCCATGTGCCTTTCCAAGAAGAGATCAGGATAGGTGTACGTTTTGGTCATGCCAAAGATCATCAAGGAGAAAGATCAAATCCATCTCAGTCCCACATCTGGGTTTGGCCCCGGAGTAGAACATAGAATAACAGAGATGGAAAGGACCTTGGAGGTCATTTAGACCAGTGGTTCTTAACCTGGGCGATATCGCCTCCCAGGGGGCGATTTCATTTTTTCAGAGGGGCGATGGAACAAAAAGAGGCAACATGGGGGCGAAGGAACAAAATGGGGGCGATGGAGCGAGAAGTTTTGGGGACACTTTTGATACTTTTTCATACAGTGAATCGCTGTATATCTGTTGTACAAAAACATCAGATCGCTCGCTATTAGTGGATTGAATTGTGTTTTCAAATGTTCCTCCATCTAGCTTCAGTACAGAATGCCAGACATATGTGAATACACATCGCTTATCTTCATGCGCGTTGCGCAGCAGCCTCTACCCTTTTTATATTTCTTTTTGCGTCTTAAATTTCACTTGTAATTCAATCATTAAATGTTACTGTTTTTCTTTTCGGGCATTTCACTTTCTTGCCCTTGAATTTTGTTTTCAGGGGTCATTACATTTAAGTATCTTGAATAAATAAGATAATAATGAAATACATGTATCACAAAGTTTGGGAATAAAGTGACGGGTGGCACCAAAACTTTTCACACAATTGAGATATGGGAAAAAGACTGGAAATAAATTATTTGCGTCGATATGTCCTGATGATAATTTTAAAGAAAACAAAACAAGTGTTTGCATAAATTGAAGAATTATTTCCTATGTTGTGATTGAGAGGGGGGCGATGACATCTTCCTCATTGGCTCAAGGGGGCGATTTGTTGAGAAAGGTTAAGAACCACTGATTTAGACCAACTCCCTGCACAAGCAGGAGAGCCTATACAATTTCAGACAAGTGGCTGTTCAGTCTCTTCTTGAAAGCCTGCAGTGACGAGGCCCCCACAACTTCCACTGGTTGCTTGTTCTCACTGTTGGGAAATTGCTCCTTAGTACTACCAAGATGGGTCCAGATCATATGTTCATAAGGATGGTCTATGATTGCCCCAAACACCACCTCAGGAACCTTTACTAGAACAGAAAAGGTTGAAAACTCTCAAAGAAGGGATGCTACAAGATCCCTTCCAAGGATGTTCACATTGGAGGTTTCATGGAATTCCATTTGAAAAAAGACTATTTGTAAAACAACACCCATTGAAGACTTTGAACATATACTCCTTACAGTCACTCATGCCCTTGTCACCTCACGCTTGGACTACTGCAACGCGCTCTACATGGGGCTACCCTTGAAAAGTATTCAGAGACTACAGTTGGTCCAGAATGCAGCCGCGCGAGTGATAGTGGGTGTTCCTCGGTACACCCACGTTACACCTATCCTCCGCGAGCTGCACTGGTTGCCTATTGGTCTCCGGGTCCAATTCAAGGTGTTGGTTATTACCTTTAAAGCTCTATATGGCTCAGGGCCAGGCTATTTGTGAGACCGCCTACTACCTCATAGTTCCCTTCGTCCAGTTAGATCCCACAGGCTGGGCCTCCTTCAAGTCCCGTCGGCCAAGCAGTGCCATTTGGCGGGGCCGTGGGGGAGGGCTTTCTCTGTGATGGCGCCCACGTCTTGGAACCAGCTCCCCCCGGAGATTAGGACCGCTCCCACCCTGTTGGTTTTCCGCAAGCTGCTTAAGACCTGGCTTTTCCGGCAGGCCTGGGGTTTATAAAATCTGACCCCTGGATGAATGTTATTGTAATTGTTTGTTTTGTTAATTTATATTGTGTTTTCGTTGTTAGCCGCCTGGAGTCCTGCGGGAGTGGGGCGTCTATAAATTTTAATAAATAAATAAATAAGACTGAAGCGCTGCTTATTTAGATTCTTATTTAAAAATTAAAAAGTACTGGAGCACCCAGGACAAACTGACTTACATCCTTCAGGGAACAAAGCTGCATATGATTGTAAGGACTGCACTCTTTATATCAAAGGACATTTTAAAGAGAATGGAATATTTTGATCAGATGGGGTAAAAATAGTAAGATGACTTACTATGAACATATCCTATTGCTTCTTTGTATCTACTTGTATATTTGTATTAATTTTATATTTTGATATGGTTAAATAACTAAAACAATAATTTCTATTCTGTATTTAGAGTCTTAAACTATGTTCCTCCAGCATCACTTTCTGGATATGTCTTGACAGGAAGGACCACAACCACTACATAACAGTGGCTCCAAGGATGTATCTGAGAATTTTCACCAACATGTTTTTCTCCAAACCAATCTCATCTCATTCTTCGATAAAGTGACTAAACTAGTAGACCAGCAAAACTCAGTAGACATAGTATACTTGGACTTCAGTAAGGCATTTGACGAGGTAGACCACAACCTACTCCTTGGTAAACTAAGAAAAGGATCTGTAACTGGCTAACAAACCATACTCAACAAGTAGTCCTCAATGGCACTACATCCACATGGAGAGAAGTAAGCAGTGGGGTACCACAAGGTTCTGTCTTAGACCCAGTACTCTTCAATATCTTCATCAATGACTTAGATGAAAGAATAGAAGGGGAATTCATCAAATTTGCAGATGACACCAAACTAGCAGGAGTAGCCAATACCCCAGAAGACAAACACAGGATCCAAAAAGATCTTGACCGACTTGAACAATAGGCCCTATCCAACAAAATGAGTTTCAGTGTGAAGAAAAGCAAAGTCTTACATTTAGGCAGGGAAAACCAAAGGCACAAATACAGATTGGACGAGACCTGGCTCAGAAGCAGTGACTGTGAGAGGGATCTTGGAGTCCTAGTGGATGATCACTTGTCTATGGGATGGCAGTGTGCAGCAGCAACCAAAAAAGCTAACAGAATCCTGAGTTGTATAAACAGAGGCATAGAATCAAGATCATGAGAGGTATTATTACCACTTTATAAAGCCCTGGTAAGACTACACTTAGAATACTGCAGCCAATTTTGGTCACCATACCACAAAAAAGATGTTGAGAGTTTGGTAAAAATTCAAAGAAGAGCAACTAAATGATCAGGGGCCTGGAGACTAAAACATACAAAGAACAGCTACAGGATTTGGGTATGCCTAGATTAATGAAAAGAAGAAATAGGGGAGACACGATAGCAGTGTTCCAGTATCTGAGGGGCTGCTGCAAGGCAGAGGGGGCCAGGTTGTTCAAGTACAAGATGGAAGGATGAGAAACAAGGAAACTGACCAAAAAGAGAAGCAACCTGGAACTAAGGAGAAATTTCCTGACAGTAAGGACAATCAACCATTGGAACAGCTTACCCCCATGGGCACTCCATCACTAGAGATTTTTAAGAGGAGACTGAACATCCACCTGTCTGAGATGATATAGGTTCTTCTGCTCGAGCAGGTGGCTGGACTAGAAGATCTCCATAGTCCCTTCCAGCTCTATTCTATTCTATTCTATTCTATTCTATTCTATTCTATTCTATTCTATTCTATTCTATTCTATTCTATTCTATTCCATTCCATTCCATTCCATTCCATATATTCTATTCTGTTCTGTTCTGTTCTATTCTATTTTATTCTATTCTATTCATTCCATATATTCTATTCTATTCTATTCTATTCCATTCCATTCCATCTATTCTATTCTATTCTATTCTATTCTATTCTATTCTATTCTATTCTATTCTATTCTATTCTATTCATTCCATTCCATATTCTATTCTATTCTATTCTTCTATTCTATTCTATTCTATTCTATTCTATTCTATTCTATTCTATTTCCATTCCATTCCATATATTCTGTTCTGTTCTCTATTCTATTTTATTCTATTCTATTCCATTCCATATATTCTATTCTATTCTATTCCATTCCATTCCATTCCATTCCATTCCATTCCATTCCATTCCATTCCATTCCATTCCATTCCATTCTATTCTATTCTATTCTATTCTATTCTATTCTATTCTATTCTATTCTATTCTATTCTATTCTATTCTATTCCAGCAGCCTCTCTGCATGTGGAGCCCTGAAGAAGTTCATAATCCCCAGAGAAGAACCTACTTCTCACTGTAATTTTCATATGCTGGACTTTTGAGACCTCTTCAGGGATTGCCTTTGATGTAAACAGACTGAAGCAACATGAAAGAGATCTTGCATCAGAAAAGGATATATGCCTCAGGTAACGCTCCATGTGGCATATGTTTTGGGACAGGCAAAGGCTGTGCTCCTGAATGTATCTTTCTTTCCTTTCCAAGTGAAGCTTGGTTTGTCTCTGTCTAAATCAGGAAAGCCATTGGCATTTCCATCTTGTGAGGTTCCTTTGAATTGTAACTCTTCTTGTTTGTTCTTGTTTAGAAATGGGAAGGGGATTGATTCAGCCCTATGGATGATGGAACTCCTGCTTCTGTTCCTGATGCTGCTGGTGTCCCAGCCAGTCTCTGGGAAGCTTAGAATGAAATGCCCACTGAGTTTGGAACAACAGGATGGAAAAAATCCATGGAGCTGTTACAGACCTGGAGACCACCTCATTGGTGTGGTGACCACTGCAGTAAAAAAATTGCGTATAACATTGCCTTTCAACATGGCTCCTTATATTCACTTTGATTCGTAAGTCATTCAGGATGACTCAGTAACATTCCCTTCATTT
Source organism: Crotalus tigris (assembly GCF_016545835.1). Lineage (NCBI taxonomy): Eukaryota > Metazoa > Chordata > Lepidosauria > Squamata > Viperidae > Crotalus > Crotalus tigris. Next base: position 672,599 of record NW_024096838.1, read on the forward strand.
GCAATTCTAACACTTTCCCCCCTTTTCTTCATATTTTACTTACTTGTATATTGCCTTTCTAATTTTCTGAATTGTTTTAATTTCCATGGATTCCCCTTTTTGTCATCTTTTGTATAAGAGACTCAAAGATGTGGCAGAAAAATATCTGAAAGAAGTACACATTATTCGCCTCTCCACATCCAGTCCTTCATTTATCACCTGAATATAGACTTTTGTTTAAAATAGTTTAAATATGTTGAGACTCTAGAACAGTGGTTCTCAACCTTTCTAATGCCGCGATCCCATAATACAGTTCCCCATGTTGTGGTGACCCCCAACCACTTATACATCACCGGGTGCCAGGGGCATGGCCAAAGAAAAGGGGGAAAAATGGCAGACAGTCTTGTTTGGCGACCCCCGTGAAATGGTCGTTTGACCCCAAATGGGGTCCCGACCCACAGGTTGAGAACCACTGCTCTAGAAAGAGTGCAGAGAAGAGCAACAAAGATGATCAGGGGATGGGAGGCTAAAACATAAAAAGAATGCTTGCTGGAATTGGGTATGTCTAGTTTAATGAAGAGAAGGACTAGGGGTGACATGATAGCAGTGTTCCAATATCTCAGGGGTTGCCTCAAAGAAGAGGGAGTCAAGCTATTTTCCAGAGCACCTGAAGGCAGGACAAGAAGCAATGGATGGAAACTAATCAAGGAAAGAAGCAACCTAGAACTAAGAAGAAATTTCCTGACAATTAACCAGTGGAACAACTTGCCTCCAGAAGTTGTGAATGCTTCAACAATGGGAATTTTTAAGAAGAGATTGGACAACCATTTGTCTGAAATGATATAGGGTTTCCTGCCTGAGTAGGGGGTTGGACTAGAAAACTTCAAAGGTCCCTTCCAATAAGTGGTAGTATTCAGCTAGTTTGCACCACTTCAGCAGAACCAGTAGGTATTTTTTTGTTGCCCAAGCCCAGAATGGACATCTGGAAGCAGCATCCACACAGAGAACTGGTTGTTCACATATTTGAATCCCACTACTGCTTCCAACTCTGTTATTCTAAGTTCTAAGTTCTAAGTTATTGAAAGGGTTGTAGTTACCTCTGCCCAGCCCATTTCCATATTTTTATAACTGCTCATTGATATTCAATGCCTGATCCTTATAAAAATAAAGGTTGACTTGATGTTAGAGTTTCTTTTCTGGCTCACTTATGAAATATTCTCTTGATTTTATGATGGCTCTACATTTAATGATTGAATAATATTAAATGCTGGTTATTGACAAATGAAAATTAGGACTGCTACAAGTAATGACTCTTCGTGTTTTTGATTCTTAATCCTGGTGGTCATCTATCTACAGCCCATCTTCTCAACACTCATAAAAATACAATGGTAATAAGAGATACTTCTGGTTTTGGATCAATATTGACTTAAAACTCAATAAGCTTCTGGAGATAGAGTAATACATAAATATTGTTTTTGCTTCTGCTAACAACATGAATTCTTTTTTACAGTGAATCTTCTGATCACTCTAGAATTCTACGCTTCATTTTCACAACTGAACTTGTAAACAAGAATGCCCAGCTCCTACAAAACCTCACACTGGGCTACAACATCCATGACAATTATTTGAACCCACTTGGTACTTCAGATGCTTTGCTGGACATACTGTCTACTGGAGAAGCCAATGTTCCCAACTACAGCTGTGGAAAGAATGACAACCTGTTGGCTCTCCTTGATGGAGCTGACAGGGATATCTCCATCCAGATGTCAACATTAGCAGGCACCTACAAAGTTCCACAGGTTTGTGTGTGTGTGTGTGTGTTTCTTTATCTGTAAAAATGTGTAGAGTGATGGTGGTTGAGCAATGGATCTAACCAAGCCTTCCCTATGGAATTTAAGAGCTGTACTTCACCATGGTCGTTGTAGATGTCATAACTAAGAATGGGGATCCAAAGTGGGGAGGGGGCAAGGATCAATCCAGTCCTCACCTCTTATGACACCATCTCTATGTGTGTCCCTGAAATATCACACAGAATTCTTTATTGCTTTTTCAGATCAGTTATGCAACTGCTTCAGTGGCTCTAAGTGATAAAAGCCAATTTCCCTTTTTCTATTGGATGCTCCCAAAAGTAGGGATTCTCTTCCCAGCAATTGTTCAACTGCTCCTCCATTTCAGGTGGACCTTGATTGGTCTCTTTGCTTCAGATACAGAGAATGGAGAGAATTTCATGAGGACTTTTACTCCTGTACTTCTCAGGAATGGAATTTGTGTGGTCATATCACAAAAAGTCTCAATGACTGAGCCTACAGCATCCCTCAAGGATGCCATCTCTAAATGGAGACAAGTCAATGTCTTTGTTCACTTTTTAGAATATGTTTCCCTTTGGGATAGACTTTTTCCTTTCCATTCAACACTTCAAGATTTCCCAGAACCCATTGAAGGGAAAGTCTGGATAATCACACCTATTGGTGAATTGTTAGTGAGAAGGCACACATTTCTCAAATACGTTCATAGTATTTTGTCCTATGCTTTTCAGTGGAATAAAAAGACAAATGATGATTCCTTTGAACCAGATCTTTTTGTGAAACCACAATTTGGAGATCAGTCTTTTCGCTGTTCTTTTTCAAAGCACGCCTTCTCGGTCAAAGGCCGGAGAAGATGCATGCAGAAAGCACCTCTGGAGACCAAAGAAGAAAGGAGCAGTATCTGGTTCCAATATACCCGCCATGTTTACAGTTTTGTTAATACTCTGGCCCACACCATGAAGGCTGCATATTCCTCCATATCAAGGAGAGGAAGGAAGGAAGGTGAAGAGAGGTTGGGGGTTTCAAAATTGCAGCCTTGGCAGGTAACAGGATTCCAACAGGGTTCCATCAAACTTTGCTCATTTTGACTAAGAGACAAAAGAGAAGAAGGGAAACCATCTCAACCTCCTTGTGTTAAAAAAAGTCAATCGTTTTGGCCATTATATTTGCTCTGGGCATAATACTCCAAGGAGCGGGCATCATGACAGATACATTTTGTATCAATAAAGGAGAATATTTGTAGCTCAGGGTTGAAATGAGGGGTCCTGATGACGTTTCGACAAGGTCCCACTCGTCATCTTCAGGTTGGGGTCTTCGGCTTCATGCTTGTGTGAGCAAAGTGTGATCGGAGCTGCCGTCTCTCTCTATATATTGGTGGAGGTGTGTGGAGTGCTGGCTTAGTTGCTACAATTCATACATTATAGGTGGTCTTTATAGTGGAAGTTGTTTGTCAAGTAAGAGTTTATAATCCAAGGTATTCCATCATCTTGTGTAATAACAGTTGCTTCTCATGTAAAGAAACAGGAAAGCAATTCCCCATGTATAGCTCTGAAAGTCAGTAAAGGTTTACATTCATAGTTCAAGCAGGCCAAATATGTCACCCAGAAGTTCTCTTTACAGCTGAGTTTTTCACAGATGGTATCTGTAAAGGTCAGAAAAGTTTTTCTGGAGTCTGGGCATTAAGCCAAGTCTCTTTTAGGCAATAACAAGTTGTAATACTATACTTTGCCACAAGATGTCACTAATGCCATTTAAAGCTTTTTAAATCCACGGTTTTTATAATAGTTTTTCAAGTTTTATTTCTTTTTTTTTTAGATAAAAACAAATGTCTCCAGTAAGAATAAGGAAAAGTTTTAGTCCCCAAGTTTCAAAAGCATATAGATCCAATTACCGTAAATTCTGGCTTATAAGACGACTTCCGTGAGCGCTGAAATTGGCGCCAAAGACGGGGGTCGTCTTATACGCCAAGTCGTTTTATATGCCGGAAATACTGGTAGTTTCCGGCATATAAGACGACGTTCTAGGAATTTGGCCTGGCTATAAAGACGGGGGTCGTCTTATATGCCGGGTCGCCTAATACGCCGGCATATACGGTATATTAAAATTGTTCTTATAGTTGCTTTGATTCCCCTGGGTAGTTAGTCATTGCTTTTCTTGGAGGATGGGGTAGAAATTTCCTTCTCTCTCTCCTCACAGGGGGAAAAGTACTTTGGGCAGCTTTTACAAGAAAAAATACTTAAAATCTTAAAGAGAAGATCAGATCTCACCCAGTTTCATCCACATTGCTTTAAAGGTACTTGATGGTGAGTTTGACTGACTGTCAGCAGCTTAGTGACGAGCCATATTGCTAGGGCCGGTCTTTCCCCTGCTGATTTGGAGGGCTGCTCTGGATCAAGTGGAAGAGCTGTCGCCCTCCCGTGATCAAGTGGGGATCCCCTTCTTGCTCGTCACTCATACAGGGCGACTTTTGACCCTTTCCAGGATCCCCTGGCGAGACGAATTCAGAAGCGGAAGACAGAGCTCGCCTTCCTGCATCCGCAGAAGCCATGATGGCAAACTTGTATTTGCTCCATTCTTTATATTGCCAAATTACATTTGTTTGGTAGCCATTATTTTGACATTATTGCCACAATAATTTTTATTCAATTTTTTGAATAAATTTTAAATTTTATTCAAATGATATCCCTTAAATTTTATTCAATTTTTTAAAACCCATTTTTGTAAACCATCAAGATGTGTTTTGAATTGTTTTATCTGGTTCTGAGTTATACATTTAGATACCCAATTTAGACACCCAATTTGATATCACTGGATAGTCTTTCATTTCCTTTTTGTCCAATTCATTAATGACTTTATCTTCAAATTAATTATATGATTGTTATCAAATCATTAAAATATTGCCACTACCAGTTTACTATAATCAGTGACCAGAATGCATACAGTATATAATAATATGAAAAAATGTAGAAATAAAATCTTAATGAAAGATGTACATTGTAGCTAGAATCTATTCTCATAGAAGATAACATGATTTGTCAAATCCTAGTTGCTAAAAATTAAATATTTTTCTACTGGATTTTATTTTTGCACCCCACTCTATTGTGAAATTATAAATATTTTTCTGGAAACTTGATTTTATTTAAATGACATCAAAATAGCTTGGTCTAAATGTTGATATAAATTTTGCATCACAAAGTCATGATTTATCTAGCCCTCCGTGAATTAATGACAACATAGAACAATAGATGACCAAAGACTAATTGTTATTCATAACTCCCAGTTTTAGGAGGAACTTTGAGTACATTTTTAAAAACAGTTTTTATCCACTTAATTATCATACTATCAAACCCTTATATAAGTAGATTCCTTATCATCACACCAGTGGTGGGATTCAGCTGGTTCACACCGGTTGGTAGAAGTAGTAGCTGTTTTTTTGTTGACTTCGGCGAACCAGCTGATGCCCTAGTCCAGTGGTTCTCAACCTTCCTAATGCCGTGACCCTTTAATACAGTTCCTCATGTTGTGGTGACCCCCCTACCATAAAATTATTTTTGTTGCTACTTCATAACTGTAATTTTGCTACTGTTTTGAATCGTAATGTAAATATCTGATATGCAGGGTGTATTTTCATTGTTACGAATTGAACATAATTAAAGCATAGTGATTAATCACAAAAACAATATAGCAATGCTTGTTGGAGAAGCTTACTCTTCTTTGCTCAAAAATGTTGGGAGGGAGGGAAGGGGAGGAAGGAAGGAAGATTGAAGGGGAAAGGAAGGAGATGGAGAAGGAGAAGGAAGGAGATTGGAGGGGAAAGGAAAGAAGGAAGGAGAAAGAGATTGAAGGGGAAGGGATGGAGATAGAGATGGATGGAAGGAAGGAAGATTGAAGGGGAAAGGAAGGAGATGGAGAAGGAAGGAGATTGAAGGGGGAAGGAAGGAAGGAAGGAAGGAAGGAAGGAGAGAGAGATTGAAGGGGAACGGATGGAGATGGAGATGGAAGGAAGGAAGGAAGATTGAAGGGGAAAGGAAGGAGATGGAGAAGGAAGGAGATTGAAGGGGGAAGGAAGGAAGGAAGGAAGGAAGGAAGGAAGGAAGGAAGGAAGATTGAAGGGGAAAGGAAGGAGATGGAGGAGATTGAAGAAGGAAGGAAGGAAGGAAGGAAGGAAGGAAGGAAGGAAGGAAGGAAGGAAGGAGAGATTGAAGGGGAAGGGAAGGAGATGGATGGATGGATGGATGGATGGATGGATGGAAGGAAGGAAGGAAGGATTGATCTTTGGAGAGTCATGTTTTCCCAGATGGTGATGAACTGCAACTCCCAGCATTCCCCACTCTTCCACAGTGTTTTTTAGGGCTGCTGGGGATGGTAGTCTGGACCCCCCCATCCTCATCCCGGCACCTCTTGCCCTCTCCCAGCTGCCCCCTGGGACCTGCCTGCCCCTCCAGCCTCCTGAGCGCCATTGCAATGGCGGGATCATGAAAGCCTCTTTCCACGCCACACAGCCCTTCACCGCCATGACCCTTCCCCGACTCATCACACATGAGAGGGGCACGGCCAGAGTGCCAGCTTCCGCTCAGAAGGCACCACTTCTCCCCTCCCAGCCTGTAGCCTGTCCAGTTGGCCTCCGACGCACATGTGGGCATTGCCCTCTTTCCTGCCACCTGGCCACTTCTGAGGCCCGGAGCCCGACGAGCCAGGAAGGAGTCTCTCCTGCCTGCCAGCCCCAGGGCTGCGCTGGGTACCAGAGGGCTGAGGTGGCCTCCAACAGTGAGGGAGGTAGGCTGGGCAGTGTGGGGGAAGCTCCAGTGTGGCGCAGAGGGCAGCCGGGGGTGGAGTGTGGCCAGGCAACCAGGAGGCATGGGGACCAGTTCGGTGCCGCAGCTCAGCTCAGCCAGCAGTGGCGGCAGCAGTGGAGCAGCCCAGCAGCAATGCCAGCAGCGGCCCAGACCTGGCTTGACTTAGACTGGCTGCCCACACAGCTGAGCCGGCCCAGGGCGGTGTCGGGGGCATGTGTCAAACCCCTGGGCTTGCCATGAGCCAAGAGACGGGGAGGACGTAGCCAGCAGCTGGCCGACATCCGCATGGCCCCCCGACAGTCAGCTGGGAGTCAGGTCGGCATCTGGACATCGGTGGGGAACTGGCGGGGCCGCTACATACCACCCGGCTCCCGATACCAGCTGAGAGTTGGCCTGGCGTGTGCACGTCAACTGGGAGTCAGCCCAGCCTCTGTGTGTCGGACTCTCTCCTGGGAATCAGCTGGGAGTCGGCATGGCCACCGCGGGATGGTGCTGCAGCGGCAGGGGCAGGTGCTGTCAGAGGAGAAGGGTGCCCTGGAGGCAGAGGAGCCGGCGACGGCGGAGGAGGAGGGTGGCAGCGGCTGGATAGAAGAGCAGTGTCTTGGTTCCTAAGATCATTGGAAATATGTGTTTTCCGATGGTCTTAGGCGACCCCTGTGAAAACGTTGTTCTAACCCCAAAAGAGTCGCGACCCACAGGTGAGAACCGCTGCCCTAGTCCTTTTTCACAAGGCCCAGAACAGATCACTAGAAGTGCGTGAATGCCACTTCTGGAAGTCCATTATGAGTCTGGGAGCCCTTCCAGACCCAGAATGGCTCACTGGAAGTGCATGGATGCCACTTTGAGAAGTGGAGGTTCAGAATGGAGTTCTGGAAGTGGCGTCCACACAGATAACCCATTGTTCAAGTATCTGAATCTCACCACTGCATTACACCACAAAGTAATTTGTTAATACTTTGCTGAAATCAAGTTATGATTCTGAATTGAAGGATAATGATATGTGGGAATGACTTTGAGGATAGGGTGAAGAGATGCTTCTTTCAAATGACCAGATAAGAGGGTGAGATCCCACAGCTGCATATCAGTCAGAGAAAAAAGAAAAGATCCTCTTAAATTTCTCTAAAAAGTGTTTTGGTGGGAGATTTGTAGTTTCATACTTGCACCAAAGATGTTTTTTCAAGAGGTAACTGGACATGCTTTGTTTGTCCTTGAAGACGTTTCGCTTCTCATCCAAAAATCTTCTTCAGTTCTGAGTGAAGAAGCTTCTTGGATAAGAAGTGAAACATCTTCAAGGGAAAAAAAGGCAAGTCCAGTTGTCTCTTGAAAAAAGCATCTTTTGGACAACCATGATCTGGGTGACTTTCAGACTTGCAAAATTCTGTTAATATACCCATGCAAAAACAACAACAACAACAACAAACAAACAAACCCAATTAGCTCATCTAGTTGTCTTTAAAGTGTGGTATACTTGGGAGAACATTAGCCTGGCAACTTTCTTCTTGACAAATCCTTGATTTCTGGTAATTACTGTTGTTTTGAAGCAGTTTATGGACAATCTCTTTATTTGTTGGTTGGTTCAATTTACTTTTCTCCTGCTCTAGAATGTTTCCTATAATTGAAAAAAAAAATGATACGTGAAACATAAGGTGACCAACTGTCCTCCTTTAGGGAGGACAGTCCTCCTTTTGTAAGTTCTGTCCTCTCTCGAAAGATGTCCTCCTACATGTCCTCCTTTTTTATATTTGAAGACTAAAATATGTAAATCTCCGTATTCGATCGATGCCGATCCGATCCGTTGTGCGTGATGTGATGTATTTGTATTTGACAATTTGTCAAGGCTCGGTACAGTGCGGCGAGATGCGATTATGAGACGTATGCACTCCGCACAGGAGAATTGTTTTGAGAGAGTGCACCGCATGCAAGAGTGCGCCGCACGCAAGTGGCTTTGTTTACTTCTTACCGAAACACGACACAGCACACACGCACGCATTAGACTCACTTTTTTTTCTTCAATTTATTTGTGTCCTCCTTCTCATTGTAAAAAAGTTGGTCACCTTAGAAACATATATTTTTGTTACGATATGATTGACAAATTTTGCTGAGCCTTTTTTTGGCAGTTGCATAATGGGTAGAGAAGTAAATTCAGAAAGAATCCTTGCTAGCTTTCCATGCTATAAAAAGAGTTAGTGAGATATTTGTAATTATTATGAGATTTGTAGATTTCTTGTACTTCCAACTAAGAGTATTTGCGAGTTAGAAAACTATAGAAGAAACATTCAAAAGGCCACACTAAATGAGAAATCATGTCTTCCACTTTTAAAACTCTTGGATGTTTCTACTCTAGTTCCATCCTTTTCTGGAGAAGAATGAGTTTTGTAATCTTTCCCAGAGGAAACTGTACTTGGACAAAAATGGCGATGTAGCAGCAGATTTGAACATTATGAGCTGTGTGATTCTCCCCCAGATGGATATCGCTGTGGAGCAATTTGGGACTTTTGAAAGACAGAAACTTATTTTCAACCAAAATCATCTTTCACAGCTAAAGTTGCTCAACAAGGTAGGGGAAAATGTTGGTCATTTTTTTTTCTTTTTTCCAAAGCCTTTCAAATGAGCTAAGCCTGGTCACCAAGATGGATGCCCATCACTGAGAAATGAGTGTGGGGAGTATAACCATTATAGTTTTGTTAGACTGGTTGGGAGGCTCCAGTACTAGTCACTGATATGTCCTTCAGATGATATAATATGGAACTGTTTTAAGCTCAAGTAGCCATGTCCAAAATGGGCAGTGAGGTAGTGATTCTTCAGGACATAGATTATGACCCTTTTGTGTCACTTCTGCAATCCAGTTTGCAAGGGTTTTCTTCAGATCTGGCCTTGCTTTCGCTGCGTCCAGTTGTCTCTAGTAAAAGAGCTTTGTAACCTTCTGATGGAGTCAAGCATCTTTCTTTCCTAGAGAGCCAGCTGGGGCAGGGCTGACACCTTGTTCTGGATACCTTCATAGAAGGTAGGGGGGACATGAGAGCAGTGTTCCAATATCTCAGGGGCTGCCACAAAGAAGAGGGAGTCAAGCTATTCTCCAAAGAGCCTGAAGGCAGGACAAGAAGCAACGTATGGAAACTAATCACAGAGAGAAGCAACCTAGAACTAAGGAGAAACTTCCTGACAGTTAGAACAATTAACCAGTGGAACAACCTGCCTCCAGAAGCTGTGAATGCTCCAACACTGGAAGCTTTTAAGAAGAGACTGGATAGCCATTTGCCTGAAATGGTATAGGGTTTCTTGCCTGAGCAGGAGGCTGGACTAGATGACCTCCAAGGTCCCTTCAAACTTTATTATTATTATTATTATTATTATTATTATTATTATTATTATTATTATTATTATTAAATATCCCTTTCCCACACAGGGCTCATACTCATGTCCCATGTGGTGCATCAAAAGATACCTGACTAACCCTTTTTGAGGGATACCTTCTCATGTCCTGACCTCCATCTCACCCCACTACAATTCTAGAAAACATACAGTAACCTTTAGCCTTATTTCACCAAAATGGCAGTCACATGCATATAAAAAATAAACAAAAAACATATCCTTTAATGTTGACAGCCCTTATATTTAAGGAACTTTTCCTTTATAGCTTAACTGGGAGACTATTTTAGATGATGAAGAGAAGGACGAGGGGGGACATGATAGCAGTATTCCAATATCTCAGGGGCTGCCACAAAGAAGAGGGAGTCAAGCTATTCTCCAAAGCGCCTGAAGGCAGGACAAGAAGCAACAGATGGAAACTAATCAAGGAGAGAAGCAACCTAGAACTAAGGAGAAACTTCCTGATAGTTAGAACAATTAACCAGTGGAATAACCTGCCTCCAGAAGTGGTGAATGCTCCAACCTGCCTCCAGAAGTTTTTAAGAAGAGACTTGACAGCCATTTGTCTGAAATGGTATAGGGTTTCCTGCCTGAGCAGGGGCTTGGACTAGATGACCTCCAAGGTCCCTTCAAACTTTATTATTATTATTATTTTGGATCATCACACAGTCAGCCAGATGTTCAGACTGGATTTGGCATTTTGTCTACCTATCGAGTCCTTACCCAGGACCTGGGATAGGCAGAGGTGGATGTTTGATGGTATTATAGATATCGTCGCAGGATGGAAGCAGTTCCTAGTAAGGCTGCCTTTTGCAATTGACTTATAGCGAATTTGTCAATGCCAACGGTATTATATTATTATTATTATTATTATTATTATTATTATTATTATTATTATTATTATTTTCAAAGGGGAGCAGCTTTGCAACGTTTTATATAGTTCTTAAAAAAATCTTTGCAGATCCTACTGCTCTAAAGTTTCTTTCTCTATCACAGTTTTATTCTCTTTTAATAAACCTGACTGAACAAACATTGAATAATTTGGAGTAAATTTTATTGCAAAAGGTAAATGAATAGATTGTCATATTTTTTAAATGATGGATATGTGAAGAATGGAGGATTGTATGTTAATAAGGCTGTGAGGAGGAACCCCCTGGTTGTCACTTAATGTGTAAATCTTTTCTCAATTCCATTCCTCCAGCCTTTATTAAGTCTTTTATTGCAATGTGATATGCCAGACGTAAATGGGAGAAACTAAATGAATAATCTGTCAATAGTTTATCGCCTGCAATACTTTGGAAATAATTAGACACATACTTCATATATATCTAAGTAAAACCTAGAGTCTACTTGACTGATGTTCATGCCAACCTCCATTTCCCATGGAGGGTTCCTCCTGACATATTTTCCCTGGAATTCCTTATTTTTCTTTTTAGTCTCTCCCTCAATCCAAATGTGTGAAAAATTGTCATCCTGGATTTTTCAAACGAACTCGGGAAGGGGAGCCATTTTGCTGCTATGACTGCATTCCTTGTCCAGAGAGGACCATCTCCACTCAGGAAGGTGGGTGACATCAAAGGCAAGGATGCTTCATTCATCCAGAGCATTTTGATCAATGTGCACGTTAAAAGAGACACATTGAAGCTTGACTGTTTTGTTGTTTATTTTCAACATGTCCAATTTCTATTATAATGGCAGAAATAAAAAAAAAAACAATCTTGAACGATGAGGTAGGATGAGATAGCAGGTCATGGGGGATTGGAAAAATTACTTCTACTACAGGAAATCTCTCTTAATAATAATAATAACAGTAAAGTTGGAAGGGACCTTGGAGGTCATCTAGTCCAACCCCCTGCTCGGGCAGGAAACCCTACACCATTTCGGACAAATGGCTGTCCAGTCTCTTCTTAAAAACTTCCAGTGTTGGAGCATTTACTGCTTCTGGAGGCAAGCTGTTCCACTGATTAATTGTTATAACTGTCAGGAAGTTTCTCCTTAGTTCTAGGTTGCTTCTCTCCTTGATTAGTTTCCACCCGTTGCTTCTTGTCCTGCATTCAGGTGCTTTGGAAAATAGCTTAATTCCATCTTCTTTATGGCAGCCCCTGAGATATTGGAATACTGCTATCATGTCCCCCCTTGTCCTTCTCTTCGTTAAACTAGACATACCCAATTCTAGCAACCGTTCCTTATATGTTTTAGCCTCCAGTCCCCTAATCATCTTTGTTGCTCTGCTCTGTACTCTTTCTAGAGTCTCAACATCTTTTTTACATCGTGGTGACCAAAACTGGATGCAGTATTCCAAGTGTGGCCTTACCAATGCATTAAAGAGTGGTATTAATACTTCACGTGATCTTGATTCTATCCCTCTGTTAATGCAGCCTAGCACTGTGTTGGCCTTTTTGGCAGCTGCAGCACACTGCTGGCTCATATTTAAGTGATGGTCTACTAGGACTCCGAGGTCCCTCTCACAGTTACTACTATTGAGCATGGTGCCACCTATGCTGTACTTGTGCATTTGGTTTTTCTTGCCTAAATGTAGAACCTTGCTTTTTTCACCATTGAATTTCATTTTGTTAGTTAGTGCACAGTGTTCAAGTCTGTCCAGATCCTTCTGTATATTAAGCCTGTCTTCTGGAGTGTTGGCTATTCCTGCCAGCTTGGTGTCGTCTGCAAATTTGATGAGTTCCCCATCTATCCCTTCATCCAAATCGTTGATGAAGATGTTGAAGAGTACTGGGCCCAGAGCAGAGCCCTGGGGCACCCCACTACACACTTCCCTCCATATAGATGCAGTTCCATTGAGGACCACTTGCTGAGTACGGCCGGTCAGCCAGCTACGGATCCATCTGGTGGTGGTTCTGTCTACCCCACATTTTTCTATCTTGTCAAGTAGTAGGTTGTGATCTACTTTATCAAATGCCTTACTGAAGTCCAAGTAAATTATGTCCAAAGCATTCCTCTGATCCACTAATTTTGTCACTTGGTCAAAGAATGCAATAAGATTTGTCTGGCATGATCTATTTTTGACAAACCCATGTTGGCTTTTAGTAATGACTTTGTTTGCCTCTAGGTGTTCGTTGATTCGTTGTTTGATTATATTTTCCAGGATCTTCCCAGGTATTGAGGTCAGGCTGATAGGTCTGTAATTTCCTGGATCCATTTTTTTTTCCTTTTTTGAGGATGGGAACTACATCAGCTCTTTTCCAGTCCTCTGGGAGTTCCCCTGTGTTCCAGGATCTTTGAAAAATATAGTTCAGTGGCTCCGATATTACATCTGCCAGTTCCTTGAGAACTCTGGGGTGTAATCCATCTGGTCCTGGCGATTTGAACTCATCTAGGCTGGACAGGTGCTCCCTAACCATTTTCTTGCCTATCTTAACTTGTGTTTCTGTTTTGTTTTTTATTGCACTATTTTTGATAGGTTGGTCTGTTTTTTCCCTTTGTGTAAAGACAGATGCAAAACACGAGTTAAATAGTTCTGCTTTCTCCCTGTTGTTTGTCACCTTCTTGCCACTTCCACCCACTAATGGACCAATTGTTTCCTTCACTTTTTTCTTGTTTTTTACATGTTGAAAGAAGCTTTTTTTGTTATTTTTGACTTTGGTCGCAAGCATTAGTTCATTTTGAGCCTTGGCTTTCTTCACTTCATCTTTGCAGGCTCGGGCTATTTGCTGATATTCTGACTTAGTTATGTTCCCCTCTTTCCACTTTCTATACTTGTCCTTTTTATCTTTCAATTTGTCAGAGAGTTCTTTATGCAGCCATCTGGTTTCTTTTGAGAGCTGTTGTTTTTCCTCTTTGTTGGTATTGTGCTAGACTGTGCTTTTATTATCTCATTTGGAAGCATCTTTCCATTCTTAGGAAAGATGCATTTGAATTTTTTGAAACTTGAGGAATGGTTTCAGGTAAATGGGTCTTACTCATCCATAACCGACTAATTTTATAGGACAAAAGGGACATAACAGAATAACAGAGTCCTAGTGGACAATCACTTAAATATGAGCCAGCCGTGTGCTGCAGCTGCCAAAAAGGCCAACACAATGCTAGGCTGCATTAACAGAGGGATAGAATCAAGATCACATGAAGTGTTAATACCACTTAATGCCTTGGTAAGGCCACACTTGGAATACTGCATCCAGTTTTGGTCACTGCGATGTAAAAAAGATGTTGAGACTTTAGAAAGAGTACAGAGAAGAGCAACAAAGATGATTAGGGGACTGGAGGCTAAAAATATAAGGAACGGTTGCTGGAATTGGGTATGTCTAGTTTAACAAAGAGAAGAACGAGGGGGGACATGATAGCAGTGTTCCAATATCTCAGGGGCTGCCACAAAGAAGATGGAGTCAAGCTATTTTCCAAAGCGCCTGAAGGCAGGACAAGAAGCAACAGATGGAAACTAATCAAGGAGTGAAGCAACCTAGAACCAAGGAGAAACTTCCTGACAGTTAGAACAATTAACCAGTGGATCTTGATAGACCTGACCACTGGGCCCTATCGAATAAGGTGTAGTTCTGTAATGAAAAAAGTAAGATCCTGCACTTAGGCAAATGCAGAGGTATAGAGTCAGCAATACCTGGCTCACCACTAGAAACAGTGAGAGAGATCTAGCTATCCTAGTAGACCACCACTTAAGTATGAGCCAGCAATGTGCAGCTGTCAAAAAAAAAAAAAACCCAAAACCCAATGCAGTCCTAGATTCATCAACAGAAGGATTGCATCAAGACCATGAGAAGTGCTAGCACCACTCTGTATTGCACTAGTGAGGCCACACCTGGAATACTGCATCCAGTTTGGGTCATAAGATACAAAAAAGATGCTGAGACTCTAGAAAGAGTGTGAGAAGAGCAACAAAGATGTTATGAGATCTGGTGGCTAAACCATATGATGAATTGTTAAAGGAACTAGGTATGTCTAGCGTAACAAAGAGAAGGTTTAAGGGTGATATGATAGCTGTCTTACGGTACATGAGGGGTGTCTCAGAGAAGAGAGGGTCAACTTATTCTCCAAAGCACCTGAGGGCAGGGCTAGAAACAATGAGTGGAAGCCCATTATGGAGAGATACAATCTAGCACAAAGGAGAAATTTCCTGACAATGAGAACAATTATTTAATGGAACAGTTTGTTTCCTGCAGTTGTGGGCTCCCCATCACTGAAGATTGCACATTTGTTTGGGATACAATAAGGTCTCCTGCTTTGGGCAGGGGGCTTGACTAGAAGATCTCCAAGGTCCCTTCCAGTTCTACAAACTGGATGTCATCCCTGAAGGAGCCTTCACACAGATTTTTCCTATATACTAACTGTACCCTTTCCTGAACTGAAAGTCTTGCTCATGCCTTGATCACTTCATGTTTGAATTACTGAAATGTGCTCTACATGGGGTTGGAAGTAAAGACCACTTGGCATTTACAAATGGTTCCTAAGGCAACATTATGCACCGCATAGGGTTCCCCTGATATGCGAGGTACACAGGCTCCCAGTTTTTCCCCAAGTGCAATTAAGTTTACTTTTAAAGCCCTACATGGCTTAGGACAAGGGTGTCAACATCCAGCTCAAGAATCCAAATAAAACTCCAGGTTCATTCTGTTTTTGAAAATCTTACTGTTTATTGAATACATGGTATGGTAATGTCACAGCAAAATTGAATCTGAGGTTCCCAGACACCAGTTCATAGAATTAAATGATAATTTCTCATCTAAACCCACAACTTCTCACATAGTCCATGTAAATATTTTCACTTTGTAATGGGAATCGTTTGCTTCCTCTCCATGCCTGCTGTAGTGTCCTTAGAAAGGTTTCAGGCTCTCACGGTCATCAGCAGAATCATAGAAGTTTTGTTTCTCCATCTAACCCATTCTAAAGCAACACCTCCTATCCCCCTTTCTCTGATGGCAAGTTGAAATGAAGAGGCACATAGCCGCCAATGTTTCATTTTTGACAGAGGGTTTCAGTGGAATTTCCTCTTTTTGAGATATCTGTTCATCCCATTAGAGCAGATATGAAAGGCATGCTCCAGGTCCATTCCTTAAAATGTTGCCATTTTGTGGGTGCTTGGAAACCTGCCTTTTCTATTAAAGCCCCTATCATATAGAAATCCCACCTGTTGAGACATGACAGATCCCTACCATTCTAACCTTCCAGAGAAATGGCTAATCTCCAGGTGTTGGGATATGGATTCAGAGATCAGAGGAAGATGAAAATGTGGTGGTCTTGATGAATGGTAGCTTTGGTGCCAGGTATTTTTCTTTGGGGTTTTACTTTTCTTATACTTTATATAATTATATATATAAAGTATTATTAAAGAATTATTTAACATTTACTATGGCTTTTCTGGTCTGTCATTGTGAAAGGAGAGTCTACATAAAAAATATTACTTTTTATTTTCTCAGACACTGAAAAATGCACCAAGTGCCCAGATGATCACTATCCAAATAAGAACCGAGTCCAATGCATCCCCAAAAGAATATCCTTCCTGTCCTATGAAGAACATCTGAGTATTATCCTTGTCTCCTTTGCCCTATTCTTGTTCCTAATCACAGGGTTCATTTTTATCGTATTTATTAAATACCTAGAAACTCCCATTGTCAAAGCCAACAACCGGGACCTTTCCTATATAATCCTTATATCCCTCCTGCTATGCTTCTTGTCCTCCTTTCTCTTCATTGGACGACCAAGGAAAGCCACCTGTTTTCTCCGACAAACAGTGTTCAGCATTGTCTTCTCAGTAGCCGTGTCTTCTGTGCTGGCCAAAACGATCACAGTAGTGCTGGCATTCCTAGCCTCAAAACCAGGAAATAAGGTGAGAAGATGGTTAAGGAAGAGCTTGGGCAACTCCATCATCCTTTCTTGTTCTGCTGTCCAAGTTCTCATCTGTGCCATGTGGTTGGGAGTTTCTCCACCATTTCCTGACTCTGACCTGCACTCCCAGCCTCGAGAGATTATCCTTCAGTGCAATGAAGGCTCTGTCACAATGTTTTATGTCGTCCTTGGCTACATGGGATTCCTAGCTGCCATATGCTTCATTGTGGCTTTCTTGGCCAGGAACCTCCCTGGGGCCTTCAATGAAGCCAAGCTGATCACCTTCAGCATGCTGGTCTTCTGCAGTGTCTGGGTTTCCTTCCTGCCTACCTACCTGAGCACAAAAGGGAAATACATGGTGGCTGTGCAAGTTTTCTCTATCTTGGCCTCTAGTACTGGCCTTCTGGGCTGCATCTTCTTCCCCAAGTGCTACATTATCATCCTGAGACCAGATCTAAACACTAAGGAACATCTAATGATAAAAGCAGGGAACTAATCATGAAATTGTTTCTTAGGCTCATAACATTTAATATTTTATTTCAGTTATTACTACATTTGTATACTTCTTTTTAATCTGACAGTTAAGGTTATTTAAAACGTAAGGAAATTAAAAAATGGATATAGGAATAATGAAATTTAGAGTTCCATGTTATTGAGTCATCATCTCCCATCTGGAGATGTCCCAACAAGAATGACATGGAAGTACTAATACAAGAAAATGAAAAATTAGAACAAGCAAATCAAAACCTTGAAGAAGCGATGGCGGTTTTAGAAATGGAGAAAGTGGAACACTATTTAAGATTTCAAAACATTCCTGAAGTGATTATTGATCTCCTGGCAGAGGCTTTGAAAGTAGGCCAAGCAGAGATGTACAGTAAATGGAGATATAATAATAATAATAATAATAATTATTATTATTATTATTATAAATAATAATAAAAAATCAAGGGTAGTACCAATAGTCATAGGCTCCTTGGGCGCAATCCCAAAACAACTTGAGCACCACTTGAACACCATTGGCATTGACAAATTTGCTATTAGTCAATTGCAAAAGGCGGCCTTATTAGGAACTGCTTCCATCCTGCGACGATACCTGTAATACCATCAAACATCCACATCTGCCTATCCCAGGTCCTGGGTAAGGACTCGATAGGTAGACAAAATGCCAAATCCAGTCTGAACATCTGGCTGACTGTGCGATGATTGATAATAATAATAATAATAATAATAATAATAATAATAATAATAATAATAATAATAAAGTTGGAAGGGACCTTGGAGGTCATCTAGTCCAACCCCCTGCTCAGGCAGGAAACCCTATACCATTTCGGACAAATGGCTGTCCAGTCTCTTCTTAAAAACTTCCAGTGTTGGAGCATTTACTGCTTCTGGAGGCAGGTTGTTCCACTGGTTAATTTTTCTAACTGTCAGGAAGTTTCTCCTTAATTCTAGGTTGCTTCTCTCCTTGATTAGTTCTAGGTTGCTTCTCTCCTTGATTAGGAGAGTTAGATTAGATTGAGTTCATTTTGAATGAACTCAAGCTATGCAAGGAAATATAAACTACCCAGAGAAGTAAGATTCATAAAGAAAACAACAAGAAATGAAATACTGAGAAAAGTTAGAGATGAGCCATTACAATATAAGAATAAAGAAATTGTGGTATTAAAGCAGATCCCCAAGAGAATAAGAGACACCCAAAGACAATATCATTTCTTAACTACAAGGCTAACTGCAAAAGGTATAAATTTCACATGGTTAATGTCAGAAGGGATCTTAATCATCTGGAATAATACAAGATACCGACTGGACTCAGTTTGGAAGGCACAAGACTTTGATGAAAGAAATCAAGCATTCTTAAATGAAGGAGTACAATATCAACAAGAGGAAAGAAAAGATCAGAAACAAACAGAAGAAGCAACTAAGGAAGCAACTATTAATAGAGGGATAGAATCAAGATCACGTGAAGTATTAATACCACTTTACAATGCCTTGGTAAGGCCACACTTAGAATATTGCATCCAATTTTGGTCACCGCGATGTAAAAAAGATATTGAGATTCTAGAAAGAGTACAGAGAAGAGCAACAAAGATGATTAGGGGACTGGAGGCTAAAGCATATAAGGAATGGCTGCTGGAATTGGGTATGTCTAGTTTAATGAAGAGAAGGATGAGTGGGGACATGATAGCAGTGTTCCAATATCTCAGGGGCTGCCACAAAGAAGAGGGAGTCAAGCTGTTCTACAAAGCTCGTGAAGGCAGGACAAGAAGCAATGAGTGGAAACTAATCAAGGAGAGAAGCAACCTAAAACTAAGGAGAAACTTCCTGACAGTGAGAACAATTAATCAGTGGAACAACCTGCCTCCAGAAGCGGTAAATGCTCCAACACTGGAAATTTTTAAGGAGAGACTGGACAGCCATTTGTCTGAAATGATATAGGGTTTCCGGCCTGAGCAGCGGGTTGGACTAGATGACCTCCAAGGTCCCTTCCAACTTTATTATTATTATTACTATTACTACTACTACTACTACTACTACTACTACTATTATTATTATTATTATTATTATTATTATTATTATTATTATTATTATTATTATTATATTCCTCCCTCTCTATTGAGGGAAGGATGTTCAATTTTGACATAGATGGCCTCTTTAATCCCCCTTTTAAACCAGTGGTCCTCTCTGTTCAAAATGTGCACTTTGCTGTCTTCAAAATAGTGGCCTTTGTGCATTTAAAAGAAAACCTCCAGGTGACCCCAATGACTCTCTAAAACAGACATGTCAAACTTGTAATGTCATGTGATGTCGTGGAAAGTATCAGGACTGTTTCGCCATTGCTGGCAATGGGGTGGGCGTGGCTTTCGCCTGATGCATCCAGCCCATGGGCTGGCAGTTTGACATCTCTGCTCTAAAAGAGTGCAACTGACCAGCTGTCTTCAAGGAGGATAAATCTTTCTATTTCCACCATCCAGTCAGAGCTGAAGAAACTTCTTCGATGAGGAGTGAAATGTCTTTAGAGAAAAACAAGAAAGTCCAGTTGCCTCATGTATCTTTGGGACAAGGAAACAATTAATATCCCTGAACCCAGTCTAATATTATGATTAGGGCCTGTTTGGGATTTTCTTTTATATCAGATTTCCATATATTAATCCAAAACTGATTTGAAAATTGCTTGTGGCTGAAGTGAAATTTCCTGTATGTTCTAGCACTATCAATTTTGGAAGGAGAACTGACAAAGATTCAGGAAAGTGAAAGTCTGTGGACTGTATCATTGGGTAAATTGTGAGAAAGTTATAGAAAGCATAGACTGTTTTTTTCTTGATACTTTCTCTGTTGTCCTTTATTTCCATGCAAGAAACTGAGATCCCTTATATTTTGAAGTTTGCCATTTTATCAAATAAACAGTAGGCTGGGAGGTCTGCAGCCTAGATCAGTGGTGGCGAACCTATGGCACGGGTGCCAGAGGTGGCACTCAGAGCCCTCTCTGTGGGCACGTGCACCATCGCCCCAGTCCTAGGCCTTCAGCTGGGTTTTCTAAAACCTTTTCGCTTTAGGCTTCCGCCGCCATGTACAAAAAAAAAAAAAGGTTCAATCAATCAGTCAATTTCAACTTCTCGTGGGAAAAAAATGATCTTGCAAAATTGGAATTGATTGATTGAACTTTTTAGTCCCACCCAGTCTGCTGTTACCACCACAGCCATGCCCACCCAATGGGCCAAACCCACCCGGCACCCGACGATGCATAAGTGGGTTTTGGGTTGCAGTTTGGGCACTCGGTCTCTAAAAGGTTCGCCATCACTGGCCTAGATCAGTGGTTCTTAACCTGGGCGATATTGCCCCCCAGGGGGCGATTTCATTTTTTAGGGGGGTGATGGAACAAAAAGGTGCGATGCGGGGGCAAAGGAACAAAAAGGGGGCGATATGGGGGCGATGGAGTGAGAGGTTTGAGACTTTTTCATACAGTGAATCACTGTATATCTTATGGAGGGGGGAGCGCTTCTTTCGAAACATCGCATGCTGAGTGGCTCTGTAAAACATTTTGTATTGTACTTTTTTAGCGTGCACTCCAGTTCGATATTATATTTTCTTTGTGTCTTTTTAATTCTTTTTTCAGTGTCCATGACTATATATACTTTCCTCAAATCTTAATTTAGTTTCAGAGTTTTCGTCTCCAAATTCTTAGTTCCTGCATTGTGGTTTGTTCTTATGCCCTTTTTATATTTCTTTTTGTGTCTTAAACTTCACTTGTAATTCAATCATTAAATGTTACTGTTTTTCTTTTCGGGCATTTCACTTTCTTGCAATTGAATTTTGTTTTCAGTGGTCATTGCATTTAAGTGTCTTGAATAAATAATATAATAATGAAATACATGTATCATGAAGTTTGGGAATAAAATGACGGGTGGCACCAAAATTTTTTCACACAGTTGAGATATGGGAAAAAGACTGGAAATAAATTATTTGCATCGATATGTCCTGATGACAATTTTAAAGAAAACAAAAACAGTGTTTGCATAAATTGAAGAATTATTTCCTATGTTGTGTTTGAGAAGTTATGTTGGGCGAGGGGGGCAATGACAACTTCCTCATTGATTCAAGGGGGCGATTCGTTCAAAAAGATTAAGAACCACTCGCCTAGATGGTGACAGTGCCTGCTGCATGGTGGATTGTACTGTCTAACTTCTTCCCATACTCACCCCAAAACTGGTTTGGGGAAGTGATGTTTTTTTTGTGTGTATGAGCTTGGTGTGGAGGTGGCACAGCAGTTAGAGTGCAGTACTGCAGGCCACTTTAGCTGACTGTGTTCAGCAGGTCAGCGGTTCAAATCTCACCGGCTCAAGGTTGACTCAGCCTTCCATCCTTCCGGGGTAGGTAAAATGAGGACCCAGATTGTTGGGGGCAATGTAAATATATATATATATATATACATTGCTTACTGGTGCACACCGCTTAGAGAGTGCTTGCACTTAAAGCGGTATATAAGTCTCATAAATAAATAAATAAATCTCCATCTCTTTGTGTGACCTTTCTCCCTTAAAAGACCTCCAAGTGCTTTGAAGTTCCATTTGAGAATCCAAGTGGTTTGAGGATGAGGTTTCTTATTTAGATAATGGGGGACATTAATATATACACCTAGAAGAGAGAACTGGGGGTTAAGATGGGAGGGGGGTTGCTGAGAGGATAGGCAGGTCCATTCTTATGGTGAGCAACAGGATGGCCCATATCCCAGGCCCACCACCTGAAAGAGGTCCCATTCTAAGGTTCATGACTTCTGCTCTCAATATCTGGCTATCAGATCCTTCATGACTCTAGGTTCTGACTGTTGCTTTTGAAAGCACAGTTGATGTGTTCTGATGCTGCTCTCATCCATGATGTTATTTGCCATGTCTCACCAAAGTCTGGTTGTATCCAGAAAAGTGGAATCACCCTCTTGGTCAGAAATATGGCCACATTCATTTGTGGTTTTTTCCCAGGGGGAGAGGAAGAGAGGTGGCTGTTGTCATCCATAGTCTGTTATAGTAAGAATGGAATAGAATAGAATAGAATAGAATAGAATAGAATAGAATAGAATAGAATAGAATAGAATAGAATAGAAGGGACCTTGGTGATTGTACCACAAAGAAGAGGGAGTCAAGCTATTCTCCAAAGCACCAAGAAGCAATGGATGGAAATCAAAGAGAGAAGCAACCTAGGCTAGAACTAAGCAGAAATTTCCTGATAATTAGAACAATTAATCAGTGGAACAACCTGCCTCTAGATGTTGTGAATGCTCCAACACTGGACGTTTTAAAGAAGAGACTGGACAACCATGTGTCTGAAATGGTATAGGGCAGTGGTTCTCAACCTGTGGGTCGGGACCCCATTTGGGGTCGAATGACCATTTCACGGGGGTCGCCAAACAATGCAGTCCGCCATTTTTCCCCCCTTTTCTTTAGCTGTGCTACTCCCTTTTATTCTATTGGCTTTTGAAAGCCAATAGAATAGACTCTCTTGAATAGAGTCTAATTCTATTGGCTTTCAAAAGCCAATAGGAATTGTCCAGGCTGTCTCTGCCCTGCTGAGCCCGCCAAAAGTCCCATTCTGCAAACGGTGCTGCACCAGTTGATAGTCCTCAACTTACGACCAGTTGAGTAGTCCTCGACTTACGACCGGTTGGGGGTCGCGGCATTAAAAAGGTTGAGAACGACTGGTATAGGGTTTCCTGCCTGAGCAGGACTCGATGACCTCCAAGGTCCCTTCCAACTTTATTGTTATTGTTATTATATATATAAGACTATCTTAGGGACAGCTATGACCTGGATGACTTAGAATCTCCATAGATGTAATTGTTTTCTTGGTATTGGAAGTTAATGCCATCAACCTAGAATGGAATCAAATTCCATAGTTCTGGGTGACCTTCCACAGCAGTCTCTGGAGACAAGATACTTCAGAAGCTGAAGTCAGTTCCCTGGATGTTGAACTAGCTTCCTCAAGTATCACTTTCTGGACATGACCTGACAGGAAAGACCAGAAGCAATGGAGAACAATGTCCCCAGATGTATCTTTGACTTTTCACCAACGTGCTTTTCTCCAGCTATCCCTCTACACATGGAGCCTGAAAAGTTTAGGATCCCTAGAGGAGAAGTTGATTCTCATTGTAATTATCACTGTCCCAATCCTTGAGACCTTTTCTGCTCTTTCTCCAGTGACTGTCTTTCATGTAAACACCAGACTGAGCCAACATAGAAAGGATTTTGCATCAGAAAAGGATAAATGCCCCAGGTAACACTCTCTTTGGAAAAGGGTTCTTGAACAGGCAGGTGCTGTGATCTTGAATGCACTTTCTGTCTTTTCCACATACAGATCAGTTTATATCTGAGCCAGGAAAGCCACTGAATATTCCACCTTGTGAGACTGCTTCGAATTTTTCTTTAGAAACAGGAAAGAGATTCAATTCAGTCCTATGAATTATGGATCTCCTGCTTCTGGTTCTGATGCTGCTGATGTCCCAGCCAGTCTCAGGGAAACTTCGAATAAAGTGCCCGCTAAATTTGGAGCACCAGGATAGAAACAATCCATGGAGCTTTTACAGAGCAGGGGACCATCTCCTTAGTATAATCCTCTCTTTAACAAAAATAGCACCCATAACTCTGCCTTTCAACACGGCTCCTTACAGGAAATTCAACTTGTAAGTCAGTTAGTGTGATGCAATTGAACCCTGTCTGTTTGCAGTTCTAACACTTCTTTTCTTTTTTCACTTAGTCCTATATTGTAAGACCTGTCTAATTGCTTGAATTATTTTGCTACTAGAATATAATCTGAGAGCAACTCCTTACTGGCACTGTTACCTAGTTTGGGTAGGTACTAGATGATGTTACCAATTTGGGTCATGAAATGTCTGCAAGAAAGCAACCAAGCTCAGAGAGCACCAAGGATCCCTCATTTCAACCTCAAGCTACAAATATTCTACTTTCTTGAATTGTTTTGATTTCCATGGCTTCTCTCTTTTGTCCGATTTCATGGAAGAGACTCAAATGCAAAGATGAGGCAAACAAAAAACCCTGAAAGAAGTCCAGATACTTTCCCTCTCCCTATCCAGTCCTGAGTTCATCACTTGAATGCTGACTTTTGTTTAAAGTAGGGATTGAATTGGTTGCACTTGCACCTGGCCAGCTCATTTCCATAATTTTATAAGTGCTTGTAAATATGCATTTCCTGATTCTTATTGGAATAGATGAACTTTTAAAAAAAGAATTGCTTTTCTGGGTCACTTATGAAACACCCTCTTCTTTTTATGGTGGTTCTACTTCAATGATTTTGAATCTTGATTACTGGGCAGATGAAAATTAGAACTGCTAGAAATAATGGAGGACTTGTGATTCTTTACCCTGGTGGAGGACTATCTCCATCCCATCTTCTCAAGACTCACAAATACTAATTTATGATGGTAACTATCATTAGTGTCTGCTTTTGGACCACTAGGTTTCTTGAGACAATGACACCCCTGACCTATACCATCTCAGACAAGTGACTGTCTAGTCTCTTCTTAAAAACTTCCAATGATGGAGCACCCACTATTTCTGAAGGCAAAGCTGTTCCACTGGTTAATTGTCCTCACTGTCAGGAAGTTTCTTCTTAATTCTAGGTTGCTTCTCTCTTTGTTCAGTTTCCAACCATTGTTTCTTGTCCTGCCCTCTGGTGCTCTGGAGAATAATGTGACCCCCTCATCTTTGTGGCGGCCCCTCATATACTGGAATATGCTCTTTCTTCTTTTCTTTAGACTAGCCAAACCCAAGTCTTGCAGGTGTTCTTTGTATGTTTTAATCTCCAGGCCTTTGATCATCTTAGTTGCTCATCTCTGAATTTTTCCAAACTCTCAACATCTTTTTTGGGATATGATGACCAAAAGTGACTGCAGTATATAAATATTAGTTTGATGATAATACCTTGAACATTTTGTTTATAGGATATTCTCTCCTGGTTATATTAAAATGTTAAGCACCATTTTTGCCATACAACTGGTCAATGAGAATTCCCAGGTTCGATACAATCTCACATTGGGCTACAGCATCCATGACCACTATGATAATACCCTTGGTACTTCAGATGCCTTGCTGGAGATGCTCTCTACTGGAGAAGCCAATGTTCCCAACTATAGCTGTGGAAAGAAGGAGAACCTTTTGGCTCTTCTTTATGGAGCTACCAGTGACATCTCCATCCAGATGGCAACATTAGGAGACCCCTACAAAGTCCCACAGGTACGCATTTGTGTTTCTCCATCTGGTAGAGTGAATGGAATGGTGGTGGGTGAATGACAAATCCAAATACAACTTTTATTTAGAATTCAAGAGCTGCTTTCACCATGGCTATTGTTAGGGTCATGGCTATGGATTGGGATTCACAGCGGGGAGTGGGCAAGGATGAAAGCAGACACATCCTCTTATGACACCATATCTGGGCACTGGTGCTGTACACTTGTGAAGATAAGGAAAGGCTCTGTGTCCCTTCAAATGGTCTTCTGTATAAAAGAATGGTAGAGCATTGATGGGAAGTTCATGTTTTGTGCCTAATCTTAATCAAAATAATGATATCTTCAAAGGTGAACAAATCCCATATTTCTGAAATGAACATCAATGGATTATCCTACCTACAGTTAATAAAATAGATGTGTCTTATAGACTGATTGGGAGGCTGCTTTCATTAACCATTTGATGAAAAAAATTACAAACACGTTAGTCAGTGTATCAACTATTTTTCACCATAATAAATTTATGATCAAATTAAATGTAAAAGAGTCCAAGTAGAGGATTTTAAAAATGAATTGTGTTATGATTATGATTTTGAATTAACACTTGTTGCTTATATGTACACTGCAAGCTTATCACCAGAGACAAATTCCTTGTGTGTCCAATCACATTTGGGCAATAAAGAATTCTATTCTATGGATACATTAAGGAATAGGAGGTTGCTAGTACTCGAAGGTCATGACATGCAGACAAGGTGGCATGCAATACTATGGGATGGAAAATACAAAGCACACCAGTATTTCCAGAAATATTATATTAGATGAGCACTACTCTACTCTACTCTACTCTACTCTACTCTACTCTACTCTACTCTACTCTACTCTACTCTACTCTACTCTACTCTACTCTACCCGACCCTATCCTACCCTACCCTACCCTACCCTACCCTATCCTATCCTATCCTATCCTATCCTATCCTTGTTAAGAGCCTGCATAGCATTATGGGAATGTTTATTGCATTATGTATGTTTTATTTTTGCAAAAAATAAATGATCATGTTAGTCCAAACTTAAAAATTCTATTCTATTCTATAAATATCCTACCTTGTGAGGTCTCCTTTGGCAGGTTCATTCACAGATATAAATAATGACAAGCATATCCAGTTGTGTGAAAAATGGCAATACTTAGTTTCATTATACAAAATTGAGAATAAAAAGACGCTAGCAATTATATGCCTATTTGCCAAATATATGTTATGGCTAAAATATATACTAGGCTCCTCTTGAGTAGAGTTGAAAGTGAATAGATGAAAAATGCATTATTTTCAGAAAAACAAGCTGGCTTTAGACAGAATAGATCCACTGTTAATAGTTGCTCTGTCATGAACCATCTGATTACAACATAGATCAGTCAGGGGAAGGCATTTGTTGCCCTTACAGATAACAAGCACAACAACAACAACAACGAGTTGGAAGGGACCTTGGAGGTCTTCTAGTCCAACCCCCTGTTCAGGCAGGAAACTCTATACCATTTCGGACAAATGATTGTCCAGTCTCTTCTTAAAAACTGACAGTGTTGGAGCATTCACAACTTCTGGAGGCAGATTGTTCCACTGATTAATTGTTCTAACCGTCAGGAAACTTCTCCTTAGTTCTAGGTTGCTTCTCTCTTTGATTAATTTCTATCCATTGCTTCTTGCCTTGCCTTCAGGTGCTTTGGAGAATAGCTTGACTCCCTCTTCTTTGCGGCAACCCCTGAGATATTGGAACACTGCTATCATGTCACCCCTTGTCCTTCTCTTCATTAAACTAGACATACCCAATTCTAGCAACCGTTCCTTATATGTTTTAGCCTCCAGTCCCCTAATCATCTTTTGTTAATTTGTCCATCACAGCACAGTCCAGGATTTTTCTTATCACTTCTGTTATCGTGTAAAAGAGACTTGGCTGACAACCCAGAAAGTAGATAAGATAAGATACTGTGCTCTTTATTGAGTGGATTTCTTGAATTTAAAGTCTTTTAGTTTAAATATACTATTATGGAGGAAGATCAGAAATGGATCTTCCTTATGGAAGAACCAAACATTAGTTAGATGTTAGTGCAGCATTTGACACACTTGATACAGAATTATTATGAAGGAAATGGATTGTCCTTAAAATGGAACACAGATTGTTGGTCCTCATCAATGCATTATCTACAAAAACTTCTTTGAGTCTTTGGTGTGAGGTAAACAGAACCATGAAAAGTAAGATCAATACTTTTCAAAGTGTTAGACAAGGATACATACCTGAACCCTTGTTCTTCAGTCTAGATATTAATGTCTTACCAAAACTAATGAGGTATCCTGAAGTACATATATCTAAGGGACTAAATATCTATTGTAACTCCATGGTTTGTGTGTGTGTTCCTCTATCTGGTACGGTGAGTAGGGTGGTGATGTGTAAGTGATAGATTGATCCCATTAATCTAATAGAAGTTATGATTAAAATATATGCTAAGATTCTCTTAAGTAGAGATGAGAGTGGATAGATGAAAAATGCTTTTTCTCTAGAAGAACAAGCAAACAAGAACTATCTAATTACAATATATGCCAGTCAGGGAAAACCATAGTTTGCTGTCTTAATTAATAAATCAGAATAGAGTTGGATGGGACCTTGGAAGATTTCTAGTCCAACCTGCTGCTCAAGCAGGAGACCCTATACCATCTCAGACAAGTGACTATCCAGTCTGTTCTTAAAGACCTCCAGTGATGATGAAGCACCCACAGCTTCTGAAGGCAAGCTCTTCCACTGGTTGATTGTCCTCACTGTTTGGAACTTTCTCCTTAATTCCAGGTTGCTTCTCTCTTTGATCAGTTTCCAAAGCAGATAACGATATAGTTATCTCCAGTAAGCTTGGCACATTGAATTGGATGAACAAATGGGTCTTCCAAATTGATAAGAATTTCATTGCAAAATGTCTAAAAATGTTAGGGTGATATTCACTCGAGCAAGATTTGGGCAGTTGGACATGATTAAATATGGAAGATTTGAGCAAGTACCTTATAATGAACAGACTAGAGCTTCAGAGATAGAAGACATAAAGCATCTATTATACAGAGTAGAGTAGAGTAGAGTGGAGTGGAGAGGAGTGAAGTGGAATGGAGTAGAGTAGAGTAGAGTAGGGTAGGGTAGGGTAGAGTAGAGTAGTGTAGGGTAGTGTAGTGTAGTGTAGTGTAGGGTAGGGTAGAATAGGATAGGATAGGATAGGATAGGATAGGATAGAATAGCAGAATTAAAAGGGACCTTGGAGGTCTTCTAGTCCAACTTCTCTGCTTTCAATATTGTATCAATATCTTGGACCACTCATTAAATGTATGATCTACTCAGATACTTATACTAAAACAACACATTTCCTGTGCAGATGGAATAAAAAAAACATACAGTAGGATTATTTGTTTGAGCAAAAGAGTTCAGTTCAGATTTGCATGTGAAGTTCAGATATATGGGTCTGATTACAATAAATTATAGGAATGTTACAAAAATATGACACATTCTCTATTCTTCTTTTTAACTTAATTTTTTCTTTGTATTTGATTTTTATATAACACTTTGTTAATATTGTCTATTTTATATTCCCTACCCTGATATGGCCTAATGGCTATAAAACAATAAGCTATTCTAATATTTTCATAAGAATCAAGTTGGGTTTATTAAAATCTAGTATTTTGGACTCAACTGGACCCCAAATAGAATACAGTATTCTTTATTGCTTTTTCAGATCACTATTGAAACTTCTTCAAAGAGTCTGCGTGAAAAAAACTCTTTTTCCTACCGCATGCTCCCCAAAGAAGGAATCCAGTACCCAGCAATTGTCCAACTGCTCCACCATTTCAGATGGATCTTGATTGGTCTCTTTGCTTCAGATACAGAGCAGGGAGAGAATTTCATGAGGACTTTGACTCCTTTGCTTGTCAAGAATGGTATTTGTGCTGTTATATCACAACGCTTGTCAAAGACTGGACACAGAGGACCCCTCAGGGATGCCCTCTCTGAGTGGAGGCAAGTCAACGTCTTTGTGTACTTTATTGAATATGAGTCCCATTTGGGCAGAATTCTTCCTATCCACTTAATACTTATGCGCGTGCCAGGACCCATTGAAGGCAAAGTCTGGATCATGTCACACATGGGGAATTTCCATATGAAAAGGCATAGACTTTATAAATACATCCACAGTATATGGACCTTTCCAATTCTGAAAAAAAACGCATCCATAGAGGCAAACTTTAAATTCACTTATTTTATGGGAGCCGAGTTTAAAAATCAGTATTTTCGCTGTTCTTTTGCAAAGCATGTCTTTTCTGTCAAAAGCCAGAGAAGATGCACCCAGAAGGCACCAATAGAAACTGAACAGGGAAATAACAGCATGAAGATCAGAATTCAACAAAGTTATTATAATTTTTTTAAGACTTTGGCCCATGCCTTGAATGCTGCGTATTCCCCCAGATACAGGAAGAGAACGAAGGAGGGCAAAGAAGGGGTGGGGGCTCAAAGGCTGCAGCCATGGCAGGTATGTGGTCCCAAAAGAATCCATCAAACTTAGCTTCTTTTGAAGGGAGCTAAGGCGAGGGAAGAGAACCATCTTGGGCTATAAAAGGCCCATAAGGCTTGGAGAATCTAATCACTCATGACGTATAACCCAAAGACTAGCCCAGTGGTGGCGAACCTATGGCACGGGTGCCAGAGGCGGCACTCAGAGCCCTTTCTGTGGGCATGTGTGCCGTTGCCCCAGTCCTAGGCCATCACCTGGGTTTTATAAAACCTTTTTTGCTTTAGGCCTCCACTGCCGTGTACAAAAAAAAAGTTTCAGCCAATCAGTCAATTTCAACTTCTTGTGGGAAAAAAAAAGATCTTGCAAAGTTGGAATTGATTGATTGAACTTTTTAGTCCCACCCAGTCTGATGTTACCACCGCAGCCACACCCATCCAATTGGCCATATCCACCCACTGGGCCATGGCCACCCAATGAGCCACACCCAGCCAATGGGCCACGCCCACCCAACGGGCCACACCCAGCCAATGGGCCATGCCCAGCTAATGGGCCACACCCAGCCAATGTGCCACACCCACTCGGCACCCGATGCATAAGTGGGTTTTGGGTTGCAGTTTGGGCACTCGGTCTCTAAAAGGTTTGCCAACACTGGACTAGCCTGTAAGACAGATATATTTCAGGTGGCCATGGTGCTCTCTGAGCTTGCTTGTTTTCTTCCAGACATTTCATTACATTAACTAGGTAACATCATCAGTGTTAGTCAGGAGTGCTGTTTGCTGTCAGTTTATATTCTGCTGTCTTGCCTGTCTGTGTGGGTGGGGCTGCCTTAAGGATTCTTTGTTTGGGCTGTTTACTTTGCCTCTTTGGCAGTTTCTTGATTGATGTATTGCTTACTTGATCGTTGGTCTGATGTTGACCTTGGAGTTAATCTATGCTGCTCTGGGTGCTGATTCCTGGTAGAGAGATGCTGGAGTCCTTTTCTCTTTGGGGCTGGTTGATTGTCTCTTTTGCATAGTTTATAGATGTTGTTAATGTCTATGTGTCAATAGATGGCTGATGTGTCAGAGTGCCAGGCTTCTAGAAATTCCTGGCATTTTTGGATTTGGCCTGATTTAGAATTGTCACATTTTCCCAATTGAAACTATGGTTAAATCTGTCTGTCTGTATTGAAATTAAAGAATTGTCATCATGCTATATATTCGCCATGCTAGATATGTTTCATTATTAAGCACTACTAATTTTAAAACTATGCATGCATTTTTAAATAAAGGGCTGTAGGTGGGGTTTTGTGATTAGCATTCCATAGTTTTATATTCATCAATTTGAAAGAGAGATTGAGACCATCTAGCCCACTAGTTCTCAACCTGTGGGTCGGGACCCCATTTGGGGTCAAATGACCATTTCACGGGGGTCACCAAACAACGCAGTCCGCCATTTTTTCCCCCTTTTCCTTAGCTGTGCTACTCCCTTTTATTCTATTGGCTTTTGAAAGCCAGTAGAATAGACTCTCTTGAATAGAGTCTAATTCTATTGGCTTTCAAAAGCCAGTAGGAATTGTCCAGGCTGTCTCTGCCCTGCTGAGCCTACCAAAAGTCCCATTCTGCAAATGGTGCTGCACCAGTTGAGTAGTCCTCGACTTACGACCGGTTGGGGGTTGCGGCATTAAAAAGGTTGAGAACCACTGATCTAGCCAACCCCTCCTCTCTGCAGGAATCCTAGTTAAAGCTTCTCTGACTGATGGATTCCTACTCTTTGCATTAAGGCAATCAGTAAAGGGGAGAATGAAGTTCTCTGCTTTATTGGCTCAACTCTAAAACTGTTCCTTCTTTTAGGATTTTTCCTGTCATTTAGCCAGAATCTCCTCTCTTCTGATTGAGTTCATTTTTTTTATATCCCACACTCTTAAATAACAGTGAAAAGACTTTAAGCTTCTTTGTAAAATTTTCCAGTTATCGGAAGAGTGCTGTATCCTCCCATCTCCAACTAAGAGATTGGGTTAGTTGGAGAAGATGTTCCCATACTCCATCTGATTTTCAGACCCATAGAACAACATGGTTCTTTTCATTGTTGCCTTTCTTCAAGGCCAAGAGCAGCTTCTTTGATCTTCTCTTTGGCTTCATTGTTCTTCCCTAAAGCCCATCTAGATTTTGTCTAATGTCGTCTCCAAATTTGTGCCCTCAAGAAGACCTGGTACTTGTGTTGGGTTGTTCCCGAACCCTAATATTCATCTCCTGAGATTCTCATGGATGTGTTTGCTTTCTTTCCATGAGTATCACACTGACAATTCACACTTAATTTCCAATTGAGTACTGTTTGGGGATAATTTTCACAAATGTTTTTATCAAATTTCATCATCCTTCTCCTGTCATGATTCTGACAGACAGAGATGAATAAAGCAGAACCCCGAGGCTTGCAAATTCCTCAAAGAACATGTTTATTAGTTACAAAGTATCAGTACAGTCAAGAGTGAAACTAAGTCTGGATACACACGTAACAATTCCCCAATACAAAGTTAAAAGTCCCACCCATAAAACTATGTAAGCAACTATTGTATTTTCTGGCATATAAGACAACTTTCTAAGCCATGGAAATCTTCTCCAAAGTCGGGGGTCGTCTTATATGCCCAGTCGTCTTATATGCCAGAAAATATGGTACATTCCCCAATATGATTATTGGGCAGGCTTTTTTACACAGTCTCAGGAACAGTCGATGACCTTGGTTGCCACAGGACAAAAGATTATTATGACTAACGAAGCACCTGGGCAACCCCCTTCCCTCCAGTCTATGTGACAACCTAGAATGAGAAGGAAAATGGCTGTAGCCATGCTCATTTGTAGATTTGACAACCAGCCCCTCTCAAAAAGAAAGAATCTCCTGTAGGGGAAACAAAAAGCAGGTTAAGTATTTCTTTGAAGCTTGTAAGGATATTTAGTGTAGAACTTTTTTTATTAATCTGTCTGCTTTCACATTGGTACATTTCACCCATGTAGCTTCTGACAGGGGATAACCTTTCCATTGTACGAGGTACTGTAACTTTCCCTTGTACAACCTGGAATCAAGAATTTGTTTTATTTCATAATGGGTCTCCCCCTCCACGACTTTTGGACTTGATTTTATTTTATTTATTTATTATTTATTTACAAATATTTATATGCCACCCAATCCCAAAGGATTCAGGACGGTGGTTTCTTTGGGACAGGTCTTAAAGAGGATTCTGACATACGTTTCCATAGGCTACAATGAAACATAGGGTGAACTTTCCCCAACAATCGTGGAAGTTTCAATTGCACTGTAACAGAGATTACAATCTTAGTGATGAGAAAAGGACCGAAGAACTTTGGCCCCAATTTTCTGCTGGGCAACTTGAATCTTAAATATTTTGTTGAAAGATAAACCAATTGCCCCACATTAAAAAGTTTTTGAAGGGAGCGTCATTTATCTGCCTGTTCTTTGTAAACCTTAGCAGCCTTTGTCAATGCCTTCTTCACATTCACTCAAACTCCCTGGAAGGATGTCACCCATTGATCCAAATTCTGGGAGGTAGGAGGCTTCTGGGGGTACTCAGGCAGGGGCACACAATCTCAACCCGTTACTATTTTAAATGGGGTGAGTCCAGTACTACTGTGCACAGTATTGTTGTAGCTGCCTCTGCAAAAGGGAGGAGATCAGCCCAATTAGTCTACTGGTAATTTACATAGCATCTGAGGTACTGTTTCACCATTATGTTAGCTTTTTCAGCAGCTCCATTAGTACTCGGATGAAAAGCCAAGGAAAACGCTTGGATTGATCCAATCAGCTTGACAAACTCCCTCCTGAACGTAGCAGTAAACTGAACCCCCCCCCCCGTCAGAAATAATCCTTTCTGGGACTCCATGGAGCTGATATATGTGTTTCAAAAACATCTTAGTTAGTTTCTGTGCAGAGGGAAGTCCTGAGCAAGTGATAAAGTGTGCTTGCTTGCTAAACAGATCAATTACCGTCCATGTTATGGTGTTTTCTTGCTCTCTAGTAACTCCACTATAAAACCTATAGCTATTACCTCCCAAGGCTTGGAGAGATCGGCAACTTGTTGCAACAATCCCAGGGGTCTCCCAGGATGTCTTTGAATGGCAGCACAGGTGGCACAGCTCTTAACATAACTTTCAATGTCTTTTTTCATCCCTGGCTACCATAATTGCCTCCATACCAAATGCAATGTTTTCAAAAATCCAAAGTGACTCGCCTGTTTAGACTCATGACTCTGCTGAAGTGCTTGGAGTTTGAGTTCACCTGGGAGGTATAATTTTATTATTATTATTATTATTATTATTATTATTATTATTATTATTATTATTATTATTATTATAATTTTTACAATTTTACAATAAAAACCCCTTTCCCAATCCCTCCCAACCCTCCCCAAAACCCTCCCCCATTCTTCCCAGAGCTAGATACAGAGTTAACTAGAACTTGAAAGAAAAAGCTTATAAACTCAAATAAACCACAAACAAATATGATTACATTCAATGAACAAATTGTTAAATACATTAACTCCATTATGTATAAAAAAAACAGAAAGAAAAAAAGAAAAGAAAGAAAATAAAAAAATAATAAAAAGAAAAAAAGAGAAAAACTAAACTATTCTACACTCCTAAATAATATCTTAAACTTTAAATATAAATTATTCAAAAGCTAAATAATATTTTCTAATATCATACCTATGTTGTATAAAATTTATCCATCTTTTCCACACCAAGAGATACTTCTCTTGCGTTTGGTCTTTCAAAAAAGCCGAAATTTTTGCCATTTCAGATAAGTAAGAAACTTGAAAAAACCATTCCTGCAAAGTAGGCAAAAATTCCTTCTTCCAATACTGTCCTATTAACAACCTTGCCGCTGTAATTAAGTTTAACATTAAAATAATTTCTTTGTTATCACAATCGGAGACAATACCCAACAAAAACAATTGTGGAGTAAATTTTATCCTTCATTTGAAAATTCTTTGTATATTCCACCATATCTTAATCCAAAAAGCTTTTATGCTTTTACATGACCTCCAGATATGATAATAAGTGGCATCCAAGCAGCCACATCTCCAACATTTAGGCTGCAAGTTTGAATACATACGAGACATTTTTAGTGGATCAAGGTGCCATCTATAAAACATTTTATAGAAATTTTCCCGTAAATTTTGGGCTTGTGTAAATTTAACATTCTTCACCCAAATAGTCTCCCATGTATCTAATAAAATCGGTTCATCAAAATTTTGAGCCCATTTAACCATACAGTTTTTAACTAATTCTGCTTCTGAATCCAATTCCACTAACACACCATAAATTCTTTTAATATGGGTTCGGCTTTGATCTCTAATTTGTTTTAACAAATTCTCATCCTCTCTAAGCAAGCCCACGTTATAATCTATCTTCCACCTTTCCAATAATTGTCTATACTGAAACCATGAATAAATAATATTTTCTTGTACTAATTCATCCATAGATTTTAATTGCCATTTTTTACCATCCCACTTAAGTAATTGTGTATAAGAAATACTATCCATCTTAACTCCTCTCCTTATTCCTTCTATTGCATGCCATGGAATAGCCCACAATGGAATTCTTGAATCAATTCTATAATATTTCTTCCAAACCCGAACTAAAGAAGTTCTTAAGATATGAGACTTAAAAACCCTGTCAACCTTTTTATTATAAATTAAATAGGCATGCCATCCAAAAAGTAAATCCCACCCCTCCAAAAGGAGTATATCTACATTTGTTAAGTTAACCCAATCACTAATTAGTGTTAAAACCACAGCATCATAATACAATTTCAGATTCGGTACCTTGAGTCCACCTCTCTCACGAATGTCTTGTATAATTTTAAGTTTTACTCTTGGTTTTTTCCCTGCCCAGATAAATTTATTGATACCTTTCTGCCATTCATCTAAATTTGCTTCTTTCTTTAGAATAGGTATCATTTGAAATAAAAAAAGAAACTTTGGCAAAACATTCATTTTAATCGCTGCTATTCTCTGGGAGGTATAATTTAGAGCCCTTCCAAGCTACCCCCCCCCAAAGGGTTAGAATAGATTTATTGTCTGTGAACCAGGCGTCAGTCTCTAATTTCTCCTTTCACTCTTTCAGTAAGCAATTGTCAGGACCGGCAGATGGTCTCTGTGTCTGCGATCTGGTTGTTATTTGAGCAGTGGATTGTGGCAGAGGAATAATGGAGTTAATTATCTCCTCTCGGTGGCTTTTGAACTGAGGCATTCTAGATAAGGCATTAGCCAAAAAAATCTTACCCCCTGCAAAGTATTTTAAGGTGGAATTAAAACGGTTGAAGTACTGAGCCCAACAAACTTGCTTCAGGGACAATTTGCAGGGGGGTTTCAGAGCCTCCAAATTCTTGTGATCAGTCCACATCTCAAAAGGTATTTCCCCCCCTCCAAGAAATAACGCCACATTAGCAAGGCCCAACAAATTGCAAAATCCTCTTTCTCCCAAACAGCCCAGCTTCTATTGGTCTCAGTTAATTTTCAGGAAGTGTAAGTACAGGGTTGTAATTCCCCTCTGTGTTTTTTTTTATAAGAGAACAGCACCCATGGCCATGTCATTCACATTGGCTTGAATAATAAACTGCTGTTCGGGGTCAGGGTGCTTAAGGACTGGTTCAGCTGCAAAGAGTCTCTTTAGTTTCTCGAATACAGCCTGACATTCTAACGACCACTATTTTCCCATTTTAAGTAAATCACTGATTGGCATAGCTATCTTTGCAAAAGAAGGAATAAACTGATAGTAAAAGTTGGCAAAACCTAAAAAAAACCTTGGAAGTCTTCTAGTTCAACCCCCTGCTCAGGCAGGAAGCCCTATACCATTTCAGATAAATGGTTGTCCAGTCTCTTCTTAAAAACATCCAGTGTTGGAGCACCCACAACTTCTAGAGGCAAATTATTCCACCAATTAATTGTTCTAACAGTCATTAATTGTTCTAAGTGTCTAACATTTTAAGTTGGTGAGAGTTGGTGAGAGATTTGTACTTTCAGACTTGCAAGATTCTGTTAAGGTAGCCATACAATAAAGTGAAATTAATTCATATGGTCTTCCTTCCAATCTGGTCTATCTGGGAGAAAATTAACCTGGCAACTTAATTCTTGACAAATCCATGCTTTCTTGTAATCACCCTATTTTTTCCAAGGAGTTTGTGAATAATATCTTTATTTACTTCTTTGTTCAATATATAGAGCAGACCAGAGGAGAGCAGAGCAGAACAGAACAGAGCAGAACAGAATAGAATAGAATTCTTTATTGGCCAAGTGTGATTGGACACACAAGAAATTTGTCTCCAGTGTATAAGCTCTCAGTGTACATACCAGCAGCAGGTGATAAATCATGATCATAATTATAGAATATAATCAACATAAAATATATTGGCAATCTGTTTTAAAATGTTCACTTTTATCAACAAATTTGGTCAATTCTTATTGCAGCAATAGTTTTTTTAATATACGATTTGCAAATTTTGTGAGTCTTTTTCACTTTTGAACATATTGCTAACACTTGTTCTCCCAAATGATGATAGTTGTAGTTAGACAACTATAGAAAAACAATTCAAATGTGAAAAGACAATGTGGGAAAGAAACCAAGATTTCTGCTTTTAAAATTACTGGATGTTTCCATTCTAGTTTCATCGGTTTCTGAAGAAGGATGAGTTTTGCAATTTTTCCAGCCTGAAACTGTACTTAAACCAAAATGGAGATATAACAGCAGATCTAGAGATCAGGATTAAGTTAATTTTCCCCAACAAAGATCCCCTCCAAGAGGAACTGGGGAGTTTTGAAAGAGAGATAATCAAGATCAACCAGGATGCTCTTTCAAGACTAAAGTTATTCAACAAGGTTGGTGAAATAATGCTGAATTTTCTCTGTAGACTTAGGACCCCCCTTTAAATGTGCTAAGGCTAGTCAACAAGCTGGATGAACTTCATAGATAATTGAATGTGGGAAATAGAAAAAAAATTAGACTGCTTGGTAGGCCTCAGTACTATTCACAAAAGTGTCCTTCAGATACTATAATATGGAATACTATTCTAAAATGATTTAGCCATATCCAACATTAGATGCATAGTGATTATTTTTTGGATGCAGATTATGGCCCTTTTATGTCCCCTCTACTTTTGAGTGTCTCTAATAAACTGGGGAGAAATCCTCAAGTACAGGGTAATGTCAAGGTTCTGATAGACAAGACCAAATAAATCAGAACTCCGAAACTTGAGATTTCTTCAAATAACATGTTTATTGGTTACATAGTATTGGCACAGTCAAAAGTGAAACCAAGTCTGAAGTTCCCTTCAGAAAGCAATAATATTACAAAGTTGAACTTCCCACCCCAGTACTATGCAATTAGTTATGTTCCCCAATAGAAGAGTTTGGCAGGCTTTTAACTAAATGCTCCAGCCCTGATCTAACTGACAGAAATGACCTTGGTTCCCACGGGACAGTAGAATGTTTAGACTAGTAGAAATTCTGTATCCCCCTCCCAATCTGTGGCAACTTAGAATAAAGAAAATGGCTGCAGCCAGGTTCATTGTAGAGTTGACAGGTATTATATTGCTGAATGCTTCAGGTTCACTTGTTCCTTGTGCTCAAATAGCAAAGAAGAAAGGAATTCAATCAGAATAGAGCTGGAAGGACCCTTGGAGGTCTTCTAGTCCAACCCCCTGCTCAGTTCAGGAGATCCTAAACTATTTCAGACAAGTGGTTGTTCAGTCTCTTCTTAAAAATCTCCAGTGATGAAGCACCCTTAACAAGCTGTTCCACTGGTTAATTGTCCTCACTGTTAGGAAGTTTCCAGGTTGCTTCTCTCCTTCATTTGTTTCCATCCATTGTTTCTTGACTTGCCTTCTGGTGCTTTGGAAAATACGTTGACCCCTTCCTCTTTGTGGCAACCCCTCAAATATTGGAATACTGTTATCATGTCCCCCCCCCAATCCTTCTTTTCTCTAGACTAGCCATACCCAAATCCTGCAATCATTCTTCATATGTTTTGTCTTCAGGCCTTTAATAATCTTACTTGCTCTTCTTTGCACTTTTTCCCCAAAGTCTCAACATCTTGTTTGTAGTGTGATGACAATGTAGTATGGCATGTGCCCTCCCCCCCACTTTGAGCCATGTAACCTTAAGGCAGCATCTCAAGGAGATACAGCCCTTACTTTCATTTCCCCATCTTCATTCCCCCTCCCCACAGTTCATGACAGTCTGTCACCACATAGCAGTGAATCACAAGCAAGCATAAAGTCCTTATACATTTTCTTTGGCATTCTTTATTTGTCCACTTAGTCTCTGCCTCAGTCCAAATGTGTGGAAAATTGTCATCCTGGATTTGTCAAGCGGGCTCGAGAAGAACAGCCCGTTTGCTGCTATGACTGCGTTCCTTGCCCAGAGGGGACCATCTCCACTCAGGAAGGTGAGTCATACCAAAGAAAAGGTAGAAACTGATTTATGAAGCTTTTTCTTGAAACTGTAAGTTAAAAGACACTGACATTCAACTTTTTTTTTTTTTTTTTAAAATCAAGCCGTACTATTTCTTACCTAAAGGAAAGAGCAACAAAAATATCTTGAGGGAAGGGCTGCAAAGAGATAGAAGGGTGTGTCATATTGGGCAAGCTTACTACTGCCAGATAAGATGTCTCTTTTATTTTTTTGTTTGGTGTGTCCTTCCAGATTTATCTTAATATCTGAGTTTTTTGAAACCTGAGGGATTTTTTTTCTAGGATTCCCTCTTAGAAAGACCTCTTAAGGATAACTAAGAAGGTGCAGAATGAGGTGATGAGGACAGTTATGAGTTATGAGTCATTTCCCTCATTAACCTGTCTTCCATTAGCCATTCCACATTATTTGCAGAAGTAGTTTTCTTTACCACCCAACTAGATTTCACAAGATAAGAATCTTTTCAGTCCAGTATATTAAGAAATGCCATGTGGTAGGAATCTGGGAGTTTCTCTAGAACAGTGGTTCTCAACCTGTGGGTCGGGACCCCATTTGGGGTCGAATGACCATTTCACGGGGGTCGCCAAACAATGCAGTCCGCCATTTTTTCCCCCTTTTCCTTAGCTGTGCTACTCCCTTATATTCTATTGGCCAGGCTGTCTCTGCCCTGCTGAGCCCGCCAAAATTCCCATTCTGCAAACGGTGCTGCACCAGTTGAGTAGTCCTTGACTTACGACTGGTTGAATAGTCCTCGACTTACGACCGGTTGGGGGTCGCAGCATTAAAAAGGTTGAGAACCATTGCTCTAGAAAGATTAACTGATTCATTTTTTTTACCTCAAATAATGTAGATATCTACAAAGTTTCTGCCTATTAGAAAGAAAAACAGTTGTATCCTAAGACTTTCCCCAATTTCATAGACTATTAGAAATGCAATTAATAATAATAATAAGAAAATAATATTCTTGTTTCCTGCTTTATGCGGAGTTTTTTTTTTTTTACCAATGCATCTTGGAAAATGCTCAGCTGTTGTCCAAGAAGGTATAACTTAAAGTAAAAGTACAGAATATTAAAGAAATTTTGCTTTTTGGTTTTCTCAGATATGGAAAAATGTACCAAGTGTCCGGATGACAAATATCCAAATGAGGACCGAGTTCAATGTATCCCCAAAGTTATATCCTTCCTGTCTTATGAAGGAAATTTGGGTATCATCCTGGTCTGCTTTGCTCTTTTCATTTTCCTAATCACAGGCTTTATTTTAATCCTATTCATTAAAAACCTAGAAACTCCCATTGTCAAAGCCAACAACCGGGACCTCTCTTACATACTCTTGGTTTCCCTCCTGCTTTGCTTCTTGTCTACTTTTCTCTTCATTGGTCAACCAAGGAAAGCCACCTGCCTTCTCCGACAAACAGTTTTCAGCATCACCTTCTCAATTGCCATTTCTTCTATCTTGGCCAAAACAATCACGGTTGTGTTGGCTTTCATGGCCACAAAACCAGGCAACCGAGTCAGGAGATGGTTGGGGAAGGGCTTGGCCAACTCCATCATCCTTTCTTGTTCTGCTGTCCAAATTATAATCTGCTCCATCTGGCTTGGAGTTTCTCCCCCATTCCCTGACTCTGACTTTCATTCCCAACCTGGAGTGATCATCCTGCAATGCAATGAAGGATCTGTTGTCATGTTCTATATCACCCTCAGTTATCTGGGCTTCCTGGCTGCCATCTGCTTCACTGTGGCTTTCCTGGCCAGGAACCTGCCTGGGCCTTTCAATGAAGCCAAGCTAATCACCTTCAGCATGCTGGTCTTCTGCAGTGTCTGGGTGACTTTTGTGCCCTCCTACCTGAGCACCAAAGGGAAATACATGGTGGCTGTGCAGATCTTCTCCATATTGGCCTCCAATGCTGGTCTGCTGGGCTGCATCTTCATCCCCAAGTGCTACATTATCATTCTGAGGCCAGACCAGAATACAAAAGGCCAGCTTACAACCAGAAAAAATGTAAAAATGTGAGACTGAGGAATTTCTGCTCTTAATATGTTCCAACAGGCCAAACTTAGAAAATGGTCCAAGCTGTTCTTCATCCATGACTGGGTCAACGATGTTCCTTGAAATAATTAAAGGGTAGTTGGAATATAGTGTCTCCCATCCTGATCCAGTAGAATTGCAAGATGGTCACTGAGTTCTGTTAAATAGTCGAATTAGTATATCTGTCAGAGCTGTCCTCCTATGCTTCATTAGATGCCAGTCTGCCATAAGCCATGGGGAGAGGAAGCTGTGGGAAGGTAAGGTGGAAACCGAAAGCGATCTTCATGCTGTCCAGAGACATCCCAAGGCCACAGAGCTGGGAATGTAATGCAATGCCTATCCATCTACTCAACCAATGCAGGGACAGTTACCAAAACATCTTCGAATAAGACTGGATAATGGAGAGATAGCAGGAGGGTCAAACGGAAAAGGGAAAGTTAACTAGGAAATCTTTGTGTACAAACTCTTAGATCAGGTTTTCCTACTGTAACAACTTGGCTTTTAATAAAACTAACCTTTTGCTACAAATGGAATCAAGAGTATTTCTTTCCTAAGGGACCAAGCTGGGCCAGGTCTGACAATATCTCTTCTATGCCTTTAATCTACTTGAGGCCTGAAATGTCACACCCCAAATATCTGAAACAACACTCGTGCAGTGTGAATTTTGTTGATATGCCAGAAATAATATTTTTTTCTTCAAAGTTCTCTCAAAGTTCCAATATTTTAGTTTATATGCAACTGGAGTCCTTCGTGGTATTGGGGGTAAGGACTCAGATTTATCACTATAAGGAGAGTAGAGAGACACCTCCTTGTCAAATTAGGAGGAGTATAATCTGGATTATACAACTGGTCAACCAGGTCAAGCAGTTAAATAACCTGAGCTATGAATATTCTCTAGAATTTCCAGGGCTTTTTTTGTCATAGAACGCCCAGAACGGAGTTCCGGCACCTTTTTTGGATGGAACCTTGTAGGTAGGCTAGGCAGGTTGTATGACATGTGTGAGTTCCGGCATCTTTTTTTCTTTTCAAAAAAAGCACTGACAATTTCTAATGTGATGTCTCAAAGTGCTTTTTCAGGAGGCAAGTGGACTTTCTTGTTTTTCTTTGAAGACGTTTCACTTCTCATTGAGTTTCTTCAGCTCTGACTGGATGATGAGGAATGGAAGGATTTTGTAGACAGGAATCCAATCAGAATTGAAGAAGCTTCTTGGATGAGAATTGAAACGTCTTCAAAAAAAAAAAACAAGAAAGTCCAGTTGCCTCCTGAAAAAGCATATTTGGGACAACCATGACCTGGATGACTGAGAATCTCCATAGACTTCTAATGTGGTGATTTCAGGATGACTTCTTTTTGTGAATCTTCACTCCTT
The DNA here is from genome assembly GCF_016545835.1 of Crotalus tigris. Taxonomy (NCBI): domain Eukaryota; kingdom Metazoa; phylum Chordata; class Lepidosauria; order Squamata; family Viperidae; genus Crotalus; species Crotalus tigris. The sequence goes on from NW_024096838.1 coordinate 715,454, forward strand.
GCAAACTTCCACTATAAGAGGTAAGAACATGTCTTCTGGATTAAGGCAAGGGTCCATCTTCATATATCAGTGACTAACCAAATAACTCTGGATGTCCACCACCAAAAGAAGGAGATGTATGAAATTATTCCAACTTCTGAAAGATTATTTGTGCCGACAGCCATCTTCCTCACACCAAATTCACTGATGAATAGAAAACAGCTCTGGTTCAATTGGTACCAAATCAGTATATTAAAAGTATAGAAACTCCCTTCCCCCCTGACAGTACAGGTCACATTAACCAATTAAGCTTCAAACAATTATTACGAGAAAGAATCTTCAGTTCCCAAAACAAAACCACGGATGATTTTGGTTCTCAGGCTTGACAGCTTCCCACCTAAAAATGCACATTCCATTCTTCCCCCCCTCCTGCCTGGGTCTCTGGGCAAGCCAAGAAACTGAAATGGCTGAAACAGCATGAAGCTTCTTCGAACTTGACATTGTCCTCATGTCACAGCTCTAAAGAGAAGGGAGAAAGGCAGAAGAAACCTCCCACTGCCACTTTAGTCACACCTGAAATCTTCCTCACAGAGGCCTGTTCTAACCAAGACTTGAGTCTTGGTCAGGTGCTGCTTGAGAATATTAACCTATGCTGTTCCTGGCACAGATGTGTCCCAAACATTTCTCCACAGGCAAAATAGAGTGGGAAAAAGAGCTTATTGGTTTTACAGAACTGTGAGAAGACATGCTAGCCCGTGGTGGCGAACCTATGGCATGCGTGCCACAAGTGGTACGGAGAGCCCTCTCTGTGGGCACGTGCGCTGTCGCTGTCGCCCCAGTCCTAGGCCTTCAGGTGGGTTTTATAAAACCTTTTTGCTTTAGGCCTCCGCTGCCGTGTGCAAAATAAAAAGGTTCAATCAATCAATCAATTTCAACTTCTTGAAGGAAAAAAAAAGATCTCGCAAAGTTAGAATTGATTGAAATTTTTAGTCCCACCCAGTCTGCTGTTACCACCGCAGCCACGCCCACCCAATGGGCCACACCCACCCAATGGGCCACACCCACCCAGCACCCGATGGGTTGCAGTTTGGGCATTTGGTCTCTAAAAGGTTCGCCATCACTGTGCTAGCCTGTGAAGCAAATACATTGTATATATTTTAATCTCGAGAGCCTAGCTTGAAGCTTGAGGATTGTGGCTAGGAAGGTCTCTGCTATGCTGAAAACCGGTCCTAACCAGAATTTACTGATATGATAGCAACTTTAGAGACAACCCTAGGAAGTAACAACCATAAAAAGTAATGTGTAAATAAGGGCTGGGGGTGATAGAATTAGGGGAGTGGGAGATGTAATCAAGAGCAAAGATAATGTATTCACTTTAGGAGCTTTGGATAGGTTGTGACAACATGATTACAGCATAATTACTAAGCCAATAAAGAAGAGGTGGGAGGTAAATTTGTAATGGCAACGGAGAATATAAAAAATGAATATTGAATGCCTTGAATGCTGCATATTCCTCCAGATTTAGGAGAAGCAAAGAAGAGAAAGAGAGGTTGGTGGCTATAAGACTGCAGCGATGGCAGGTATGGGGTCCTAGCAAGGATCCGTAAAACTTACAGTAGTTCCTTTTTAGAAAAAGTCCAAGTGTCAGGTTCCAGCTGAGAAGCCCAATGAAGCAAAACACCAGAGGCATTATGTTCTCTAATGTTAACTTTATTAGGCATTAGCAAACCAGTATGATAGAAATCCTACAAGCTAGACTCCAGCAGTATGTGGATCGAGAACTACCAGAAGTACAGGCAGGATTTCGAAGAGGCAGAGGAACTAGAGATCAAATTGCCAACATACGCTGGATCATGGAGAAAGCTAGGGAGTTCCAGAAAAACATCTACTTCTGCTTCATTGACTATGCTAAAGCCTTTGATTGTGTGGATCACAACAAATTGTGGCAAGTTCTTAAAGAGATGGGAGTACCAGACCATCTCATTTGTCTCCTGAGAAACCTATATGCGGGTCAAGAAGCAACAGTGAGAACCGAACACGGAACCACTGATTGGTTCAAAATTGGAAAAGGAGTCCGGCAAGGCTGTATACTGTCGCCCTGCCTATTTAACTTATATGCAGAGCACATCATGAGAAAGGCAGGGCTAGATGAATCAAAAGTTGGAATTAAGATTGCCGGGAGAAATATCAACAACCTAAGATATGCAGATGATACCACTCTAATGGCAGAAAGTGAAGAGGAACTAAAGAGCCTCTTGATGCGGGTGAAGAAGGAGAATGCAAAAGTTGGCTTGAAACTCAACATTAAGAAAACCAAAATCATGGCATCCGGCCCTCTCAATTCCTGGCAAATAGATGGGGAAGAAATGGAGGTAGTGACAGATTTTATTTTTCTGGGCTCAAAGATCACCTCAGATGGGGACTGCAGCCAAGAAATTAAAAGACGCTTGCTCCTGGGGAGGAAAGCTATGGCAAATCTAGACAGCATACTAAAAAGCAGAGACATCACCCTGCCAACAAAAGTGCGTATAGTCCAGGCCATGGTTTTCCCAGTTGCAATGTATGGCTGTGAAAGTTGGACCATAAGAAAGGCTGAGCTCAAAAGAATTGAGGCCTTTGAACTATGGTGCTGGAGAAGACTCCTGCGAGTCCCTTGGACTGCAAGGCGTTCAAACCGGTCAGTCCTAGAAGAGATCAACCCCGACTGCTCTTTAGAAGGCCAGATCCTGAAGTTGAAACTCAAGTACTTTGGCCACCTAATGAGAAGGAAGGACTCACTGGAGAAGAGCCTAATGCTGGGAAAGATTGAGGGCAATAGAAGAAGGGGACGACAGAGAATGAGATGGCTGGATGGAGTCACTGAAGCAGTAGGTGTGAATTTAAATGGACTCCAGAAGATGGTAGAGGACAGGAAGACCTGGAGGAACATTGTCCATGGGGTCGCGACGGGTTGGACACGACTTCGCAATTAACAACAACAACAACAATGATAGAAATAAAGCTAGCTCTCAGAAATTGTCAGAAAGCAGTTAATTAAAAGAATAAAACTTTCCCTCCCCTCTCTGACAGTTCAGATCACATTGTCAATATATCTTCCAGTAATTATTATGAGAAGAAACTTTACTTCACCAAAACAAATCTTCAACAGATTCAGGTCTCATACTGATAAGGTACACCTGTGTACTCAACACTCTCCCCTCTTTACCTCTTGCACGTTGGCAAGCTACATTTCTCAAGGATAAGGGAAGTTCTTTTGATCTCTTCCTTGACATCATTACCTTTCCCTAAAGCTGATTCAGATTTTGTGCAATGTCTTCTCCAAGCACGGTGCCTGGTACTTGAGTTGAGGGGTCTCACCAAAACATAACATTCACTTCCTGAGATTCTTATGGATGCGTTTGTCTTTATTCCATGAGAGGATTACACTGCCAACTCTCATTTGGTTTGGAGCCAACTACTATTTTGAGATGACTCTCACAAATATTCTTATCAAGTTTAGTATACTAATTCTTCTTTCTGAGCTGCAATATTGACATTATCTTCAAATTAATTATATATTTCTTTCTAAATCATTTAAATACTACTACTACTATTACAACTACTAATATATTATAATCATTCCTGAGTATACATATATAATAATATAAGAAAAAACAGAAAGAAAATTTTAGTGAAATACGTACACTGTAACTGTCATTCATTTGTTCTTATACAATATACTATAGTTTGTCTAGTCTTAATTGCTAAAAATCAGAAATATTTTTTTTCTGGATTTTCTCATGTACCTCTCTCTCTCTCAGGAAATCATAAATAGATTGACCCTCTCTTCTTTGTGACAGCCTCTCAAATACTGGAATACTGTTATCGTGTCACCTGTAGTCTTTCTTTTCTCTAGACCAGTGATGGCAAACCTTTTAGAGACTGAGTGCCCAAAAAATGCCCTGGCCCACCTGCTCTGCTCCCCCTCTGCTCCCCCTGCAGCACCATGGCGGCCACACCCTCTGCCCAAGCGTACAATGGGCCATAGGTTCGCCATCACTGCTCTAGACTAGCCATGCCCAGTTTTTGCCCAGTTTTTGCAACCATTCTTCATATGTTTTAGTTTCCAGTTTCCTTTAAACATTCTAGTTCATAGTTGAAACCTATGAACAGACCAACCAGAAACACAGTCCTGTGAATATAGTCTTCTGTGAAATGTTGAGGTGTTTTCCTCTACCATATTAGAACTAGGATTGTTACCTTAACCTCCAACTGCTAATATCTTGACTTGGATTTGATTCAATAAATAACACAATTTTCTTTTCAAGAGCAATTATACCTTTTTCCACAGGCTGTAAGTGAGAAATCTCTCTTCCCTGACTGGTCCTCAAAGAAGGAGTTCAGTATCCCACAATTATCAAAATGTTCCAATATGTCAGGTGGATGTTGGTCTCATCCAAAAAGCTTATTCAGCTCTGACTGGGTAGTGGGGAATGGAAGAATTTATATTCCTTGCAGAAAGCTGGTCATTTGCATTCTTTTAGAGAGTGGTTGATGCTACCTGGAGGCTTATCTGTGTCTTCAGGGTCACCTGAGTATTGCAAATGGTGTGGAACCTTCTTGGAACTGCTGAAAGGACTGTGTTGTACACGGAAGATAGATGATGTTGTATCCCTCCCCCTCTGTTGAGAGAAGGCTGTTCAGTTTTGACATAGATGGCCTCTTTGACCCCTCTTTTAAACCAGCAGTTTAAAATGTGGACTTTGCTGTCTTCAAGAGTGGCCTTTGCCTTTTAAATGCAAATGCTGAATCTTATCCTGAATCTTGTCCAAGAAGGCTCCACACCCATTTGCATCACTCAAGTGACCCTGATGACACAGATAAGCTTCCAGGTGGCATCAACCACTCACTGAAATGCAAATGACCAGCTGTCTGCAAGGAATATAAATCTTTCCATTCCCCACCATCCAGTGAGAGCTGAAGAAGCTTTTTGGATGAGAAGTGAAACATCTTCAAAGAGAAAAAAATAAGTCCAATTGTCTCGTGAAAAAGCACCTTTGGCACAACCATGACCTGGATGACTGAGAATCTCTTATAGACTCTTTGGTGCTAGAAAGATACAGTGATGATACAGTCAAGGAGGAAGAACAGATCTCCTGGATAAGGCCAGGGCCCATCTTCATCTCCCATTGACTATCCAGATATTTTTGGACTGTCCAAAAGATGAAGATGGAGATGTATGAATTACCACAGTTTCTGATTGGGAATTTATGCCCAATTTCATCTCTCCCTCCCATCACATCAATGGGACATTCAATCATTCCATTCTGTAGGAATTCATTTCTAGAAATTTGATTATGGTGTATGTTAGCTCATCTCTTCTTTAACATTTATAATACTTTATTTGATCAGTTGGATAATCCAAATTATACTCCTCCTAATGTGGCTGGGAGGTCTCCCTCTCCTCTCCTTATGCTGATGAAGCTGAGATCTTGAGCCCAATATTGCAAAGAACCCTAATTGCAGATGAATTACAATTAAAATAATGGACTTTTTAGAGCATCACCAGCATATATTTCTGGCATCAGCACAATATTCCCATTGCACAAACATCATGTTTCAAAAACCTGGGTGTTGCATCCTAGGCCTCAGGTAAGCTAAAGGCCCAGGACAGATATGATGCCTTAAGAGTTCAAAAGAGATTAATTGTCATCTAGGAATTCTACTAGATAAGGATGGCAAACACAATCTTGCACCTGCCTTTTAATCATTTCCACCAAAATTGTTTGCCCGCAACTTGAAACATTTTCTAAGTGTGGTTAGTTGAAATATGTTGAGAGTAGAATTTCCTCTGCCTCGCATTTATTCATTTCTTCTGGTTGTAAGCTGCTCCTTTGTATTCTGGTCTGGCCTCAGAATGATAATGTAGCACTTGGGGATGAAGATGCAGCCCAGCAGACCAGCATTGGAGGCCAAGATGGAGAAGACCTGCACAGCCACCATGGACTTTCCTTTGGTGCTCAAGTAGGTGGGCACAAAAGTCACCCAGACACTGCAAAAGACCAGCATGCTGAAGGTGATCAACTTGGCTTCATTAAAAGACCCAGGCAGATTCGTAGCCAGGAAAGCCACTGTGAAGCAGATGGCAGCCAGGAAGCCCAGATAACTGAGGGTGATATAGAACATGACAACAGAGCCTTCATTGCATTGCAGGATGACCAGTCCTGGTTGAGAGTGTAAGTCAAAGTCAGGGAATGGGGGGAAAGCTCCAAGCCAAATGGCGCAGAGGATAATTTGGACAGCAGAACAAGAAAGGACGATGGAATTGGCCAAGCTCGTCCCCAACCATCTCTTGACTCGGTTTCCTGGTTTTGTGGCCATGAAAGCCAGCACCACTGTGATTGTTTTGGCCAAGAGAGAAGAAATGGCAACTGAGAAGATGATGCTGAAAACCGTTTGTCGGAGAAGGCAGGTGACTTTCCTTGGTTGACCAATGAAGAGTAAAGGAGACAAGAAGCAAAGCAAGAGGGAGACCAGGAGAATATAAGAGAGGTCACGATTGTTGGCTTTGACAATGGGGGTTTCTAGATATTGAAGGAATATAACTAACACAAAACCTGTAATTAGGAATAAGAAAAGGGAAAGGAGATCAGGATGATGCCCAGATATTCCTCATAGGACAGGAAGGTTATACTTTTGGGGATACATTGGACTCGGTTCACATTTGGATATTTATCATCCGGACAGTTCATGCATTTTTCCATATCTGAGAAAACAACAAAGCAATATTTTTTTTAACATTCTGCCCTTTTAAATTTAAAGAAATACTTCTTGCATCAACTTCTGGTATCACTAAAAACAGTATATTTAGACTTTAGCAAGGCTTTTGACAAAGTGGACCACAACCTACTCAATGATGAAAAAAGTAAGGTTCAACATTTAGGCAAGAAAAAACAAATGTACAGGTATAGTATAGGGGATACCTTGCTCAATAGTAGTAACTGTGAAAGGGATCTTAGAGTCCTGTGGACAATCATTTAAATATGAGCCAGCAGTGTGCTGAAGCTGCCAAAAAAGCCAATGCAGTGCTAGGCTGCATTAACAGAGGGATAGAATCAAGATCATGTGAAGTACTAACACCACTTTACAATGCCTTGGTAAGGCCACACTTGGAATATTGCATCCAGTTTTGGTCACCACGATGTAAAAAAGATATTGAGACTCTAGAAAGAGTACAGAGAAGAGCAACAAAGATGATTAGGGGACTGGAGGCTAAAACATATAAGGAATGGTTGCTGGAATTGGGTATGTTTATTTTAACATCCACTACCCAGACTTTTTTGTCTTTCTTATCGACAATTGTTAAGTCTGGGGTGTTATGTTGCAGATGCTTGTCTTTTTGAATTCTGAAGTCCCAGAGCAGTTTAATTTTATCATTTACTATGACTTTTTCTGTTTTATGATCCCACCAGTTTTGCTTACAGGCAAATGATATTTCTTGCAGATCTTCCAATGCACCATTGTTGCTACTTTGTCATGCCGCTGCTTGAAGGCAGTCTGTGCGATCTTCTTGCAGCAGCTTACCAGGTGGTCCACTGTTTCTTCAGCTTCTTTGCATAGGCGGCACTTACTGTCTGTTGCTGTCTTCTCAATTTTGACTTTGTATGCATTTGTCCTTAAGGCTTGGTCTTATGCAGCCAGAATTAGTCCCTCGGTCTCTTTCTTCAATTTTCCTGCTCTTAGCCATTGCCAGGTTTTATTATTATCTGCTTTCCCAGCTATTTTTTTCATGTATTGGCCATGTAGTGCTTTGTCTTCCCATGCCTCTATTCTGTTCTTCATTTGGTCTTTCTTGTAGGCCAGTTTGGTCTCTCCAGTAGTCAGTAAGCCTTCCCGATATACTAATTTCAGTGCATCTTCATCACTGTCCTTCAGATATTCTTCCAAATTATTATTATTATTATTATATTTTTTTCTTGGTAAGCTAGAAAAATGTGAGGTAGACAGCATCACTACCAGATGAATTTGTAACTGACTGACAAATCATACTCAACGAGTAGTCCTTAATGGTACTACATCTACATGGAGGGAAGTAAGCAGTGGGATACCACAAGGTTCTGTCTTAGGCCCAGTACTCTTCAATATCTTCATAAATGACTTAGATGAGGGAATAGAAGGGGAACTCATCAGTGGTGGGATTCAGCCAGTTCACACCACTTCAGCAGAACTGGTAGCTAATTTTTTTGTTGCCCAGGCCCAGAATGGGCTTCTGGAAGTGGCATCCACACAGAGAACCGCTTGTTCACATATTTGAATCCCACCATGGATCCCATCAAATTTGCACATGACACTAAGCTGATAGGAATAGCCAATACCCCAGAAGGCAAGCACAGGATCCAGAAAGATCTTGACAGACTTGAATAATAGGCCCTATCCAACAACATGAAATTTCATGTAGAGAAAAGCAAGGTTTTATAACTGGGCAGGAAAAACCAAAAGTATAAGTACAGATTAGATGAAACTTGGAGACAAGCAACCTGGAATTAGGAAAAACTTCCTAATAGTGAGAACAATTAACCAGTGGAATAGCTTGCCTTCAGACATTGTGAGTGCTTCATCAATGGAGGTTTTTAAGAAGAGACTGGACAGCCACTTGTCTGAAATGATATAGGATCTCCTGCTTGAACAAGAAGACCTCCAATGTCCCTTCCAGCTGATTCTGATTCACAAGCATTTTCAAAGAAGCATTTGTTAAGAGTTGAACCAAAAAATAATAATTTCTGAAGAATATAGTTACCTATCTATCTGTCTGTCCGTCCGTCCATCCATCCATCCATCCATCCATCCATCCATCCATCCATCCATCCATCTATCTATCTATCTATCTATCTATCTATCTATCTATCTATCTATCTATCTATCTATCTATCTATCTATCTTGCTAAGTTCTATCAAATTAGAAGAAGTTCTAGAAAATGAATAATTTCCTATGTAATGTGGAGAACCTTCATAGGAAGCTACATTATTAGAAGTAAAAAAAATGAAATTAGTTAACTTCTCTAGGCAAACATCCTGGGTCCTGTTAGATGATACTTGTTAATAGGCAAGCTCTTCTCCAAAGCACCTGAAGGCAAGACAAGAAGCAATGGATGGAAACTAACCAAAGAGAGAAGCAACCTAGAACTAAAGAAAGATTTTCTGACAGAACAATTAACCAGTGGAACAACCTGCCTCCAGAAGTGGTGAATGCTCCAACACTGGAAGTTTTTAAGAAGAGACTGGAAAGCCATTTGTCTGAAATGGTATAGAGTTTCCTGCCTGAGCAAGGGGTTGGACTAGATGACCTCCAAGGTCCCTTCCAACAACTATTTCTTCTTCTTCTTCTTCTTCTTCTTCTTCTTCTTCTTCTTCTTCTTCTTCTTCTTCTTCTTCTTCTTCTTCTTCTTCTTCTTCTTCTTCTTCTTCTTCTTCTTCTTCTTCTTCTTCTTCTTCTTCTTCTTCTTCTTCTTCTTCTTCTTCTTCTTCTTCTTCTTCTTCTTCTTCTTCTTCTTCTTCTTCTTATTCTTATTATTATTATTATTATTATTATTATTATTATTATTACTATTACTGTATCCTGAGGATGTTTTATCTCATAAAAACGAGTTATCTCGCAGAGAAAACTAGTCCTGCAAATAACCAGAAATGGATGCTGGCAGCAGTGGTAATATGTGTGAAATGAGGTGTACCCATTACTGTCCACTTCATTGTGGACCGCAACACCTTCCCAGTGATCCTCAAGAGGAGGCACATGGAGAACGCATCAAAAGGATCCTAACAAAATTTCCTCAAGAAATTTCTCAAGATATAAAGAACTCAGATGTTCCTAGAGATATAAACGTGGAAGATCACATTCAAAACTAAAAAGCAGAAGAGATATTGTCTCTGGCTGTAATAAAGCTTGCTCAATGTTTCACACCCTCCTGTCTTTATCTAGCTTCTCCTTTAAGTTTTTTTTTTACAGTTCCTTCCTATAGATCATAAACTGTTCAGTATGAAAATTAACAAGAAAGCATCTGAGCTTCAAACTGTCTTTTAACTTGTAGTTCCATATAAACACTCTGGATGAATCACTTCCACGAGATCTCTCCTTTTCTTTGGTGTGACTCACCTTCCTGAGTGGAGATTGTCCCCTCTGAACAAGGAACACAGTCATAGCAGCAAACTGGCTCACCTTCTCGAGCTTGCTTGACAAATCCAGGTTGACATTTTCCCACACATTTGGACTGAGGCAGAGACTAAGCAGAAAAACAAGGAATCCCCCCCCCCAAAAAAAAGTATGTTAACACTAACCATCCATGGAAGACAACACGAACATTAGCCAAACATTAGGAGTAAGAGTGACTACTCAGTTTCTAGAACTGTAGTGATAGGAGATAGAAGTGAAGTCATTAGAACATGTCCCTTAAAAAGAGTGAGTAAGGCATCTTTTGTTGCAGCATTTGGGACATGGATATGAGTGCTTTGTCAGAAGAAGATATTTATAAGGCTCTGCTAGATATCCAAGACAAGATCCTTTCTGCTGAAGAACTACAATAAGGTAACAACAATGGTGTGGAAGAAAAAAATTATTCCATGCCAGTTGAACAATAACATATTTGTATAACAAATTTGTATAATTATATAATTGCATTAACAGAGGGATTCAAACAAGATCACATGAGGTACTAATACCACTCTATAAAGACTTGGTAAGACCACACCTAGAATACTGCAGCCAATTTTGGTCTCTGCACTACAAAAAAAGATGTTAAGACTCTAGAAAAAGTGCAGAGAAGAGCCACAAAGATGATCATGAGACTGGAGGCTAAAACATATGAAGAACAATTACAGGAACTGGGCATGGCTAGTCTAGTGAAGAGAAGGACCAGGGGAGACATGGTGTTCCAGTGCAGTATTCCAATATTTGAGAGACTGTCACAGAGAGGAGGGGGTCAACTTATTTTCCAAAGCACCTGAAGGCCAGACAAGGAATAATGGATGGAAACTGATCAAGGAGAGATTCAACCTGGAAATAAGGAGAAATTTCCTGACACTGAGAACAATCAACCAATGGAACAGAAGTTGCCTTCAGATGTTGTTGGTGCTTCATCACTAGAGGCTTTCAAGAAGAGACTGGACAGTCATCTGTCAGAAATGGTGTAGGGACTCCTGCTTGGGCAAGAGGTTGGACTAGATGACCTACAAGGTCCCTTCCAACTATACTATCATGTCCTGTCCTGTCCTGTCCTGTCCTATCCTATCCTATCCTATCCTATCCTATCCTATCCTATCCTATCCTATCTTATCCTATTCTATCCTATCCTATCCTATCCTAGAGACACTGACTCCAGTAAGGACAAGGTGAATCCTGATTACAAAGCTTATTTCCCACTGGAACCAGAAGGCATTCTGCCCTTTCACCTACATAGCTTGACAATGGAATGCAAAGTCAGGAAGGGTTGATATATAACAGTGTTTCTCAACCTGTGGGTCGGGACCCCATTTGGGGTCGAACGACCATTTCACGGGGGTTGCCAAACAAGGCTGTCTGCCATTTTTCCCCCTTTTCTTTGGCCACGCCCCTGGCACCCAGTGATATATAAGTGGTTGGGGGTCACCACAACATGGGGAACTGTATTATGAGGTCGCGGCATTAGAAAGGTTGAGAACCACTGATATATAGGTAACCAAGAACCAAGGCCACTAATGCAGGTGTTCAATGGAGAAGTGGACTGTTTCCATAACAAGAAGAAATATTACTATTGGACAATGTGAACACCTGGTGGGTGGAGGTGAGGGAGTCTATTATTTAACTAAGCAAGCCTTTGAGTGGGAAAACCAGAGCTGGTTTCTCTTCTTTTGTGCCAATGTAAATTTTCAATAAAGTATTATACTCTTGGTAAAATCATGTCCCAGGAGTTTCTTTTTCTGGAAATGCCACCTAGACAGTTGACACCTTCATTCAGTCTAGATTCAATTTCATTGAAATCAGTCCAAACCTGAACCCAGGCACTGGTCAACAAAATTGCCTTCTCCTTTACTGTTAGAGGACAAGTAACAGACAAACACGAGGCTATCATTCCTAGCTCTTGAAGGCCCCTTTTCACCATTTTCATGCGGTTTCTCCATTTCAACGCTAAGCCCAATGAAATTGGTCACAATCCTCTGGAAAAGAGAGAAATGACATCAATGTTTCTCTCACCCTGTTTTGCAGCTCTAGCCATATCAGAAGACCTTGGTTGATAATAAGTCTCTGTCTTTCAAAAATCACCAGTTTCTCTTTCATGAGATATGTCTCAGGAAAAAACACCCAGCTCACAATGTTCAGGTCAGCTGCTAAATCTCCATTTTGGTCCAAGTACAGTTCGTAGATGGAAAGATTGAGAAACTCATTCTTCTCCAGAAAGGGATGGAACTAGAATGGGAACATTCAGGAATTTTAAAAGCAGCAAACGTGGTAACTTACCCCTTTTTGTTCTGTTCTCACTTGAATCTTTCTTCTATAGTGGTCTAATTTGTAAATATTTTTAGTTGGGAGACCAGGTTTTACTACTAGTTTAATGAAGAGAAGAATGAGGGGGGACATGATAGCAGTGTTCCAATATCTCAGAGGCTGCCACAAAGAAGAGTCAAGCTACTATCTTCAAAAATGAAAAAGAAAAGTTCTGCAAAATTTGTCAATTATATATTGGCAATTTATGTATTAAAAAAAGAAAAATTATAAAATTTGTCAATTATAGGAAACATTTTAGAGCAAATCGCAAATAAACTACACAAAGAGAAAATGCGTAAACTCCTTGAAAACAACAGGATGGATTTGTAACAATGAAAGTGAGTGTCTTGTGATGGGTCTTGTTATGGGCCAGGTGTGAGTCATCAGTGAGAGGCTTGTAACCAATCACAAGACCCATCACAAGACCCTCACTTGACACCCCCATACCCAAAGCTCTTATAAACAGAAGAACACGGATATCCCATAAACTCTACTGAAGATGTTACCTAGCCTGGTAATGAAATGTTTGGAAACCAACCCACAAGCTCAGAGAACAAACCTTCACCCTCATCCTACACCTGAACTACAGATTGCAAACAATCTCTGAGCTGCAGAAGGAAGGATACAGCAACCATCCAATAACTGAAAGACAGTACAGCGAAGCTAAGATCAGTTAACTGTTATTCCAGAGTGTCAGACATAGAAAAATGAATTCAGTTAAACAAAGGAGATTCTGACTGAATGAAAAAAAAAAAATCCTAGGAGGGAGAGTTTTAGTGGTGAGTCAGAGAACCAGAGAAGTTCAGTCTCCACTTCACTGATTCTCTTAATCCAAAGACTGGCAGCCATCAGTCAGAGAAGCTTTAACTGGGATTCCTGCAGAGAGGAGAGGCTGAGCCAGGTTGAGTTGAAGTATTCCTTCAAATGTGGAAGCGGCGAATTAACCTTTAAGGAGGAAAGAAGCATTAAAGTTAAATGTAAAATACTACAATCTGATCAAATTTAGAAACTAAAACAAACTGCTAAGATTATATTCTAAAGGATTTTGATAAAATTATAAAAAAAGAAAGAAAAATAATAAGAACTTCTTGCCTGAAAGAGCTGGAAACAAATATTTGTTTTCTCTAATAACACTAATAACCTTTAAGAAGATAGTTGCCAGGGGACAATGAAGAGATTGTATACTGGGCCAGCCATAAGATTGGAAAGTGTTTGAAGGAAAAGAAATATTTTAATTGTGGTCTAAACTTATGAATTGTTTAAAAACTTTGATCTGTGACTAAGCTTTAAGAGGGAAAGTTACAGAAAGGATTTAAGGTGGCTAAACATACTGAATTGCAATTCTGATTGGTTGAAAATTGACAATTGACTCATGAAAGAAAGAATTGTTATAAAACATCGATTTTACTGAAACCTTGACAATTGAAAATTAAAGTGGATTATAACAATTATATATAAAGAAAAGAACTATATAAAATTGGACTATTTGGATTTTGAGTTTTGGTCAGCTTGACAAGGCTAATTATAGAGACTATGGCACTTATGATGGATTACTTGAAAGGGGGAGACAATATGGTTATGCCATATTCATTAAAAATGATAGAAAGCCACACTTAATATCTACTCTTGAAGGATTCAACCGGAAAGATCAAAGACCTCTAGAAGCAACATTTCAAGACAAGACAAATACTTTCCAAGAAGAAATTTATGCACCGCTATGACACAAATCACAATAGCTCTAAACCCGAGGAGATTAAGCATAACTTTGATGACATAAATCTAATTATAAATTTAAATCTTCTAATTTAAATTTACAATCAAAAAACATTCAAAGAATGATGGCAAAGAATGAACAAACAAATCAGATAACAGAATGTGAACTAGAAAAAAATGATTTAATTGGCGAAATCACAAATGAAGGGAACTATAACTTAAACAAACAAGAAAAAGTTCACAAGATTTGGATACAACAATAAATATGGAAAAGTTACCTTATGCATTAGAATGTCAAAATAAACCTGAGAAGAAAGAAGACTTAATAAAATGGACACTGCTAGGAGAATCACTGTTTGGGAGTCAAAAAGCATATATCTTATGTATTATGTATCCTCCATGCCTAACAACAATTACAAAAATACAAGAACTTCTTTGACGTCGAAAATATTAATTTGGAAAACAATTTGACAAAAGAAGATTAGAGATGGGCTTAAGAGACCTGACTCGCCCTACCAGATGGAATATTATACGAGCAAACAATTGTTTGAATATGGCTAAATAAACAAATAACTTTGGCTATAAAGGGGCTTTGGAATAAGTGGGATAAGAGATATAAGTAATATGGTATTTTTTGATACAAAATGTAAAAATATTGGGATGATGAAAGTGAAGGAAAAGTTTGAACATTAAAGGCAAATTAAGTTTGAAAAGATTTAGGATTAATGAATGATTGAAATATTGTGGGGAAATTAGGCTTAATAAGAACTTTGAAAAAAGGATATATAGTGATTTAATTAATTTGGAGAAATTGAGTTTAAACAAGTTTGATGAAAATAAGATATATGGTGAATTAATAAGATGACTTTTACGAACATAACGTAAGTTGATAAGAAAACAAATGCTATATATGGATGCTATTATTGTTGGTATAAATATAGAAGAAAATGTTTTTATTTAATCATTTATATATGGTTAATATTAAATATCAAAATTATATTTGTTTAATACTGAAGAAGGAGAATACTATTGGGAAAAGTGAGGATCAAGGAAATATATTATCAGATGATATATACTAATTATGGAAATATCAAAAATAATTATTATTGACTGTTAATTAACTATTATTGATTGTAAAAAAAGTCATGAACCAAGACAACACGCTGTACAGCAGGCACCAAGGTTGTTATTGTAAAAAACTAATAAAATTCTTACCAAAAAAAAAAGGATTCCTTCTAGGTAAAATTCTAGAAATGTTAATCATATCCTCATACGTGCAGGAACTTATTTAAAAATGCACACATTTTTAGTGTGTTTAATATTAAACAATATCTGTCATAGTTTCCGTTCTTGTTTATTGCCTGAGCGATTAGATTGGTCAAACCTTTTGGCATTCTGTAGCATAAGCAGGATGATATAGTTCCCCTTGTAGGAACTCCTCTCCCAGATTAAAATAATTTTTATTCTTAATATTAAAAAGAGGAGAATATTATATTTTCCCAACAGAGAAATGGAGAAAAATCTTTACAAAGACAGAAAGTCTTTAGAGATGGATATTTTTTTACCCATTAAGAAAGGCTGGGCCAATCTATTCATAAACACAATGCCTTCAACCCCCACAATTGATGGGATTAAGAGTTTACATTCCCCCACCCAAATTCTAAGGACAGGACATGATCTTTGGGACATAATAGGATTAACCCAGTTCCTTTAGAATAGCAAAAGACACAAGGCTCACTATATTGCACAACCCCTTGGGGCATCTCAATCAGAATCCTATAAAGATCCATCCACCCAGCCAGCCATTTTGTCAGCTATCCCAAAGCTGCATGCTGTTCCTGGTCCTGCTCATCAATAAACAGAAACTTTCTTTCCTAAGCAGCTAGCCTCCATTTTATTTCCAGTATCTTAGCCTCCATTTTATTTACTCCCGGCTTGGAACTGGACCTGATTTTTCTTCCTACACCCTCCTTCTCTTTTGGATTCCTTTCTCAAACAGAAATAGGTTGGATGTATCCTTGCCAGTACCCCTTACCTCCCATGGCTGCAGTCCTGAAGCCCCCAACCTTTCTTTGCCTTTCTTCCTTCTCCTCCTGGATCTGGAGGAATATGCAGCAATCAAGGCATGAGTCAGAGTGTAAATAACAGTGTAAAAGTGGTGGACATTATTGATTTCAATCATATTCTTTTTCTTTTGCATGTCCAGTGGTGCTTTCTCAATGCATCTTTTCCGGCCTTTGACAGAAAATACGTGCTTTGAAAAAAAACAAAGAAATGACTCTTCTCCAAAGGGTGGTTTCACAAAGAAATTGTGTTCAAAGGCATCCCTTACTGCCCTTTGTTTTTCCTCTAAAGCAACAGTCCAAATACTATTAATGTATTTGAGATGTCTGTCATTTTTCAGTGGAAATAGTCCAATGAGTGTTGTGATCCAGACTTTCCCTTCAATGGGTCCTGGCAAATGCATAAATGTTAAATGGAAAGGAAGAATTCTGTCCAACACGGCACCATATTCTATGTAGTGCAGAAAGACGTTGACTTGTCTCCATTTAGAGAGGGCATCCCTGAAGGGTGCTGTAGCCTCAGTTGTTGAGAATTGCTGTGATATAGCCACACAAATTCCATTCTTGACAAGCAAAGGGGTAAAAGTTCTCATGAAATTCTCTCCATTTTCTGTGTCTGAAGCAAAAAGACCAATCAAGATCCATCTAAAATGGAGGAGCAATTGGACAATTGCTGGGTAAAGGATGCCTTTGGAAGGTAAAAGCCGGTGATAAAAAGGCAATTGACTTTTATCATGCAGTGACTGTGAAAATAATTCAAAACTGATCTGAAAAAGCAATGTGTTATATTTGGAGTCAGATCAGTTCCAAAGTATTAGCTTTAAAGAAATCCAATTTAGTTCTCATAAACAATAAACAAATAAACTCTGTCTAAAGTCTGCTTGTTCTTCAGCAAGAAATTCTTTGTTCATCTATTCACTCTCAGCTCTAATCAAGAGGATCCTAGCATATATTTTAGCAACAATATCTAATAGATCAATGGGCCTGTAAATTACATTTTATTCTGTTTTTAATATGTATAAATGTCAATGATGAAACTTTGGCAACTACATGCCTCTGCGTTTCAACTTGCCTTTAGATTAAGGGGGGCAGGTGTAACTTTCAAGTGGGTTAGATAGATAAAAAAACTTCTACAATTCAGCTGAAGACTGTGAGAGCCTGAAACATTTTCAGGGACAACAGACCAGGTGTGAATTTGAAGCACATAGCTCCCATAACAAAGCAAAGTTGTTTAGATGGACTACATAAGACGTTGGGGGTTTGGTGGGAAAATTATTGTTTAAGTCTACGAATTGGGGTTGGGACCTCAGATTAGTTTTGCTTTGACATACCCATGCAGTATATTTATTTTATTTTATTATTAATAAAATTTATATGCTGCCCAATCCCTAGGGATTCAGGGCGGTGTACAAAATTAAAACGATAAATATAACAATAAAAATAAATGCATTCATACAGCATGTCCCAATCGTATCCCACCCCCCCCCGGGGACATCAACCCCAGGCCTGCCAGAACAGGAAAGTTTTAATGGCTTTCTTGAAGGCCGACAAGGTGGGAGTAGTTCGAATCTCGGGGGGAAGTTGATTCCACCACGTCGGAGCCACCACAGAAAAGGCCCTTCCCCGAGGGCCCGCCAGCCGACATTGTCTGGCCGACGGGACCTGAAGGAGGCCCAATCTGTGGGACCTCACTGGTCTCTGGGAACTATGTGGCAGTATGCAGTCCTGTAAGTAACCTGGTCCTAAGCCATGAAGGGCTTTAAAGGTGATAACCAACACCTTGAATTGCGTCCGGAGATCCACAGGAAGCCAGTGCAGCTCGCAGAGGATAGGTGACACATGGGTGTACCTTGGTGCACCCACAATCGCTCTCGCAGGTGCATTCTGAACCAACTGCAGCCTCCGAACGCTCTTCAAGGGTAGCCCCATGTAGAGTGGATTACAGTAATCCAGTCTTGAGGTGACAAGGGCATGAGTAACCGTGAGTAGAGCCTCCTGGTCCAAATAAGGCCGCAACTGGTGCACCAGGCAAACCTGGGCAAAGGTCCCCCTGGCCACAGCCAATAGATGTTGTTCCAAATTTAGCTGTGAGTCCTGCACTGAGGGAGGTAAATTTACCCTCCCCAGGACTAATGATGGACCATCAGGATGACCCTTGGGGGGGCAAGACCCAGAGCCACTCGGTCTTGTCAGGGTTGAGTCTAAACCTGTTCACCCCCATCCAGACCCTCACATCTTCCAGGCACCGGCACATCACGTCGACTGCTTCACTGAAAGGACATGGGGTGGAGATATACAATTGGGTATCATCCGCATACTGATGATACCTCACCCCGTGTCGCCAAATGATCTCACCCAGCAGTTTCATGTAGATGTTAAAAAGGAGGGGGGACAGGACTGAGCCCTGAGGCACCCCATAATTGAGGTGCCTAGGGGTCGATCTCTGTCCGCCCGCCAACACCGTCTGCGACCTGTCAGAGAGGTAGGAGAACCACCACAATACGGTGCCGCCCACCCCCACCTCTCCGAGACGACGCAGAAGGATACCATGGTCGATGGTATCGAAAGCTGCTGAGAGGTCAAGAAGCACCAAGATAGAGGAATGACCCCTATCCCGGGCTCGCCAGAGGTCATTGGTCAGTGCGACCAAAGCAGTCTCAGTGCTGTAGCCAGGCCTGAAACCAGATTGAAAAGGGTCCAGATAATTCGTTTCATCCAAGGATCGCAAGAGTTGGGACGCCACCACCTTCTCTACAAACTTCCCCACAAAGGGGAGGTTGGAGACAGGATGAAAGTTCTTCAAAACAGCTGGGTCCAGGGAAGGCTTCTTGAGGAGGGCCTCACCACCGCTTCCTTCAAAGTTTGCGGGAAAGACCCCTCCATCAAGGAGGCATTGATTATCACCTGGAGCCAGCCTCGTGTCACCTCCCTACTGGCAGAAACCAGCCAGGAGGGGCATGGGTTCAATAAACAGGTGGCGGCATTCATCGCCCTCACGGCCTTGTCCACTTCATCAGGAGTCACAGGCTCAAACTCACTCCAGATAACATGACTAAGACCAGCCCCCGGCATCTCGGCTGGCACTGCCCAGTCGGAGTCCAGGTCTCTCTGAATCTGAGCGATTTTGTCCGAAAGAAACTGAACAAACTCCTCAGCTCTCCCCTGCAAGGGTTCCTCTACCTCCTCCACTTTAAGAAGGGAGCGGGTCACCCTAAACAAGGCGGCCAGGCGAGATTCTGCGGACGCAATAAGTGCGGAAAAGTGAACACGCTTTGCCGCCCTTATTGCCACTAAATAAGTCCTAAGATAGGCTCTTAATAGTGATCGGTCAGATTTAGAGTTACTGGCCCTCTAACGTCACTCTAGATGTCTCTTGTGGCGCTTTATCTCCTGGAGCTCCTCAGTAAACCAAGGCGCCCTCTGGGGACCACTACCACAGAGAGGTCGCAAAGGTGCAATTTGATCCAGGGCCCCGGACACCGCCTCATTCCAGGCCACAACCAGGGACCCAGGCGAGTTGTGGACAAGGGAGTCAGGTATTTCCCCAAGCTCCTCCTGGAACCGATCTGCGTCCATTAGGTGCCTGGGGCGGAACCACCTTGTCGGCTCCACCTCCCTGCGGTGGGGGAGTAATGCTCTGAAGTCCAGCCTCAATAGGAAATGATCTGTCCATGACAAGGGCGAGATCTCTATTCCCCTTAATTCCAGATCATGTCTCCATTGCCCCAGTAAGATTTTCAGAGGCAGAATGAACCTGGAATTTTATTTGGATTCTCAAACTGGATGTTGACATTAAAGCCATCTTTGATCAAACTGAATATGGTAGGAATTATTCATTGATATGTGTAAATGAACCTGTCAATAGAGGATATCACTATTAGGGATATTTTTTGAATATTTTAGCTGGTAGAAAAATCCTCTTAAGGGTATTTATTGCTCTTCAAGTCATGTTTTCAAGAACTTCATCATAAACATTTAAAGATAAAAAATAGTGTACATGTGGGCTAAAATATTTGTAATTTTTAAAATAAAATGGTTAATTAATGATAGTGGTCCCTACAAGTTCATAAGACATATGTATTTTATCAGCTATAGGTAAGATAATCCATTTAGATACTTTTCATGAATCTGGGATTTGCTTACTATTGAAAATATCATTATTTTGTTAATGGTATGTACAAAAACAATTCCCCATCTCTGCTATATTTTCCTTTTGTATGGAAGATCTTTTGTTTTAACACAGAGCCTCTTCTCACCTTTTCAAGTATGAAGCAGAAGACCCAAAGGATTGATGATTATAATGTTCATAAAAGGATATCGCTGTTTTGATCATTACCTCCTAAACACTGTGGATCCTAATCTCTAATCATGATACCTACAATGGCCATGGTGAAAAATAGTTCTTCAATTCTTAAGTGAAGATATGGTTGGATCAGTTACATACCAACCTACCACCTCATTTAACATAACTATAGAAAAACAAACATACAAACCTGAGGGACTTTGTAGGTGCCTCCTAATCTTGACATCTGGATGGAGATGTCATCGGTAGCTGCATCAACAAGAGCCAAAATGTTGTCCTTTCTTCCACAGCTGTAGTTGGGAACATTGGCTTCTCCAGTAGAGAGCATCTCCAGCAAAGCATCTGAAGTCACAAATCTGTTCAAATAGTTGTCATGGATGTTGTAGCCAAGTGTGAGATTTTGGAGAAGCCGAGGTCTCTTGTTGACCACTTGAATATTGAAAATGTAGCGCAGGATTCTTAACTTATCGAAAGGTAAACTAACATAAAAATGTTCATGTTATCATCATCATTAAGGGCAAAAGCAAAATACTTTTTCAATTTAATTCTCTTTGCCTTCTCTGGCTTAAGCCAATACCTATCTAAAACTAGAGGCAAATGATAATTACCCATTGTAAGGACCCACCCCACTTTGCATCTTAAGAAGACAGAACTCTTGGAATAATTCTTCCAACAGGAATCCTTTATTAAGAAGAAGTGGCTGCAGGCATGCTAGACAGGACTTGGGATCCAAGCTCTCCCATTCAAGGTTTTAAGGGGTTCCCCAGCAGTCCCACCCAATCACCCCCCCTTTCCAGTGATAGTTTCAGGCATCACAATTCCACCCCTTTGATGCTTTCCTCCGTCCTTCTGGATGGAGACTTCAAATAAACTACATGAAAGGTAAATAGCCCCTTTGTCATGGTAAGGTTCTTTGGTGCTATTTACATTCAAACTCTTTGAGGTTGCAATAAACACATTCCTTCATACTGAAGGAAGTGAGGGCCATAAAGCCCCTTTGTTCTCCCCCTTCTCTCCCTCTTATGGCAGAATCCAGAGAAGGCAGAATTGGGATTTTCTATATTTGATGATTAAAGATGAAATATAATTGGATTCTGACATCCGGCCCCTCTTAAAAATAAGAGAGATCCACCTGAAAGAAAACAAAACAGGTATAAAACTTAGTCAGGCTTGTTAGGATACTCTGTGTGAAACTTCTTCAATAGCTTCGGGCTCTGACATGACGTTTATGGACCCACTCGTTTTGTGAGGGAGGGAGGTGTTTCCAGGCAACTAGGTACTGAGTTGCTCCATGATATCTCCTAGAATCAAGGATTTCTTTTATTTCGAAGTGTTGTTCACCCTCCACCATGACTGGAGGTGGTGGTGGTGGGGGGATTTTTGGCCATAGAGGTGACTGATGTTCTCTTTTCAGCAAGCTGCAATGAAAAATTGGGTGTATTTGCCTGAGATTTTTGGGTAATTCTAATTCTACTGTTACTGGATTTATGATTCTTTTAATTGGAAAAGGTCCTATATATTTTGGTCCAAGTTTTTTACAGGGCTGTAGGGACTTTAGGTATTTTGTAGATAAGTACACCATTTCTCCTATAATGAATGGTGTAGGCTCAACCCTTTTTTTATCGGCTTGTGCTTTGTATGCCTGCCTAGCTTCATCTAGTGCTTTTCTAACTATTGGCCAGGTGTTTTGTAGTTTTTCCATCCATTCTTTCAGCGAAGGGATCGTTGGTTCGTTTGGGGTTAATTCTGGCATGGGGTTGAAACTTTGACCGGTGGCTATTTGAAAAGGAGTGTAACCTGTGCTGGAGTGGACTGCATTATTGTAGGCAACTTCTGCAAAAGGGAGTAAGTCCGCCCACTCGGTCTGCTGGAAACTAAGAAAACATCTTAAATATTGCTTAAGTACGGAGTTCATTTTTTCAGCCCCCCCATTTCCTTGAGGGTGGTGGCTAGATGTCAGTCCCTGAGTGGTTCCTAAGAGGGATAAAAATTCCTTCCAAAATGCAGACGTAAATTGCACCCCCCTGTCAGAGATGATGCGTTGGGGTGCCCCATGCAATCTGTAAATGTGTTGGATGAAAAGTTTTGCTAAGGCTTTTGCAGTGGGAATCTTTTGGCAAGGGATAAAGTGCACCTGTTTGGAAAACAAGTCCGTGACCGTCCAGACCACAGTATTCCCATTGCTTTCTGGCAATTCCACTATAAAATCCATGGCTATTTCTCTCCAGGGGGCTGAGGGACTTGCCACTGTTTGCAATAGTCCTGGCACTTTCCCTTGCAACCTCTTTGCCGTGGCACATTTTGGACAACTGGCTATATAACTTTCAATGTCCTTTTTCATGGATGGCCACCAAAATTGCCGTTTAATTAAATGTAAAGTTTTTACAAATCCAAAATGCCCTGCTGATTTTGTGTCATGGCAAAGCTGCATGAACGTGATTCTTTGGGTTGTTGGTATATATAACTTTTCCCCTACCCAAGGCAACCCGTCTCTCATTGTGCACACATTTTTGTTTTTCTGGAACCATTCATCTGTTTCCAAACTTTTTCTGAATTCAATCCAGTTTGGCTGTCCAGTTGTGGTTTTATTTTGGCTTGGGTTCTTGTGGTTACTGGTGCTGCCAGTTGTGACTCTGCCATTATTGGTCTAGAGTCTGTGGTTCGTGCGCTGTTATATTGGGGCATGCGAGATAGTGCATCTGCCAGGAGGTTCTTTCTTCCTGGTAAATGTTTGAGCTTAAATTGGAATTGGTGAAAATGCTGGGACCAGCGGGCTTGTTTGGGATTGAGTTTCCTGGAAGTTTTCAGGGCTTCTAAATTTTTGTGATCAGTCCACACCTGGAAGGGGATTTTGTTGCCTTCCAGGAACTGTCGCCACGTGAGTAATGCCCAACGTATCCCATAAGCCTCCTTCTCCCATACGGGCCAGCGCTGTTCTGTTTCCGTGAGTTTCTTGGATGTATATGCACAGGGTTGCAATACTGCATCATCATTTTCTTGTAATAGCACAGCCCCCACTGCCACATCACTTGCATCTGCCTGTATTACGAAGGGCTTGTCCATGTCTGGGTGCCTTAGTACTGGTTCGGCAGAAAAAAGTCTCTTTAGTCTCTCAAACGCTGCTTGGCACTCCATTGTCCATGTTAGTGGCTGGCTAGGTTTTACTGAGGATGCTCCCTTCGTTTTTAGTAAGTTAGTGAGGGGCAAGGCTATCTGGGCAAATGAGGGGATGAATTGGCGGTAAAAATTTGCAAAGCCCAGGAAACTTTGTAGTTGCTTTCTTGTGCGGGGTGGTGCCCAATCTAATACTGCTTTGACCTTCTCTGGGTCCATTTCAATGCCCTGGGGGGATATGCGATAGCCTAGGTAGTCTATCCTTTCCTGGTGGAATTCGCATTTTGAGAGTTTGGCATATAGGTGGGCGGCTCGCAGCTTCTTTAAAACCGCTCTGACAAGGTTGACGTGTTCCTCTTTTGTTTCAGTAAAGATAAGAATGTCGTCCAAGTAAACAAGGACCCCCTTAAACAGGTGCTCCCTTAGAACGTCATTGATTAATTGCATAAAGACTGCAGGGCCCCCTTGTAATCCAAATGGCAAGACTTTGAATTGATAGCACCCCATGGGGCAGTTAAATGCAATCTTCCATTCGTCCCCTTCCTTAATTCTCACACGATAATAAGCTTCCCTTAGGTCTAGTTTAGAAAAATTTTTCCCTTTTGATAGGTGTGACAGCATGTCTTTCATGAGGGGCAGAGGGTATAGGTTGCTTTCACTGATTGTATTCAGGGCCCTATAATCCACACATAAACGTAAGGAGCCATCCTTCTTCTCTCTAAAAAGGACTGGGGCAGCCACTTTAGGCTTGGCTGGCTCAATGAAACCTCTCTCTAGGTTTTTTTTTTATAAATCTTTCCATTTCCTCCTTCTCCTTTGGGCTCATGGAGTATAATCTGGGCTTCGGGAGTTTTGCCCCAGGCTTGAATTCAATGGTACAGTCTGTGGGTCGGTGGGGGGGAAGCTCATTCGCCCTCTACTCACTGAAGACTTCAGCAAGGTCTCTGTATTCCTCTGGTATTTCTGTTAATCTTTTTCCTCTCCTATGGATGCTTTTTCTATTCTTGATTCTGGTAGCCTCCCTTGGGGTTTTAAGTCCATAGGGTCCCCCTTCGGGAATTTGATTTCTGTCGTCCTCCAATTTACCCAGGGGTTCCATTTTTTCAACCATTCCATTCCTAGAATCATTGGGCATTCCATACCTGGGGTCACCACAAACGTTATGTCCTCTTCATGGTTGCCCAGGGAGAGGTGTATTGGCAGAGTGGCTAGGGTAGCTGGCACCCCCCCTGCTATGGATCCATCTAGCTGGCCAAATGAGATTGGTTGTTCCAGTCTCCTGGATGGGATGCCCAGATTCCCCACTAGTGTTGGGCTAATGAGGCAGCGGGTGCAGCCAGAGTCTATTAAGGCTTTCACCTTCACAGCTTCGGGCATGGGGGGGATTAATATAGTCACTGTTTTGAAGATGGGTGTGATGCATCCACTTACCAGGGGTTCGCCCTCCGAGCTGTCATCTGAGGCATCCACCGGCCCTGTGGTGTAGGCTGGAGTTCTTTCCCCTTGGTGAGCAGAAGTGGGGGGTTCTGCAATTTCCATCATTCTCATGGCCGTTTCTTTTGGCTTAGCTGAAGACTTTCCGGGTTTGTTGATTGGGGATCTGTCTGGGTTGTGCTGGGGGGCCTTTGAGCAGCATTCTACAGCTCGATGCCCTTCTCTTCCGCACTTGAAACACCCCATTTGCTTCTTGGCTGTATCCGATGATTTCACCGGTTGGTGTGTCAGCTCAGGCGGGGGGCGGCTCCATTGTTTTCCTCGGCGGTGCCTCTTCAATATGTCGATCTCTGCTTCCTCTGCCAAGACGTACCATTCCTCAAGTCGATGTGGGTCCCCTCGGGGCAGGCAAGCATCATATAGATCATAGTTTAGTCCGTCTTTGAAATGGCCAAGGAGGATGTCTTCTGGCCAATTCAGTTTGCTGGCAATGGCCCGGAATTCTTGTGTATACTCAGCCACTGGGCGTTTGCCTTGCCTCATCGTTTTTATCCTTTCACGGGCTTTGCGATCAGCCAGGGGGTCTTCAAATCGTCTTCTCAAAGAGGACATGAAACGGTTGAAGTTACTGAGTTCTGGGGCATTGGAGTCATGCAAGTTCACCACCCAATCTGCAGCTGGTCCATCCAGGGCAGATTGCACGATCCGGATGCGGGCTTTGTCGCTGGGAATGTCCTGCCCATATTCCTCCATGTAGCTGAGGACTTGGGTTAGGAAAAACCCCAAGCGTGTTGGCTCCCCTTTGAATTTCACCTCCAACGGTGGACGTCTTGGAATGGATCGGTGCCTCCGTTGTGGGTGGTAGTGTCTTCCGTCCAGATTGCCATCTGTGGTCCGGTAGGGGGTGGGGGCTCCTGGATCAGTAGATGTCCCTGGGGTTGCAGGTTCCACGTCCCCCTCGGTGTCTCTCCCTTTGTGGCTCCAGGAACTGGGGCGGCCGTAGGGCTCAGTATTCTCCTCTCCTAGGGAGCTGAGAGTTCTCTTCATCAGGTCAATAGCTTTCTCTAGGATCCAGTCTGAGTACGGTGCCCAGCTTCCTCCCTCTTCACTTGCGTGCAGGGATTTCTCCATCTCCTGCTTCCATTCTGGTTGCTTGGTCCCCCGTCTCAGGGTCACCTTTCTTGATTCCTTTCCCCACTCACTTTTCTTTCCAACGCCCATTGACCAGCGAGGCTTGTGGTCCCGTGTCTCCACCACTTCTTCTCCCGAGGAATCTGACCTCTCGGATCCCAACATCTGGCAAGGTTCCAACTGGGTCAGCGGCTCTCTGTCCAGGGAGTTTTCCCCCTCTCTTGCTCCATTGTCTGACATGGTAAATTTTTGCAAAATCCCCCGGCAAAGGTCTCCCTTCCAGGTGGATTAATTTTGCAAGTCCTGTCTAATGTAAAGACCCACCCCACTTTGCATCTTAAGAAGACAGAACTCTTGGAATAATTCTTCCAACAGGAATCCTTTATTAAGAAGAAGTGGTTGCAGGCATGCTAGACCGGACTTGGGGTCCAAGCTCTCCCATTCAAGGTTTTAAGGGGTTCCCCAGCAGTCCCACCCAATCACCCCCCTTTCCAGTGATAGTTTCAGGCATCACAATTCCACCCCTTTGATGCTTTCTTCCGTCCTTCTGGATGGAGACTTCAAATAAACTACATGAAAGGTAAATAGCCCCTTTGTCATGGTAAGGTTCTTTGGTGCTATTTACATTCAAACTCTTTGAGGTTGCAATAAACACATTCCTTCATACTGAAGGAAGTGAGGGCCACAAAGCCCCTTTGTTCTCCCTCTTCTCTCCCTCTTATGGCAGAATCCAGAGAAGGCAGAATTGGGGTTTTCTATATTTGATGATTAAAGATGAAATATAATTGGATTCTGACACCCATCACCTTTTCTTTTTAATGACCGTTGAGAAGATCAGCTGGAGATAGTTTTCCACTAAGGTTAAGAATCATAAACAAATCATTATTTATAACAGTGCTAATTTTCAGCTGCCAAGTAACCAGGATTCAAAATCATCCAATCATTAAAGTACAATCATTATTATAGGAAGAGGTTGTTTCATAAGTGATCCAGAAAAGCAGTTCTAAAATCTTTTCTGTTCCTATAAGGATCAGGCATTGAATATGAATGAGCGGTTGTAAAAAAATATAAATGGGCTGAGCAGTGGCAACTACAACCCATTAAATAACTACTTCAAACTAAAGTTGGTATTCAAACAATAACTCAGGATTGGATCTGCACTTTTTCAGGTATTTTTTCCTGCCACATTTCTGGATTCCAGTTTTTTTCTATAAAATAAGTCAGACGAGAGAAAGAATGGAAACCAGAACAATTCAAGAAATTAGACAGGTTCTACAATATGGGCACAATCAAAATAAGTAGAAAAGAAGGAGAGTGTTAAAACTGCAAATAGAGGGAATGCAACTCCATTAGACTGAATGACTTACGTGTCAAACTGACAATCAGGAGCCGTGTTGAAGGGCAACATTGTTGTACGCACTACTTTTGTTCCAGTAGTGATCATACTAATGAGATGGTCTCCTGGCCTGTAATAGCTCCATGGTTTGTTTCTATCCTGGTGCTTCACATTCAATGGGCACTTCATTTTAAGCTTCCCACAGACAGGCTGGAATACTAACAGCAACAGAAGCACAAAGAGAAGGTCCATAATTCATAAATCTGAATTAATTCCCTTCCTGTTTCTAGAAAGAACAAGAAGAAGAGTTAGATGAATTCAAAGCACCTTCACAATATGGAAATTCTAGTGACTTTCTTGATACAGACAGAGAGAAACCAAGCTTCATCTGGAAAGGACAGAAAGTACATTCAATAGCACAGTCCCTACCTGTCCCCAAACCTATGCCACAATATGTGTGACTGAAGCATTTATGTTTTTCTGATGCAAGATCTCTTCTATGTTGTTTCAATCAGATGTTTACATTAAAGGCAGTCACTGGAGAAATAGCGGAAGAGGTCTCAAGGACCAGAATTTTGAAAATTACAGACAGAAGCAACTTCTTCTCTGTGGATCCTAAAACTCCTTCAGGACTCCGTTTCCAGAAGAGTAGCTGGAGAAAGAAAACATCTTAGTGAAAAATTACAGTTCCACCCTTGGGGGCATTGTTTCGTAGTGGTTGTGGTCCTTTCCTGTCAGGTCTTCTCCAGAAAGTGATGCTGGACAAAGATAGTTCAACACCCAGATGACTTATGCTGTTATTCAATCTAGTAACTTGTCTCCATAGACCCTGGGAAAGTTCAGCCATCCAAAGCTATGGAGTTTGGTGATATTCTGGGTTGGTGGACTCAAGTGTTGCCTGTCTTCTAATGCCAATTAAATAATCAATACCTTGAACCCTCTCTAATGTTAAGAGTTGGGCCTAAATGTCTATGGCAGTGGTTCTCAACCTGTGGGTCGGGACCCCATTTGGGGTTGAACGACCATTTCACGGGGGTCGCCAAACAATGCAGTCCGCCATTTCCCCCCCCCCTTTTCCTTAGGTGTGGTACTCCCTTTTATTCTATTGGCTTTCAAAAGCCAATAGGAATTGTCCAGGCTGTCTCTGCCCTGCTGAGCCCGCCAAAAGTCCCATTCTGCAAACGGTGCTGCACCAGTTGAGTAATCCTCGACTTGCGACCGGTTGAGTAGTCCTCGACTTACGACCAGTTGGGGGTCGCGGCATTAAAAAGGTTGAGAACCACTATGGGGATTCTCAGTCGTCCAGGTCATAGTTATCCCAAAGGTGATTTTTCACGAGGCAACTGGACTTTCTTGTTTTTTCTTTGAAGATGTTTCACTCTCACTCAAGAAGCTTCTTCAGCTCTGATTCTTCTCATCCAAGAAGCTTTTTCCCCACCTTCCAGCTATAGCCAAAGAAGCTTCTTGGATGAGAAGTGGAATGTCTTCAAAGAAAAAACAAGAAAGTCCAGTTGCCTCATGAAAAAGCACCTTTGGGATAAGACTTGGGCCTGTTTGTGTTTTTCTTTTCTATTAGATACCCATATATGAATCCTAATTGGAGCTGATTTTAAAATAACCTGTGACTGAGGTGAAGTTCCTCCCCCCCGAAATATCATTTTTTTGGATGGAAGTTGATTAAGAACAGGAAAATGACAGCCCGTGGACTGTACCATTTACTTAATAGGGAGAAAGTTATAGAGTGGATTGAACTTTTTATTTATTTTTCTTTGAGTATCTCTCTGTTGTCCTTCTGTATTTGTGTAACACACTGAGAAACTTTATATTCTGAAAGTTTTCTTTTTAATTTACTGTGATGTCCACAGCTGTGATGGCTGTAATTCCATGGTGCAATCTGATTTCTTGCCACACCCTCCCAGAAACTGGTTTAGTGGGACCTTGTGGTCACTCTTCTTTTTCTTGTGTATTTAGTTGGTAGAGTAGTGCCCCTTTGGCCTACACATCTCTGAGACCCCCCCACACCCTGAAAGATTGCCAAGAGCTTGATGGGTGTGATTGGGAGACCCTTTGTTCCTGATGTCACTGAGTAATTTTTTTCTTTTGTGATTAATTTCTTATCTGGAAAGAGAAAACATTGGTATGTATACCTTGTCCTATAAGAGTTAACTGGGGGGGGGGTGTTGAGTGAGAGAGGGAACCTGACAGGAAAGGTAGAACCATCCTTAATGTGACAGGTAGAATGTGGGTCATACTTTATGACATCCCATCTGCTACTCCAAGGTTGTCCCATTGTCTGGCCTTAACTTTCTACTCTCAGTGTCTGGCTACCAGATCCTTGGTGGCTCCTGGTTCCAGCTGTTGCTTTTGAATGTCAGGTTGATTCCTAACAAGCTTACTTTCATTGGGTCTGCTGATCCAGGAAAGGCCTTAGTCCCTGACAGCAATGGGCAAGTGGATGGAACATTGGGTCACACCTCCATTTTTTGTAGAAGCTGGAGTATATTTTAGTTTATGAAGAAGCTCCAAAATAAAAGAAATACCTAAAGGGTGTCTGGAGAACATTGGAGGAAAACCTTAAGGGAGTCTGACCACACCTGTGCAAGAGATCACATTAGGGATTACCTCATGGTGATAAGGGTAGTGAAACAACAATATTCTTCCACCTGCCATGTCCTCCTGACATTTTCTATCATAGATTCTTTTTCCATTCACATGGAACAATGCTGAAAGCTTTCTGTTTTGGGAACCAGAGTATTGTGTGGTTTCTTTAGATAAGAGACCAATCTGATTTGAGGACAATTTCTTTTTTCTTCCCTGGATCAAGTCTTCCTGAAAGTTGTTGAATCTTCCAGGTGGATTTTTGCAGTTGGGTCATTCCTTTTGTCTTATGTCCTTATATGCAGAAAGGGTGTTAGGATACCTAAGTACTGAAATTCTATGTCTATGATATCACAAAACATCTGCAAAAATAACTGGTGTAGGTCATCCAGAGTGTTGCAACTGGGGTTCATCTGCATGTGTCAACCTCTAGGTCGAATATCCAAATAAAGTCCAGGATTTCTTTCATTCTGAAGATCTTACTGTTTTATTGAATACATGACATGGTGCAGGTGAAAGAAAACTAACTCTAAAATCCCAAGACATCTAACCAAAGCATATAACAATGACATTCCCAGCCAAACCTCCCAGATGTCCACATAGTTCATGTAAACAACTTCTCATTGTTTTGAGAACCTTCTGCTATCTTCTTCATGGTGGTTAGAATGTCCTTGAAAAGTTTCCATACCTCTTTGTCTCAACAAACATCTGTAGAACTGGAGTGGTTTTGTTTCTCTAACTAACCCATCCAAAGTATCACCCCCGCACACATACTTACTCTAATGACAAGATGAAAACAATAACACATATAACTGCCAGGTTTTCACTCTTGACAGCATGTTCTTGACCTCCTGCCCATCTACATTCAATAAGTCATATAGAGAGAAAGAGAAATTGTTCAAAGACATTTAACTTTTGATATATATCCCAATTTAGGCAACATATTCTTTCTCACTTTTTTTTGAGAATCTTCTTTCATTTGTCTCATGTTTATATAACTGCCTTATTTATTAGCCTGTACATCCTAGCTGCATGACAATTTTAATTATTAATTCATTTATTTTATTGTTTGATTATTATGTTGGATTTTAATTTGATTCTTCATATTTTTATTATTTTGCTTTTTAATAACCTTAATTGTCAAACTGATGCAAAGTAAGCATATAAGAACAATAGTAACTGCAATGAAAAATTAAGTTTTGAACTGCAATAAAAAAGAAGTTACAAGCCTAAAAACCAATTTCACTATCAGTTTCCAACTTTTATCATGAGATGTGCTTTAGTATTTAGATCTGGTCTCAGGATGATAATATAGCACTTGGGAAAGAAGATGCAGCTCAACAGTCCAGCACCAGAGGCCAAGATGGAGAAGACCTGCACGGCCACCATGGACTTTCCTTTGGCGCTCAGGTAGGTGGGGAGGAAGGAGACCCAGACACTGCAGAAGACCAGCATGCTGAAGGTGATCAGCTTGGCTTCATTGAAGGCCCCAGGTAGGTTCCTGGCCAGGAAAGCCACTGTGAAGCAAATGGCAGCTAGGAAATACATATATCCAAGGACAACATAAAACATGGGGATGGAGCCTTGATTACACTGCAGGATGATCTCTCCAGGCTGGGAGTGCAGATCAGAGTCAGGAAATGGGGGAGAGATCCCCAACCACATTGCACAGATGAAAATTTGAACACCAGAACCAAAAAGGATGATTGAATTGGCCAGGCTCTTCCCCAACCATCTTCTCATCCTGTTCCCTGGTTTTGAGGCCAAGAAGGCCAGTATCACTGTGATTGTTTTGGCCAACACAGAAGACACAGCTACTGAGAAGACAATGCTGAACACTACTTGTTGGAGAAGGCAGGTGCCTTTCCTTGGTTGGCCAATGAAAAACAAGGATGTTAAGAAGCAAAACAGGAGGGAGACCAGGAGGATGTAGGAGAGGTCCCGGTTATTGGCTTTGACAATGGGAGTTTCTAGGTATTTAATGAATATAATTAAAATAAACCCAGTGGTTATGAACAAGAGTAGGGTGAAGGAGATCAAGATGATGCCCAGATACTCTTCATAGGACAGAAAGGTGATTCTTTTGGGAATACACTGGACTCTGTTTTCAGTTGGATATTGATCATCTGCACACTTGGTGCATTTTTTAGTATCTGAGAAAACAAAGTAATATTTTTTTAATAGTTTCTCCTTTCACATCTCAAGAAAGAACTACTTTGGATGACAGTGATACTGAGAGACAGGAGCACTATGATAAATGATGAATTTGAGGCTTCATACATAGAAAAAACATTTGGCTGACCATTTTAAAGTAAATTTTGGGCAGCTTACAGCCCAGCAAATATCCCGCTTATATATACAGTTATAAAAACAATAGTAACAAGAAATAAGACCCCCAAAAGAAATACATGGCATCACAACCACCTTAACAGATTCAACCCACCACGTTCTCATCCTGCATCAACCTTATTTTATCCCAATATCTCGGAGAGGAACTACATCTTCAGAATGTAAGAAGGCTGGGTGCCAATAAGATCTTTCTATTTATGTGGCTCCATGAGCTTAATAAATATTGTCTGAAAGATTGGTTGATGGAATGATTGATTGAAGAATAGTTGGCCTATAAAGTAAACTTGGTTTGGTTGAGAAAAAGTCATTGACCTCAAACCATTCCTCAAGTTTCAAAGAATTCAGATGTTTCTAGTAAACGTCTACCAAGTCCCTCTATCTCTTTCTATCTCAATCTTCAAGATCTTTCTCTTATTCCTCTATTAAGGAAGAAACTGTTGAAAATAAAGAAAAAAGGAAAATATTGAAACTTAGATACATCTTTATGATGCATTCTGAACTAGGTGCTCTAGATCAGTGGTTCCCAACCTTTCTAATTCCGCGACCCCATAATACAGTTCCCCATATTGTGGTGACCCCCAACCACTTATACATCACCGGGTGCCATGGGCGTGGTCAAAGAAAAGGGGGAAAAATGGTGGACAGCCTTGTTTGGCGACCCCTGTGAAATGGTCGTTCGACCCCAAATGGGGTCCCGACCCACAGGTTGAGAACCACTGTTCTAGATGAAGCTAGTATCCTATCCTCTATAATTCAAATCACCAGGACCAGATGGAGATCAAATCACCAGGACCAGATGGATTACACCCCAAAGTTCTGAAGGAACTGGCAGACATCATCTCTGAACCACTGAACTTTATCTTTCAAAGATCCCGGAGAACTGGCAAACTATCAGAGGACTGAAAAAGAGTTAATGTAGTTCCCATCTTCAAAAAAGAAAAAAAATAGATCCAGGAAACTACAGAGCTATCAGCCTGACCTCAATCCCTGAGAAGATTCTGGAAAAGATAATCAAGCAACGAGTCAGTGAACACCTAGAGGCAAACAAGTCATAACCAAAAGCCAACATGGGTTGTCAAAAACACATATGCCTGACAAATCTTATTGCATTCTTTGATCAGGTGACAAAATTAGTGGACCAGAGAAATACTGTGGATATAATTTACTTGGATTTCAGTAAGGCATTTGATAAAGTAGACCACAACCTACTACTTGATAAAATAGAAAAATGTGAGTTAGATATCATCACCACCAGATGAATTTGTAATTAGCTGACCAACCACACTCAACATGTAGTCCTCAATGGAATTGCATCTACATGGAGGGGAGTATGCAGTGGGGCACTCCTAGGTGCTATTTTAGGCCTGTTATTCTTCAACATCTTCATCAATGATTTGGATGAGGGGATGATGGGGAACTCATCAAATTTTCAGACAACACCAAGCTGGCAGGAATAGCCAACACCCCAAAAGATAGGCTTAAGATACAGAAGGATCTTGACAGATTTGAACACTGGGCAGCATCTAACAAAATGAAATTCAATGGTGAAAAAAGTAAAAAAAAAAGTTCTTCATTTAGGCAAGAAAAACCAAATGTATACAATATAGGTGATACGTCATTCAATATTAGTAACTATGGGAGAGATTTTGGTGTGCTAGTGGACAATCACTTAAGTATGAGCCAGCAGTGTGCTATCGCTGCCAAAAAAGCCAACACAGTGCTAGGCTGCATTAACAGAGTGACAGAATCAAGATCAAGTGAAGTATTAATACCACTTTACAATGCCTTGGTAAGGCCACACTTGGAATACTGCATCCAGTTTTGGTCACCACGATGTAAAAAAGATGTTGAGACTCTAGAAAGAGTACAGAGAAGAGCAACAAAGATGATTAGGGGACTGGAGGCTAAAACATATAAGGAACGGTTGCTGGAATTGGGTATGTCTAGTTTAACAAAGAGAAGGACTAGGAGTGACATGATGTCAGTGTTTTCAGGGGCTTCCACAAAGAAGAAGGAGTCAAGCTATTCTCCAAAGCACCAGAGAGCAGGACAAGAAGTAATGGGTGGAAACTAATCAAGGAGAGAAGCAACCTAGAACTAAGAAGAAATATCCTAACAGTTAAAACAATTAATCAGTATAACAATTTGCCTCCAGAAGTTAGAACAATTAACCAGTGGAGCAACCTGCCTCCAGAAGTTGTGAATGCTCCAACACTGCAAGTTTTTAAGAAGAGATTGGACAACCATTTGTCTGAAATAGAATAGGATTTCCTACCTGAGCAGGGGGTTGGACTAGGAGAACTTCAAGGTCTCTTCCGACTCTGTTATTCTTTTATTATATTCTTATTACCCACCTTCCTGAGTGGAGATGGTCCCCTCTGGACAAGGAATGCAGTCATAGCAGCAAACTGGCTCTCCTTCCCGAGCTCGCTTGACAAATCCAGGACGACAATTTTCCACACATTTGGATTGAGGCAAAGACTAAGCCAACAAATCAGGAATGCCAAAGAAATTGTATTAGGAATAACAACAACAACAACAACAACTTTATTGTCACTTTGAATGTACACCAATCTGCATACGTCAGAATGAAATTTTGTTGCATACAGCTCTCAAATGGTCACCCCCTCCAATATACACTCCTTGTTCATGACCAGCTCAAGTTTCAGATCGTCCATTTTAGTCTCTAGGGAGTGAACGATGGCAAACAGGACAGATGGAAATGGAGCTCCATGTGGATTATGCATGGAAAATGGGGGTAAAAAAAAAAAAACATTATTCAGGAAGGGCTTCACTTAGATGATAACTAATGCCTCCAGAAGTTCTGGAGGCATTAACAAAGAGAAGGACGAAGGGTGACATGATAGCAGTGTACCAATATCTCAGGGGCTGCCACAAAGAAGAGGGAGTCAAGCTATTCTCCAAAGCGCCTGAAGGCAGGACAAGAAGCAATGGGTGGAAACTAACCAAAGAGAGAAGTAACATAGAACTAAGGAGAAACTTTTTGACAGTTAGAACA
This sequence comes from Crotalus tigris, assembly GCF_016545835.1. NCBI lineage: Eukaryota > Metazoa > Chordata > Lepidosauria > Squamata > Viperidae > Crotalus > Crotalus tigris. The sequence continues at coordinate 750,986 of NW_024096838.1, forward strand.
TTTAACCAGTGGAACAACCTGCCTCCAGAAGCTGTGAATGCTCCAACACTGGAAGTTTTTAAGAAGAAACCGAACAACCATTATGTAATTAGCTTACCAAGGAGTAGATTGTGGTCTATTTTGTCAAATGCCTTGCTGAAGTCTAAGTATACTATGTCCACAGTATTTCACTAGTCTACTAATTTAGTCACTTTATCAAAGAATGAAATAAGATTGGTTTGGCATGATCTGTTTTTAACAAACCTGTGCTGGCTACTAGTTATCACTAGTAGTCAGCACGGCTATTAGTTATAACTAATCAAGGAGAGAAGCAACCTAGAACGAAGGAGAAACTTCCTGACAGTTAGAACAATTAACCAGTGGAACAACCTGCCTCCAGAAGCGGTGAATGCTCCAACACTGGAAGTTTTTAAGAAGAGACTGGACGGCTATTTGTCTGAAATGGTATAGGGTTTCCTGCCTGAGCAGGGGGTTGGACCAGATGACCTCCAAGGTCCCTTCCAACTTTATTATTATTATTATTATCGATCATCGCACAGTCAGCCAGATGTTCAGACTGGATTTGGCATTTTGTCTACCTATCGAGTCCTTACCCAGGACCTGGGATAGGCAGATGTGGATGTTTGATGGTATTACAGATATCGTCGCAGGATGGAAGCAGTTCCTAATAAGGCCGCCTTTTGCAATTGACTAATAGCGAATTTGTCAATGCCAATGGTGTTCAAGTGGTGCTCCAGTTGTTTTGGGATTGCACCCAAGGAGCCTATGACTATTGGTACTACCCTTGCTTGCTTTTGCCACAGTCTTTCTATTTCTATTTGTAGGTCTTTGTATTTTGTTATCTTCTCCAGTTCTTTCTCTTCTATTCTGCTATCTCCAGGCACTGCCACGTCCACTATCCAGACTTTTTTGTCTTTCTTATCGACAATTGTTAAGTCTGGGGTGTTATGTTGCAGGTGCTTGTCTGTTTGAATTCTGAAGTCCCAGAGCAGTTTAATTTTATCATTTTCTATGACTTTCTCTATTTTATGATCCCACCAGTTTTTGCTTACAGGCAAATGATATTTTTTGCAGATCTTCCAATGCACCATTGTTGCTACTTTGTCATGCCGCTGCTTGTAATCAGTTTGTGCAATCTTCTTGCAACAGCTTACCAAGTGGTCCACTGTTTCTTCAGCTTCTTTGCATAGGCGGCACTTACTGTCTGTTGCTGTCTTCTCAATTTTGACTTTGTATGCATTTGTCCTTAAGGCTTGGTCTTGTGCAGCCAGAATTATTATTATTTTATTATTATTTATTATTATTATTATTATTATTATTATTATTATCGATCATCGCACAGTCAGCCAGATGTTCAGACTGGATTTGGCATTTTGTCTACCTATCGAGTCCTTACCCAGGACCTGGGATAGGCAGATGTGGATGTTTGATGGTATTACAGATATCGTCGCAGGATGGAAGCAGTTCCTAATAAGGCCGCCTTTTGCAATTGACTAATAGCGAATTTGTCAATGCCAATGGTGTTCAAGTGGTGCTCCAGTTGTTTTGGGATTGCACCCAAGGAGCCTATGACTATTGGTACTACCCTTGCTTGCTTTTGCCACAGTCTTTCTATTTCTATTTGTAGGTCTTTGTATTTTGTTATCTTCTCCAGTTCTTTCTCTTCTATTCTGCTATCTCCAGGCACTGCCACGTCCACTATCCAGACTTTTTTGTCTTTCTTATCGACAATTGTTAAGTCTGGGGTGTTATGTTGCAGGTGCTTGTCTGTTTGAATTCTGAAGTCCCAGAGCAGTTTAATTTTATCATTTTCTATGACTTTCTCTATTTTATGATCCCACCAGTTTTTGCTTACAGGCAAATGATATTTTTTGCAGATCTTCCAATGCACCATTGTTGCTACTTTGTCATGCCGCTGCTTGTAGTCAGTTGTGCAATCTTCTTGCAACAGCTTACCAAGTGGTCCACTGTTTCTTCAGCTTCTTTGCATAGGCGGCACTTACTGTCTGTTGCTGTCTTCTCAATTTTGACTTTGTATGCATTTGTCCTTAAGGCTTGGTCTTGTGCAGCCAGAATTAGTCCCTCGGTCTCTTTCTTCAATTTTCCTGCTCTTAGCCATTGCCAGGTCTTGTTATTATCTGCTTTCCCAGCTATTTTTTTCATGTATTGGCCATGTAGTGCTTTGTCTTCCCATGCCTCTATTCTGTTCTAGAGGCATGGGAAGACAAAGCACTCTTTGTCTTATTATTTGTCTTATTATTTGTCTTATTATTTGTCTATTATTATTATTATTGATCATCGCACAGTCAGCCAGATGTTCAGACTGGATTTGGTATTTTGTCTACCTATCGAGTCCTTACCCAAGACCTGGGATAGGCAGATGTGGATGTTTGATGGTATTACAGATATTGTCGCCGATGGAAGCAGTTCCTAGTAAGGCTGCCTTTTGCAATTGACTAATAGCGAATTTGTCAATGCCAATGGTGTTCAAGTGGTGCTCCAGTTGTTTTGGGATTGCACCCAAGGAGCCTATCACTATTATTATTATCATTATCATTATTATTATTATTATTATTATTATTATTATTATTAAACTTTGTTTGCTTCTAGTTGTTCGCAGATCTGTTTTTTTATTCTTTTCCAGGATCTCCCCAGGTATTGATGTTAGACTGATTGACACCAAACTGAGGCACTACTCAATAAAATTGACTTCTTTTATAAGGAACAAGTGAGGCTATCAAAGCACAATCCCAGCACCTGATGGCCTCACTCATCAGTTTCACTTAGTTTAACCACTTTACCATTAAATCATGGTGACTATGAAATGGGTTACACGGTATTGGACAATAAAGAAAAGATACTAATATTTCTCCCACCTTGTTGAGCAACTTTAGCTCTGTAAGAGCTTCTTGCTTGATAATAAGTCTCTGTCTTTCAAAACTCCCCATTTGCACTTCAATGGAATGCTGTTTGGGAATAACCACAAAGCCCATGATATCCAAATCTGCTGCTGGATCTCTATTTTGGTCCAAGTAGAGTTTAAACAGGGAAAAATTGCAAAACTCATTCTTATCCAGAAAGGGATGAATCTAGAAGAGAAATATCCACAAATGTGAAAAGCAGAAACCTCATTTTCTTATCTCACATGGTCTGTTCACATTTTAATCTTTCTTCTACAGTTGTCTAACTTACTGATATGATAATATTATCTTCAAAAGTGAAAAACAAAGTTTCAGCAAAATTTCTCAATCATATATTGACAAAATATACATTGACTAAAATTTGTTCTATATAATTGTCGAAATTTGTAAATTATACAAGAATGTCCTAAAGCAGGTCACAAATAAACTAACAAGCATTTAAAAAACCCCAAAAGATTAATCATAAGTATGTTGTTATCCTAGAAAACAACCAGGACTTTTTTTGTCATAGAACGCCCAGAACGGAGTTTTTTGGATGGAACCTTGTAGGGTAGGTAAGGCGGGTTGTATCACATGTGTGAGTTCTGGCACCTTTTTTTTTTTTACAAAAAAAGCACTGAAAAAAATGTATATGCCGGCGTACAAGGCGACCCGGCGTATAAGACGACCCCCGTCTTTATCGCCGGGCCGCATTCCTAGAACGTTGTCTTGATGACTCAGCGTATAAGACGACCCCCGTCTTTGGCGCCGATTTCAGCGCTCGTGGAAGTCGCCCTATACCCCGGCATTTACGGTAAGCGGTTTCCAGAAAACATGGATTTGTTAAGAAGAAAATTGCCAGGCAAATCTTCCAGGTAGACCAGGTGCAAAACATGACCAGATGAGCTAATTCTACTTTATTGTAAGGCTACCTTAACAGAATCCATAAGTCTGAAACTAGATTTTTCCCACCAATTAAAATATGTGTACTGGTCACTAATTGTTATACACTAGTAATAATAATATCAGTATTTTAATCATTTGATAATCAAAACATGATTGGATGATAATGTCATTAACAATTTGGATAAAAGGAATTCGATAGTTTTCAATTGGCAGCTGATATGAAATTTTGGGTGTAAATATATAACACATTCCAGAGAGAGAGAAGTTCTCTGAGGATGGGCTCCAGTGTGAGTCTGAAAGCTTGGAAGATTAAACCTCTGGTCCTGGTGACCAACTCAGATTGAATCCTACTAAATATATATCTTGTTGTTGTTAATTGCGAAGTCGTGTCCAACCCATCGCGACCCCATGGACAACGTTCCTCCAGGTCTTCCTGTCCTCTACCATCTTCTGGAGTCCATTTAAATTCACACCTACTGCTTCAGTGACTCCATCCAGCCATTTCATTCTCTGTCGTCCCATTCTTCTATTGCCCTCAATCTTTCCCAGCATTAGGCTCTTCTCCAGTGAATCCTTCCTTCTCATTAGGTGGCCAAAATACTTGAGTTTCAACTTCAGGATCTGGCCTTCTAAAGAGCAGTCGGGGTTGATCTCTTCTAGGACTGACCGGTTTGAACGCCTTGCAGTCCAAGGGACTCGCAGGCGTCTTCTCCAGCACCAGAGTTCAAAGGCCTCCATTCTTTGGCGCTCAGCCTTTCTTATGGTCCAACTTTCACAGCCATACATTGCAACTGGGAAAACCATGGCCTGGACTATACGCACTTTTGTTGGCAGGGTGATGTCTCTGCTTTTTAGAATGCTGTCTAGATTTGCCATAGCTTTCCTCTGCAGGAGCAAGCGTCTTTTAATTTCTTGGCTGCAGTCCCCATCTGAGATGATCTTTGAGCCCAGAAAAATAAAATCTGTATATGCCATGATTTTGGTTTTCTTAATGTTGAGTTTCAAGCCAACTTTTGCACTCTCCTTCTTCACCCGCATCAAGAGGCTCTTTAGTTCCTCTTCACTTTCTGCCATTAGAGTGGTATCATCTGCATATCTTAGGTTGTTGATATTTCTCCCGGCAATCTTAATTCCAACTTTTGATTCATCTAGCCCTGCCTTTCTCATGATGTGCTCAAAAATATATATCTTAGAAACAGATATAAAATTCAAAGCACATCACGATGAGCTATCAAAATGAGCTGAAAAAACTTCTGAACGAAATTTAAGACAGAGACAAGTGCAAAGTTCTTTACTTAAAAGAAGAAAAATGAGATGTACAGGAAGATGGATGTAGAATATGAAATGTTATAAGAATATATGTGAGAATGCTCTCAGAGTAGCAGTTGATTGCAAACTGAATGTGAGTTGGCAATGTGATGTTCATAGAAAAAAGGCAAATGCATCCATGAGAATCTCAGGAGTGACTATTCTGGTTTGGGAAAACACCAAATAAAGTATGAGGTCCCTTAGCAAGCAGTGTACATGGAGGAGACATTGTGGAAAACCAGAATCCGCTTTAGGGAATGGCAATGAAATCAAGGAAGAAATCAAGCAAGCTGATCTTAACCTTGGGAAAAAAAACAACAAGGTGAAGATCCATGCTGTGCCTGGAAAATCTAGAATCTGATAGTACTCTTTCCAACTTACAAAAACTTTTAATTGGAGAATGGAGAATACAGCACTCTTCCAATAACTGAAAGATGTTAATGGAAGCTTCAAATCTTGTCACTGTTATTCCAGAGCATCAGACATGGAAGAGTGAACTCAAAACTTCCAAGAGAAGAGATTCTGGCTCCATGAGAGGAAAAACATCTTAAAAGAAGGAGCAGTTTTAATGCTAAGTCAGAGAACTAGAGAAATTCAATCTCTCCTTCACTGAATGTCATAAAACAAAACCTCAGCAGCCATCAGTTAGAAAAAAAACTCTAACTGGGATACCTGCAGAGAGGAGTGTTTGATCATCAATAGTAGTAACTGTGAGAGGGACCTCGGAGTCCTAGTGGACAATCACCTAAATATGAGCCAGCAGTGTACTGCAGCTGCCCAAAAAGCCAACACAGTGCTAGGCTGCATTAACAGAGGGACAGAATCAAGATCATGTGAAGTGTTAAAACCACTCTACAATGCCTTGGTAAGGCCACACTTGGAATACTGCATCCAGTTTTGGTCACCGCGATGTAAAAAAGATGTTGAGACTCTAGAGAAGAGCAACAAAGATGATTTGGGGACTGGAGGCTAAAGCATATAAGGAACGGTTGCTGGAATTAAGTATATCTAGTTTAATGAAGAGAAGGATGAGGGGGGACATGATAGCAGTGTTCCAATATCTCAGGGGCTGCCCCAAAGAAGAGGGAGTCAAGCTATTTTCCAAAGCGCCTGAAGGCAGGACAAGACAGTGGATGGAAACTAACCAAAGAGAGAAGCAACTTAGAACTAAGGAGAAACTTCCTGACAGTTAGAACAATTAATCAGTGGAACAACCTGCCTCCAGAAGTGGTGATTGCTCCAACACTGGAAGTTTTAAGAAGAAATTGGACAGCCATTTGTCTGAAATGGTATAGGGTTACCTGCCTGAGCAGGGGGTTGGACTTGATGACTTCCAAGGTCCCTTCCAACATTATTGTTGTTATTATTATTATTATTATTATTATTATTATTATTATTATCGATCATCGCACAGTCAGCCAGATGTTCAGACTGGATTTGGCATTTTGTCTACCTATCGAGTCCTTACCCAGGACCTGGGATAGGCAGATGTGGATGTTTGATGGTATTACAGATATCGTCGCAGGATGGAAGCAGTTCCTAGTAAGGCCGCCTTTTGCAATTGACTAATAGCAAATTTGTCAATGCCAATGGTGTTCAAGTGGTGCTCCAGTTGTTTTGGGATTGCACCCAAGGAGCCTATTACTATTGGTACTACCCTTGCTTGCTTTTGCCACAGTCTTTCTATTTCTATTTGTAGGTCTTTGTATTTTGTTATCTTCTCCAGTTCTTTCTCTTCTATTCTGCTATCTCCAGGCACTGCCACATCCACTATCCAGACTTTTTTGTCTTTCTTATCGACAATTGTTAAGTCTGGGGTGTTATGTTGCAGGTGCTTGTCTGTTTGAATTCTGAAGTCCCAGAGCAGTTTAATTTTATCATTTTCTATGACTTTCTCTATTTTATGATCCCACCAGTTTTTGCTTACAGGCAAATGCCTGTATTATTATTATCAATCATCGCACAGTCAGCCAGATGTTCAGACTGGATTTGGCATTTTGTCTACCTATCGAGTCCTTACCCAGGACCTGGGATAGGCAGATGTGGATGTTTGATGGTATTACAGGTATCGTCGCAGGATGGAAGCAGTTCCTAATAAGGCCGCCTTTTGCAATTGACTAATAGCGAATTTGTCAATGCCAATGGTGTTCAAGTGGTGCTCCAGTTGTTTTGGGATTGCACCCAAGGAGCCTATGACTATTGGTACTACCCTTGCTTGCTTTTGCCACAGTCTTTCTATTTCTATTTGTAGGTCTTTGTATTTTGTTATCTTCTCCAGTTCTTTCTCTTCTATTCTGCTATCTCCAGGCACTGCCACGTCCACTATCCAGACTTTTTTGTCTTTCTTATCGACAATTGTTAAGTCTGGGGTGTTATGTTGCAGGTGCTTGTCTGTTTGCTTATTATTATTATTATTATTATTTATTATTATTATTATTATTATTACTATGGATCATCGCACAGTCAGCCAAATGTTCAGATTGGATTTGGTATTTTGTCTACCTATCGAGTCCTTACCCAGGACCTGGGATAGGCAGATGTGGATGTTTGATGGTATTACAGATATCATCGCAGGATGGAAGCAGTTCCTAGTAAGGCTGCCTTTTGCAATTGACTAATAGCGAATTTGTCAATGCCAATGGTGTTCAAGTGGTGCTCCAGTTGTTTTGGGATTGCACCCAAGGAGCCTATTACTATTGGTACTACCCTTGCTTGCTTTTGCCACAGTCTTTCTATTTCTATTTGTAGGTCTTTGTATTTTGTTATCTTCTCCAGTTCTTTCTCGTCTATTCTGGTGTCTCCAGGCACTGTCACGTCCACTATTCAGACTTTTTTTGCCTTTCTTATCGACAATTGTTAAGTCAAAGGAGGCTAGATTGTCTCACGGTCTCCTTTAAATTTGTGAAGGTAAAATTCTATGATTTTAATCACAAACCCATACCTATAGGAATGTCTTTTAAAAAAAAATGTACAAATCCTTTTTAAAATTTGCAGTGGGATATCAAACTACATTTATCACAATTCACACTTTTTGAAAAACCTGATGTCCCAAGTGATTGGATTGGGCAAAATGTGTTGGCCTTTTACAGCACAAGGAGGTTGAAAAAGTTTCCCTCAGTCTCCTTTGGATTCCTTCTCCAAAGAAACTATGTTTGATGGATCCTTGTGGGGATCCCATACCTGCCATGACTGAAGCATTGGAGCCCCCAACCTCTCTCTGACCTTCTTCCTTCTCCTCCTGGATCGGGAGGCATATGCAGCAGTCAAGGCATGGGCCAGAGTCTTAAGAATAGTGTAAATTTTCTGGTCACTTTTGATCCGCATGCTACTTCTTTTATTCTCCACAGGCGCTTTCTGGGTGCATCTTTTACGGCCTTTGGCAGAAAGGGTATGCTTTGAAAAAGAACATTGAAAAGAGCGATCTTGATATTGGGGTTCCACTAAAATATGGTCTTCTAAGGCATCAGGTTTGGCCCCTTTTTTCCACTGAAAAGGAAAACTCCAAACACTATGGATATGCTTGAACAATTTGTTACTTTGCATGTAATATTTCGCCAATAATGCAAGGATCCAGATTTTCCCTTCTGTGGGTCCTGGCAAACACATAAATGTTACATGGAAAGGAAGAACTCTGTCCAAAAGAGGAACATATTCCATGAAGTGAACAAAGACATTGGCTTGTCTCCACTTAGAGATGGCATCCCTGAGGGGGGCAGTAAGTTGAGTTGTTGAGAATTGTTGTGATATAACAACACAAATTCCGTTCCTGACAAGCATACGACTAAAAGTTCTCATGAAATTCTCTCCATTTTCTGTGTCTGAAGTAAATAGACCAACCAAGGTCCATCTGAAATAGAGGAGAAGTTGGACAATTCCTGGGTAGTGGATCCCTTGTTTGGGGAGCATCCGATGGAAAAAAGGGAATTGGCTTTTATCACTCAAAGCCTCTGAAACAATTTCATAACTGATCTGAAAAAAAAAAACGAATACTGTGTTATGTTTGGGATAAGATAAAGTCCAAAATATTCACTTTTAATAAATCCAACTTGGTCCTCATGAATATAATAATTTATGGTTGATTAGCTATGAGGCCATATAAAGATAAGAATGTAATATGCAGACCATCATATATAAAAAAGAAAAAAACAAATTACATAAAAAGAACAAGAATAAAGAGTTCAAATCATAGTTCTGTATCACCCCTACAAATTACCAGAATGTGATCCTCCTATGTGGATCTCAACTGAACAATTTTGTTTCAAATAAAGAGCCATATTGCATGTAATTTTTGAATTCTGACTGCAAAGGAAATACATTGTTTTAATACTATAATCCTAACTAGGATATTGTTATAATGGGCAGTCCATGGGACTCATCTCTCTCTTTAATATACTATTGACATTCAAATAATACATATGTTAGGTCTTTTATCTCTGGGGTTCAACAAATACGTTTATTATAACGGAGCTTGGTTAAATCTTCCATATTTAACCATCATGTCAAGCTGTGCAAATTCTGCTGGAGTAAATACTGCATGATTCTATTCTATTCTATTCTATTCTATTCTATTCTATTCTATTCTATTCTATTCTATTCTATTCTATTCTATTCTATTCCATTCCATTCCATTCCATTCCATTCCATTCCATTCCATTCTATTCTATTCTATTCTATTCTATTCTATTCTATTCTATTCTATATGATATACAGATTAAGGGCTTCCCATCATCACTTTCCTTTTGAACAGAAGACTCTTTGATTGGTCACAGAGATTCTCTTCACTTTCACAGGTGTACTGTATAGCAGAAATCCAAAAGCAATGGGAGAGGATATGGCTTCTTTGATCCTTGCCTACTCTCCATGAGTGAATCCTGATCTGTAGACATTGCACCTACAATGCCCATAGTGAAAAGCAACTCTTGAATTCCGTAGAGAAGATATGGTGGGATCTATTGCACACTCCTCCACTCACTTTACCAGATATAATATCAAACACACAAACCTGTGAGAGTTTTTGGGTGCCTACTAAAGTTGACATCTGGATAGAGATGTCACTAGCAGCTGCATCAAGAAGAGCCAATAGGTTGTCCTTCCTTCCACAGCTGAAGTTGGGAACATTTGCTTCTCCAGAAGTAAGTGTGTCCAGCAAGGCACCTGAAGTGCCAAAGGGGTTCAAATAATCATCATGGAGGTTGTAGCCAAGAGTGAGATTTTGCAGGAACTGTGATTTTTTGTTGATCACTTCAAAGGCAAAAATGAAGCGGAGGCTTCTACTCATATCATGAAATGTCATACTGTGAAAAAATATTCATGACATCATCATCAACAACAGCAGCAACAACAGCAAAATATTTTTATTCATTTATTCCTCTTTGTGTCCTTGGCTTTGAGTCTAAAGCCAATACTGATCCAAAACCATATAATTTTTATTAATGTTCAGAAGATGGGATGGAGATTCACCCCACCAAGGTTAATATTTACAAATATATCATGATTTTCATTTCTCCAATATCTAGATTTCAAAATAATTCAATCTTTAAAGTAGAAGCATCATAAAAGGAAGAGGCTTTGTCATAAGAAATTAATTTTTTTTCTCTAATCCTCTTTTCTGCACAATCCTATTGAGTCTTAAGTCAATACTGACCAAAAAAGAGGCAAATGACAGCCGCCCATCACCATTTAATATTTATATATATTTATATGTATTAGTACTAATTTTCATTAGCCCAGTAACCACATTGCAAAATAATTCAAAGTGGAACCAGAGGATGTTTCATAAGTGACCCTGAAAAAACAACTCAAAAAAACAAGTCAGCCTCTATTTCTATAAGAATCAGGGACTGAACATCAATGAGCACTTACAAAAATAAAGAAAAGGACTGGGCAGAGAAAACTGCAACTATTTTAAAAATTACTCAGTAAACAAAACTCAGTATTCAAGTGGGAAAAACAATCTAGATTTCTTTCAGTTTTTTTTTCTTGCTTTGTCTTTGGATTTGAGTCTCTTCCCCAAAATAAGATAAAAAAGGGAAGTCATGGAAATCAAAACAATTCATTAAATTAAACAAGTCTTGCAACCCACGAGTAAGCATGATAAGAAGAAAAGAACGAGAGCGTTAGAAATGGAAATAAAGGGAATCCAACTCCATAACACTCAGTGACTTACGAGTAAGGCATTTTATAGGGAGCCATGTTGAAAGACAACATCACACGCAAAAATCTTGTTGCACAGAGGACTATACCAATGAGATGATCTCCTGAACTGTAGTAGTTCCATGGTTTATTTCTATCCTCACACAAGAAATTCAGTGGGCACATTATTCTATGCTTCCCAGAGCTTGCCTGTATCAATAGTATCAGAAGCAGAAGCAGGAGCTCCATAATTCACAGGGTTGAATCAACCCCTTTCCTTTTTTAAGCAAGAACAAGAAGAGTTATAAGATTCAAATCAGTCTCACAAAATGGAAATGTCCGTGGCTTTCCTGATTCAAACAGACAAACTAAGAGTCATCTGGAAAGGCGAGAAAGATACAACCTGCCTCCAGAAGCTGTGAATGTTCCAACACTGGAAGTTTTTAAGAAGAGACTGGACAGCCATTTGTCAGAAATGGTATAGGGTTTCCTGCCTGAGCAGGTGGTTGGACTCCATGACTTCCAAGGTCCCTTCCAATTTTACTATCATCATCATCAACATTATTATAATACTACATGCAAGAGTACAGCCCTTTCCTGTCCCTAAACGTGGGCCACAAAGAGCACGACCTGTGGTATTTCTTCTTTCTGATGCAGGATCCCTTCCATGTTGCTTCAGTCTGAGGTTTACATCAATGGCAGTCTCTAGAGAAGGAGCAGAAGAGGTCTCAGAGACCAGGATGGTGATAATTACAATGAGAGACTATTTGTCCTCTGGGGCTTTTGAACTTCTTACAGGGCTTCATGTGAGGAAAGGTAGCTGGAGAAAAAAAATTGTTAATGGAAGTTATAGATACACACCTGGGGAACCCTTTGGTATTGGCTGTAGCTCTTCCTGTCGACGTGATATTGGAGGAAGATAGTTCAACACCCTGCAAATTGACTTCTGCTGCTCTTATTTTATTTATGAGACTTATATACCGTTTTGAGTGCAAGCACTCTCTAAGCGGTGTACACCAGTAAGCAATGTATATATATATATATATATATTTACATTGCCCCGAACAATCTGGGTCCTCATTTTACCTACCCCGGAAGGATGGAAGGCTGAGTCAACCTTGAGCCGGTGAGATTTGAACCGCTGACCTGCTGAACACAGTCAGCTAAAGTGGCCTGCAGTACGGCACTCTAACTGCTGCGCCACCTCGGCTCATAACATGCTTCAACATGTTGTCTTGTCCCCAGGTCCTGCTAGAGAAGATCATCCAGAGCTATGGAATTTGGTGCAACTCTAGATTGATGCCACTTAACTTTATTGTTTCCTGTCTTCTAATAACCAGGAAGCAATCAGTTCTCCTGCCTAATGTTAAGAGCAGGGCCTGTTCAGGATTTTTTTTATTATTATTATATCTCCATATATCAATCCTAAATTCGATTTGATTTTAAAACTGCTTGTGGCTAAAGTGAAATTTCATTTCCCACCAATATTAGAAATGCCAAATTTTGGATGAGAGCTGACAAAGCTGACAATTGGGTATGTCTAGTTTAATGAAGAGAAGGATTAGGGGTGACATGATAGCAGTGTTCCTATGTCTCAGGGGTTGCCACAAAGAAGAGAGAGTCAAGCTATTCTCCAAAGCATCTAAAGCAGTGGTTCTCAACCTGTGGGTCGGGACTCCATTTGGGGTCGAATGACCATTTCACAGGGGTCGCCAAACCATGCTGTCCGCCATTTTTTTCCCTTTTCCCTAGCTGTCCTACTCCCTCTTATTGGTGGTCACACCCACTTGGGGGTCACCACAACATGGGGAACTGTATTATGGGGTCACGGCATTAGAAAGGTTGAGAATCACTGATCTAAAGGCAGGACAAGAAGCAATGGATGGAAATTAATCGAGGACAGAAAAAGGAATTAAGGAGAAATATCCTGACAGAATAATTAATCAGTGGAACGACCTGTCTCCAGAAGTTGTAAATGCTCCAACACTGGAAGTTTTTAAGAAGAGACTGGACAGCCATTTGTCTGAAATGGTATAGGGTTTCCTGCCTGAGCAGGGGGTTGGACTAGATGACCTCCAAGGTCCCTTCCAACTTTATTCTATTCTAAAATGTCAGACAATTGTCAGCCTGTGGACTATATCAGGGCCCATTGGTATTTTTGGGAATGAAGTTCAGAATCAGCTTTGAATTTGGCACCCTTGGTCCTATTTGCAGGAATCCACATCAGAAGCCCTGGCGAGGGCATTGTGTGAATGTCCCACCAGATGATTGACAGTTCTGGATACGCTGAAGAATTGAGCTGAGTGAGCCAAACTCCATTAACCCTCATCTAGGTGAAACCCTCTTTCCTAGGCTATTATGTTGATCAGGAATCTGATGAATTTGATGATTGCTCATGTGTTAAGATGGCAAGGTTAAAATTCAAGCCTTTGAGATTATGGAAAGTTCATAAGGAAATCACTAGCCTGTGCTTTTGGCATGTGATCAAAACCACAGAAGGTGTGCTTGACTATTTTTATAATTTCTACATTTCTATACCTTAGCTGCTATGTGCCAGCTTCCTCTTATGAAACCAAGTGAAAGCAAAGAAATGTATAAATGTCTGCGTTCATATCTGTGTTCAGGATATCAGCTGTCCTCTGCTAGCTGCCGACAAACTCCAGACACAAAAGGAACAGGGGTTCAGCAAACTTTAATGCAAAGAAAAAGTCAGCACTGGGAGTGAACTGCTCCCAGTGCTTTACATAGATGTTCCCCACCCACCAATCCCACCCCAATCAGCAAGCCAGCATCCAGTCCGTATGGATAAAAGGCGCAGTTCAATGTCCGTATTCCCCCTCCAGACACACCCATGTAGCCTCTGCTGTTCCAGCTGTTCTCTCAGACAACCAGGCAACTCTGCCTCCTCCCCCCTGCATCTGGCGGGAGGGAGAGGTAGCTAAGGTGAGGTACAACCCCCCCTTGTCCGGCTTGCTTAGCCCAAATGTCCAGCCGGCGGTGGGAACGTTTCCGGCATCTGGTTCCTCAGAGGGAGGCACCCGCAGCATCTGGCAGCCATGCTGACCCCCAGCTGCTGGAGGGAGCTGGGCCTACTCCCAGCTGATTGCCAGGAGCCGGGCTAATACGCGGAGGCTGGGTTGGCTCCCAGCCAATTTTCGGGAGTTGGGATGCACATGGCATTTCCACCGACTCTCCGCTGACATGCACATGCCGACCCGACTCTCAGCTGGCTGTCAGGAGCCGGGCAGTGTGTAGTGGGCCCACCGGTTCTCTGCTAAACTCCGGACGCCGACCCAATTCCCAGCTGACTGTCGGGAATTGATGGGGAGCACTCAGCCAGCAGCCGACCGATGTCCGCATGAGTCCGCTCAAGGCCCTCATGCGGACATCGGTCAGCTGCTGGCTGCGTGCTCCCCATCTCCTGGCCCATGGCAAGGAGATCTCCCAGCCCATGGCAAGCCTAGGGCTTGACACAGGGTTCCTCCACCTTTAGGGAGGACCCGTCTTTATTCAGCTGAATAAACACATTTGGCTTATCAAGACAAATCCAACTTCATCTTTTATTTTGCTGAATCACACCTGACAACCTGCATAACAGTGTGGTTGTTATGGATTTAATGGACCCAGTTCACAGTTTACGTTAAGAAGATTGAAGGTTTTTTTTTTTTCAGACGTTTCCGCAGAGGTTTTGGCAAACTGGGTGTATCTCAGCCTGCAACAGCCCACTAGCCATCCTGGTTATTATCTGGAGGCACAAAGAATATGCAAGGGCTTTGGAGGGAACCAGCTTCAAAGGGGCATCTTTTCCCATTCCATCCCAAAAGAAACACCTAAGAAACAGGAGTCTCTTCCTTGGTCGTAGAGGCCCTGAAAACATTAACTGAGATTTAAAATCATTTACCCCATTCACACATTCTGGTATCTGCTCTGTCCTTTATAAATTTGTGAAGCAGTTCACTATACTAAACCAATATCTGGTTTATATAATTTGGCATGGCACATTATGCCAGTGTGGCAGTTCCCTTTTATTAATTTGTGTTAAGGGGGTTATATGAATCCTCCTTGATTTACCACATAACCACTATGTACTGGCCAATGTAGTTGATTTGCATATAGGACTGAAAACTCTTGATAGGATCTGCTTTTGGATTCAAGGCTCATGGATACCTAGCACAAGAGCTAAGTCTGGTTTGTGATCCTGGCTTGCTATAGATGGAACATCTGAGATTTTGGCTAGTTCTCAGTACAGAAAAACAAAACCAATTCAGGCCAAAATCACCTTGTTTATGGTTGCTACCTCTGATTATATATACAAGTGAGGAGAGCCTGTGGCCTAGAGATTAATAGCTGCCTAACATGCAAGCTGCCCAGGTTCGACTCTCAGAAGGGTATGGCTAGCTGATGAGAGCCAAATAGCTCGAAATATGGTCATAAGTCACTTTTTTTCAGTGTCATTCTAACTTTTAGTTACATTGTAACTAAACAAACTGTTGTAAGTTAAAGACTACCTGTACATTATCTGCATTCTGCACCATTCTGCTACTGTGCCAGTAAACCAGGCACGAAAATGATTGATCTCCCATGTTTCTAATCCTCAACATCTGAGCTCGCAAACCTTACCGTGCAACCTTCCTTTGGTAGAAAGAATTTTGAGGAAATAAATGTGAAGATGACGCCACAATTTTGATCTAGGCTTATGTAATAGTAATAGTAGTAAAGTTGGAAGGGACCTTGGAGGTCATCTAGTCCAACCTCCTGCTCAGGCAGGAAACCCTACACCATTTCGGACAAATGGCTGTCCAGTCTCTTCTTAAAAACTTCCAGTGTTGGAGCATTTACTGCTTCTGGAGGCAGGCTGTTCCACTGATTAACTGTTCTCACTGTCAGGAAGTTTCTCCTTAGTTCTAGGTTGCTTCTCTCCTTGATTAGTTTCCACCCGTTGCTTCTTGTCCTGCCTTCAGGTGCTTTGGAAAATAGCTTGATTCCGTCTTCTTTATGGCAGCCCCTGAGATATTGGAATACTGCTATCATGTCCCCCCTTGTCCTTCTCTTCGTTAAACTAGACATACCCAATTCTAGCAACCGTTCCTTATATGTTTTAGCCCCCAGTCCCCTCATCATCTTTGTTGCTCTTCTCTGTACTCTTTCTAGAGTCTCAACTCTAGAAAGAGTTGTAATAAATGCTGGAAGGCAGACCACTTTTGCCGTGAGTTTTAAAATCAGGAAAAGTTTTCCTGCATAGCAGTAGACTCAAATCTCAAAGAGTGCTCGTTTTTTTTCTGGATGGATCCTATTGGACCTTGTGTTCAATGCGGGCACATCCCATTCCATGAATAAATCCCAGAATATCAAACTCTGAGTGAGCTAATTTCCCTGCAAATTTGAAAGAAGTTTTAAAGTATTTTTTTTTAATGAAACAGAGGGGAAAAGTGCAAGAGAAAATGTTGACCTGGTCCTTTCCTAATGTGTATATTTCAGTGATGAAGATGACAAAAGAAACTTTCCTGAATTTCTTTCACTTAAAACGAATCCACCTATTTCTTTCCTATTGTGGGTGTTTCACTCTTTACTGTATTCTTTATATTTCTTTCAACTGGGTGTTTTATTGGTTTCCTTGTGGTGTCATATCATGGACATTTTTCAAGCTACCTTGGATTGGGTACACACAAGTTTCTACATTCACCAAAAAGAAAAAAAGTTTGGGGGGGAGAACGTGGTGACTTTTTGTCTGCTTGTGTGGTTGGGTTCAGTGGGTTATAGCCTATTTGACCTTCACATCCATTAGTCTGTGTATGAACTCCACTTGAGGGGCACATTGATATGTACACCTCTATATAAGAAATAACTACATCTCTACAGAAATAGAGCACAACAATAATGAAAACTCTTTTGAATGCAATTGGGGAAAAAATGACACTGCCATAGGTGTATACTATAGGCCACCCAATCAAACAGAGGTAAACGACGAACTTTTTGATAGTCAGTTAACTAAGGTATGTAGGAAGCACATCACAATAATAATGGGGGACTTTAATTACCCTGACATCAACTGGGAGACAAACTCTGCACCAAGTGGAAGATCAAACAGATTCCTGAAAAACCTAGCAGACAACTTTTTCTCCCAAAAAGTAGAGAAGGAAACTAGGGGTTCACCCTTATTGGACTTAATTCTCACTAACAGAGATGAAATGATAGAAGGTTTTGAAACCACAGGAACCTTGGGGGGGAGTGACCATGCAATATTGGAATTCAACATTATGCAAGCACAAGCAATAGAACACCATCAAACTAGAGTCTTGGACTTTAAGAGAGCTAATTTTAATAAATTTTGATAGAGCTTGGGAAGGATTCCATGGATGAGAATCCTCAGGGGGAAAACAACTCAAGAAATTTGGGAAATTTTGAAAAGTGAGATTATAAAAGCCCAATCTAGCACAATACCAACGAAGAAGAAAAATAACAGCTCTCAAAAGAAACCAGCATGGCTGCATAAGGAACTCTCTGATAAATTGAAAGACAAAAGGACAAGTATAAAAAGTGTAAAGAGGGGCACATAACTAAAGCAGAATATCAGCAAATAACCTGAGTCTGCAATGGTAAAGTAAGGAAAGCTAAGGCTCAAAATGAACTAAGGGTTGCAACAAAAGTCAAAAATAACAAAAAAAGTTTCTTTCAACATATAAAAAACAAGAAAAAAGTTAAGAAAATGATCGGTCCGTGGGCCAGACACGTCATGCAGAAGCCACGCCCATCCCATTGCTGTCCCAATACGTTGTGTGACATCACAGGTATAAAATACAGTAGGTGGTACCTTGCTCAATAGTAGCAACTGTGAGAGGGATCTCGGAGTCCTAGTGGACAATCATTTAAATATGAGCCAGCAGTGTGCTGCAGCTGCCAAAAAAGTCAACACAGTGCTAGGCTGCATTAACAGAGGGATAGAATCAAGATCACGTGAAGTGTTAATACCACTTTACAATGCCTTGGTAAGGCAACACTTGGAATACTGCATCCAGTTTTGGTCATCATGATGTAAAAAAGATGTTGACATTCTAGAAAGAGTACAGAGAAGAGCAACAAAGATGATCAGGGATCTGGAGGCTAAAACATATAAGGAACGGTTGCTGGAATTGGGTATGTCTAGTTTAATGAAGAGAAGGATAAGGGGTGACATGATAGCAGTGTCATGTCAGGGGCTGCCACAAAGAAGAGGGGGTCATGCTATTCTCCAAAGCACATGAAGGCAGGACAAGAAATAATGGATGGAAACTAACCAAAGAGAGAAGCAACCTAGAACTAAGGAGAAATTTCCTGACAGTTAGAACAATTAATCAGTGCAACAACCAACTTTTTGATGATGATGATGATGTCATATAGAAGTGAGAATTGGAGATTTGAGAGATTGGGGGAACTCAGTGGATAGATAGGACCATCCAGATAGTGATGGCCAAGAGCCATTATAAAGCAAGTAGTAGATAGAAAGATCATGTAACCTAGGGCTCAATGAAACATAGCAGTAGAATATCCAAATAAAACTCCAGATTCATTCTGTCTCTGAAAATCTGGTGTAAAGGGGAAGGCTTTGGATATATTAGTCACGATGTCTGTAGCTGGTCCAATGAAAAAATGTACAAAAGAGATAGTTTGCATCCATCAAAGAAAGGGACTGAGTTACTCGGCTATAAATTCACAGATTTTCTGGAGGAATATTTAAACTAAACAGCGGGGACAGTGAGTTAATTGATACAGAACATCCCTGTCCCCAGCAATCTAAAAATTATAGGGGGATGACCTTGCCCAATGGTGTGTGTTAATGTTCAAAAGCATAAAAGAGAAGATACCATGCAGAAGAACATCAGAAGTCTTTCATGCTAGGGTTGAACTGTCATATTTCAACATTAATTTCTTAACATATCCCAGTAACAAAAACCAGAACAACTACAGAACAGTGCCCCCGGGGTGAATCTATAATTGTTCACTAATGCTGTTCTCCAACTGCCCCTCAACACATAGACTGCTGAAAGAACTTCTCCCCAGAGGAGAAATAGCTTCTCACTGGGATTATGATCATCCCTGTCTTTGAGACTCTTCTGCACCTTCTCCAGTGACTGCCTTTGATGTAAATATCAGACAGAAGCATCATGGAAGAGATATCGCATCTAAAAAGGATAAATGCCTCTATTCATGTGGAACATTTTTCACAAGATTTGGGACAGGTAGGGGTTGTGTTCTTGAATGTATCTTTCTCTTCTTTCCAGGTGAAGCTCAGTGTGTCTCATTGACACTTCCATCTTGTTATTTAGAAACAGGGAAGTGACTGATTCATCCCAAGGAGAAATGGACCTCCTGCTTATGTTTCTGATGTTTCTGATGGCCAGGAGATATTCTGGAAGGCTCAGTACCAAATGTCCCCTGACTTTGAAGAAGCAGGACAAAGGGAATCCATGGAACTATTATGGCCCAGGAGACCATATTATTAGTGTGATTGAAACTGCAACAAAACCTTCACTTGAGCTATTGCAATTCAATGGAGCTCGTTATATTTCTTCTCTGTAAGTCATTCAGTGATGATGGAGTTGCATTCCCTCCATTTGCATTTCTAACACCCGTCTTCCTTTCTTATTATTCCAGTGGTTCCTAAATTGCAAGATATTTATAAGTTTTTGGAACTTTTAAATTTAGCCTCTCTTACCTTGTCTTGTATTAGACTCAGCTTTTTATTATTATTATTATTATTATTATTATTATTATTATTATTATTATCCCTGAAAGAACACGAGAGATGCAGAAGTCTCTTCCAGTCCTGATTTCATCACTTAAATACTTTTGTTTATTTTATTTAAGGATTGTAGTTGTCTCTGCCAGCTTCTTACAGGATGATTTCTTTTTCGAATTGCTTTGCTGACTCACATGTTCACCCATGCTCTTACTTTGATGGTGATTCTATTTTAATGATTGAATTGTTTTGAATCCCAGGTATTAGACCAATGAATATAAGTACTACTGCAAACAATGATATATTTATGATTATTAACCCCAGCAGATGATTATATCTATCCCACCTTCTCAAAAAATAAAAATGATGGATGACTTTTATTTGTCTCTGGTTTTGGATCAGTACTCTCTTAAGATTCAGTAGGTCTGCGGAGGCAAAGAGAAATAAAATATATGTTTTGTTGTTGCTGTTGATGATATTAACATGAATATATTTGTACAGTACTAGATATAGTAATCTGCCAGGAATGCTACCCTTCGTTCTCCCCATTCAAGTGATCAACAAGAACACCCAGCTCCTGCACAATCTCACACTTGGATACAATGTCCATGACAACTATTTGAGCACCCTTCGCACTGCTGATGCCTTGCTGGATATTCTCTCTACTGGAGAAGCCAATGTTCCCAACTACAGCTGTGGAAGGAAGGACACTCTTCTGGCTGTTATTGATGGGGCTTACCAGGAAATCTCCACACAGATGTCAACATTAGTAGGTACCTACAAAGTCGCACAGGTTAGTGTGTGTGTTTCTCTATCTGGTAAAATGAGTGGGATGGCTGGATGATAGATCCAACCATATCTTTTGTATGGCATTCAAGAGCCGCTTCTCATCATGGCCATTTGACCTACAGCTGTTAAAACATATATTCCTTATGGATCATAGTGACCACTAGCATTAAATAATAATTATTTTTTAAAAAAAGCATAATAGCAAATGTATTCATTATTTTTACTTTAATCTGCCCATGATCACATTCCTCATAAAAGGTATAAAGACAGATTAGTCCCCTGGCTGAACTATTCAGATATTGGTGGGGTCTTTATTGGCAAGTTGCTTTCAAAAACAATGCTTGCCATATCTGGTTAGATGAAAGATGGCAATAGTATTTAATGATTGTCTGTCTGTCTGTCTGTCTGTCTGTCTGTCTGTCTGTCTGTCTGTCTGTCTGTCGGTCTGTCTATCTATCTATCTATCTATCTATCTATCTATCTATCTATCTATCTATCTCTATCTACTGTATCTATCTATCTACTGTATCTATCTTACTATATCTATCTATCTATCTATCTATCTATCTATCTATCTATCTATCATCTATCTATCAAATAAAAAAAGTTTCTTCAGGGAAAAAATAGATTGGTGAGTGTATAGAGTAAGTAAATATTTTTCCTTACCCAGAGGTAGTTTCACACAGACTGAACCTTGACTCCTTCATCATCAATGGAGTTCATTTAGAGCAAAGGGATGAATGAATTTACTCCTTGAATGTTAAAAAAAAATCATAGCAAATCAGCTTCCTGTATGACAAAGTTACCCATGCTCTTATATGGAGCTGACATTTGGCGCTTAAAATGATATCACTACTAGAACAAACACAACCATAACATCTGAGAAGTATCTTGGGGTTGGATAAAAGGACTTTAGCTGCTGCCCTCAGAGCTGAATTGGGAATTTATACAATGTGTGCTTTGTCTAAAATCAGGGCGTATATGAATTGGTATAAAATTAAAGCTTTGGAAACTGACAGATCCCCAAATTCTACCTGTTAGAACAGACAAAATTTCAATTAAAAGTCAATTAAAGACCTGTTAGATATTACAAGGGACAAAGTCTATTAGGAACAGTGGTCTTCCTCTTTCTTGTACAATCAGAGAACAAGCAAAAAAGATTGCTGCACAAAAATTCCAAGATTTCAAAGCAGAGAAAGTTCTATCCATCCTTAGTAAGGTTGCCACATTGAAATAGATGAGCTGTTACAAAGGTACCTTCCAAATTGCCAAGTATTAAGGTGACCAACTTTTTTACAATGAAAAGGAGGACACAAATAAATTGAAGAAAAAAATATCATAAATAAAAGAAACATTTTATTCATTGCAATAATAATACAGACAACTTGCATGTGCAAAGTTTGCCAGCTGGGTGTTTTGGCGCGGTCAGCAGCAATTCCTATTGGTTTTCAAAAGCCAATAGGGGGAGTACCACAGCTCATGCAAAAGTTGAAAAAAAACCATCAAAAAAAGGTGCCGGAACGCTGTTCTGAGCATTCTATGAGGGGAAAAAAAAGCCCTGCAGATTAGTCTTCAAATATCAAAAAGGAGGACATGTAGGAGGACACTTTTTGAGGGAGGACAGAATTTACAAAAGGAGGACAGTTGGTCACCTTACAAGTATTTAAATGTGGAAATGCTTAAACATCTTAGGGTGGCATTTATTTGAGCAAGACTTGAGAAACTGGACATAATGGTTAGATGTGGAAGATTTAACCAAGTCCCTTATAATGAACATTTTTTTATTTGTGGCCCTCCAGAGATAGAAGATATAAAAGAGAGAGAATGAGAGAAAGAAAGAAAGAAAGAAAGAGAGAGAGAGATGGAGGGAGGGAGGGAGGGAGGGAGAGGAAGAGGGAGAGAGAGAGAAGGAGGGAGGGAGAGAGAGAGAGAGAGAGAGAGAGAGAGAGAGAGGGAGATGAAGGGAGGGAGAGTGAGAGAGAGTGGGAGGGAGGGAGAGCAAGTGAGCGCACAGTATCTTGGACTAGACCAACAATCTATTCGGATTGTGGTATTAAAGCAACATATTTCTCCTATAGTCAGAATTCAAACATTACATGTAATATTTGCTCCTTTATTTATTTATTCATTAAATTTCTATGCTGTTCATCTCACTCATACAACAACTCTGTATGCTCCTTCACTGGAACAAAACAGTTAAATTCAGATCTGCAGATGTGAGCCTGATCTCCGTAAATGGTATGGGTGATACAGAAATATGATTTGCTTTCTTTATTATTCTATTTACTAAATGTATGTTCTATTTTCATACACCGTCTTGTTAATGTTATGTATTTTATATGCTGTATTGTAATATGGCCTAAGGGCTAATCAACAATAAAATATTCTAGCATGTTTTGTCTATGGAGGTTCTCAATCATCTGAGTCATGGTTGTGGTTGTTGTTTTCCTAAAAAGGAACTGGACTATGTTTTTTTTCCTTGAGGAAGATCTTTTTTTTTCTCTTGAAGAAGAAGACATTTTACTTCTCATCCAAGAAGCTTCATCAGTTCTCACTGGATGGTGGAGGGTTGGAAGGATTAGTTCTGATACATCCTAGCATTCTAATATGTTGATGATAACCAGGTTGGATATATTAAAAAAACTAACATATTGTCCTTGATTTGACCCCAAATATAACGTGGTATTCTTCATTGCTTTTTCAGGTCACTTGTAGATTTGTTCCAGAGGCGCTGAGTGATAAAAGTCAATTCCCCTTTTTCTACCGGATGGCCCCCAAAACTGAGATTCAGAATCCAGCAATTGTCCAGCTGCTCCTCCATTTCAGATGGACCTTGATTGGTCTCTTTGCTTCAGACACAGAAAATGGAGAGAATTTCCTGAGAACCTTCACTCCTATGCTTGTTAGGAGTGGAATTTGTGTTGTTATATCACAACGATTCTCAACGTCTAGACCTACAAAACCCCTCAGAGATGCTCTCTCTAAATGGAGGCAAGTCAACGTCTTTGTTTTCTTCACAGACTACAGTACCATGATGGATGGAATTAGCCATGTCCATGAGGCACTTGAAGGTTTGCCAGGACTCATTGAAGGAAAAGTCTGGATCATCACACTCTTTGGAGCGCTGCCAGCGAAACGTCACAGATTTTACAAACACATCCATAGTATTTGGAACTTTCGCATTCAGGAAAGAGGGCATCAAAAAGACTTTCAATCCGTTATCTTTGTGGAACCCCAATTTCAATATCACTCTTTCCACTGTTCTTTTTCAAGACGGGTCTTTTCAGGGAAAGGCCGGAGAAGATGCACTCAGAAAGTGCCACTGGAAATACGAGAGAAAAAAAGACATATAGAAATTGACCATCGCGCTTACAGTGTTATTAAGACTCTTGCCCTTGCCTTAAGTGTTGCATATTCCTCCAGATACAGGAGAAGGAAAGTAGGAGAAGAGAGTTTGAGGGCTCCAAGACTGCAGCCATGGCAGGTATGGGGTCCTGACAAGGATACATTAAATACAGTTTCTTTGGAGAAATAATCAAAATGAGAGGAACCATCTTAACCTCTACTAGATTTGACCAATTCTATTACTCAGGGCATAATTTTATGAAGGGTGGGAACTATAACACATACGTTGTGATTTTAAACACCGCTAATTTTAAAAGAATGTATGCATTCCTGTATACATGGTTTTGCGATTAGCATTTTGCATTTTTACCATTATGAATATGAAGGATTCTGAGACCATCTAGCTAACCCAGGGGTAGGCAACCTCGGCTCTTTTATGAGTCATGGACTTCAACTCCCAGAATTCCTGAGCCAGCCATGCTGAGGGGAAAGGGAGAGGTTTCCAAGCTGAGTCATGTTGGCTCAGGAATTCTAGGAGTTAAAGTCCATGAGTCATAAAAGAGCCGAGGTTGCCTACCCCTGAGCTAACTTTTCCTCTTCTCTGGAAACCCAGTTAAAGCTTTTCTGACTGATGGCTGCTTTGTTTTTGAATTAAGCCAATCAGTGAAAAGGAGACTTAACTTCTCTGGTTCACTGGCTCAGCTCTAAAACTGCCTTTCCTTTTAGGATGTTTTTCCTGAGTTCAGTTTTCATTTTTGACACACTGGAATAATCCTAGGCAGATCGCAAGTTTCTGTGTAACTTATTTCAATTATGCATTCTCCCTTGTCCAACCAAGAGATTGTGTTAGTTTGAAAAGATCCTCCCTAACTCCACCTGATTTTCAATATGGCTCTTGTTATCTGTCCTCAAGGTTAAGAGGGTAGTTTTTTTTTTATCTCTTCCTGGGCTTTATTGCCCATCCTTAAACCTGATCCAGATTTTCTGCAATGTCTTCTCCAAGCGTGGTCTGTGCAAGGAGACTTCATATTTAATCCCACCACTGGAACTACATCTATATGGAGGGAAGTAAGCAGTAACCACTGTTTTAGTCCCAATACACTTGCCAAATTTGGTCAATTATATTTTGCACAACCATTCTTTTTCACTTTTGAAAATAACAGTAATACTTGTTTTCCCAACCAAGAATATTTGCAGGTTAGATAACTGAATTAGAAATGTTCAAATATGAAAAAACCACATGAGACAAGAAACCAAATTTTCTGCTTTGCATTTTTCTGGATTTTCCATTCTAGCTTCATCCCTTTCTGCAGAAGAATGAGTTTTGCAATCTTTCAGAGATGAAACTGTACTTGGACCAAAATGGAGATCTGGTAGCAGATATGAATATCTGGAACCTAGTGGTTCTTCCGAAGAACGATTACATTCAAGGGAAATTGGGGAGTTTTGAAAGACAGAGACTTATTATCAATCAAGATAATCTTTCAAGGCTAAAGTTGCTCAACAAGGTGGGGGAAGTATTGATTTTTTTCCTGTTTTCCAAAGCCTTAGGACCCATTTTATGTGGGCTAAGCCTACTCACCAAGATGCATGAACTTCACTGAGATCTCTATGTGGAGAGTAAAACCTTCACTATTTTTTTTTAGACTGCTTGGGAGGTTTCAATACAGAATAACAGTAAGGGCAGTCTTCTAGTCCAATCACCTGCTCAAGCATGAGACTCTATACCATTTCAGACAAATGACTATCATGTTTCTTCTTAAAAATCTCCAGTTATGGAACACCCACAATTAGTTTCTATCTATTGCTTCTTGTATTGCCTTCTGGTGCTTTAGAAATTAAGTTGACCCCCTCTTCTTTGTGGCAGCCCCTCCAATATTGGAACACTGCATGATGTCACCCCAGTTCTTCTTTTCATTAGTGTTGACATATACTATTCCTGCAACCGTTTTTCATATGTTTTAGTCTCCAGCCCCTTAATCATCTTTGTTGCATTTAAGTGTCTCAACATCTTTTTTATATTGTGATGGCCAAAATGGGATGCAGTATTCCAAGTGTGATCTTACCAAGACATTATAAACAGGTACTAACACTTATTTATTTATTTATTTATTTATTTATTTATTTATTTATTTATGAGACTTATATACCGCTTTAAGTGCAAGCACTCTCTAAGCGGTGTATACCAGTAAGCAATGTATGTGTATATATATATATATATATATATATATATATATATATATATATATATATATACATTGCCTCCAACAATCTGGGTCCTCATTTTACCTACCTCGGAAGGATGGAAGGCTGAGTCAACCTTGAGCCGGTGAGATTTGAACTGCTGACCTGCTGAACACAGTCAGCTAAAGTGGCCTGCAGTACTGCACTCTAACTGCTGTGCCACCTCGGCTCTTCCACTTCAGATGATCTTGACTCAATCCCTTTGTTATTGCAGCCTAGGATTTGTTGGCTTCAGCATACTGCTCACTAATATTTGAGTGATTGTCCACTAGGACTCTGAGATCTCTCTTGCAGTCACTGCTATTGAGCCAAGTTTCACCTAATCTGTACCTATGTTGTTGTTGTTAGTTGTGAAGTTGTGTCCGACCCATCGTGACCCCATGGACAAGGTTCCTCCAGGCTATACATTTGGTTTTTCTTGTCTAAGTGTAAAAGGACAAGGGGGGACATGATAGCAGTATTCCAATATCTCGGGGGCTGCCATAAAGAAGAGGGAATCAAGCTATTTTTCAAAGCACCTGAAGGCAGGACAAGAAGCAACGGGTGGAAACTAATCAAGGATAGAAGCAACCTAGAACTAAGGAGAAACTTCCTGACAGTGAGAACAATTAACCAGTGGAACAACCTGCTTCCAGAAGCAGTAAATGCTTCAACACTGGAAGTTTTTAAGAAGAGACTGGACAGCCATTTGTCCGAAATGGTTTAGGGTTTCCTGCCTGAGCAGGGGGTTGGACTAGATGACCTCCAAGGTCCCTTCCAACTTTACTACTACTACTACTATTATTATTACCTTACTTTTCTCTACACTAAATTTCATTTTGTTAGAAAAGGCCCAGTGTTCAAGTCTATAGAGATCCTTCTTGTTCCTGAGTCTGTCTTCTGGGCTGTTTACTATTCCTGCCAGCTTGGTGTTGATGAAGATATTGAAGTGTATTGGGACTAAAACAGTGGTTACTGCTTACTTCCCTCCATGTAGATGTAGTTCCAGTGGTGGAATTCAAATATGTGAACAACCGGTTCTCTGTGTGGATGCCACTTCCGGAAGTCCATTCTGGGCCTGGACAAGAAAAAATTAGCTACCGGTTCTGCTGAAGTGGTGTGAACTGGCTGAATCTCGTCACTGTGTAGTTCCATTAAGGACTACAAGTTGAGTGCGATTTGTCAGCCAGTTACAAATCCATTTGGTGGTGTATCCCACATTTTTTTTAGCTTATCAAGAAATAGGTTGTGGTCTACTTTGTCAAATGCCTTACTGAAAACCAAGTATACTATGTCCACAGCATTTTGCTGGTCCACTAATTTAGTCACTTTGTCAAAGAATGAAATAAGACTTTTTGGGGCATGATCTGATTTTTGACAAACCCATGTTGGCTTCTGGTTATAAATTTTCTTGCTTCAAGGTGTTTGCAGATCTGTTGCTTGATTATTTTTTCCAGGATTTTCTCAGGTATCAGAGAGTTCTTTGTGTAATCATTCTGTTTCTTTTTGGGTTTCTTATTTTTCTTTTTCAGTGGTATTGTGCTAGCATGGGCTTTTCTAAACATATTTTTCAGAGTTTTCCAAGCTTCTTGAGTTGTTTTCTCCTTTAAGTTTTTCATTCATGGAATCCTTCCCAAGCTCTCTCTAACTATTTGAACTATCAATCAACAAGATAACCAATCAGTAGCTCAGAATTTAGATATAGCTCCAGATGAACAACCAATCACACCATCAATTGACCACACTGGCACACAAGACATTTGTAAGCTAAGAAAAATGGGACAAGGAAATCCTGCTGATGATGTTACTAGTTTAGTAACGAAACGTTCAGAAACTAAATTGAAACAGGCTTGGAGAGCAAATCACTGCCAAAATCTAAAACCTGAGCTACAAGTATTTTCTATTATTTCTCTCTATCTTGAAATCAGCTCTTTTAAAATCTAAGACAGTGGCTCAATAATATTCTGTTGCTTGTGACTGCGTTATGTTGAATTCCAAAGTGACATGGTCACTGCCCCCAAATTTTCTGAAACTTCAACTGCCTCTATAATTTCTTCTCTATTAATAAGAATTAGGTCTAGCATAGTTGTCCCTTGAGTACCCTCCTCTAACCTTTGGATAATAACGTTGTCGGTTAAGTTAGTTAGAAACTTATTCGATCTCCCATGATGGAGAATTTGTCTCCTAGTTGATGTCAGGGTAGTTAAAGTCCCTCATTGCTACTGTGATATATTTCCTACATACATTTGTAACTGGTTAACACAAAATTCATCTATTTCTTCTGCTTGATTGGATGGCCTGTATGGCAATGTCATTCTTTTTTCCTTTTATATTAACCCATATGCGGTCTAAGAGGCTTTTTGCTTTGCAATGTTAATGTACTCCAGAAGAAATCTTTCCAGAAAGGATTCCAGACCTATTAGTCATCACAATTTTATTCTATTTTAATAAATCTAAAAGAATAAAAAAGGATAAAACTTTTAGAGTAAATATTATTCTAAAATTGAATATGAATAGATCATCATACTTTGAACTCATATACGAGGAATGGAGGAATGCATGTTGAAATGGCTAGGAGGAGGAACCCATTGGCTGTCACTTAATGCTTAAATCATTTCTCAGTTCCCTCCCTCAAGATTTAATTGTAGAAAAGTATTTTATTGTAATGCCAGAAGCAAAAGTAAGGAACTTAATAATGTCTGACAATGGTTGTATCTCCTGCAACTATCCATTTGACTGTTTGGAAGTTGTTAGAGATTTCATATTTACCTAAGCGAAACCCAGACAATACTTAGCTAATATTCTTGTTGACCACCATTTTCCACAAATGGCTATTCCTAACAAGTTTTGTTTAGCATTCCTTGGTGGGTGTTTTTGTTTTTTTGTTTTGGCTTAGTCTCTGCCTCAGTCCAAATGTGCGGAATATTGTCATCCTGGATTTGTCAAGCAAGCTCAAGAAGGAGAGCCAGTTTGCTGCTATGACTGCATTCCTTGTCCAGAGGGGACCATCTCCACCCAGGAAGGTGGGTGACACCATCAAGAAAGCTACTGGATTCAAGCAGAGCATTTTGATCAATGTGCAAATTAAAAGAGCTATATATAAGCTTGACTATTTTCTTCTTAATTTTCAATAAGCTTCTTGGATGAGAAGGGAAACATCTTCAATGAAAATAAGAAAGTCCAGTTGCCTCATGAAAAAGCACCTTTAGGACATATAATATAAAAGTGGGGGAAAAAGAGAACTAAAAAAACAATCTACAAAAGATTCATTTTTACCAATGTTGAAATGCTCTTTTAAAGTTCTTAATGTTCTTTTTTAGCATTCCATTATTTTATTTATTTTCTTTACCAAATTTATGTTGTTTTGTTATCAAATAATGGTCACCCATCTCAGAGTGACTCTGGTTGGCATACAATTAAACCAACAAAAATATTTAACAAAACCAAATTAATAAAATGAAACAAAAACATTAAGAGGAAAATATATCAAGATGTCTTCAAGGCCCTTTACCTGGGAGTAGTTAATCCCTCCCTCTAGTAAGGTGGGTTTTCACCATCTACCCTGAAGAAGAAGCTCTCTCTGAAGAGCTTCTCCATGGAGGTAACCATTTTGGACAAATTTCATGCAGGACAGTATTTTTAGGGAAGTTTGTTGAGAGCATAATTAGCACTCAGGTATCGTAGCCAGGCTGATGGATGAGGTACAGTATAGAGATGACATTGGTTGGTCTTGCACATGACTACAGCTTGATGTGCAAGGTTAGGTTTGACTAGAGAAGTCTTCACACAAGTTATTTATGTGTATCAACTGCACCCTTTTTTGGACTGGGAGCCTTGCTCATGTCTTGCTCATTTCCTGTTTGAATTACTGCAATGTTCTCTGCATGGGGTTGCTCTTAAACATTAAAATAGCCAGAAGGAAATGGTATGCACAGTCTGGATTTCCCTAAGTTTACCCTAATTCTGTGAGATGTATAGGGTCCCAGTTTCTTTCCAAATACAATTAAATTCAGTTTTAAAGCCCTATATGACATCAAATCAGGAAGTGCTTGTCCCACCAGAGCAAATATAACATGGCTATGCCAGCTTTCTTTCATTACCACTTTGACTCAGAAACCTGCTCTTTCTGTTGAAGCTCCTGTTCAATTGAACATCCTCCCTGTAGAAATGCAAAAAAATCTTCTATCAGCCATTAGGATAAGGTGATGTCACTTCAGGATGATAATATCTGACATCAGATATTTTTCTTTTGTTTTTTTATTTTTTTTGTAGTTGTTGTTTTATGGTCATATATGTTGCTTATTTTTACTGGGCTATAAACTACCCAATGTTTGATTTACATATACATATGCATATGCATATACATATAATAATAATAATAATAGTAAAGTTGGAAGGGACCTTAGAGGTTATCTAGTCCAACCCCCTGCTCAGGCAGGAAACCCTATACCATTTCAGACAAATGGCTGGCCAGTCTCTTCTTAAAAACTTCCAGTGTTGGAGCATTTACCACTTCTGGAGGCAGGTTGTTCCACTGATTAATTGTTCTCAACTAAGTTTCTCCTTAGTTCTAGGTTGCTTCTCTCCTTGATTAGTTCCCAGCCATTGCTTCTTGTCCTGCCTTCAGGCGCTTTGGAAAATAGCTTGATTGGAATACTGCTATCATGTCCCCCCTCGTCCTTCTCTTCATTAAACTAGACATACCCAATTCCAGCAACCGTTCCTTATATGCTTTAGCCTCCAGTCCCCTAATCATCTTTGTTGTTCTTCTCTGTACTCTTTCTAGAGTCTCAACATCTTTTTTACATCGTGGTGATCAAAACTGGATGTGTATGTGTATATACATATATACATTTGCTCCTAGAAGCACAAAGCCGAAAACACCAGCCTGGAGATGATGAATGGGACTTCGTCAAAATGTCACCAAGACACTTCCAATTTTACGCGGGAGAAAACCCAAATAACCAAAGACCTACATATATACACATACACATACACATACATATATACATAACATTTATCCTTTGGAATGGTTTTGCTGACTCTCAGTATCAGCTGTCATCCAAAAAATGAAATGTGAAAGGAGACTATAAAATAAATATTACTTTCTGTTTTTCAGATACTGAAAAATGCACCACGTGCCCAGATGAGCAATATCCAACTGAAAACCGAGTCAAATGTATCCCCAAAAGAATAATCTTCCTGCTGTTTGAAGAACATTTGGGCATTATCCTGATTTCCTTTACTCTAATCTTGGTCCTAAGCACAGGCCTTGTTTTAATCATATTCATTAAGTACCTAAAAACTCCCATTGTCAAAGCCAATAACCGGGACCTCTCCTACATTCTTCTGGTCTCCCTCTTGCTCTGCTTCTTGGCTGCTTTTCTCTTCATTGGAAGGCCAACCAAACCCATCTGCCTTCTCCGACAAATGGTATTCAGCATTGTCTTCTCAGTAGCCATCTCTTCTGTTTTGGCAAAATCAATCACGGTTATGCTGGCCTTCTTGGCAACAAAACCGGGAAACCAAGTGAAGAGATGGTTGGGGAAGAGCTTGGCCAAATCCATCATCCTTTCTTGTTCTGGTGTCCAAATTTTCATCTGTGCCATATGGGTGGGAATTTCCCCCCCTTTCCCTGACTCTGACTTCCACTCCCAGCCTGGAGCAATTATTCTGCAATGCAATGAGGGTTTTGTCATCATGTTTTATGTTGCACTTGGGTACATGGGTTTCCTAGCTGCAATCTGTTTCATGATAGCTTTCCTGGCCAGGAACCTGCCTGGGGGTTTTAATGAAGCCAAGCTGATCACCTTCAGCATGCTGGTCTTCTGCAGTGTCTGGATCTCCTTCTTGCCCACTTATCTGAGTACAAAAGGGAAATACATGGTGGCTGTGCAGATCTTTTCCATCTTGGCCTCTGGTGCTGGGCTGTTGGGCTGCATCTTCTTCCCCAAGTGCTACATTATCATTCTGAGATCAGATCTAAATACTAAGGAACATTTAATTATAAAAGTAGGGAAAGAATAGAATAGAGAGTTTAATCAAACTCCATCACTCTGGGACCTTCCACAAAGATGGTGACTTACAAGAAAACCTATATAAAATGTTTTACAGATGGCATTTAACACCTAGGAGGTTAGCAAAAATGTTCAAAAATATGTCTAGCAATTGTTGGAAATGTAGACAAAAACCAGGCACGTAGTACCATCTTTGGTGGACATGCCGTAAAGCCAAAAGATTTTGTCAAGAATACATATATGGTTAGAGAAAATTATAAAAAACTTGTACATTTTAAGCCAGAATTATTTTGTTAGGCATAATTGTAGGAAATTATGAGAAAGAATGTGTATATTTAATGTTACATGTACTAACTGCAGTGAGAATTGTAGTTACTTAACATTGGAAAAATGAAGAATTACCAGCGGAGAAAGAAAATCTTGCACTGTGCAGAAAACAAAAGAGAAAGAAGATTCAGAATATTCTAGAACATGAGATACATTTTATCAATGGTTAGAAAAACGAGGTAGAGAGAAAGGAGTTTAACATGTATTACTAAACTAAATATTGGAACCCAGATAACATGTTGTTGATAAAATATGAAGGATTTGTGATAGTAAAAAAATTAATAAAATATTGTAAACAAAAAAAATGAGAGATTGTTTCAGTTGTAGGTGAATTCTCTATAGGAGCATCATGCATTTACTTTTCATTTAGTCATACTGGAATTCAGTCTAATGCAAACACAAGCAATAGAATATAATCCAACCAGTGTCTTAAACTATAAAAGAATTTATTTTAACAGAAAGAGCCTAAGCAAAATTTCATGGATATAAATCCTAAAGAGGAAAACAACTCAAGAAGCGTATGAAACACAGAAAAATATGATCATAAAAGCCCAGTCCAGCACAGATCTGTGAAGATCTAGAAACAAATAAAGTGATAACTAGTAGCCATCACAGTTTTTTTTAAAAAAAAAAACAGACCATGCCAAACCAATCTTATTTCATTCTTTGTCAAAGTGACTAAATTAGTAGACCAGTGGAAATGTTCTATCCAGGATGTTGGTCTCCTCTTCTGGGAGTCTTAGAAGGCCATTTCTTGACCATGGGTCCAAGTTCTCTGCAGTAGGCTCCCAATTTCCTGCTTCTTGATTGTCTTTTATCAAAAAATTGATATTTTTAGAACAGATGGGAAATAAAATTTCACTTCAGGCACAAAGAATTATAAACTAAACTCCAATTTAGGAGTAATATATGGAGATCTAGAAAAGAAAAGAATAAAAGGACACTACTCTTAACATTAGGGAGGGGTCAAGGATACTGATTGCTTCCTCTGCATTAGAAGACAGGAAGGACTAGGGTTGCATCATCAATGTAGAGTTTCATCAAACGCCATCACTCTGGAGACAAGACACCATGATGAAGGAAAACGGAAGTCAATACGCTGAATGTTGAACTATTTTCCTCTAGAATCACTTTCTGGATTTGTCCTGACAGGAAGGACCACATTTCCAGAGTTGTATTTGTGATTTTTCACTTACATTCTATTCCCCAGCTGACCTTCCACACGTGGAGTCTTGAAAGAACTTCAGCATCCCCAGAGAAGTTGTTTCTCACTGTAATTATCACCATCCTGAATTTTCAGACCTTATCTGTTACTTCTCTATTGACTGTCTTTGATGTAAACATCAGACTGAAGCAACATGAGAGAATCTTGCGTCCGCAAAGGATAAATGCCTCAGGTCACACTCTGTATGGCACAAGTTTGGGGACAGCCACAGATTGTGCTTGCTTCAGACTGTACCTTTCTTTCCTTTCCAGGTGAAGATTGGTTTGTCTGTCTGAATCAGGAAAGTGAGGATATTTTGAAGTCTTCTAATCCTTCTTTTGCTTTTGTTTAGAAACAGGAAGGGGATTGATTCAGCTCTATGATTATGGATTTTCTGCTTCTGATGGTTCTGGTATCCCAGGGACTCTCTGTGAAGCTTAGAATGAAGTGCCTGCTGAATTTCGATATCCGGGATGAGAAAAAACCATGGAACTATTACAGGCCAGGTGACCATCTCATTGGCATAGTCATCTCTATGACAAGAATGTCACATAAAATGTTGCCTTTCAACATGGCTCCTACTAGTCAGCCTCATTCGTAAGTTATTCAGTGTGATGGAGTTGCATTCTACCCACCCCATTGCAGTCCTAACACTCTTATTTTCTCTTCATTTCATTTATTCCTGTGTTGCAGGAGCTGTCGAATTTCTTGAATGGTTTTCATTTCTACAGCTTTCCTCTTGCGTGAAATGGACTCAAATCCAAATATGAGGCAAATACAATCTGAAACAAGTCCCGATTATTTATCCATTCCCATCCAATACTGAATTCATCACTTGAATTCTGTGTTGGATTTAAAGTAAAGATTGAAAGGATTGTAGATGCCTCTGCCCAGCCCTTTGCCATATTTAAATAACTACTCATTGATATCCAATGTCCCATACTTAGAGGACTAGATCAATCAATCAGAATAGAGCTGGAAGGGACCCTGGCAGTCTTTGACTCCAGCCCCCTGCATGAGGAGGAGATCCTATTCAATTTTAGAACAAGATAGAAAAATGTGGGGTAGACAGAACCACCACCAGATGGATCCGTAGCTGACTGACCGGCCGTACTCAGCGAGTGGTCCTCAATGGAACTGCATCTATATGGAGGGAAGTGTGTAGTGGGGTGCCCCAGGGCTCTGTTCTGGGCCCAGTACTCTTCAACATCTTCATCAACGATTTGGATGAAGGGATAGATGGGGAACTCATCAAATTTGCAAACGACACCAAGCTGGCAGGAATAGCCAACACTCCAGAAGACAGGCTTAAGATACAGAAGGATCTGGACAGACTTGAACACTGGGCACTAACTAACAAAATGAAATTCAATGGTGAAAAAAGCAAGGTTCTACATTTAGGCAAGAAAAACCAAATGCACAAGTACAGCATAGGTGGCACCATGCTCAATAGTAGTAACTGTGAGAGGGACCTCGGAGTCCTAGTAGACAATCACTTAAATATGAGCCAGCAGTGTGCTGCAGCTGCCAAAAAGGCCAACACAGTGCTAGGCTGCATTAACAGAGGGATAGAATCAAGATCACGTGAAGTATTAATACCACTCTTCAATGCCTTGGTAAGGCCACACTTGGAATACTGCATCCAGTTTTGGTCACCACGATGTAAAAAAGATGTTGAGACTCTAGAAAGAGTACAGAGAAGAGCAACAAAGATGATTAGGGGACTGGAGGCTAAAACATATAAGGAACGGTTGCTAGAATTGGGTATGTCTAGTTTAACGAAGAGAAGGACAAGGGGGGACATGATAGCAGTATTCCAATATCTCAGGGGCTGCCATAAAGAAGAGGGAATTAAGCTATTTTCCAAAGCACCTGAAGGCAGGACAAGAAGCAACGGGTGGAAACTAATCAAGGAGAGAAGCAACCTAGAACTAAGGAGAAACTTCCTGACAGTGAGAACAATTAATCAGTGGAACAGCCTGCCTCCAGAAGCAGTAAATGCTCCAACACTGGAAGTTTTTAAGAAGAGACTGGACAGCCATTTGTCCGAAATGGTGTAGGGTTTCCTGCCTGAGCAGGGGGTTGGACTAGATGACCTCCAAGGTCCCTTCCAACTTTACTACTACTACTACTATTATTATTAAAAGCCTCCAGTGATGAAGCACCCACACCATCTGAAGGCAAGCTATTCCACTGGTTAATTGTCCTCAGTGTTAGGAAGTTTCTCTTTAATTCCTGGTTGCTTCTCTCCTTGATTAGTTTCCATCCATTGTTTCTTGTCCTGTCCTCTGGTGCTTTGGAAAATAAATTGACCCACTCCTCTTTATGGCAGCCTCTCAAACACTGAAATGCTGCTATCATGTTCCCCCTAGTCCTTCTTTACTCTAGACTTTTTACAGTTGCTTTTCTGGATCACTTAGGAATCAACCTCTTCATTTTATGTTGGTTGTACTATAATGATTGGATGATTTCCAATACAGGATACTGGGCAAATGAAAATTAGGACTGGTAAAAAATAATGGCATATTTGTGATTCTTAATCATGGTGGAAGACTACCTCCATCCTATCTTCTCACTGCTCATAAAAATATACAATCGTAGGTGGCTATCATTTGGCTTTGGCTTTGGATCTGTAATGGCATAAGACACAGTAGGCTTGTGGAAACAAAGAGGATTAAATTGCAAAATATTTTTTTCTATTGATGATGATAACAACATGAACATTTTTTACAGTACGGTAAATATTTTTAAACTGCGAATCCTGATTTTCGCCATTCAAATGATCAACAAGAATCCCCAGCTTCTGCACAATCTCACACTAGGCTACAACATCCATGACAACTACATCAATGCTCTTGGCACCTCAGAAGCCTTGATGGACATGCTCTCTATTGGAGAAGCCAATGTTCCCAACTACAGCTGTGGAAGGAAGGAAAACCTTTTGGCTCTTGTTGATGCAGCTAAGATGGACATCTCCATCCAGATGTCAACATTACTAGCCACCTACAAAATCCCACAGTTTTGTGTGTGTGTTTTTCTATCTGGCAAAGTGAATGGAGTTGCAGGGTATGAGCTATAAATCCAAGCATATTTTGTCTATAAGGGGTGCAGTGCCCTAGTGTACATAGAGAAATTTTATGCTGGAGGCATGACACAGTTGTTATCTGCATATGTGGGCATGATTGTGGTAAATTGGAAGAGTGAATGCAAATATGAGTTGCATTCTTTATTCTTTTTAACTTGTTTTCTTTTACTTTATTTTTATGTGCGGTCTTGTTAATGATCTATACTTTATATCCTGTATCTTTATATGGTTTAATGAATAATTAATAGCAATATGAATAGCAATAGCTCTTAGGCTTATATACTGTTCCATAGTACTTTACAGCACTCTCTGGGCAGTTTACCATGTCAGCATCTTGCCCCCAACAATCTGGGTCCTCATTTTACCAACCTCCAAAGAATGGAAGGCTGAATCAACCTGAATCAACCTTCAGCTGGTCAGGATCAAACTCCAGGCTGTGGATAGAGTTGATCTGCAATATTGCATTCTAACCACCAATGCACCACAATAAGCTTTTCTAAGATGTTCATGAGTAGCAAGTTGGATTTATTAAAATCTAGTGTTTTAGACTTAATTTCACCCCAAATATAGCACAGCATTCTTCATTGCTTTCAGATTAGAGATGCAATTGTTTCAGAAGCTCTGAATGATAAAAGTCAATTCCCCTTTTTCCACAGATCCTTCCCAAAAAAGAGATCGCATATCCAGCAATTGTCCAAGTGCTTCTCCATTTCAGATGGACCTTGATTGGTCTCTTTACTTCAGACACAGAGGAAGGAGAACATTTCATGAGGACCTTTACTCTAATTCTTGTCAGGAATGGAATTTGTGTTGTTATATCACAACGATTCTCAGTGACTGGACGTACAGCATCCCTCAGGGAGGCCATCTCTAAGTGGAGACAAGTCAACGTCTTTGTAAACTACGTAGAATTCGCTAACGTTTGGGACAGAATTCTTACTTTACAGTTAACATTTGAAGATATGCCAGGACCTATTGAAGGGAAAGTCTGGATTTTGGAAACCATTGGCTATTTGGTATTGGGACAGGAGGGTCTTTACAAATATGTCCATAATATTTGGAGCTTTGCTTTTCAGGAGAAAAAAAGGCCAGATGTCTCTGAAGATGATGTTTTTGAAGACAAACACTTAGTGAAATTTGAAGATCAGTGTTTTCATTGCTCTTTTGCAAAGCACATGTTTTCTGTCAAAGGCCGGAAAACATGCACCCAGAAAGCACCACTGGAATCTGAGGTGGAAAGGAGGAGTCTATTTATCCCTGTTCATCATCATTTGCATAGTGTAATTAAAACTCTGGCCTACACCTTGAAAGCTGCATATTCTTCCAGATCCAGAAGAAGAAGCAAGCAGGACAAAGAGAGTTTGGCGGTCCCAAGGCTACAGCCGTGGCAGGTATGTAGTCCCAGAATCCATGAAATTCCAAAGGAGAGGGAGAAGAAGCTTGAGGGTGAACATTTGTTCTCTGAGCTTGTGGGTTGGTTTCCTAATGTTTCATTACCAGGCTAGGTAAAATCTTCAGTGGAGATTAGGGCATCATTTTTATGGTCCATAGCTCTCCCTCTGCCAGATCCAACAATTGTCCGTACCATCTTTCTCATGCATGGTCTTTGTGGAAGAGGGAGCTGATAGTGGAGCAGCTCAATAGAAAACACTGGGTGAATTGGCCACCTATTTTCATCCTGAAGAATATAAAGGCTATAGACAAACAATCTGACCATGTAAACGAGTAATTTGCATACAAATAGGAAACGCAAAAAAGAGTACCATGAAAAACATCTGGAAAACAAATGTTGTGCAGAACAAAAAAAGATTGGAGGCTAAAACATATAGAGAACGGTTGCTGGAATTGGGTATGTCTAGTTTAATGAAGAGAAGGATGAGGGGTGACATGAGAGTAGTGTTCCAATATCTCAGGGGCTGCCACAAAGAAAAGGGAGTCAAGCTATTCTCCAAAGCACCTGAAGGCAGGACAAGAAGCAATGAACGGAAACTAATCAAAGAGAGAAGCAACCTAGAACTAAGGAGAAATTTCCTGACAGTTAGAACAATTAATCAGGGGATTAACCTGCCTCCAGAAATTGTGGATGCTCCAACACTGGAAGTTTTTAAGAAGAGACTGGACAACATTTGTTTGAAATGGTATAGGGTTTCCTACCTCAGTGGGGAATTGGACTAGAAGACCTCCAAGATCCCTTCCAACTATTATTATTATTGTTGTTGTTGTTATTTTCTAAAAATAAAATTGCAATCAGAAAAACACTTATCAAGGATGACCTACTACTGTTTTTAAACCACTGATATTTTTCAGACTATACTTTTGCTCAGATGCACACTACTAATGGACCTCTTCTATTAAGAAAACATAAATATTGTTTTTTCAGGAAGCTCTGTATTCTTAAAAAAAAATCAAAATAGCTTTATCTATGTATTGATATAAATGTTGCATCACAAAATCGTATTTTATCAAATAGTCATCTGTATGATAAACAATACAGAAGAATAGATGACCAAAAACGAATTGTTATTCATACCTCCCCAGTTTTATAAAAAACATTGAAAACTATTTCAGTACAATTTTAAGACCATTTTTATACACTTAATTAGCATAGTATTCAATCTTCACTTAAGGTTCTGATTTATAATTGTAACTTCAGGAAGTACACTGCTAATACTTCACTGAAATCATGTTATATCACCATCAGCATTCACACAATCTATTAAGAAGATATGATGATATTTACAAATATGCTATGGCATCAAGCTAGATAGTAAGAGGTTGTGAGTTGCAAGCTTGACTTTAACCATGAAAGCCATGATGGTGATTTTGGCCAGTCACTCTCTGCCCAACCAACCTCACAAGGTTGTTTTTGTGGGGAAAATAAAAAGAAGAACATCTGTTGGATATCTTAGCAGTTATTTGTAAGAATAGTAAAGTGTGTATTTATGTGGTCATGTTTCCCTAATGGTCTACTTCGGAGAAGATTAGCCTGGCAACTTTCTCCTTGAGAACTCCATACTTTCCTGTTTTTCTTCAAGACATTTATGAATAATCTCGTTGTTGGTGTCTTTGTTCAATTTATTTGTGATGTGTTCTAAATTGTTCCACTTAATAGATAATTTTGGTCAATTATATTTTGTCAATACATTTTTGTTTCAATATATGATTGACCAATTTATCTGAGCCTTTTTTTTAACTTTTGGAGATAGTGGTAATAACACATCTTTTCCCAACTCACAATATTTGCAAGTTAGACAACTGTAGTTTTCTCCTTTTAAAATCCCTGGATGTTTCTGTTCTAGTTCCATCCATTTCTGGAGAAGAATGAGTTTTGCAATATTTCCCATCAGCAATTGTACTTGGATCAAAATGGAGATATAACAGCAGATCTGAACATCATAAGCTGGGTGCTACTTCCCTGGTTGGATCCCAGTGACGAGCAACTGGGGAGTTTTGAAAGGCAGAGATTTACAGTCAATAAACATACTCTGTTATTGCTAAAGTTGCTCAATAAGGTGGGAGAAATATTGGTGTCCATTCTCTATCTCCGAAAGCCTAAGTACCCATTTCAGATTGGCCAAGTGAATTCACTAAGGTGGTTGATCTTCACTGAGAACTGAATGAGAGGAGTAGAATTTTCAAGTTTTCTTAGACTGTTTGGAAGGCATCAATACCATTGGTCAAGGGGTCCTTTACATGTTAAAATATGCAGCACTGTTTTAAGCCGATTCCACCCTGTTCAACCTGGGGTACCAGGTGACAATTATTTTGGATACATTATGGCCCTTTTGTGCACCTTCTGCAATCTGGTATCTCCATAAAACTGGAGAAAGAGGCCCTCAAGTGCTGATGATTGTGGTACTGATAGACTCAAATTTGCTTGTTTCCTATTTTAAAATAGCAAAGGAGAAGGCAATTCTGCTAAACCTTCCCCAAGTTCAGGTTTCGGCTGAATCAAATGAAATTAAATCAAGACTGGATAAATATCTTCTTGGTCCATGTGGCAAATATGCCTTGGGATTCAGATTGTCCTGGCTGGGGACAGTGTCCCCTGATAGAAAATGCCCATAGTCAGTAATATTTTTAAGCAGTCCAATCTAGATGTGGCCAGAATGATCTTTGGTTTCCTTTCACCCTACTGGGAAACAGCAATAGGCCATCTTCTCATTGGAAGGAGGTTCAAAGCATTCAGTTTACCTTATATCACAGTGACTGGAGTGATGTGAGATAATGCCTTGACCCAGAAAACTAGAGCACTGGAATATGACTTTGATCCAAAGAAAAGATATTGGAATTACAAGGGACAATCGGAAAGGAAATGTAATAACCTTCTCTAACAAAGGGTCATGTTCAGTTTAATCATCATACTTTAAAATCATGGATATATGAAGAATGGAGAAATAAATTGTAGTACCAGCCATAAGAAGGAAATCATTAGTTATCGCTTAATGCTTAAATCTTTTCTTAATTCCATCCCTCCTAACATTATCAAGTAGATATTAAGCTTAGGTTTATTAAGATATTTTATTAATTAACTTTATTAAATCTTCTATATCAATGAGATATTCCAAAAGCAAAAGGGATGAACTAAATGAAGAATCTGTCAATAGTTGTATCTCCTGCAATTATTTGGAAGTAGTTAGAGCAGTGATGGCGAACCTTTTAGAGTGCCCAAACTGCAACCCAAAACCCACTTATGTATTGCTGGGTGCCAGTGGGCGTGGCCCACTGAGTGGGCGTGACCCACTGGGTGGGCGTGGCCCATTGGGGTGTGTGGCCCATTGGGTGGGCGTGGCTGCGGTGGTAATGGCAGACTGAGTGGGACTAAAAAGTTCGATCAATCAATTCCAACTTTGCAAGATCTTTTTTTTCCCTGCGAGAAGTTAAAATTGATTGATTGAACCTTTTTTTTCGCACATGGCGGTGGAGGCCTAAAGTTGAAAGGTTTTATAAAACCCAGCTGAAGGCCTAGGACTGGGGCGATGGCGTGCGTGTCCACAGAGAGGGCTCTGTGTGCCACCTGTGGCATGCGTGCCATAGGTTCACCACCACGGAGTTAGAGAGTTCACACTTACCTAAGTGAAGGCCAGAGATGCTTATGCTAACATACATTTTAACCTTCATTTTCCATGGATGGTGAGTGCTGAAATATTTTCTTTGGCATTCCTTGTTTTTCTACTTAGACTCTGCCACAGTCCCAATGTGTGGAAAACTGTCAACCTGGATTTGTCAAGAGGGCTAAAGAAGGAGAGCCAGTTTGCTGCTATGACTGTGTTCCTTGTCCAGAGGGGAGCATCTCCACTCAGGAAGGTGGGTCACATCAAGGAAAAGGGCAGGCCTTGTGATAGTGAATTCATCCACAGCATCTTCATGAAAGTGCAAGTTAAAAGACAGATTGAAGCTCAGGTGTTTTCTTGTTCACCTTCTGCTTAATTTATTCATTGAGAGGAATAGCCAAAAGAACTTGGAAGATGGACTAATTAGAAATAGTAGGGTTTGGCAGATGTGGTAAGCTTTTTTTACTTTGGGTTTATCTGCTGAACAGAACAGAATAACAGAGTTGGAAGGGATCTTGGAGATCTTCTAGTGCAGTGGTGGCAAACCTATGGCACGGGTGCCAGAGACAGCACTTGGAGCCCTCTCTGTGGGCACATGTGCCATTGCCCCAGCCTCACCTCCCGGGGTGACCCCCTCCTCTCCAGCAGCCCCCCTGAAAGGGAGTCACCCTGAGCGTGGCCCACATGGAGCAGCACAGCCAAGGACATGGCAGCCAGGCAGCGTAGACAAGATTCTGCCCTCACACCCCTGATGCTGCAAGGCACGGGCAGAAGGCATGAACACATAGTGCTGCTGGGCTGCCTGGGCGATCTGCGGCAGGCCCTGGAGACGGTGCGTGGCCCTGCGGGCAGCAGGGTGAGAGATGGGGGTGGAGCAGGGATGGGGCAGGGGGTGGAGTGGGGGCAGGGCCAGTTTTTGGGCACTCAGTCTTTAAAAGGTTCGCCATCACTGTTCTAGTCCAACCACTGCTCAAGCAGGAGGCCCAATACCATTCCAGTGAAGTGGTTGTCCAGTCTCTTCATAAAACCTCCAGCAATGGAACATCCACAATTTCTGAAGGCAAGACATTCCACTGATTAATTGTTCTAACTCTTAGGAATTTTCCCCTTAGTTCTAGGTTGCTTCTCTCCTTGGTTAGTTTCCACTCATTGTTTCTTGTCTTGCCTTCTGTGGTTTGGAAAATAGGTTGATTTGCCCCTCAAAAATTGGAACATTAAGCTACACATTGAGGCAGTTTGTCAGCCAGTTATAGTTTCCTTCTATATTTTA
The DNA here is from genome assembly GCF_016545835.1 of Crotalus tigris. NCBI lineage: Eukaryota > Metazoa > Chordata > Lepidosauria > Squamata > Viperidae > Crotalus > Crotalus tigris. The sequence goes on from NW_024096838.1 coordinate 794,262, forward strand.
ACTTCTAGGAACATCAGATATCTTTGAATAATGTTAGGATAATTATTGGAATACATTAATTATGGGCTCACTGGGAAGGTGTCGTGGATCCACAATTTGTGTTGTGTTAAATTATGAGTAGCCCTCATTCCATCCATATTATCAATGCTCCTAGTAACCATTCAAGATTATTTGTAGTACTAGCTTTCTCTGCTAGTTTACCAGATTTCCCAAGATAGACATCTTCTGAGTCTATCAGTATATTAAGAATTGCCATCCTGCAGGATTCAGGAAGTGTATCTAGAAAGATTAATTGATTCTGTCAACGCTGCTAACATTGGATGTTCTTGCTTTGACAAAATATGAAGAGGCAGCCACTCTCTGTGTAAGCTGTGTGGTACTCTTAGAGTTAAATTAGATGATGCTAGGAGAAGAGAAGAAAGAATGTGTGTGGGGATTAGTTAAGATAAGAAACCGTGGGCTACAGAATGGAAGGGAAACTTTTCCCTTCAAACTGATTGGAGAACATGATTTATGACTGCAAATTAGAGGAGGGAATTATGCTTGAATATTATGTGCTATGGGGAGGGGGATTCAGATCTTGGCATCCACCATGCTGTGCCGAGACTTTGTTTCATGATTAAAGACTTTTTAAGATAAACAATGCCTGAAAGTTCTTTGAAGTGTTTTGTTAGTCGGAACCTTGACAGTTTCATTATTAACTTCTAATATTGTAAGTTACTATGGATGTTCTGCATATTAAACATGAAATCCTATAGTTCCTAGAAATTACCCAAATTCCATAGATCTTAGCTATATGTTTATATATTAGAAAATGGTATTCTTATTAACTTTATTCTGAGGAGATGTTAAAACATGGATTTGGAAAAATGTTTCTGGCACCAGCTGTTGTCCAAAGAAGCTTCTTCTTAAAATCTGAATAGAGAGATTGTTAAAAAAATAATTGGTGTTTTTTGGTATTTTCAGATACAGAAAAATGTACCAAGTGTCCACCTGATCAATATCCAAATGAGGACAGAATCCAATGTATCCCCAAAATTATAACCTTTCTGTCTTATGAAGAACATCTGGGCATCATCCTTGTGTCTTTTGCCCTATTCTTGTTTTTAACCACAACCCTTGTTTTAATTATATTCATTAAATACCAAGAAACTCCCATTGTCAAAGCCAACAACCCGGACCTCTCTTACATCCTCCTGGTCTCCCTCCTACTTTGCTTCTTGTCTCCTTTATTCTTCATTGGTCAATGAAGGAAAGCCACCTGCCTTCTCCGACAAACAGTTTTCAGCATTGTCTTCTCAGTTGCTATTTCTTCTCTCTTGGCCAAAACAATCACTGTGGTGTCAGCTTTTCTGGCCACAAAACCAGGAAACCAAGTGAAGAGATGGTTGGGAAAGAGCTTGGCCAACTCCATCATCCTTTCTTGTTCTGCTGTCCAAATTATTATCTGCTCCATCTGGCTGGGGGTTTCTCCTCCATTCCCTGACTCTGACCTCCACTCCCATCCTCGAGAGGTCATCCTGCAATGCAATGAAGGCTATGTTGTCATGTTCTACACCACCCTTGGCTACATGGGCAACCTGGCTGCCATTTGCTTCACTGTGGCTTTCCTGGCCAGAAATCTCCCTGGGGCCTTCAACGAAGCCAAGCTGATCACCTTCAGCATGCTGATCTTCTGCAGTGTCTGGGTGAGTTTTGTGCCCACTTACTTGAGCACCAAAGGGAAATACATGGTGGCTGTGCAGGTCTTTTCCATCTTGTCCTCCTGTTCTGGACTGCTGGTTTGCATCTTCATTCCCAAGTGCTACATTATCATCCTGAGGCCTGACCTGAATAAAAAGCAGCATCTTACGACCAGAAGAAATGTGAGCTAGAGGAATTTTAAGTCTCAATAGTTTTCATCACTTCACACCTAGAAGATGATTCAAGCTCCTCTCCATACAAAAGAGGGCCAATGATTTTGCTTGAATAATTAAAGAGAATTTAGAATATAATGGCCCCAATTTTGTACTATAAAATTTGAAAATGTCCACTGAGGTGTTGTTGTTGTTTCTGAATTCTCAAAGCAGCATATCTGTCTAATGCCCTATTGAGGCCCAAGATGCCACATACAGCTTTTTGAAACATGATACTCGTGCAATGGGATTTTGTTGATATGCCAAAAAAATATGGGGGGGAAGGGCATTCTCTAAATTTCATTATTTTAGTTGTTGTTTTAGGGACAAGAGTCCTTCAGTCCCTTTCTGAGTGAGAGTCAGTCATCTTTCTGCAGCCTTCTTGTTCAGCCTTCCTCTGAAAATTGGCACTTTAAACAGGAAAAAGGAAATGCTTTATCTACAAATTGTAAAATAGGAGCAGAAAGTGCCTGAACATCATTGAGATTGTAATTGTGATTGCAACCCAGGTGGGTGTTGGGTAAAGTTAGAGATTTTTGCTGATCTCAGATGCTCTAAAGAAATTAGAGATAATTTAGTTATAGGTGAATTCTCTATAGGAGCATCATGCATACATTTTTCATTTAGTGATACTGGAATTCAATATAATGTAAACACAAGCAATAGAATATAATCCAACCAGTGTCTTAAACTTTATAAGAATTGATTTTAACAATCTCAGAGAGAGCCTAAGCAAAAATTCATGGATAAAAATCCTAAAGGGGATAATAACTCAAGAAGCATGTGAAACATTGAAAAATATGGTCCTAAAAGCCCAATCCAGCACAATACCAGTGAAAAAGAAAAACAAGAAATCCAAGAAGAAACCAGCACAGTTGCACAAAGATCTCTCTGATAAACTGAAAGAAAAAACAATAAGTACAAAAAATGGAAAGAGGGACAAATAACTAACACAGAATGTCCACAAATAGACTGAATCTGCAAAGATGAAGTCAGGAAAGCAAAGACCCAAAATGAATGAAGATTTACAACAAAAGTCAAAGATAATAATAAAAAAGTTTCTTTCAACATATAAATAACAAGAAAAAAAGTCAAGGAAACGGTCTACTAAAGAGAGAAAATGGCAAGGAAGTAGCAGGCAGTAAAGGGAAAGCAGATCTGCTTAACTCATTCTTTGCATCAGTCTTCATGCAAAAAGGAAACGTTGCCCAATCTACCAAAAACATAACTGTAAAAGATTAGAAATAACAGTTAAAATAAGTAATAAAATGGTAAGAGAACATCTATCTGATCTTGACAAATATATTGTATATTACCAGGACTAGATGGTTTACATCCCTGAGTTCTGGAGGAGCTGACAGATACGATCTCAGAACCATTGTATCATATCTTTAAAAAAAGGAGCACCAGGCAACTTCCAGAGCATTGGAAAAGAGCTGATTTGATTCCCATGTTCAAAAAAGGAAAAAAACAGACAAAGGAAACTACAGACCAATCAGCCTAACATTAATACCTGGGAAGATACTGGAAAAAAATAATCAAAAAACAGATCTGTGAACATCTAGAAACAAATAAATTATAACTAATAGCCAGCACGGGTTTGCTAACAATAGATCATGCAACACCAATCTTATTTCATTCTTTGACAAAGAGATTAAATTAGTAAGCCAGTGGAAATGTTGTATCCAGGATGTTGATCTCCTCTTCTGGGAGACTTAGAAGGACAGTTCTTGGCCATGTGACTAAGTTCTCTGTATTAGGTTGTCAATTCCTAGACTCTTGGTTGTCTTTTATCCAAAAATTGATATTTCTAGAACAGATGGGAAATGAAATTTCACCTCAGGCACAAAGAATTTTAAAATCAACTCCAATTTAGAATTAATGTATGGTGATCTCATTGAAAAGAAAAGCACAAAAAGATCCTACTTTTAACATTAGAGAGGGTTCAAGGATACTGATTGCCTCCTTTACATTAGAGGACAAGAAGGACTAGAGTTGTTATATCAATGTAGTTTAATCAGACTCTGTAACTCTGGGTGACCTTCTTCAGCAGTCTCTGCAGAGGTGTAATTGTGACTTTTCACTTAGATGTTATTCTCCAGCTGACCCCTCTACACACAGAGTCTTGGAAGAACTTCAGGATTCCCAGAGGAGAAGTTGTTTCTCACTGTAATTATCACCATCCTGGATTTTTCTAACCTCATCTGCTACTTCTCTGTTGACTGCCTTTCATGTAAACATCAGATTGAACAACATGAAAAGGTCTTGCATCAGCAAAGGATAAATCTCAGGTCACATTCTGTGTGGCACTAATTTTGGGACAGAGAGAAATTGTGCTCTTGGTTTTACCTTTCCCTCCTTTCCAGGTGAAGATAACTTTGTCTGTCTGTCTGAATCAAGAAAGTGAGGATGTTTTGACTTTATCTATTCCTTCTTGTTGCTTTTGTATAGAAACAGGAAGAGAATTGATTCAGCTATGTACATTATGGACCTTCTGCTTCTGATGGTTCTGGTACCCCAGGGAGTCTCTGTGAAACTTAGGATGAAGTGCCTGTTGAATTTCAGTATCCAGGATCAGGAAAAACCATGGAACTATTACAAGCCAGGAGACCATCTCATTGGTATAGTCACTTCTATGACAAGAACATCACGTAAAGTATTGCCTTTCAACATGGCTCCTACCAGCCAATCTCATTCGTAAGTTATTCAGTGTGATTGAGTTGCATTCCCTCCATCACATTGCAGTTCTCTTATTTTCTTTTTATTTTACTTATTCTTATGTTGGAGGAGCTGTCTTATTTCTTGAATTATTTTGATTTCTATGGATTTCCTCTTTTGTGGAATAGACTCAATCAGACAAATAAAACCTAGAACAAGTTCAGACTATTTATCCATTTCCATCCAATACTCAACTCATCACTTGAATTCTGAGGTTGTTTAAAATGATTGAAAGGATTATAGATGCTTCTGCCCAGCCCTTTTCCATACTTAAAAAACTTCTCATTGATACCCAATATCTGATGCTTAGAGGAATAGTTCTATCAATAAGAATAGAGCTGGAAGGGACCTTGGAGGTCTTTGACTCCAGCCCCCTATTCAAGGAGGAGACCCTATATCATTTCAGAACAAGTGAATGTCCAGTCTCTTCTTAAAAACCTCCAGTGATGGAGCACCCACAACTTCTGAAGGCAAGCTGTTCCACTGATTAATTGTCCTCAATGTTAGAAAATTTCTCCTTAATTCCAGGTTTCTTCTCTCCTTGATTAATGTCCATCCATTGTTTCTTGTCCTGCCCACTGGTGCTTTGGAAAATAAGTGGCAACCCCTGAAATACTGGAATGCTGCTATCATATTCCCCCTAGCCCTTCTTTTTTCTGGACTTGTTACAGTTGCTTCTCTGGATCACTTATGAAACAACCTCCTCTTTTTATGTTGGTTCTACTTTAATGGAAGTTACTGGGCAAATGAAAATGTAGGACTCCTACAAATCATTATATATATGTGATTCTTAACTATGGCCTTTGGTTTGTATTGTCTTAAGACTTAGTAGGCCTGTGGAGAAAGAGGATTACATTGAAAAAAAAAAGGATTTTTTCTGTCGATGATGATAAAAACATAAAAATTTTTTACAGTAAAGTAAATAATTTTAAACTGCGAATCCTGATTTTCGCCATTCAAATGATCAACAAGAATCCCCAGCTTCTGTACAATCTCACACTTGGCTACAACATCCATGACAACTATGTCAACACCCTTGGCACTTCAGAAGCCTTACTGGACATACTCTCGACTGGAGAAGCCAATGTTCCCAACTACAGCTGTGGAAGGAAGGAAAACCTTTTGGCTCTTGTTGATGCAGCTAAGAGGGACATCTCCATCCAGATGTCAACATTAGTAGGCTCCCACAAAGTCCCACAGGTTCGTCTGTGTGTTTCTATATCAGGCAAAGTGAGTGGGGTTGTAGGGAATGAGCCCTAAATCCAAGCATATTTTATCTATAAGGAATGCTGTGGCCTAGCAGGTAAGTTATTGGCAGTAGTGGGATTCAGTCAGTTCGCACCACTTCAGCAGAACCGGTAGCTAATTTTTTGTTGCCCAGGCACAGAATGGACTTCCAGAAGCAGCATCCACACAGAGAACCAGTTGTTCACATATTTGAATCCCACCACTGGTTATTGGGCTTGTTGACTGGAAAGTTGGTAGTTGGAGACCCAAGCACTATGCAATGGAGTGAGCTCCTAACCTTGTCCCAGTTCCTGCCAACCTAGCAATTTGAAAACATGCAAATATAACTAGATCAATGGTTCTCAACCTGTGGGTCGGGACCCCATTTGGGGTCAAACGACCATTTCACGGGGGTTGCCAAACAATGCAGTCCGCCATTTTCCCCCCCTTTTCCTTAGCTGTGCTACTCCCTTTTATTCTATTGACTTTTGAAAGCCAATAGAATAGACTCTCTTGAATAGAGTCTAATTCTATTGGCTTTCAAAAGCCAAGAGGAATTGTCCAGGCTGTCTCTGCCCTGCTAGCCCGCCAAAAGTCCCATTCTGCAAACGGTGCTGCACCAGTTGAGTAGTTCTCAACTTACAATCGGTTGAGTAGTCCTCGACTTACGACCGGTTGGGGGTCGTGGCATTAAAAAGGTTGAGAACCACTGAACTAGATAAATAGATACCACTTCAGTGAGAAGGTAACAGTATTCTATGTGCTCCAGCTTATAGTCATGCTGGTCACAGAAATCAGGGAAGCATCTTCGGACAACTTTGGTTCCTCTGGTCAGACGGAACTTTTACCTTTATCCTTATTTTTTCTATGGAATTCCCAAGCTGCTTTTTACCAGGGATTTTATAGGTAGTATCATGCTGTGGATTGGGATACACAAGGGCAAGCGGGGGGAACGTCATCCCTATTGCTTTGGAAACTTCTTCTGGACATTTGTGAAGGTGAGGAGATGCTCTATATCCAACAAAAAGTGTCTTCAGTAAGAAAGATTTGAAGGGATGTACAAAATAATAATATTTATATAGTGAACAAATCCATGATTCATAAAAAAGAATACCAAAGATTATCTTACCTACATTTGAGAAAACATACTTATGACTTATGGACCCAAGCATTAAACACTTCACTAAAAAAAAAAAGCATATCCAATGTGTCAACTATTTTTTACCCTAATATATTTGTAATTACATTCATCGTAAAAGACCCCAGGAGAGGATTTTCCAATGGCAGAATTTTTTAAAAAAATATTTACAATATTTAAAAAATGGGCAGATGTAAGCAATATCCAGTTCAATGGAAGATGGCAATACTAGTTCCTATTTATGAAGAAAAAATAAGAAGGAACTTTGCAGTTGCTGAGCCATTATTCTTGTAGATGTTGTGCCTCAAATTTTGCTAGTTTTCTCTTGAGGAGAGTTGAGAGTGAGTAGATGAAAAGTGCAGTCCTTGCAGAAGATCAAGGCAGGGTTTAGACTGAGTTGGTCCACTATTGGCAATTGCTTTATCTTGAACCATCCAATTACAAAAAATGTCAGTCAAAGGAAACAATGGTTTGTTGTCTTTATAAATCTTAGTACAGCATTTGACACAGTAAAGAGAGAACTATTAGGGAGGAAATTGGTTTTCCTTAAAATGGAACTCAGACTGTTGGTTCTGATCAAAGGCCTTTCTACAAGCACTTATTTGAGAGTGCACTTTGGGCTCAATGGAGGCATAAAAAGAAGGATCAATGTTTACCAAGGTGTAATACAATGGTGAATGCTTGCTTCATTTTTATTCTGTGTACACATTCATGACTTACCAGGGCTAAGGAAGGATCCTGAAGTACATATGCCTAAAGATCAGGAGCTAGGGGAGAGTGACAGGAGCTCACCCCATCCCACAGTGCTACCAGGGATTGAACCTCCAGAGCGTTTACTATTTTTGGTTGGCAGATCCAGTGTCCTTAAGCCACCAAGCCACCATGCCTCCCAATGAAATGGATAAGCTGCTACAAATGGACCCTCCAAATTACCAAGAATTTCAATGCAAAAATGTACAAACATGATAGCATGGTGTTTACTTGAGCAAGATTTTAGCAGTTGTACACCATGGTTGGTAAAGGAAGGTGTAACTATCTCCCTTTAGAAAATGTACAATAGATCAATTACCTATTGTGATCAATGGAATAGAGTAGAGTAGAGTAGAGTAGAGTAGAGTAGAGTAGAGTAGACTAGAACAGAACAGAATTAGAATAGAATAGAGTAGAGTAGAGTAGAGTAGAGTAGACTAGAACAGAACAGAATTAGAATAGAGTAGAGTAGAGTAGAGTAGAGTAGAGTAGAGTAGAGTAGAGTAGAACAGAATACAATGGAGTTGGAAGGGACCTTGGAGTCTTCTAGTCCAACTCCCTGCTCAGACAAGAAACTCTATATCATTACAGACAAATGGTTGTCCAATCTCTTCTTAAAAGCATCCAGTGTTGGAGCATTCACCACTTCTGGAGGCAAGTCATTCCACTGATTAATTGTTCTAACTGTCAGGAAATTTCTTCTCAGTTCTAGGTTGCTTCTCTCCTTCATTAGTTTTCATCAGTGCTTTTTTTGTAAAAAAAAATAAAAAAATAAAACAGGTGCTGAAACTCACACACGTCATACAACCCGCCTTGCCTACCCTACAAGGTTCTATCCAAAAAAGGTGCCAGAACTCTGTTCTGGGTGTTCTATGGTTTTCATCCATTGATTCTTGTCCTCAAATGCTTTGGAGAATTGCTTGACTCCCTCTTCTTTGTGGCAACCCCTGAGATATTAACCCTGCTATCATGCTATATTTCCTGTATGGTCACCATTCAAAAACAATATATAACAGAGGCATTTATTTGAACAAAACAGTTCAGTTGAGATCTGCAGATGTGGGCCTGATTGTGATAAATTGGAAAAGTGATTCAGAAATATGAATTACTTTATTTATTCTTATTTTTTTAACTTGTTTTTTTTATTTTATTTTTATGTGCAATCTTGTTAAGGTTCTGCACTTTATATTCTGTTCCTTGATATGGTTTAATGAGTAGTCAGCAATAAACTATTCTAATAGGTTCATAAGAAGCAAGTTGGATTCATTAAAATCTAATATTTTGGACTTGATCTGACCCCAAATATTCATTGCTTTTTCAGATCAGGGATGCAATTGTTTCAGAGGCTCTCAATGACAAAAGTCAATTCCCTTTTTTCCACGGCATGCTCCCGAAAGAAAGGATTATGTATCCAGCAATTGTCCAACTGCTCCTCCATTTCAGATGGACTTTGATTTTTCTTTTTACTTCAGACACAGAGAAGGGAGAGAATTTCATGAAGACTTTTACTCCTATGCTTGTCAGGAGTGGAATTTGTGTTGTTATATCACAACGATTCTCAGTGACTGGACATACGGCGCCCCTCAGGGATGCCATCACTAAGTGGAGATAGGTCAATGTCTTTGTTCACTACATTGAATATACTGACATTTGGGACCGAGTTCTTTCTTTCCATTTAACACTTGAAGGTATGCCAGGATCTACTGAAGGGAAAGTCTGGATCATGGGAACCATTGAGCATTTGATATTGAGACAGGAGAGACTTTACAAATATGTGCATAGTATTTGGACTTTTGCTTTTCAGGGGAAAAGAAAGGCAACAGATGATGCTTTTGGAACCAAACTCCTTGGAAAATTTAAAAGTCGGTGTTTTCACTGTTCTTTTTCAAAGAACATTCTTTCTGTCAAAAGCCGGAAAAGATGCATCCAGAAAGCACCACTGGAGCCTGAAGAAGAAAGGAGAAGGATATGGATCCCTTTTCACCTCCATTTACACAGTGTTATTAAGACTCTGGTCTACTCCTTGAATGCTGCATATTCCTCCAGATCCAGGAGGAGAAGCAAGAAGGGTGAAGAGAGGTTGGGGGCTCCAAGACTGCAGCCGTGGCAGGTATGGTGTCCCTAGCAGGATCCATGAAACTCCAAGAGAGAGGGAGAAGAACCTTCTCAAAAGCTTTGTGCTACAAATGGCCAACAGCTTGGCCAAACTAATCACTCAGGGAATAATATTGCAGGGATGGGGGACAAGAGGTTTTGGCTGAACCCTGGCATAACCAAATGACTTTAGTTGCATGGATTGTCAGGGTCCCATAATTTAACATATTTAATTCTGGGTGGGGTTGCACTACCCCTGAAAGACCTGGTCCACAACTGTGGAGTTCTCCTGAACTCACAATGTCTGCTCAAGGTGCAGGTAGCAATTACAGTTAGGATAGCCTGTGCACAACTTCATATTCTGCATCAATTGGGCTGCCAAGGTTCCGACTGATTATCCCAATGAAGTAAGCACAGCTGAGACATTTCAATCTCCAATGCAAAACTTTATTGAGCACACCATATTGGTAAAGAATGAATAGAAAACCAGCTCTGGCTAAATTGGCACCAGATCACTAAATTAAAAGTATAGAAACTCCCCTATCCCCTGACTGTGCAGGTCGCATTCTCCAATTAAGTTTCAGACAATTATTATGATAAAAATCTTCAGTTCCCAGCAAACAGTTCTCTGATGACCTTGGGCAGCACAACACCTGCAATGCACATTCCATTCATCCCCAACCAAGAAAGAGCAATAGCTGAATCAGCATAAGGTTTCTTTGAATCTTTTCCTGGATCAGGAAAGACCTGATTATCTTCCATTTGGAGTGTTGACTGAATTCAACATGGGGTTACCCTTGAAGAGCATTTGGAAGCTATAACTGGAGCAGAAAGCAGCAGCATAGGCAGTTCCTGGGCTCTCAGGATGAGTTCTCCCTGAGAACTCACAATATTTGCAAGTTAGACAACTGTAGAAGGAAGACTCAAATGTGAAAAGATCACCTGGGATAAAAAAAAAAGTTTTCTCATTTTAAAATTCCTGGATGTTTCTATTCTAGTTCCATCCCTTTTTGGAGAAGAATGAGTTTTGCAATATTTCCCACAGGAAATTTCATTTGGATCAAAATGGAAATGTAGCAGCAGATCTGAATGCCATAAGCTGGGTGCTTCTTCCAAGATGGGATCCCATCGACAAACAAATGGGGAGTTTTGAAAGGCAGAAATTTATTATCAATAAAGCTACTCTGTCATGGCTAAATATGCTCAACAAGGTAAGAGAAATATTGGTGTCCTTTCTCTACTTCCTAAAGCCTGAGGATTCATTTCAAGTCAGCTAAGCCTCATCACCAAGGTGGTAGATCTTCACTGAGAATTGAATACGAATAGAAATCTCACAGTTTACTTAGATTGCTTGGAAGGCTTTAATAGTATTAATCAAGATGACCTTTACATGCTAAAATATGGAGCACTGTTTTAAGCTGATTCTGCACTGTTCAACTTGGGATGCCGGGTGACAAATATTGGATCTAGGCTGTGACCCTTTTCTACATCCTCTGCAATCTGGTATCTTCAGAAAACTGGTCAGATAGTCCGTCATGTGCTGACAATTGTGGTACTTATAGATTCAACTTTACTTGTTCCTTGTTCTAAAATAGCAAAGGAGAAAGCAATTCAATTAAACAGTTCCCAAATTCAGGTTTGGATTGAATTAAATAACATTGAATCAGGACTGATAGATACTCTCTTAGTCCCTGTGGGAAATATACTTTGGGATTCAGATTGTTCTGGCTGGGGACAGTGTCCGCTGAAAGGGAAGATCTATAATCAGTAAATGTTGACCAGAATTATCCATGCCTTTTTTTCACCCCACTGGGATACAGCAATAGACCATCTGCTCTTTGGAAGGAGGTCCAAGACTTTCAGTTTACCTTAAATCGTAATGACTGATGTGAGATAACACCCTGACTCAGAAAACTGGAGCACTGAAAGAAGACTTGGAACCATACAAAAGCTCATCCTGATATTGGAAGTTACAAGGGATACTTTGAAAGGAAATTTTACTTAGATTTGGCTTTTGACTTTTAAGAGGCCTCTTCATCTGAAACCTCTTGACTGCAATTGTTTATCATGATTGTTAGCTACATTAAATCCCTCTGGTTCCAAATTGCATTAATAATAAATATGGGTATATCTTTTTGTGGCAACTGATGTCATCTAATTGTAGTCTTCAAGAGAAAGGATTTGTGTTGGATATCCAGCTGGGCCTTAGAAACAACCTTTCTCAACAAAGAGCTCAAGATATTTGACTTTTTGAGGGACATGTGCTGATGACTTTACCTTTATGTCATCTAACTACTGCAAATATTGTATATTCTTGCTTTTGACAATATGCAGAATTGTCTGGTAAATATGGGGTTAATAAAGAGCAGAAGGGGCGTTGGGGGTAAAGCCCGGGAAAGAAAGAGGAAAAAAACATTTGACCTTCACACTAATTGGATAGTGTGAGATATGACGGCTAATTTAGGGAGGGAACATGCTGATAATTTAACTGCTCAGACGAAGAGAACTTAGATCCTAGCATCCCTCCGTTGTGCCTGTGCTGACATTTTGTAACATTAAAAAACTTTTAGGAAAATAAATGCCTGGAAGTTCTTTGGAATGTTTCATTAGCTGGAACCACATCAACTACAGTTCTAAAAATTAGGCATTTAATTTTAATCTCATTTGACCAAAATGACAGCCATTTAAATTAAAGAAAAGAAATACAATTAAACAAAGAACAATTCCTTTAAGGTTGACAACTCTGGTTTGTAAGGAATTTTTTTCCTATGTATCTTACCTGGGAGACTATGATAGACTACTTTAAAAGGGGAGAAGCTTTGCAATATTTTATTTAGCCTTTAACAAACCTTTGCAGATCCTATTAGTCATCAGTTTCTTCCTTCATCACAGTTTTATTCTATTTTCATAAATCTAATAGAACAAATCTTTAATATAACTTTTAAAATTTAATTTGTTTAAAATCATAGTTATATGAGGAATGAAGGAATTAATGTTCATAGAACCATGAGAAGGAACTCACTGGTTGTCAATTAATCCTTAAATATACTCTTAGTTCTGTCCCTCCAGACTTTCCATTTCTCCATCCCTCCAGAAAAGTGTCTTATTGAAATTGTTGGAATATTCATGGGCAGGAAGAGTCATGTGGTAACTCAGTCAGCCAATGTGAAGAAAGTGCTACTGAGTCTGTGCAAAAGGGTATTGAGTTAGGAGCTGAATTTTCAGTCTCAGGTTTGTCTCTGTATCTCTCTGTAAGAAGTCTTCATTGAGCTAGGTTGCTGTAAAGAAGAATGTATGGTATTGTAAATATTTTGATATGAATATAAAAAGGTTATTTGAATCAGCTAAATGCAGTTAACTGCGAGAGCTTTTGGTTTATTTTTTTCACCAACAGAGAAATTAAAATTCTCTAACAGAAATGAAATATTCCAACAACAAAGGGATGAACTAAATGAAGAATCTGTCAATAGCTGTATTTCCTGCAAGTATTTGGAACTAGTTAGAGAGTTCATCCTTATTTAAGTAAAGGCTAGAGACTCTTCGGTTAATGTTCATTTGACCTTTATTTTCTATAGATGGCTTGTCCTAACATATATTCTTTGTCATTACTTTTTTTTTTTGCTTAAGTCTCTACCTGAGTCAAAATGTGTTGAAAAATGCCATCCTGGATTTGTCAAGAGGGCTCGAGAAGGAGAGCCAGCTTGCTGCTATGATTGTGTGACATGTCCAGAAGGGACAATCTCCACTCACAAAGGTGGGTGGCACCAAAGAAAAGGGAAGACCTTGAAGAGGTGAATTCATCCAGCACAGTTTCATGGAAGTGCAAATTCCAAGAGGGTGTGACAACCTGATTTCATTGAAATTATATTAGGATAATTATTGGAATGATTATTGTTGTATCTTCTATATGGTCCTCCCCGTGAGGATCACTGGGAAGGCACCACTGGTCCATAATCAGATCTTGTAAGCAGTTATGGGACACCTCATTCCACACATATTACCATTGCTCTCATTAGCCATTCCAGATTATATCCATGACCAGCTTTCTCTGCCAGTTTAGTAGAATTCACAAGATACACATCATCCGAATCCACTATATTAGGAAGTGCCACACTGCAGGATTCAGGAAAATGTATCTAGAAAGATTAACTAATTAATTATTAACCTCTGGTATTGTAGGTTCCTTTGGAGCGTCTTCATATTTTACAGGAGATAGATAGAAAAATGATTGATAGATAAAAAGATTATAGATAGATAGATGAGATAGATAGATAGATAGATAATAGATAGATAGATAGATAGATAGATAGATAGATAGATAGATAGATAGATATAGACAGAGAGACAATTATATTTTTCAGAATTTTTTTTACTTCACATGTTAACCTATGCTTCTTTGAAAATGCTCGTGGTATCAGCTGTTGCTCCAAGAATGTATTTCTTGAAATGTAAAAGGACAGTATGTTGCTTTGTGGTTTTCTCAGATACAGAAAAATGCAATAAATGTCCTGATGATAAATATCCAAATAAGGACGGAGTTCTCTGTATCCCCAAAGTTATATCCTTCCTGTTGTATGAAGACTATCTGGGCATCATTCTCATATCCTTTGCCCTCGTTTTGTTCTTAACCACAGGATTTGTGTTAATCATATTTCTTCAATACTGGGAAACACACATTGTGAAAGCCAACAACCGGGACCTCTCTTACATCCTTCTGGTATCCCTCCTGCTTTGTTTCTTGTCTCCTTTTCTCTTCATTGGTCAACCAAGGAAAGCCACCTGCCTTCTCCAACAAATGCTTTTCAGCATCACATTCTCAGTTGCCATTTCCTCTCTCTTGGCCAAAACCATCACTGTGGTGGTGGCTTTCCTGGCCACAAAACCAGGAAACCAAGCAAAGAGATGGTTAGGGAAGACCTTGTCCAACTCCATCATCCTTTCTTGTTCTGTTGTCCAAATTATCATCTGCTCCATCTGGTTGGGAGTTTCTCCCCCTTTCCCTGACTCTGAATTCCACTCCCAGCCTGGAGTGATCATCTTGCAATGCAACGAAGGGTCTGTTGTCATGTTCTACCTCACCCTCAGCTATCTGGGCTTTTTGGCTGTCATTTGCTTCACAGTGGCTTTCCTGGCCAGAAACCTGCCTGGGGCCTTCAATGAAGCCAAGCTGATCACTTTCAGCATGCTGGTCTTCTGCAGTGTCTGGGTGACTTTTGTGCCCACCTATCTGAGCACCAAAGGGAAATACATGGTAGCTGTGCAAATCTTCTCCATCCTTGCTTCCAGTGCTGGGTTGCTTGGCTGCATCTTCATTCCCAAGTGCTACATAATCATTCTGAGGCCAGATCTGAATACAAGGGAGCAGCTTACAACAAGAAGAAATGAAGAAATGTGACAAATTTTAAGTCTCAACAGTCCACACCTAGAAAGTGGTCTAAGCTGCTTTCCATTCATAAATGGGCCAATGATTTTACTTGAAGTAATTAAAGAGTGTTCGGAAGTTAATCTCTCCAATGTTATACATTAAATTGCAAGATATCCACTGATTTTTTTTTTAATCTTCAAGGCACAATTTCTGTCCAGTGGCTACAGCCTACCTGTGATACCATGTCCAGGTTTTTGAAACGTGACACTTGTGCAATGGAAATTTTGTTCATATGACAGAAATATATAATTGTGGCAGTGGGTGGGTGAGTTAAAAATTCCATTATTTTATTTGTGTTTTTAGGGACAAGATCCTTTCAATCCCTTCCTGGGGGAGAGTCCAAGACATCTTACTGTAACCACCTTGTCTATCCTGAAAATTGGTTTTTGGAATTAGAACAAGTTAAATGCTTTATCTACAAACTGTTTAATAGAAGCAGAAATAGAATAGAATAGAATATATTGTCATTGTGTATCTCACAACAAAATTAAGTGCTGTCCACAGTGTACACTACACACAAATAAAAAAACACAAGTAAAACCATACATTATATACACACATCCTTCACATTGCGCTGCCCCTAATATTGCACTTCAGTGTTGCACTATACAGTAATATCTAATATAGTTAACAGCTCTGGGATAAAAACTATTTGGCCTAAAGGGTCTGAACGTTACTGAATTTTTTTCTTCCAAAACAGACCTGATCTGAAAAAGAATAAAAATACAATATTAACAGTATGCAGTAGTGTGAGCTGTTTTTTTTTACAAAAAAAAAAAAAGAAAATTATTATAAAGATGGTAGTTGTTATGAAGAAGCAAATGATTTCTCCTCTTGCAGATTGAAACTTGGATACAGGGTATGCTTATTGTATCATTATTTTCATTTCACCCCTACCTTCTGACACCTAAAGCGTGGGAAGTATGGTAAAGAATGTTATGGGCATACCTGCAGGAATCTGCAGGTGGCCAACATGATGGCATTTTGAGAGGAGCTATCAGTCTCAGTCCCTTCAAGGACAATAAAAAGGACCTTCTGCCTTCCACAATTCTAGTTAGGAATATTGACCTCCCCAGCTGACAGCAGGTCCAGCACAGCATGCCAAGTCATTCTGAGGTTCAAATAATTGTCACTGAGATTGCAACCCAAGTGGACTTTGAGAAAAGTTGGAGATCCTAGTTGATCTCAGGTGGCCTAAAGAAATGAGAGGACTTTCCAATAGTAGATGAATCCTCTTCTGGAAATATAAGAGCACTGTGCATTTATCTTTCATTTAGTCCATATAACACAAAAGCAGTTCACCTTCCAATGCCCTTGACCTGATGTAATCTCCCCATCACAAGACCCATCACCAGCCTCTCACTGATGACTCACCCCTGACCCACCGATAATTCATACCCTCCAATGTCTTTGAGCAGAAATAACCTCCCCATCACAAGGCCCATCACTAGCCTCTCTCTGATGACTCATCACAAGATCCTCACTTGACACACCCACACCTGAAGCCCTTATAAATAGAAGAGCACAGACACTGACATCCCCTAAATGCTGCTGAAGATTTTACCTAGTCTGGTAATGAAACATTCAGAAACCAACCCACAAGCTCAAAGAATGAACCTTCACCATCATCCTACACCCGCGCTACAGATATTCACTACTATTGCATAACACATTTAATTTCTGCTAGTACTTTTACTCTGTCCTTTTGAAGAACTGTTGTGCAGTTCCTCTTTGGATATGGAGTTGGCTCTGCATTCCCAGCCTGGAGGCTCAGAGTCAACACAAGGGGGCAATGAAAGTCCATTGTAATATTAGCTGTGGGTGTTATTCTATGATGCCTTGCATGGTTTTCTATCAGTTTTGGATGGTGCTTATCTGCAAAGCTAGTGGAAGATCAATAGCATAGAGTTTGCCAGAGGTTCTGTTAGCAGCTGCTACTTCTAGTTCCCTTGGATTGATCACAGTGACAGAAGGTTATTTTCAGAGAGTCTTTTTAGCTCTTGCAAGGTTGACCTTGAGGTGACTACTCAGAGTCCAGTACACAATAGAGAACTGGCAAGGCATAAGGTGACCATCCATTCTGATAATGTGTCCTTCCCATTTCATCTGGGCTCTGATAATTTAATAATGAGTTGATTAGGACTTGATATCAAAGAGATACTTTTAACTTTTTAAAAGGCATTCTTTGTCCACCCAAAAATACAAATCACCAATAATTGAGATGAGCAAAAAGCATTTATTAAAGAGGGGCAAGTTTAGGGTATGATACATATATTTGCAATATGTGATACATCAGAAAGCAAGTGATCAAACAACAGAAGACACTGATTACATGTGAGACTTCAACAATGGAAAACACTGATTCTAGATAACATTCCCCAAGTGGCAAATTGATGGGGTACATTACTCTTTCCCAGCAGGCTTTGCACCTAACTTAAAACTCGCAAGTGTATTCAAGTGGGTTCAAGTCTATTTATGGGGTACAGAAACAAATGTTACATACAGTACATTTAGTATAGGTAAAACATCAGAAAGCAAGTGATCCAACTATAAAAGTCAATTTTATTGTTAATATTTTTTTTATTTTAATGATGAATGTTTTATCTTGTTCTTTCTTGATTGTAAGCTGCCTAGAGTCACCTCTTGCCAAGATGAGCATTGTATAAATAAATAATCAAGATAAATAAAATAAAAGGAAGTGATTACATGTTCAGTTACATTGAACAAATGGAAAATGTTGATTTTAAACAACAATTTTTAATGCATCAAAGTTCTCAGTGAGACATGCAAGAGGCCAATCTGTGCCCCTGGAGGTTAAGGCCATGTAGTTGGACTCTTTGCAGGCTGGTATGAGATGAGCCTCCTACAGCAATTTGGAAGGGCAACAAAAAATGTCAAGAAAATAAAATCCCCTTCTATCCACAGTATAATTTTTCCCCAGTTTACCCAATGTTATAGTATGCAGGCTGTCAATTTCTTGTCTCTTAATCAGCTCTAATCCAAAAATTGATATTGCCAGAACAGATTGTGATATAATAACAACAACAACAACAATAATAAAGTTGGAAGGGACCTTGGAGGTCATCTAGTCCAACCCCCTGCTCAGGCAGGAAACCCTATACCATTTCAGACAAATGGTTGTCCAGTCTCTTCTTAAAAACTTCCAGTGTTGGCGCATTCACCGCTTCTGGAGGCAGGTTGTTCCACTGGTTAATTGTTCTAACTGTCAGGAAGTTTCTCCTTAGTTTTAGGTTGCTTCTCTCCTTGATTAGTTTCCATCTGTTGCTTCTTGTCCTGCCTTCAGGCGCTTTGGAGAACAGCTTGACTCCCTCTTCTTTGTGGCAACCCCTGAGATATTGGAACACTGCTATCATGTCCCCCCTCGTCCTTCTCTTCATTAAACTAGACATACCCAATTCCAGCAACTGTTCCTTATATACTTTAGCCTCCAGTCCCCTAATCATCTTTGTTGCTCTTCTCTGCACTCTTTCTAGACTCTCAACATCTTTTTTACATTGTTGTGACCAAAACTGGATGCAGTATTCCAAGTGTGAACTTACCAAGGCATTGTAAAGTGGTATTAATACTTCACGTGATCTTGATTCTATCCCTCTGTTAATGCAGACTAGCACTGTGTTGGCCTTTTTGGCAGCTGCAGCACACGGCTGGCTCATATTTAAGTGATTGTCCACTAGGATTCTGAGGTCCGTCTCACAGTTATTACTATTGAGCAAGGTACCCCCTATACTATACCTGTGCATTTGGTTTTTATTGCCTAAATGTAGGACCTTACTTTTTTCACCATTGAATTTCATTTTGTTAGATAGTGCCCAATGTTCAAGTCTGTCCAGATCCTCCTGTTTCCTAAGTCTGTCTTCTGGAGTGTTGGCTATTCCTGCCAGCTTGGTGTCGTCTGCAAATTTGATGAGTTCCCCATCTATCCCCTCATCCAAATTGTTGATGAAGATGTTGAAGGGCACTGGGCCCAGAACAGAGTCCTGGAGCACCCCACTACACACTTCCCTCCATGTAGATGCGGTTCCATTGAGGACCACACGCTGAGTACGGCCGGTCAGCCAGCTACGGATCCATCTGGTGGTGATGCTGTCTAAATCCTTATGACATTTAAGTGTCATAAGTCTAGTGAATAACCACACTTCATAGTTCTGAGTGTCCTTCCCCAGCAGTGTATGGAGACAAGCTTCCATGTGGAAGGACAGCATAGGTCAATTTCTTCGGTGTTGAAGTATCTTCCTCCAGCATCACTTTCTTTTTTTTTGTAATTTTTTTTTATTTTCTATTTTTCAATACATCAATACATTGTAAGAGAGAGGAAAAAAACCTTTAAAATACATTCATTCACATAACCTTTAGGTGTCGCTCGTTCACCTCCCCCCAGACTGCATCCGCCCTCTCTACCTTCCTTCCTTCCTTCCTTCCTTCCTTCCTTCCTTCCTTCTCTCCTCACTTCACGTCTCTCCCCTCCTCCTTTCCTCCCCTCCTCCTTTCCTCCCATCCTACTTTCTTCCATCCCTTCCACCTCCCCTCTCATCCTTCTTCGGATACAGTTCAGGGGAAATACCCAAGCGGCACCTCTCTCAAAATTAGTCTATCTATTTTATACATTAATATTTCTATTTAACTAACCTACCTAAACCCCCCCTCCCCACCCCCCTACCCCCCCACTTCCCAGAGCAGAATACAGGGTTTGTTGTTGTTGTTGTTGTTAATTGCGAAGTCGTGTCCGACCCATCGCGACCCCATGGGCAACGTTCCTCCAGGTCTTCCTGTCCTCTACCATCTTCTGGAGTCCATTTAAATTCACACCTACTGCTTCAGTGACTCCATCCAGCCATCTCATTCTCTGTCGTCCCCTTCTTCTATTGCCCTCAATCTTTCCCAGCATTAGGCCCTTCTCCAGTGAATCCTTCCTTCTCATTAGGTGGCCAAAGTATTTGAGTTTCAACTTCAGGATCTGGCCTTCTAAAGAGCAGTCGGGGTTGATCTCTTCTAGGACTGACCGGTTTGAACGCCTTGCAGTCCAAGGGACTCGCAGGAGTCTTCTCCAGCACCATAGTTCAAAGGCCTCAATTCTTTGGCGCTCAGCCTTTCTTATGGTCCAACTTTCACAGCCATACATTGCAACTGGGAAAACCATGGCCTGGACTATACGCACTTTTGTTGGCAGGGTGATGTTTCTGCTTTTTAGTATGCTGTCTAGATTTGCCATAGCTTTCCTCCCCAGGAGCAAGCGTCTTTTAATTTCTTGGCTGCAGTCCCCATCTGAGGTGATCTTGGAGCCCAGAAAAATAAAATCTGTCACTACCTCCATTTCTTCCCCATCTATTTGCCAGGAATTGAGAGGGCCGGATGCCATGATTTTGGTTTTCTTAATGTTGAGTTTCAAGCCAACTTTTGCACTCTCCTTCTTCACCCGCATCAAGAGGCTCTTTAGTTCCTCTTCACTTTCTGCCATTAGAGTGGTATCATCTGCATATCTTAGGTTGTTGATATTTCTCCCGGCAATCTTAATTCCAACTTTTGATTCATCTAGCCCTGCCTTTCTCATGATGTGCTCTGCATATAAGTTAAATAGGCAGGGCGACAGTATACAGCCTTGCCGGACTCCTTTTCCAATTTTGAACCAATCAGTGGTTCCGTATTCGGTTCTCACTGTTGCTTCTTGACCCGCAACATCCATAGTTCTTCAGGCACTCTGTCTATCAGATCCAGTTCCTTAAATCTATTTGTCACCTCTACTGTATATTCATCAGGAATATGATTTAGTTCATACCTGAGTGGCCTAGTGCTTTTCCCTACTTTTTTCAATTTAAGCCTAAATTTTGCAACGAGAAGCTCATGATCTGAGCCACAGTCAGCTCCTGGTCTTGTTTTTACTGACTGTATAGAGCTTCTCCATCTTTGGCTGCAGAGCACATAGTCAATCTGATTTTTATGTTGACCGTCTGGTGATGTCCATGTGTAGAGCCGTCTCTTGGGTTGTTGGAAAAGAGTGTTTGTTATGACCATCGTATTCTCTTGACAAAATTCTATTAGCCTGTGCCCTGCTTCATTTTGTACTCCAAGGCCAAACTTGCCTGTTATTCCGGTTATCTTTTGGCTTCCTACCTTAGCATTCCAATCCCCCATGATGATAAGGACATCATTTTTTGGTGTTAATTCTATAAGGTGCTGTAGGGCTTCATAGAACCGGTCAATTTCATCCTCTTCAGCACCAGTGGTTGGGGCATAGATTTGGATTATTGTGATATTGAATGGTTTGCCTTGGATTCGAATTGAGATCATTCTGTTATTTTGGGGATTGTATCCCAGTATTGCTTTTCCTATTCTTTTATTGACTATGAAGGCTACTCCATTTCTTCTGAGGGATTCTTGCCCACAGTAGTATACCTGATGGTCATCTGAGTTAAATTCACCCATTCCTGTCCATTTTAGTTCGCTGATTCCTAAGATGTCGATGTTCAGTCTTGTCATCTATTTTTTGACTACGTCTAGCTTGCCTTGATTCATGGATCTTACATTCCAGGTTCCTATGGAGAAAAAATCTTTACAGCATCGGACTTTCCTTTCACCACCAGATATATCCACAGCTGAGCGTCCTTTCGGCTTTGGCCCAGTCGCTTCATTCTTTCTGGCGCTACTAGTACTAGCCCTCTGCTCTTCCCCAGTAGCATATTGGACACCTTCCGACCTGAGGGGCTCATCTTCCAGCGTCATATCTTTTTGCCTTTTAGTACTGTCCATGGGGTTTTCATGGCAAAGATACTGGAGTGGTTTGCCATTTCCTTCTCCAGTGGATCACATTTTGTCAGAACTCTTTGCTATAACCTGTCCGTCTTGGGTGGCCCTGCACAGTATAGCTTATAGCTTCATTGAGTTACGCAAGCCCCTTCGCCACGACAAGACAGTAATCCATAAAGGGGAATACAAGGTTATAATAAACAAAATAAATAAAATCTACTTAACTTAAAAAAATTATACAATAAACAGATTCATACTTAACCCTTAACTCCCTCTAAACTTTAACATCATAATAATACAAACAAATATATCATGTATTATAAAATTCTATAAATAATAATTATTATTTCAAAAAAAAATTAAACATAAAATAAATGGAACTTTAAAGTTCCATATTTATTCTGAATATAGTCTATTCATCTTCTCCATACAATAATATATTTTTTCCTGTGTATATCCCTTTAAATAAGCAGAAATCTTTGCCAGCATCACTTTCTGGACAGGAAGGACTATGACCACTATGGAAAAGTACCCCCAGGGGTGTATCTGTGACTTCTACTAACACGCTTTTTTCCCAGCAAACCCTTTGCACATGGAGTCCTAGAAGTTCAGCAACCCCAGAGGAGACGTTGCTCCTCACTATAATTATTATCATCCCAATCTTCTTCTGCTACTTCTCCAGTGACTGCCTTTGATAAAAATATGATACCAAAGCAACATGGGAGGGATCTTGCATCCAAAACAAATGAATGCCTTGGGTCATGCTCTCTATGGCACAGATATTGAGACAGACAAGAGTTCTGCTCTTTAATATACTGTGCTGTCTCTCCTCTCCACATGAAACTTGGTTTGTCTCTTGAGTTGGGAAAGCCACTAGATATTCCATCTTGTGAGAGCACTTTGAATTCTTCTATTTCTTCTGTTCCTGTTTAGAAACAAGAAGGAATTATGGACCTCTTCCTTCTGTTTCTGATGCTGCTGATGTCACAGCCAGTTTCTGGGAAGTTTAGAATGAAGTGCCCACTGAGTTTGCAGCACCAAGATGAGAAAAAGGCATGGAGCTATTACAGTCCAGGACACCATCTCATTAGCATAGTCATCTCTGCAGCAATAACATCACATAAAACTTTACCTTTCAATATGGTTCCTTCTACTCAGTTTGCCTCGTAAGTCATTCACTGTGATGGAGTTTCATTCCCTCTATTTACAGTTCTAACACTCTTATTATTATTATTATTATTATTTTACTTCCTCCTATATTGTGGGATCTGACTAAATCTATGAATCATTTTGATTTCCATGACTTCCCTATTTTGTCTTATTTGGTGGAAGAGACTCCAATATAAATAGAAATAGAAAGATAGAAAGAGTACAGAGACGAGCAACGAAGATGATCGGGGGACTAGAGGCTAAAACATATAAGGAATGGCTGCTGGAATTGGGTATGTCTAGTTTAATGAAGAGAAGGACAAGGGGTGACATGATAGCAGTGTTCCAATATCTCAGGGGTTGCCACAAAAAAGAGGAAGTCAAGCTACTCTCCAAAGCCCCTGAAGGCAGGACAAGAAGCAATGGATGGAAACAAATCAAGGAGAGAAGCAACCTGGAACTAAGGAGAAATTTCCTGACAGTGAGAACAATTAATCAGTGGAACAGCCTGCCTCCAGAAGCTGTGAATGCTCCAGATCTGGAAGTTTTTAAGAAGAGACTGGACAACCATTTGTCTGAAATGGTATAGGCTTTCCTGTGTGAGCAGGGGGTTGGACTAGAAAACCTCCAAGGTCCCTTCCAACTATTATTATTCTATTCTATTCTATTCTATTCTATTCTATTCTATTCTATTCTATTCTATTCTATTCTATTCTATTTAGAGATATACAAGAGATAGAGACAGAGACAGAGAAAGAGACAGAGATGAAGATGGAGATGGAGACAGAGATAGAGAGATAGAGACAGAAATGTGTGTGGGGGAGAGTATTAACCCTGGTGGAGGATAATACCCATAAAAATTAAATGTTAATCTGTGACTAGCATTTGCCTCTGCTTTTGAGTCACTATTGGCTTAAGATTCAGTAGAGAGTAGATTTCTGGAGAGAAAGAGAAATAAATAAACAAAAATACTTCGTTCTTGCTTTTGATAATTTTGCTGATTATAAAATAATCATTTTCTTTACAGTAAGTTATCTATTGATTTGCATAGAATCCTTCGCTACGTTTTAGCCATTCAAGTGGTCAACAAGAATCCCCAGCTCTTGCACAATCTCACTCTTGGCTACAACATCCAGGATAACTATTTTAATACAATTGGCACTTCAGATGCCTTATTGGACATGCTCTCTACTGGAGAAGCCAATGTCCCCAACTACAGCTGTGGAAGGAAGGACAATCTTTTGGCTCTTCTTGATGGAGCTAAAAGGGAGATCTCCATCCAAATGTCAACATTAGTAAACACCTATAAAGTCCCACAGGTTTGTGTTTTGTTAACCCATTTGGTAATGTGAGGGGAGCAGTGGTGAGTGAGCAATGGATCCAACCAAATCTTTTCTATGGAATTCAAGAATGCTCTTTGCTATAGCCATTATAGGTGTCATGGCTAGGAATTAGAATCTACAGTGAAGAGTAGGCAAGGATCAGCACATCAATATTGTCTTATGACATCATTCTTATAGTTTTGGGTTTCTGATGCACACTTGTGAAGGTTGAGGTGAGGCTCTGTGTACAATCAAGGGATCCTCTGTAAAAAGGAAGGAGCAGCAGTGATGGGAATCTCATATTTTTATATGCTCCTAGACAAATTAATGATATGTTTAGTGGTGAACAAATCTAAAATTTGGGAAAATTGGATTTGTCTAATAGATTTGGATTTGACTAGTCTATAGAAAAGAAGGATTAGATGGGACAGTTTCTGTTGGAATATTCATGAGCAGGAAGAGTCATGTGGTAACTCAGTCAGCCAATGTGAAGAAAGCGCTACTGCGTCTGTGCAAAAGGATTTTGAATTAGGAGCTGGACTTCCAGTCTCAGGTTTGTCTCTGTATCTGAAGTCTTCATTGAGCTATGTTGCTGTAAGGAAGAATGTATGGCATTGTAAATATTTTGATATGAATATAAAGAAGTTATGTTGAATCAGCTAAATGCAGTCAACTGTGAGAGCTTCTGATTTATTTTTTCACCAACAGAGAAATTAAAATTCTTTTAACAGTTTCCATCTGTTACTTCTTGATTTGCCCTCAGGTGCTTGGGAGAATAGTAATAGTAGTAAAGTTGGAAGGGACCTTGGAGGTCATCTAGTCCAACCCCCTGCTCAGGCAGGAAACCCTACACCCCTACACCCCTCTTACCTGTGACAGACCCTGTGACAACCCCTCAAATATTAGAAGATACCTATCATGTCACAACTAGTCCTTCTCAGACTTACTGAGTTCCTGCAACTGTTCACTGTATGTTTTAGCCTCCGGCCCCCTACTTGGTGCAGTATTCTATGTGTGGCTTTACCAAAGTGGGGCTTGCAGTTCTCATGATTTTAATGCTATCTTTCTGCTGATGAAGCCTAGGATTGCATGGGCTTTTTGGTAGCTGCAGCACACTGCTAGCCCTAAATTTAAATGGTTGTCCACTAGAACAACTAGATACCTCTTACACTTCCTGCTATTGAGTCAAGGACCACAGATTATATACCAGTGCATCTGAGCTTTGTTTGCCTAAATCTAAAACCTTACTTTTCTCACCATTGATTTGAGGTTTTTTTTAGGTATAACCCAGTTTTCGTATCTGTCAATATCTCAGGGGCTGCCACAAAGAAGAGGGAGTCAAGCTATTCTCCAAAGTGCCTGAAGGCAGGACAAGAAGCAACGGATGGAAACTAATCAAGGAGAGAAGCAAGCTAGAACTAAGGAGAAACTTTCTGACAGTTAGAACAATTAACCAGTGGAACAACCTTCCTCCAGAAGCGATGAATGTGCCAACACTGGAAATTTTTAAGAAGAGACGGGATAGCCATTTTTCCAAAATGGTATAGGGTTTCCTGCCTGAGCAGGTGGTTGGACTGCTTCAAGGTCCTTTCCAACTTTACTATTATTATTATTATTATTATTATTATTATTATTATTATTATTATTAATAATAATAATAATATTAAGTTGATTATATTAAAAGCTAATATTTTGAACTTGGTCTGACCCCAAATATAACACAACATTCTTTATTGGTTTTTCAGATCAGTAAGGAACATGCTTCAGAGGCTCTGAGTGATAAAATTCAATATCCTTTTTTCTACTGGATGCTCCCCAAAGAAGGGATCCAGTACCCAAGAATTGTCCAACTGCTCCTCCATTTCAGATGGACCTTAATTGGTCTCTTTGCTCCAGACAGAGAGAAGGGAGAGAATTTCATGAGAACTTTGACACCTCTGCTTGTCAGGAATGGAATTTGTGTTGTTATATCACAAAGATTTTCAGCAACAACACCTACAGCAGCCCTCAGGGATGCCATCTCTAAGTGGAGACAAGTCAATGTCTTTGTTCACTACATGGATTCTGATAACCTTTTGGACAGAATTCTTCCTTTCCATTTAATACTTGGAAATTTGCCAGGACCCATTAAAGGGAAAGTTTGGATCACCACCACTTTAGGAAACTATTTAATTAAAAAGCACAATCTTCACAAATATGTCCACAGTATTTGGTCCTTTATTTATCAGAGAAAAGAAAGACCAAAAGATTATGCTTTTCAACCCAATCTCTTTGTGTTATCCCAGTTTGCAGAGCGGACTTTTCACTGTTCTTTCTCAAAGCACCTCTTTTCTGTCAAAGGCCGGAAAAGATGCACCCAGAAAGCCCCTCTGGAGACCCAAAAGAAAAAGAGCAGCATCCAACTCACAGCTTATGAATATTATTATAGTTATATTAAGACTCTGGCCCATACTTTGAATGCTGCATATTCTTCCAGGTCAAGGAGGGGAAGGAAGAAGGCCAAAGAGAAATTCAGGACTCCAATGCTGCAGCCCTGGCAGGTATGATATCCTGACAAGGATCAATCAAACTTAGAATTAAAATAGGATAGAACTGGATGGGACCTTGGATGTCTTCTAGTCCAACCTCCTGCTCAAACAGGAGACCCTATATCAGTGGTTCTCAACCTTTTTAATGCCGCGACTCTCAACCAGTTGTAAGTCGAGGACTACTCAACCGGTTGTAAGTCGAGGACTACTCAACTGGTGCAGCACCATTTGCAGAATGGGACTTTTGGCGGGCTCAGCAGGGCAGAGACAGCCTAGACAATTCCTATTGGCTTTGGAAAGCCAATAGAATTAGACTCTATTCAAGAGAGTCTGTTCTATTGGCTTTCAAAAGCCAATAGAATAAAAGGGAGTAGCACAGCTAAGGAAAAGGGGGAAAAAAATGACGGACTGCGTTGTTTGGCAACCCCTGTGAAATGGTCGTTCGACCCCAAATGGGGTCCCGGCCCACAGGTTGAGAACCACTGTTTTAGACTCAAGGCCTTTAATCATCTTAATTTCTCTTCTCTGCACTATTTCCAAAGTCTCAACATCTTTTTTTGTAATGTGGTGACCAAAACTGGATCCACTATTCCAGGCGTGGTCTTACTAAGGCTTTATAAAGTGGTACTAATACTTCATGTGATTTTGATTCTATGCCTCTGTTTATACACGCAAAGATTGTATTAGCTTTTTCTGGCTGCTACCACACACTACTAGCACATATTTAAGTCATCATCCACTAGGACTCCAAGGTCCCTCTCACAGTTACGGTTTTTGAGGCAGGTTTTGCCTAATCTGTACTTGTATCTTTGTTTTTTCCTGCCTAAGTGTAAAACCTTGCTTTTCTCCACATTAAATTTCATGGTGTTGGATAGGGCCCATTGTTCAAGTCTGTCGAGATCTGTTTGGATCCTGAACTTTGTCTTCTGGGGTGTTGGCTATTCCTGCTAGTTTAACTAAGGAGAAGGAGAGAAACCATCACAAAATTCTTGTCATACAAAAGGCCATAAAGTTTGCCAAACTAATTGTTCTGGTGTAATGTTGCAAAGAATGGGTACCAGGATATATCATTTTAATCTATATAAAAGCAATACATACTTTTAAAAATAAATGATGGTATGTATGGAATTTCCACCAAGAGGTTGTTTTGGAAATGTTGCTCCCAGTCACTTTCTATTGATGTCAGACTAGTAAAAGTCTCCCCATTACTATTGTGATATGCTTCCTGTACACCTTAGCTAACTGATTAGCAAAAAGTCCATCTATTTCCTCTGTTTGGTTTGTTGGTCTGCAGTATAAGTCTTTTGCAATGTCTTTGAAATGATAAAAGGGGTTGAGGTTACAGGAAACTTTGGGCAGGAAGACCATGCAATGTTGGAATTCAACAACTGTAGAAATTGTCTTCAGACAATGCTGGCTCCCTCAGCCAAGAAAAGGAGATGAGCACTGTGCCGTAGAGTCAGACATGTCTGATAGGGAATCCTTTACCTTTTTGGCAAACACAAGCAATAGAGCAAAGTCAATGTAGTGTCTTGGACTTCAAGAGAACTGATTGCCTTCAGAATTGTCTTCAATAGCTTGCCTTCAGAAGTTGCAGGTGCTTCATCACTGGATGTTTTTAAGAAGAGACTGGACAGTCACTTGTCTGAAATGGTACAGGGTCTCCTGCTTGAGGTCCCTTCCAGCTCTATTCTGATTTAAATAATTTAAATACACTTAGAGAATGCATGGGAAGGATCCCATGGATGAAAATCCTCAAGGGGAAAACAACTTAAGAAGCTTGGAAAACTTTGAAAAGTGAAATTATAAAATTCAAATCTAGCACAATACCATTGAAGAAGAAAAATAAGAGATTTCAGAAGAAACCAGCATGACTGCATACAGAATTCTCTGATAAACTGACAGATAAAAAGGATAAGTGGAAAGAGGTACACATAACTAAAGCATCATATCAGAAAGTAGCCCAAATCTGCAAAGTCCTAGTCAGGAAAGCTAAGGCTCAGAAAGAACTAAGATTTGCAACAAATGTAAAAAAATAATTTTAAAAGATCAACAACTTCTTTCAACATGCAAACAAAAGGGAAAAAGTCAAGGAGACAATTGATCCATTAATGGGAAAAATAGTAAGAAAGTGATGAACAGCAGAGAGAAATTCTGCTTAACTCATTCTTTGCATACTGTATGTTGCTATACAAAAGAAAAAAAAACTGTCTAAACTATCCAAAACAGTACTATAAAAGAACGATTAGGGACACATCATAAATAGGCAAGAATGTTGTAAGAAAACACCTATTGAGTTCAAATCACCAGGACCAGATGGATTACACCCCAAGGTTCTCAAGGAACTGGCAGATGTGATCACAGAACCATTGAACTATATCTTTCAAAGATCCTGGAGCACTGGGGAACTACTAGAGGACTGGAAAATAGTTCCCGTCTTCAAAAAAGGGAAAAAATGGATCCAGGAAACTATAGATCAATCAGTCTGATATCAATACCTGAGAAGATTCTGGAAAAGATAATGAAATGAATCTGCGAAGACTTAGAGGCAAGCAAAGCTATAACCGGAAGCCAACATGGGTTTGTCAAAAAATAGATCATGCCAGAAAAGTCTTATTGCATTCTTTTGTCAAAATGTCTAAATTACTAGATTAGAGAAATGCTGTGGATATAGTTTACTTGGCTTTCATTAAGGCATTTGATAAAGTAGACCACAATCTATACTTGATAAGATAGAAAAATGTGGGTTAGACAGCATCATCACCAGATGGATTGGTACCTGGTTGATTAACTGCACTCAACATGCAATCCTTAATGGAATTTCATATACAAAGAGGGAATTATGCAGTGGGCTACCCTACGACTTTATTTTAGGCCCAGTACTCTTCAATATCTTCACTAATGATTTAGTCAAGGAAATAGAAGGGGAAATCATTTATTTGCAGATGACACCAAGCTGGCAGGAATAGCCAACACTCCAGAAGATATGTTTAAGAAGGATCATGACAGACTTGAACACTGGGCCCTATCTAACAAAATGAAATTCAGTGCTGAGAAATATTAGGTTTTACACTTAGGCAAGGAAAACCAAATACACAGGAACAGAATAGGTGGTACCTGCCTCAATAGTAGTAACTGTGAGAGGGATCCTAATGGATAATCACTTAAATATGAGCCAGCAATATGTTGGAGCTGCTAAAAAAAGGCAGTGCATTTCTAGGATGCATTAACAGATGGATAGAATCAAGATCATGTGAGGTGGCTTTGGTAAGACCACACTTGGAATATTGCATCCAGTTTTGGTCACCATAATATAAAAAAATATGGAGACTCAAAAGAGTGCAGAGAAGAGCAACAAAAATGATTAGCGTGCTGTGGCTAAAGCATGAAGAATGATTGCAGAAATTGGAAATGTCTACTATAATGGAAATGAAGGACTAGGGGTGACATGGCAGCAGTGTTCCAATATCTCAGGGGCTGTTACATAGAAGAAACCTATTCTCCAAAGCACCTGAAGTCAGGAAAAGAAGCAATGGATGGAAACTAATTAAGGAGAGAGCCAACCTAGAACTAAGGATAAATTTCCTGACAATGAAAACAATTCATCATTGGAACAGCTTGCCTTCAGAAGTTGCTCCATCACTGGATGTTTTGAAAGAAGGGGAGGGACAACCATTTTTCTAAAAAGGTACTGGGTCTTGTAGGTGTGAACTTAAATGGACTCCAGAAGATGGTAGAGGACAGGAAGACCTGGAGGAACATTGTCCATGGGGTCGCGATGGGTTGGACACGACTTCGCAATTAAGAACAACAACAACTGGGTCTTTTGCTTGAGCAGGGAGTTGGACTAGAAGACCTTTAAGGTTCCTTTCAAACCTGTTATTCTGTTGTTCTGATCTTCTTCTGCCATAGACCAAGATGATTCTTCTTCCTATTGCTGTCCTCAAAGCTTAAATCAACTTCTTTAATCTCTTCCTTGGGTTGATTGCCCTTCTCTTAACCTGATTAGATTGCAATGTTGTACAATGTTCTATCCATGTGTGGTGCTTGCAGGAGGGTCTGGTACTTCAGGTGAAGTCCCCGATATATAGAACACTCACTTCTTGAAATTCTTATCAACACATTGCCTTCTTTCCATGAGCATCACACTGTTGACTCACATTCGATTTGCAAACCACTACTATCTTGAGATAATTTTCACAAGTATTTTTATCAAGTTTGCCATCCCTCATCCTTCTTTTCATGCATCAGCTGTATTGCATGATGTTTATGCGATCATTAAAATGCTACTATTATTTATTATGATCATTTATCAATGTTCTTGACAATTCCGTACTTGTCCATGCTGTTTTCAAGAAATTTATCAATTCTTTTATTGTTTCTTTGTTCAATTTATTGGTGATCTGCTCTGGCATGCTCCCTATGATTGACAAATTTTGTCTGTTATTTTTATGTCAATATATATATATTTAATGCACGATTGACAAATTTTGCTGAACTTTTTTTTTTTTTTACTTTTGAAAATAGTGGTAATTTCTCCCCGGTTTAGTGATATTTGCAAATAAGAGAACAATAGAATAATGATTTGAATATGAAAATACAACATGGGATAAGAAACTATGAGAGTGAATGTTCATTCTCTGAACTCGTGGGTTGGTTTCTGAATATTTCGTTACCAGGCTAGGTAACTTCTTCAGCAGAGTTTAGGGGAGACATGTCAAACTCGCGGCGTTACGTTACATCGCGCAACGGGGTGAGTGCGGCTTCCGGATGACGCGTCCGGCCCACGGGCCAGCAGTTTGACACCCCTGGTTTAGGGGATGTCAGTGTTCTTCTGTTTATAAGGGCATCAGGTGTGGGTGTGTCAAGTGAGGGTCTTGTGATGGCCCAGATGTGAGACATCAGTGAGTTTTGTGATGGATTTTGTGATGGGGACGTTGACACACCCACACCTGAAGCCCTTATAAACAAAACACTGACACCGACATCCCCTAAACTCCACTGAAGATGTTATCTAGCCTGGTAATGAAACATTCAGAAACCACTCCACAAGCTTGGAGAACAAAAAGATGTTGAGACTCTAGAAAGAGTACAGAGAAGAGCAACAAAGATGATTAGGGGACTGGAGGCTAAAACATATAAGGAACGGTTGCTAGAATTGGGTATGTCTAGTTTAACGAAGAGAAGGACAAGGGGGGACATGATAGCAGTATTCCAATATCTCAAGGACTGCCATAAAGAAGAGGGAATCAAGCTATTTTCCAAAGTACCTGAAGGCAGGACAAGAAGCAACGGGTGGAAACTAATCAAGGAGAGAAGCAACCTAGAACTAAGGAGAAACTTCCTGACAGTGAGAACAATTAATCAGTGGAACAGCCTGCCTCCAGAAGCAGTAAATGCTCTAACACTGGAAGTTTTTAAGAAGAGACTGGACAGCCATTTGTCCGAAATGGTGTAGGGTTTCCTGCCTGAGCAGGGGGTTGGACTAGATGACCTCCAAGGTCCCTTCCAACTTTACTACTATTACTATTACTATTACTATTACTACCTTCACCAACATTCTACATGAGCTACAGATATTTGCCACTATTGCATAAGAAAGTATATTTTCTGCTTTTAAAACTCATGAATATTTGCATTCTAGTTTCATCCCTTTGTGAGGAACAATGAGTTTTGCAATATTTCCCTATGGAAACTGTACTTGGACCAAAATGGAGATGTAGCAGCAGATATGGGCATCACGACCTGGTTGGTTTTCCCCAAGAGGAATCCCAGCCAAGAGACTCTAGGGAGTTTTGAAAGAGAGAGACTTTTTATCAACCAAGACACTCTGTCAATGCTAAAGTTGCTGAATAAGGTAGGTGAAGCATTGACGTGTTTCCTCTGTTTTCCAAACCCCGTCTCAAGCTGGTTAAAATTAGCTACCAAGATGGGTGACTGAGAATTGAATGTGGGAATATAACAGTTATAGTTATATTAAGCTGCTTGGAAGGCTATTGACCAAGGTCCAACATAGGATGCTGGGTGACAGTTCTTTAGGACACAGATCAAGGCTTTTTTTGTATCCCATCTGCAATCTGGTATTACTGTAAAACGGATGAGAGAGCCATCAAAAGTTCTGAAGAGGTTCTCAACCTGTGGGTCGTGACCCCATTTGGGGTCAAACGACCATTTCACGGGGGTTGCCAAACAACGCAGTCCACCGTTTTTCCCCCTTTTCCTTAGCTGTGCTACTCCCTTTTATTCTATTGGCTTTTGAAAGCCAATAGAATAGACTCTCTTGAATAGAGTCTAATTCTATTGGCTTTCAAAAGCCAATAGGAATTGTCCAGGCTGTCTCTGCCCTGCTGAGCCCGCCAAAAGTCCCATTCTACAAACGGTGCTGCACCAGTTGAGTAGTCCTCGACTTATGACCGGTTGGGGGGGGTCGCGGCATTAAAAAGGTTGAGAACCACTGACCTAAAGTCATTGTTGCCCACAATTAGGAAAAAAAAAAGCAATTTGTTTGAGCACTGCCCAAGTTCATGTTTGGACTGAGCACAATAAGACTGAATTAAGAATGGATGTCCCAAAGATGCTTTTTTCAAGAGGCACCTGGACTTTCTTTTTTCTCTTTGAAGACATTTCACTTCTCCTCCAAGAAGCTTCTTCAGCTCTGGTGGGGAATGGAAGGATTTATACTCCTCGCAGACAGCTGGTCATTTGCATTCTTTTAGCAAGTCATTGAGGCCATTTGGTGGTTGATCTGTGTCCTGAGGGTCACCTGAGCAGTGCAAACGGGTGTGGAGCTGCCTTGGAACTGTTGAAAGGAATGTGTTGTAGACTGAAGATAGATGATGTCATATCCCTCCCCCTCTGTTGAAAAAAAGTCCAGTTGTCTTGTGAAAAAAGCACCTCTGGGACAACCATGACCTGAGAATCTCTGTAGACATTAGGACTGGATAGATGTCCTGTTGTTCCAATTGGAACTTAGTTTTGGAACTAGGGTTCACTTTGTCCTGGTTACAGATTGTGTCACCTCAAAGGACAAGTCCATATTCTCACATGGTTTTAAGTAGCCAGGATCTGGCCCAAGCTTTCCATGCCTCTCTTTCATCCCAGTGGGATAGTGCAATAGGCTACCTGGTCTTAGGAAGGAGGCCAAAGACATCAGAATGTTGATTTGATAGTAACCTGACTCCAAAAACTGAAGCTTTTTAACATGATTTTGACATTAAAAAGTCCTTCCTGATACATATCAGGAAATACTTTTCTTTAGGTCAAAATCACATCACATGAACTGGGACAATTTGAAAAGGACTACATCTTAGATTTGACCTTTGGCTTGTAGGAAACCTTTGGCTTCTTTTGAAGATCCCATAGATATAATTGTTTATCTTGATTTTTATCTACCTTAAGTCTCTCTGAGGAAAAAGGAAGTTCAAAATTTGTGTAATAATGAATGTGGCTCTAGTTTTTACATGCTAGTTTGTGTCACCTAATTGTAGTTCTTCAACAGAAACTACTTTTTCTTGAATACTTAGCTAGGCCTTAGACATCTCACTTTCCCATACAGGGCTCATATTCATGTACCCTCATACTCATGCTACATACTCATGTAGCAAATAGCAAAAGCACTTAGACTTAAATAATAACAATAACAACAATAACTTGGCAGTTTGGAAAGGTACATTTCTAGCAGTTAATTCATTTAAATGTGCCAACCTTACTGAGGATATCAATAATAATAACAACAACAATAAATATAATAGAGTTGGAAGGTACCCTAGAAGTCATCTAGTCCAACCCCCTGCTCAGGCAGGAAACACTATACCATTTCAGACAAATGGCTGTCCAGTCTCTTCTTAAAAACTTCCAGTGTTGGAGCATTCACCGCTTCTGGAGGCAGGCTGTTCCACTGATTAATCGTTCTAACTGTCAGGAAGTTTCTCCTTAGTTCTAGGTTGCTTCTCTCCTTGCTTAGTTTCCACCTGTTGCTTCTTGTCCTGCCTTCAGGCTCTTTGGAGAATAGCGTGACCCCCTCTTCTTCGTGGCAGCCCCTGAGATATTGGAAGACTGCTATCATGTCCCCCCTCTTCGTTAAACTAGACATACCCAATTCCAGCAGCCGTTCCTTATATGTTTTAGCCTCCAGTCCCCTAATCATCTTTGTCACAGTGCTTTACAATGTCTCTGAGTGGTTTACAGAGTCAGCCTATTGCCCCTAACAATCTGGGTCTTCATTTTACCAATCGGAAGGATGGAAGGCTGAGTCAATCTTGAGCCGGAGGGAATCGAACTGCCAAACTGCTGGCAGTCAGCAGAAGTAGCCTGCAGTACTATATTCTAACCGTTGCCCCACCACGGCTCTTGACACCTGATTTACCCATTTACCCTCCTCAAATTCAAATTGAAATTCAGAATAATAGAGCTGGAAGGGACCTTGGAGGTCTTCTAATCCAACTCCCTGCTCAAGCAGGATACCCAGTAGCTACCCAGTCTCTTCTTAAAAACCTCCAGTGAGAAAGCACCCACAACTTGTGAAGACAACTTCTGTTCCACTGATTAATTGTTCTCACTGTCAGGAAGTTTCTCCTTAATTCCAGGTTGCTTCTCTCCTTGATTAGTTTCCATTCGTTGTTTCTTGTCTTGCCCTCTGGTGTTTTGGGCAATAAGTTGACCCCCTCTTCTTCTTTCTGGCAGTGTCTCAAATACTCCTTTCTTATAATCATCATTTCATCTCCATTTCATCTCACTACTTTACAGTCCTATAAACTAGGCCAGTGGTTCTCAACCTTTTTAATGCCGCGACCCCCCCAACCGGTCGTAAGTCGAGGACTACCCAACCAGTCGTAAGTCAAGGACTACCCAACCGGTTGTAAGTCAAGGACTTTCCCTGCCTGGGAGCGCCACGCATGCATGGTGCCGCCCCCTGCCCCGGCCGAGGCGTAGCTGGCAAGCGGCAGAGACGGAGCAGGCCGACCACCGGCTGCCACCAGCTGGCCCAGCCCAAGAGAGGTAAGGCACCTGCCGGGCCCCAAGTGTGCCAGCAACCCTCCCTGTGCCCGCCGGCATCCCACCCCTGGCCCTCTTTTACTTACATTTTTAGTAGTTGCTCAGCAGGGAGGGGTGGAAACTTCCAGACAGCTCACCTTCGCTGCAGACAACTTGCAGCACCGTTTGCAGAATGGGACTTTTGGCGGGCTCAGTAGGGCAGAGACAGCCTGGACAATTCCTATTGGCTTTGGAAAGCCAATAGAATTAGACTCTATTCACGACCCACAGGTTGAGAACCGCTGAACTAGGCAGTTAGTTTTGCGGTTATTCGATAGCATGACAGTCATAGAAATTATGGAAGAAATATAATAATAAACAAAGAACATCTCTTTAAGATTAACCTCTTTAATTTGTAAGGAGGTTTTCCTTTTATCTTTATTGGGAGACTTTTTCAGATTACTTTTGAAGGGGAATAACTTATCAATGTTTTACGCAGTCGAAAAGAAACCTTTCCAATTCCTATTGATCAGATGTTTCTTTCTTCATCAAAGTTTCACCCTATTGTAATAAGGTTAAGATAATAAACGTTAATAGATCATTGAGAATAAAATTTATTCCAAACTTTAGTGTGACTAGATCACCTTACTTTAAAATCGTGGATATCTGAAGAATGGAGGAATTTATGTTAATACTGCCATGAATAGGAACCCACTAGTTGTCATTTAATGCTTAATTCTTTTCTCAGTTCCATCCCTGCAGACTTTATTAAGAAGACAAGTCCTTTATTGCAATCTGATATGCCAGAAGCTAAAGGCAAGAACCGAATGAAGAATCTGCCTTAGTTATATCTCCTACAACAGTGGTTCTCAACCTGTGGGTCGCGACCCCATTTGGGGTCGAACGACCATTTCACGGGGGTCGCCAAACAACGCAGTCCGCCATTTTTTCTCCCTTTTCCTTAGCTGTGCTACTCCCTTTTATTCTATTGGCTTTTGAAAGCCAATAGAATAGACTCTCTTGAATAGAGTCTAATTCTATTGGCTTTCAAAAGCCAATAGGAATTGTCCAGGCTGTCTCTGCCATGCTGAGCCCACCAAAAGTCCCATTCTGCAAACGGTGCTGCACCAGTTGAGTAGTCCTCGACTTACGACCGGTTGAGTAGTCCTCGACTTACGACCGGTTGGGGGTCGCAGCATTAAAAAGGTTGAGAACCACTGTCCTACAACAATTTGGAATTAAAGATGTCGTATTTGCTTAAGTGAAGCCCAGAAACTATTTAGCTAATGTTCTTGTGTATCTCTATTTCCCATGGATGTTGAGTCCTAATCAGTGCTTTTTTTGTTAAAAAAAAAAGGTGCTGGAACTCACACACATCATACAACCTGCCTTGCCTACCCTACAAGTTCCATCCAAAAAAGGTGTAGGAACTCCGTTCTGGGCATTCTATGAGAAAAAAAGCCCTGGTCCTAATACATTTTCTTTGGCCTTCCTTGTTTTTGTGTTTTCCTGCCTAGTCCCTGCCTCAGTCCAAATGTGTGGAAAATTGTCGTCCTGGATTTTTCAAGCAGATTTGGGAAGGGGAGCCAGTTTGCTGCTATGACTGCATTCCTTGTCCGGAGGGAACCATCTCCACTCAGGAAGGTGGGTGACACTGAAAGAAAAGTATATTGGATCCGTCCATTTATACCAACATGAAAATCATTCAATATTTAAGATGGTTACCACATTTATAATGGAAATAGATTGCTTTACCTTCTCACTTTCAGAAACTAAATACTTTCCAAAGACCTAAAGATGCCTTTTCAGGAGCAAGTGGACTTCCTGTGTGTGTGTGTGTGTGTGTGTGTGTGTGTGTGTGTGTGTGTGTTTGTGTGTGCTTGTTTTGAAGATTTTTGCTTCTCATCCAAGAAGCTGCATCAGACGGTGGGGAGTGGAAGGATCTAGTCAGAGCTGAAGAAGCTTCTTGGATGAGAAGCGAAACCTTTTCAAAGAAAAACAAGAAAAAGCACCTTTGGGTCAACCAGGACACAGATGACTGAGAATCTCCATAAACTTTCCAAAGACAGATAAAAACTCAATTTATCTTCTTTAATTCCATTAGGAATTCATGTTCTTTTTGTTTACATAAAATATTTCATTTATTTATCAATTTTATACAGCCACCCATCTCACAGAAAGTGATTCTTGGCAGCATACAATAAAATAAACAATTAAACACGTTACAGAATTTGATTAAAGTAATGAAACTTTTTTTTAAAAAAGCAAGATTGTGAGAGTGGAATATATCAAGGTGTTATACAAGATGCAACCGCTAAACAGACTTCTTTTTCCTTCAAAGACATTTTGCTTCTCATCCAAGAAGCTTCTTCAGTTCTGACTGGATGGTAGGGAATGGAAGGATTTATACTCTTTGCAGACGGTCATTTGCATTCTCATTGAGGTCAAGGCTTATCTATATTGTCAGGATCACCTGACTAGTGCAAATGGGTGTGGAGGCTTCTTGGAACTGTTGAAAAGGCTGTGTTGTAGACTGGAGATAGAGGGTGTCATATCCCTCCCACTCTGTTGAGAGAGGCCTGTTCAGTTTTGACATAGAGGACCTCTTTGACCCCTCTTTCAAACCAGCGGTCCTCTACAGAGACTGAACTGGTTCCTTTTGAAGATGACCTCTGAAGAGCTCTGGTTGAGGATGTGCAAACATCCTGGCCCCTCTGGATTTCTCAGTTGTTTCTGATACCATCAGCCAAGGTGTCCTTTCAGACCATCTTCAGGGATTGGAGTGGAAGAGTGTGGTTTCCAATGGTTCTCTTTTCTTCATTGATGGTTCCATATTATTTAGGGACATATGAAATGAAATTAAATGGTGAAAAAAGCAAGGTTCTACATTTAGGCAAAAAAAAAGCAAATTAACAGGTATAGTATAAGGGGTACCTTGCTTAATAGTAGTAACTGTGAGAGGGACCTCGGAGTCCTAGTGGACAATCACTTAAATATGAGCCAGCAGTGTGCTGCAGCTGCCAAAAAGGCCAACACAGTGCTAGGCTGCATTAACAGAGGGATAGAATCAAGATCACGTGAAGTGTTGATACCACTTTACAATGCCTTGGTAAGGCCACACGTGGAATACTGCATCCAGTTTTGGTCACCGCGATGTAAAAAAGACGTTGAGACTCTAGAAAGAGTACAGAGAAGAGCAACTAAGATGATTAGGGAGGCTAAAGCATATAAGGAATGGCTGCTGGAATTGGGTATGTCTAGTTTAATGAAGGACGAGGGGGGGACATGATAGCAGCATTCCAATATCTCAGGGGCTGCCCCAAAGAAGAGGGAGTCAAGCTATTTCCCAAGGCGCCTGAAGGCAGGACAAGAAGCAATGGATCAAAACTAAGCAAGGAGAGAAGCAACCTAGAACTAAGGAGGAACTTCCTGACAGTTGGAACAATTAACCAGTGGAACAACCTGCTTCCAGAAGCAGTGAATGTGCCAACACTGGAAGTTTTTAAGAAGAGACTATTTACTATTATTATTATTATTTATTTTTATTATTTTTATATTATTGTTGTTGTTGTTATTATTATTATTATTAGACAGAATACAGGACCTAGGTCCCTGCAATGCACCATCCCTTAGGTCTTGAGTCTCCCTCCTTTCTTCTTTATTTTTGACCTAAAACTGCTAGATGTGGTCATTTGGTAGCATGAGGTATGGTATCATCAGTACACCATCCATAACTGGCCAGGTGTTGCTTGTTGTGATGCTGCCCAAGCACATTGAGATAGTATGGATCTGGATGGGAGGAACCAACTTTGAGTCAACTCTGGCAAGATAGAGTGGCCATCTCTTTTTTGGCCCTGCAGGGTCTAGTGATAAGCCATCTCTCATTCTGAAAGGGTAGCATTCCCCTGTATGGAGGTGGTGTAAAATGTGGGGGCCCTCCTAGACTTACAGCTTCAACTTGATGTGTAGGGGGCAGCCTTGTCTGGAGGAGTCTTTAAACAGATTCTATTTGTGTACCATCTGTGCCTTTTCTTGGACTTAGGTGGCTTTACTCATAACTTAGTCACTTCCTGTTTGAATTACTGGAATGTGTTTTACATGGGGTTGCTCTTGAAGACAAATGCTCAAGAATGCAGTAACATGCATAGTTTCGGTTTTCCTCCATTAACTCTTATTGTACAAACTGCATGGGTTCCTATGTCTTTTCAAATACAATTCAGTTCATAGTTAAAGTCCTACATGACATACAACCACTAGGGCAGATATAACAGGCACCATTCAGATCATTCTGTACAATATCGCTACCTTGAGGTTCCCTACCTTTTCTGTTACAGCTCCTGCTCTATTGAGCATCCCGTTCTTTGAATTCCAACAAAAGGCTTATCTCTTTTTGGGGGGGGGGGGTATTCATTTTTTATTGTTTTATCATTGTATATATTGAGGTTTCTTTGCTGTGCTGCAGGCAAATTAAAGATTGGTTTAAGATGCAAAGTCAACAAATATTACATATATTTACCATTTGCTATGGCTTTCCTGTCTCTCAGTATCAGCTCTCATCCAAAGAAAGTTTAACTGAAACATGAAAAGAGATATAAAAAAAATATTTTTTTCTCAGATACCGAAAAATGCATCAAGTGCCCAGGTGATCAATTTCCAACCAAGAACCGAATCCAGTGTATCCCCAAAAGAATAACCTTCCTGTCCTATGATGAACATGTCAGCATCATCCTCATCTCCTTTGCTCTATTCTTGTTCCTAACCACAGGTTTTGTTCTTATCATATTCCTTGAATACCAAGGAACTCCCATTGTCAAAACCAACAACCGGGACCTCTCCTACATCCTCCTGGTCTCCCTCCTGCTTTGTTTTTTGTCCCCCTTTCTCTTCATTGGACAACCAAGGAAAGCCACCTGTCTTCTCCAACAGCCGTTGTTCAGCATTGTCTTCTCAATAGCTGTGTCTTCTATGTTGGCCAAAAACAATAACAGTAGTGCTGGCGTTCCTAGCCGCAAAACCAGGGAATAAAGTGAGAAGATGGTTGGGGAAGAGCTTGGCCAACTCCATCATCCTTTCTTGTTCTGGTGTCCAGGTTCTCATCTGTGCCATGTGGCTGGGAGTGTTTCCCCCATTTCCTGACTCTGATCTGCATTCCCAGCCTGGAGAGATCATCCTTCAGTGCAACGAAGGCTCTGCCACCATGTTTTATGTTGTCCTTGGCTATATGTGTTTCCTAGCTTCCATTTGCTTCATTGTAGCTTTCCTGGCCAGGAATCTGCCTGGGGCCTTCAATGAAGCCAAGTTGATCACCTTCAGCATGCTGGTCTTCTGCAGTGTCTGGGTCTCCTTCCTCCCCACCTACCTGAGCACCAAAGGGAAGTACATGGTGGCTGTGCAGGTTTTCTCCATCTTGGCCTCCAGTGCTGGAATGCTGAGCTGCATCTACTTCCCCAAGTGCTACATTATTATCCTGAGGCCAGACCTAAACAATAAGGAACATCTAATAGTAAAAATAAGGAAATAAGATTAAAACTGTTTTTTACGTTCATGACATTTATTTTTTCAGTGCAGTTATTATTCGGCTTCTATGTTTCCTTTGCATCAGTTTGACAATTAAAACTATTTACTTTCTGTGAACATGACTTTTCTCTATGACCTATTCTTGAAAGTAGGTGAGGGTAGTAGAGCTGGGTGTTAAGAAAATGCAGATGACCCACAGTGGCAACCCTCTGGATGACTCTCCTCAGTTATTCCTGCATCTTTGCAGACCATAAACCTGGTGGAGAAGCCTGGCTCAGATCTTATTAATGTGCCCCTGCAAAATCATGAACTGTGAACTCTGTTGGAATTTATTGTTGGAATGTTTTTCTATGCAACAACTACAGTGATATTCAGTCAGTAGTATTTACATGTTTGGATCTATGGTATATATCAGTGGTGGCGAACCTATGGCATGCATGCCAGAGGTGGCACTCAGAGTCCTCTCTGTGGGCATGTGCATCGTTGCCCCAGACAGAGGGATGCAGGGCCAGGCTGCTTTCCTCCCACTCTCCATGCATGCAGTCTGGGAACAGCTGCGAGAACTGGGTGGGAAGAGGGAGACCTATAAAAGGAGCAGTTTTTGCAGGAGAGTGAGTGAGTGGCCTTTGGAAATGACCAGTGGTGGGTTTCAAATCATTTAAAAACCAGTTCTCTGCCTTGCCTTCCCTCCGTCTTGGTCGGGATGGGCTGCACAGGGGGTCGGCTGGGTTGGGGGTAGGAGCTCCTGGTTGCAGAATTGCTGGAGGTCTCAACTGGGGGGGAGGGCAGGAGGATATGGTTGGGGGCGCTGCAAGAGTCTCAGTCTGGATGGGTGCAGGAGGGTGGGGGATCATCAAGTCCTGTCTGGGGGAAGGTGAGAGGGTCTGGCTAAGGGGGTGGTAGGGCTGGGACACCTCTGTGGAGGAAAGCTACCCTCCCACCAGCCAAGCCTCTCATCCATACTCCAGTCATATAGGATTTCACATAAGGGGCACCAGACAGGGGGCTGGGGAGTGGCCGGCAGAGGGGGACTTATAGCTGCCACCATCTCTCTTCCATAGTGCAGCCACGTCAGCTTGGGTGGAGATGGCCCTGGGACAGCCGGAAGGGACCCTTGTCCAGGTCCTGTCCACTTGGCGGCTCTGATGGAGGTGGTGGCTGCTGCTGTTGTTCCTGCTGGTGGTGGCTGCTGCTGCTGTTCCTGCTGGTGGTGGCTGCTGCTGCTGTTGGTTGCTGCTGCTGTTCCTGCTGCTCTGAGCCCTTCGACTGGTCAATCATGCAGAGAAGAAGGAGGAGGGGCGGCTAGGTATCTGGAGCCACCTCAGCATCCCAATGAGGTAGCAGATCTCGCACACTGGCTACCCAGCCTCATGGGGCAGTGGCGCCTGGGCAACGCATGGGGCTGGGCAGGAGGTGGTGGTAGTGATCCCTGCATTGCCAGGCCCAGCCGGCAGCAGATCCGGAAGCAAACTGTTCTGCGTATCCTCGCACTGGTTGGGGCAGCGGCAGGGGAAGATGAGCTCTGGTGCATGCCCACCCCTTGCCACCACACATCGTCCCACACTCCCATCCCAGAGCACATAAGGATGATGTGGGGCAGCAGTGGCAAAATGTGGGCTCATGCCAGATCCCGCCTTACCCTGCTGTTGCTGCTGCCCCCACCAGCCTGAGGATGGGCAGCACAGCTTCGCTTCCGGATCTGCTGTCGGTCAAGCCTGGTGATACAGGGATCGCCACTTCCGCCACCTCCTGCCCAGCCCTGTGCATTGCCCAGGGGTTGCTGCCCCACGAGGCTGGGCAGCCAGTGCACCAGATCTGCTGCCTCGTTGGGCTGCTGAGGCGGGGCTGGCTGTGGCCAGCAAGCAGCCAAGGTGGCTCCAGACCCCCAGCTGCCCCTCCACCTCCTCCTGCTTCCCTGCATGGCTGGCCAGTCGGAGAAGCAGGACCAGGACCAGTAGCTGCATACGTCAGACCTGTTGAGTGGATGGGGCCCAGGCTGGGCAAGGCTTCTTTCCAGCCTTCCCAGGGCCATCTCTGCCCACACCGATGGAGCTCTGTGTCCAGTTCAACATGATGCAGGACAGCCAGCAGGCTGTGGCTGCTGATGAACACCATTGGCCCCATGCACTCGCTGGCCTCTGTGTGTGAGGGCCGATGGTGTCAGGCCGATGGTGTCACCTGCCTCGCCTTGCCTTGCCCCATGGCAATTGGCACCCTCACCCTGCCTTGACTCACCTCACCCTGCAGGATGAGCCTTCTGCCCACCGCCCTACCCACCAAAGACCCTATGTATCTCCCCCAGCCCTGCCCAGCCACCACAGGCATTCCTCCCCATGAGCAACATCAAGGTGGCCATGCCCACCCCGGCCACACCCATCCAGTCTGCCATGACCACTGCAGCCATGCCCACCCAGCACCCAGCGATAAATAAGTG
This sequence comes from Crotalus tigris, assembly GCF_016545835.1. NCBI lineage: Eukaryota > Metazoa > Chordata > Lepidosauria > Squamata > Viperidae > Crotalus > Crotalus tigris. Next base: position 838,194 of record NW_024096838.1, read on the forward strand.
GGTTTTGGATTGTAGTTTGGGCACTCAGTCTCTAAAAGGTTCGCCATCACTGCTATAGTTGCTTGGGAACTAGGAAGGGAGGGGTCATCTTTGGAGATGGAACAGACTTCCTCGCAGACTGTTCCAGCCTGACCCCAAGGTCGCTGCACCCCAAAGTTGACCCATTATCTATCCTGTGCTTTGGTGTTCTCCAAACAACCTCAAAGCACAGTATTGGCTGCTGGTGGATTGGTCGGGGGGGTTGAGTTTTGAAATGGATCCCGCCCAATTCTGTTATTCTAAAATTAGGCTGGGTTCTAGGATAATGATTGCTTCCATGAAGATAAAGCACAGGCAGCACTAGAGTTAAGTGTCACCAACCTAGAACTGCGTGACCATTCCTAGCAGCCTCTGGAGACCCCATTGAAGGACAGCAGAAGTCACTTTTCTGGCAATTGAAGTATCTTCATCCAGCATGACTTTCTAAATATGTCCTTACAGGAAGGGCTGTGACCACTACAGAACACTGCCCCAAGGGGTGTATCTGTGATTTTTCACTAATATGCTTTTCTCCAGCTACCCCTCCTTACATTGAAGAAGTTCGGGTCCCAGGAGGAGAAGTTCCTTCTCACTGTAATAATCACCACCCCTGCAGTGACTGCCTTTTTTGTAAACATCAGACTTAAAAGGATAAATACTATGGCTTATGCTCTTTGTGGCTCAAATTACAGAAAGACAAGAACTGTGCTCTTGAATTGTACTTTTTCTCTATTCCAGGTGAATCTTGGTTTGTCTCTGTTTGAATCAGGAAAGCCATTGATGTTCCATCCTGTGAGGATGCTTCCAATTCTTCTAATTCTTCTTTAGAAATGGGAAGGAGACTGATTCAACTCCATGAATTATGGATCTCCTGCTACTTCTGATGCTGCTGATGTCCCAGCCTGTCTCTGGGAAGTTGAGAATGAAGTGCCCACTGAATTTGGCCCACCAGGATGGAGAAAAGCCATGGAGCTATTATAAACAAGGAGATCTTCTCATTAGTATAGTCATCTCTTCATCAGCAATAGCACCTGCAACATTACCTTTCAACATGGCTCCTTCTAGTCAGATCCGATTGTAAGTGATTCACTGTGATGGCATTTCTTTATCTCCATTTGTAGTTCTAACACTTCTTTTTTTCTTATTTTACTTATTCCTATATTGCAGGACTTGACCAATTTCTTGAATCCTTTTGATTTCCACAGCCTCTCTCTTTTGTCTTATTTTCTGGGGAGAGGCTTAAATCAAAATATGGGGAAAATAAAGCCTTAAAGAAGTTCACATTACTTTCTTCTTCCTGTTCAATCCTCAATTCATGATATGAATACTTGAGTTTTGTTGAAAGTAGTGATTATTGTATTTTCCCCTTCCCAGGTCATTTCCATACTTTTATAACCACAGATTGATATTCTATTCCTGATTTTTATAGGAATAGAAGATGACTCCGTTTTAGAACAGCTTCTCTGGGTCACTCATCAGAAATCCTCTTCCTTTTATGATTGTTCTATTTTAATAACTGAATTATTCTGCAACCCATTTACTGGGCTGATGAAAGTTAGTACTTTTACAAATAATGGTGTATTTGTGATTTTTAATCCCTCCATCCTATCTTCTCCACACTCACAAATATTAAAGGGTGACAGGTGACTATCATTTGCCTCTGGTTTTCAGTCAATATTAGCTTAAGTTAGCTTGTGGAGAATAAGTCAATTAAATAGAGAAAAGGTATTTGGTTGTTGCTGTTAATGATGCTAATATTAACATGAGCATGGCTTTACACTAGTTTACCTTCTGGAAAACAAAGAATACTACGCATGATTTTCAATACTGAAGTTTTTAATAAAAATCACCAGCACCTGCACAATCTCACACTGGGCTACAATATCTATGACAACTATGTGAACACACTTGGCACTTCAGATGCCTTGCTGGACATGCTCTCTACTGGAGAAGCCAATGTTCCCAACTACAGCTGTGGAAGGAAGGACAACCTTTTGGCTCTTGTGGATGGAGCTGACAGTGACATATCAATCCAGATGTCAACATTAGCAGGCACCTACAAAGTCCCACAGGTTTGTGTTTGTGTTCCCCTATCTGGCAAAGTAAGTGGGGTGGCAGCATTTAATAATAATAATAATAATAATAATAATAATAATAATAATAATAATAATAATAATAAAGTTGGAAGGGACCTTGAAGGTCATCTAGTCCTACCCCCTGCTCAGGCAGGAAACCCTATACCATTTCGGACAAATGGTTGTCCAGTTTCTTCTTAAAAACTTCCAATGTTGGAGCATTCACCGCTTCTGGAGGGAGGTTGTTTTACTGGTTAATTGTTCTAACTGTCAGGAAGTTTCTCCTTAGTTCTAGGTTGCTTCTCTCTTTGGTTAGCTTCCACCCGTTGCTCCTTGTCCTGCCTTCAAGCGCTTTGGAGAATAGCTTGACTCCCTCTTCTTTGGGGCAGCCCCTGAGATATTGGAACACTGCTATCATGTCCCCCCTCATCCTCTTCATTAAACTAGACATACCCAATTCCAGCAGCCGTTCCTTATATGGTTTAGCCTCCAGTCCCTAATCATCTTTGTTGCTCTTCTCTGCATTCTTTATAGAGTCTCAACATCTTTTTTACATCGTGGTGACCAAAACTGGATGTAGTATTCCAAGTGTGGCCTTACCAAGGCATTGTAAAGTGATATTAACACTTCACGTGATCTTGATTCTATCCCTCTGTTAATGCAGCCTAGCACTGTGTTGGCCTTTTTGGCAGCTGCAGCACACTGCTGGCTCATATTTAGGTGGCTGTCCACTCTCACAGTTACTACTATTGAGCAAGGTACCCCCTATACTGTACCTGTGCATTTGGTTTTTCTTGCCTAAATGTAGAACCTTACTTTTTTCACCACTGAATTTCATTTTGTTAGATAGCACCCAGCGTTCAAGTCTGTCAAGTTTGACAATAGATCTAACCAAAGTAAGTGGGGTGGTAGCATTTGACGATAGATCCAACCATATCTTCCTTATAGAATTCAAGAGCTGCTTTTCACTATGGCAATTGGTTTCATGGCTAGGGATTGGTATAACAGTGGGGAGGGAGCAAGGATCAAAACAGAAATATCTGCTGCAGAATTGTGAAGGTGGGGAGAGGCTTTGTGTCAAATCAAAGGATCTTCTGTACAAAAGGAAGGTGCAGCATTGATGGAAAGCTCACATTTTGTACATGATCATGGTCAAAATAATGATATTCTCAGTTATGAACAAATCCCACATTTATAAACAGAGCTCCACTGGATTATGTTTCCTACTGTTGATGAAACATATATGTGTTATGAATCTGTAGGGAGCATTAACATTAATTAATCATTTTATATTTTAAATCCCTTCCAATATATTATTCAACATGTAAATTATGTTGCTCAAGATCAAATTCATAATAAAAGGCTTGAAAATCAATATTGCTCCAGAGAAGATTGTCCATCAGCTGAACAATTAAAGAAATACCTCACCTGGTGGGACTCTCTATTAGCAGGTTCATTGATTGTTCATTGACAAATATAAGTAATATCTGCCATACCCATTTCAGTTTAAGGTGACTATTGTAGTTCCCATATATTTAAAATGGACCCTAGCAATTCCAGGCCCCTTTGTCTAGCAGATATTGTGGCTTGAATAAATGCCAGCAATTCCAGGCCCATTTGTCTAGCAGATATTGTGGCTTGAATAAATGCCAGCTTCCCCTTGAATAGAGATGAGAGTGGGAGGTGAAAAGTGCATTCCTTGTAGAAGAATCAGCAGTCTTTAGGCAGATTTGATCCACTATTGACAATTGGATGGTCTTGAACCATATAACTGGAGAAATATCAGTCAGAAGAAATACTTGTTTGCTGCTTTCATAGCATTTGAGCAAGTTCACACCTTTCCTTACCTGGAGAATCTTGGCTCCCTCAATATCAAAGGAGCTCATTTAGATCAAAGGTACAAGCGAATGCACTGTTAAAAGGATTTTTAAAAATTCATAGCTATGCAGCCTGAAATATTAAAGTACAAAAGGCCAACGTTACCACTTTGCACTTATATTGACCTGAACTCTGGGATTTATTAAGAGAACAAATCCAATCACATCTGAGAAGTATCTTCAGGGTGAATAAAAGAACTTCAGCTGCTGCCCTCAGAGCAGAATTGAGAATTTATACAATTTATAAAATTATGTCATGTAATTATTTTTTATAGAAATTAATGGCATGGAAACATTGGGATTTGGTTGGACCCCAAATATAACACAGAATTCTTCATTGTTATTTCAGATCAGTGAGAGAGTTGCTTCAGGGATTCTGAGTGATAAAAGTAAATTCCCTTTTTTCTATCCGATGCTCCCCAAAGAAGGGTTCCAGATCCCAGCAATTGTCCAACTGCTTCTCCATTTTGGATGGGCCTTGATTGGTCTCTTTGCTCCAGACACAGAGGACGGAGAGCATTTCATGAGAACTTTAACTCCAATACTTGTCAAGAATAGGATTTGTGTTGTTATATCACAACAGTTCTCAAGAACTGGACATACAGCGCCCCTCAGGGATGCCCTCTCTAAGTGGAAACAAGTCAATGTCTTTGTTCACTTCATAGAATTTGCTTCCCATTTTACCAGAATTCTTCCTTTCCATTCAGCACTTGAAGGTTTGCCAGGACCCATTGAAGGGAAAGTCTGGATCATGACAATGGTGGGCGTATATTTCATAGGAAAGGACAGGCTTCTCAAGTACGTCCATAGTATTTGGAGCTTTCCTCTTCAGTGGAAAAAAAGCTGGCGAAAAGATGATGCGTATAAAGCGCCGTTCTTTGTGAAACATAAATTTCAAACTGAGTATTTTCACTGTTCTGTTTCAAAACACATCTTTTCTGTCAAAGGCCGGAGAAGATGCACCCAGAAAGCACCAATGGAGACCCAAGAGAAAAAGAATAGGATGCAGATCCCAAATCCAGGTGTTCCTTACAGTGTCATTAAGATTCTGGCCCATGCCTTAAATGCTGCATCCAAATCCCAGAGGAGAAGGAAGAAGGGAGAAGAGAGATTGGGGGCTCCATGGCTGGAGCCATGGAAGGTATGGGGTCCCCATGGCTGGAGCCATGGAAGGGATGGGGTCCCAACAAGGATCCATCAAACTATAAATTCCTTTCAGGATCTTTTGTGCTCTCTGAGCTTGGTTGTTTAAGATCATAAGGTTCTGTATAACATTTATATTTAATGGGAGAGCACTGCATCCTCCTACAACCAAGATGTTTTGTATATTTGAAAAAATGTTCCCAGATTCCTTCTGATATTAAGCTGCTCTAAACCACCATGGTTCTTCTCTTTAATGTCTTTCCTCCAAAGCAGCTCCTTTGATCTCTTCCTTTCCTTCTTTCTCCCTGACTAAAGCTAATAAAATGTTTGTGCAATGTCTTCTCCAAGTGTGTTTCCTACAAGAAGACCTGGAATGATTCTACTACATCATTAATGACATTATTGTTGAATTAATATGATTATTATCAGATCATTAAAATATTACTACCACTTTATTATAACTACATATCGAATAATGTGAGAAAAACTATAAATGAAATCTTAAAGAAAGATATAGATTGTTGGTGCCATTCATTTGTGTTATGCACGATATAATCATGTATCAAGTCCTAGATGTAAAAACTAGTTAGTTTCCAACTGGATTTTACTTATGCACCTCTATCACAAAATTATACATGAGCATGGCTTTACAGTGCTTAAAGGATTATTTTGCTTTGAATATGTATAAGGGGACATCAATATCAATGGTATGGGATGCAGGTAAAGCTTTTATGCGTGGGATTTTGATAAAAATGAACAATGTCCATAGACAAAAGCAGATTCAGAAACGTAAGGAACTGGAAGATGAGATTAAATTAAAAGAAAAGTCTTTGATTTTAAACCCTTTAGTTGAAAAGGTTAAAGAATCTATAAAGTTGTTAAGAACACAATTCAATATGTTGATGGCTGATCAATCTGAAACTAATTTATTGTTTATGAAACAAAATACATTTTGTAATGCTAATAAACCAGGGAGATGGTTGGCCTATCAACTAAGAAAGAAACAGAGACAGAGAGTAATAGATAAAATAAATTATAATGGTAAATTAGTGTATCAGAAGGAATTGATTAAGAAATCTTTTTTAGATTATTACCAAAAATTATATAAGACTACTAATGTACAAATTTTAGATATACATAAATATCTAAGTGAGGCTAACTTTCCTAAGTTAATAGAAGATCAGAAACAAGAAATTAACGGTCTAATTACCAATGAGGAAATTGTGACAGTTATTAAGCAATTAAAATTAGGTAAAGCGCCGGGTACGGATGGTTTGACATCTATTTATTATAAAACCTTAGTAGAAGAGATGACTCAACCTCTATGTGAGCTTTTTAATAACATATTACAGGGCTCAGAGATTCCTCCGTCTTGGCGCAGTGCTTTTATATCCTTGATCCCCAAAGAGGATCAAGATCTTACTTTACCAAAGAATTATAGACCTATATCTCTTTTAAATGTAGATTATAAGATTTTTGCAAAAATTTTAGCTAATAGGCTTATGAGGGTTTTGCATCAACTCATACATAAGGACCAATCGGGTTTTATAACTGGTAGGTACATGAAAAATAATGCTAGACAAATTATTAACTTATTAGAATATCTAGATAAGAACAACCAAGTCCCTGCAGGGTTGATATTCTTAGATGCTGAAAAAGCTTTTGATCAACTGAATTGGCATTTTATGTTAAGAGTAATTGAGGAGATGAACTTTGAAGAAAAAATATTACAAGCTTTTGTTGCTATATAACAAAAACAAACGGCACAAGTCATTGTTAATGGGGGTTTGTCAGAGGTTTTTATGATAGAAAAAGGTACTAGACAGGGATGTCCACTGTCACCGTTATTGTTTGTTCTAACATTGGAAATTTTGTTGATCAAAATTCGAGAGTCGCAGGAAATAAAAGGAATAGAAGTTAACAAAAAAGAATACAAGTTAAAAGCTTTTGCAGATGACTTGGTTGTTGCTTTATCTCAACCTACTTATTCTGTATTAAAGTTACTACAGTTGACTTATCAATATGGACTTGTTTCGGATTTTAAAATTAATAATAATAAGACTAAAATATTATCCAAAAATATGACTACTCAGGATAAACAGACTTTGGCCGAGTTGACTGGTTTTGAAATTGTTGATAAGATAAAATATTTGGGGGTCACTTTATCTGTTTCTAATGCAAAATTGTTTAAGAATAATTATGAAAGGCTGTGGGTCAGTGTACAGAAAGACTTGAGGAATTGGCAGAAGCTACAGTTATCTCTCATGGGACGAATTGCAGTGATTAAAATGAATGTCCTACCCAAATTTCTTTTTTTGTTCCAAATGTTACCCATTTTAAAGAATGAGGTTAATTTAAATGAATGGCAGAAAGGCATTAATAAATTTATTTGGGCGGGGAAAAAACCAAGGGTAAAGTTTAAAATTATGCAGGACTTCCGTGAGAGAGGTGGACTCAAGGTACCGAATTTGAAACTATATTATGATGCTGTGGTTTTAACATTAATTAGTGATTGGGTAAATTTAACAAATTTAGAAATACTCCATCTGGAGGGTTGGGATTTGCTTTTTGGTTGGCATGCCTATTTAATATTTAATAAAAAAGTGGATCGGGCTTTTAAATCTCATATTTTAAGGATTTCTTTGCTTCGGGTTTGGAGGAAATATTACAAAAGTGATTTTAAAATACCATTATGGGCTATACGTTGGCATGCGATAGAGGGGATAAGGAGTGGTGTTAGAATGGATACGGTGTCTTATATACAATTACTTAGATGGGATGGCCAAGATTGGCAGTTAAAATCTCGGGAAGATTTACTACATGAAAATATTAACTATTCTTGGTTTCAATATAGACAATTAGTGGATAGATGGAAGATGGACTGTAATATGGGCTTGCTTAGAGAAGATGAAAATCTCTTTAAGCAAGTAAAGGATCAAAAACGAACTCATATTAAGAGAGTTTATGGGGCTCTAGTGGAACTGGACTCAGAATCAGAATTAATTAAAGACTGTATGATTAAATGGGCACAGAATTTTGGTGAACCAGTTCTACTGGATACCTGGGAAATTATCTGGGTGAGGAATGTTAAGTTTACACAAGCCCAGAACTTAAGGGAGAATTTTTACAAAATGTTTTACAGATGGCACCTTGATCCACAAAAAATGTCTCTTATGTATCCTGACTTACAGCCTAAATGTTGGAGATGTGGCTGCTTGGATGCCACCTATTATCATATTTGGTGGTCGTGTAAAAATATAAAAGCTTTTTGGATTAAGATATGGTGGAATATACAGAGAATTTTCACAAAGAGGGTAAAATTTACTCCACAATTGTTTTTGTTAGGTATTGTTACCGATTGTGATGCTAAGGAGGTTACATTAATGTTGAATTTGATTACAGCCGCAAGGCTGTTAGTAGGGCAATACTGGAAGAAGGAATCTTTGCTTACTCTGCAAGAGTGGTTTTTTAAAGTATCCTATTTGGCGGAAATGGCAAAGATTTCGGCTTTTCTAAAAGAGCAATCGCAAGAGAATTTTTTTGTTGTATGGGAAAAATGGATAAATTTTATACAACACAAATTGGATATAAAAAAATATCATTTAGCTTTTTTATAACTTGTATATAAATTTTGATATTTTATAGAATGTATTTTTTCTCTTTTTTCTTTTTTTTTCTTCTTATATCTCTTCTTTCTTTTTTCCTTTTCTTTTTTTCAAACACTTTTTTTAAGGTTTATACCTTTTTTCTTTTTATTATTATATATATTTTATTGTTAATTATTTTATAATTTGTTTAATTTTTTTAGGATTCTTAAATTTTTTTTAACTAAGCCTATATTCAGCTCTGGGAAGCTCGGGGGGGGGAGGATGGGGGTGGTTTGGGAGGGATGAGTGAGGGTTGGTTTTTTTTTTTGTTGTTGTTACTGTTGTTTTTTGTTTTTTGTAAAACTTTTTAAAAAAATTTTCAATAAAAAAAATGTATTTTTATTTTCTGGAAGCTGGAAATTTTTTTAAAGGAAATCAAAATAACTTTATCCAAGCGTTAGTATAATTTTTGCATCACAAAATCATGATTTATCTGTTTCCCTTACTAATGAAAATATAGAATAATCAATGACCAAGTCCAATTGTTTTTCATAACTCCTCAGTTATGATAATCTTTATCAGTAAGCTTAAAAATAATTTTTACAGTTTTTAAGATAGTGGTACCTACTTAATTATTATACCACCCAGTGTTCAATTAATTAGATCATTTTTGTTAATTCTGTGCTGTGCAAGTTATACTACTAGGATTCAAATTATCTATTAAGGAAATGTAAGAATATGTGGGATGAGTTTGGAGGACCAGAGAAAGAGATGCAGGGAAGAATCAGATAAGTTGGTGCTTTGGGGGGAGCAACTCGTAGTTGCATAACAGGCAGAGAAAGAAACTCAGAAAAGGTTCTCCCTACATTTTTTTGGACTGTCAAAAGAGATGGTGAAACATTTGTACTTTCACACTTGCAAGATACTGTTAACGTAATTTTACAATAAAGTAGAATTAGTTCATCTGGTCATTTTTCCGATCTCCTTTACCTGAATGAAGATTAGCCTTGCAACTTTCTTCTTAACAAATTCTTGCTTTCGGGTGATCAGCCTGTTGTTTTCAAGGAGTTTATGAATACTCTAGTTATTTGGATATTTTGTTTACTTGATTAGTGACCTTTGCTAGAGTGTTCTATGAAATTGACAATTTTTGTCAATTACATCTTGTCAGTATACTTTTTGTCAGTATACTGTATGATTGAGAAGTATTACTGAACCTTTGTTCTTGAGTTTTGAAGATGGTGCAAACACTTGTTCTTCCAACTTACAATATTTGCAAGTTAAACAACCATAGAAGAAAGTTTGAAATGTAAAATGAGATAACAGAAAAGAAACCAGATAAGAAACTGCTTTTAAAATTCCTGGATGTTTCCATTCTAGTGGCATCCATTTCTAAAGAAGAAGGAAATGTGCAATCTTTCTCTGATGAATGTGTATGTGGATCAAAATGGAGATGTAGCAGCAGACCTGAGGATCTTCAGTAGGGTGGTTCTCCCTGAGGAGGATCCCATCAACCAGCATTTGGGGGATTTTGAAAGACAGAGACTTACAATCAACCAAGATGCTTTGTCACAGCTAAACTTGCTGAACAAGGTGGAGAAAATATTGATGTCTTTTCTCTTTTTTCCAAAAGACCCATTTCAAGTGGGCTATACCTGGTCAGAAAAGTGGATAACCTTCACAGAGAATTGAATGTTTGGAATAAAATATCTATAATTTTCTTAGGTAGATACAGAGACTTCAGTTCTATTGTCCCAGATATCCTTCAGATGCTACAGTGTTGATTATTGTTGTAAGCTGATTCGGCTATATCTAATATGAGATTTGGGGTGATTGTTATTAAGGACACAAATCTGCTGGTGATGTTGTCTGTTTCATCTTTTTCTAGCTTACCTAAGAGTAAGTTGTGGTCCATTTTGTCAAATGCCTTACTGAAATCTAGGTATACTACATCTACTGCATTTCGCTGATCTACTAGTTTTGTCACTTTATTGAAGAATGAGATAAGATTGGTTTGGCATGATCTGTTTTTCACAAATCCATGCTGGCTACCAGTTATAACTTTGTTTGCTTCTAGTTGTTCAGAGATCTGGTTTTTTTAAATTATCTTTTCCAGGATCTTCCTAGGTATTAATGTTAGACTGACTGGTCTGTTGTTTTCTGGGTCTGTTTTTCCCCCCTTTCTTGAAGATGGCAACCGCATCAGCCCTTTTTCAATCCTCAGGTACCTCACTGGAGCTCCAGGAGTTTTGAAAGATGTGGTGCAATGGTTCTGAGATAACATCTGCCAACCCTTTCAGAACTCTGGGATGTACTCTGGTGATTTATATTCGTCAAGGTTAGACAGGTGTTCTCTTATCGTTTTCTTGCTTATTTTGATTTTTGTTTCTAGTATGTCTTTTGCAGTGGTTTTTTTTTTGATGCATTGGGCTTTGGTTTCTTTTTGTGTGAAGACTGATGCAAAGTATGATTTAAGCAGCTCTGCTTTCTCCCTGTTGCCTTTAATTTCCTTGCCATCTTCTGTCTTTAGTGGGCCTACAGTTTCCTTGACTTTTTTCTTGTTGTTAATATGTTGGAAGAAACTTTTTTGTTTTGATTTCTGTTGCAAGTCTTTGTTTTTTCAGGGCCTTTGCTTTGCTGACTTCTTCTTTCATGTTCTGGCTGCCTGCTGATAATTGGCCTTGGTTATATGGCCTTCTTTCCATTTTTTGTATTTCTCCTTTTTGTCTTTTAGTTTGTTAGAGAGATCTTTGTGGAGGACCCCACCTTTTCTCAATTTCACCTCTCCAGATTTTATTAAGTAGAAATGTACTTTTCTTTTTTTTTTTGCAATTTGATATGCCAGAAGAAAAAGGGAGGAACTAAATGAGACATCTACTTGCAATTCTATCTTCTGCAACCATTTGGAAGTATTCGGATATTTCATATTTGTTCACCTGAAACCCAAAGACTATTTTGCTAATGTTCACATCTACCTCCATTTAAATGGAGCCGAGGTGGCGCAGCAGTTAGAGTGCAGTACTGCAGGCCACTTTAGCTGACTGTGTTCAGCAGGTCAGCGGTTCAAATCTCACCGGCTCAAGGTTGACTCAGCCTTCCATCCTTCCGGGGTAGGTAAAATGAGGACCCAGATTGTTGGGGGCAATGTAAATGTATATATACATTGCTTACTGGTGTACACCGCTTAGAGAGTGATTGAACTTAAAGCGGTATATAAGTCTCATAAATAAATAAATAAATAAATAAATAAATAAATAAATAAATAAATGGTGAGTTCTAATACATTTTCTCTGATGTTTCTTCTTTTTTTTCTTAGTCTCTGCCTCAGTCCAAATGTGTGGGAAAATGCCATCCTGGATTTGTCAAGAAGATTCGAGAAGGAGAGCCAGTTTGCTGTTATGACTGCGTTCCTTGTCCAGAGGAAACCATCTCCACTCAGGAAGGTGGATGACACCATAGGGAAAGTTCTGGATTCATCTTTTTTAGAAACTTCTGGATTCTTTGTAACTTGAGGAATGATTTTAGATCAATGGATTTTGCTCACCCAAAACAAGTTTACATTATAGACCAAAAGATATATCAATCAGTCCTTCAATTAATTAGTCAATCTTTATAAATATCATAATTCCTCATCAGCTGAAATATCTAATTGGGAGGAACAATAGTGGGGAGAAGCTGGTTTGAAGGAGGAAATGAAAACCAAACACAGGACCATCATAAAACCTTCAAGTGGATATTTCCTTTCTACCTTTTTTTAATCTTTCCAATTTTCTTTGTGGTTAAATAATGAGATACACACAATTATAACACCAACAAAAAGGAATATAGTTGTGGTTCTGAAAGAAAAAAACTACAGTAATATAAAGTGTTGGGATGAAAAGGAAGAGAAAAGAGAGGGGAGAAAGTATGAATACAATCTACTTAATATCCTTTGATACCAATGTTGAATTCATTCTTTCTTTAAAATTGTTGCCAAATCTAGAAATTATAGAAATATATTGCTCCATCTTCTCGATTACTCAGGGTAAAAAGACTTTGCAGATAATAGACTCAGTTCCTGTTCTTGAGTTCATTTATGAATTAATCTTCCTTAAGATGTCTTTTCAAATTTATTTATCAAATTTTTAATGTCTATTCCATAGACAGTGATGCTTGGTGGCAATTAAAACAATAATTAAACATTAAAACAATGAGATATAAATGCTAAGAGAGAAAGAGAGGAGTACATCAAGATGCTGAGTTTAAACATTTTTGGGATAAACATATCTCCATCTGAATTTTTAAAAAAATGAAATAAAATATTAAATAAATAAGAAAACAAAAAACTCAAAGGGCAGACTAGATGGAGCACTAGGTCTTTTTTTGCTATCAGTTTTCTTTTTCTATCTTTTGTATCACATATTCATAGGGTAGTTCTTGAAAACCAAACACAGTGTTGTGTTTCCATGTGTTCTTCCATAGGACTCCCTTATTGTACAGGCTCCATAGAATCTCAGTTTCTTCCCAAGTGCAATAAAAATCACCTTTCAAATCCTACATGAGACAGAGTCAGGGTATCTGCAGGGCTTCCTCTCCTTGAGGATATCTGCTTGTCTCACCAGAGCAGCTATAATTGGCATGCAAAAGGATTGTTCCCTAAAAGATTTCCACTTTATGGGTCCTCACAAGCCATCCTTTTCTGATGCAGTTCCTGCCCCATTGGACCCACTCCCTGTTGAAATCCAGTAGGCCCCCATCCTTTTAAACCTCTGGAGATTTGCTACTTCTCCCAACCATTTGGGATAAGGTAAGGTCAGTTCAAGATAAGAATCTGATGGATTACCTCAGAGAAGAGCGCTTGTAGCACCAGATGTCAACACTGCAAATACTGTATATTCTTGTTTTGACAATATATGCAGAACTGTCTGGTATTTTTAGAGTTAATGCAGAGCAGAGGAGGGAGGAGGGAAAAGCCCGCAAAACAGAAAGGAAGGGAACCTTTGCCCTTCACACTAATTGGTGAACGTAAATCATGACAGCAAAATAGGGAGTGGAAATGCTAGCAAAATAACTGCTTGGTGGGTGGGGATTTTAGATCTTAGCATCCCTTCGTTATGCCGTGCCGACATTCTGTAACATAATAAAAAACTTTTAGGAAAATCAATCCCTGGAAGTTCTTTGAAGTGTTTCATTAGCCGGAACTATGACACCAGATAGTTATTCTTTTCATTTTATTTTGTTGTTCTTGTTTTTATAGTTGTACTATTGGGTTTCTTTTTTTTTTTTTTGCTGGAGTCTAAGTAGATTGCATTCACTTAGAGTTTCCTGTCTCTCAGTATCACATGTTGTCCAAAAATTTTCTTGAAATTTGAAAGTTAATAAAAGAAATATTACTTTGTTTTCTCAGATACTGACAAATGCATCAAGTGCCCAGATGACCAATATCCAAGCAAGAACCGAGTCCAATGTATCCCCAAAAGAATAACTTTCCTGTCCTATGATGAACATGTCAGCATCATCCTCATCTCCTTTGCTTTTTTCTTGTTCCTAACCACAGGCTTTGTTTTAATCATATTCCTTAAATACCTAGAAACTCCCATTGTCAAAGCCAACAACCGGGATCTTTCCTACATCCTCCTGGTTTCACTCCTGCTTTGTTTTTTGTCCTCCTTTCTCTTCATTGGCCATCCAAGGAAAACCACTTGTCTTCTCCAACAAATGGTGTTCAGCATTGTCTTCTCAGTAGCTGTCTCTTCTGTGTTGGCCAAAACAATCACAGTAGTGCTGGCATTCCTAGCTTCAAAACCAGGGAATAAAGTGAGAAGATGGTTGGGGAAGAGCTTGGCCAACTCCATCATCCTTTCTTGTTCTGGTGTCCAGGTTCTCATCTGTGCCCTTTGGCTGGGAGTGTTCCCCCCATTTCCTGACTCTGATCTGCAATCCCAGCCTGGAGAGATTGTCCTTCAGTGCAATGAAGGCTCTGTCACCATGTTTTATGTCGTCCTTGGCTACATGGGTTTCCTGGCTGCCATTTGCTTCACGGTGGCTTTCCTGGCCAGGAACCTGCCGGGGGCCTTCAATGAAGCCAAGCTGATCACCTTCAGCATGCTGGTCTTCTGCAGTGTCTGGGTCTCCTTCCTCCCCACCTACCTGAGCACTAAAGGAAAATACATGGTGGCTGTGCAGGTCTTCGCCATCTTGGCCTCCAGTGCTGGACTGCTAGGCTGCATCTTCTTCCCCAAGTGCTACATTATCGTCCTGAGACCAGATCTAAACACTAAGGAACATCTAATGTCAAAAGCAGGGGAATGACTGTGAAATAGTTTCTTAAGCTCGTACCTTTTAATTATCCATTATTATTGGGGTTATATTCTCCCTTTGGATTTGTTTGACAACTTAGGTTTATTAAAAGTGAAGTAAATAAATATGTGAAGTTTGTTAGTGAAATGAAAATTCAATAATCATCAAATAAATAAATAATGTTTATCTTTTTAAACTGTTGGTAGTTCTCCTTTTCCGCAGCACAATTGTCTACCAATATTTGGCTTAAGCAACTCTTCAAGAGAAGAGACACAAATGAGTCATTTCCTGGGCTTTGTAGTGGTGTAAGCTTGGCAGGTAATCTGTGAGTTCTGAATCTCATCTCTTTCATGTTTCTTTGTGAACTGGTATTTCCATTTCCCCAAGCTATGGGTTCTGCTGGGGAGAAGAGAGTTAGTGAAGATGACACGGTGTTGCAACTTCAACAACTCTCACCGGTATTGGTCTCCTTCTCTTTCTCCTGAGATGCTCCTTCTCAGCAATCTTCCTTCATTTCAGCTCCAGATCAAGTCCCATCTTCTTCATTGCTTCTTAGATCATAGCCTCCAGTTCCAGCTTCTCTGGACTGAGGTGTTGAACAGACTTTCTAACTTCTGGTGAGGATTTTCCAGTAGCAGACATGTATTTATAGCCTGTAACTTCCTGATAGGTTTGGCATATCAGTATTCAAGTCAATCTGACTGAAGAGGATTGAAGATAAGAATCATCCTGGTCTGGTTTGGGGAGTTAGTAGATCAACCAAAATGAGGCAGATACAAGAAGGCCATGGGTCAAATCCCGGATTGAAATGAAAATCAACTTTACTAAAGGTATTGAAAGAAAATAAAGTTTCAAAAAGGGAACACAGTTCAAAAGGATAAAAAAGCCCCAAACTCTAAGACAATGCTAGCAAAAGCAAAACAATTCAGTTTCCATCTTTCCCAGCTTCACCCCCTCAATAATAATAATAATAATAATAATAATAATAATAATAATAATAATAATAACAGCAATAATAATAATAAAAGTTGGAAGTCATCTAGTCCAACCCCCTGCTCAGGCAGAAAACCCTATACCATTTCGGACGAATGGCTATCCAGTCTCTTCTTAAAAACTTCCAGTGTTGGAGCATTCACTGTTCCGGAGGCAGGTTGTTCCACTGGTTAATTGTTCTAATGGTCAGGAAATTTCTCCTTAGTTCTAGGTTGCTTCTCTCCTAGATTTCTTTCCATCCGTTGCTTGTTGTCCTACCTTCAGGGACTTTGGAAAATTGCTTGACTCCCTCTCCTTTGTGGGAGCCCCTGAGGTATTGGAACACTGCTATCAGGTCCCCCCCCAATCCTTCTCTTTATTAAACTAGAAAGACCCAATTCCAGCAACTGTTCCTTATATGCTTTAGCCTCCAGTCCCCTAATCATCTTTGTTGCTCTTCTCTGTACTCTTTCTAGAGTCTCAACATCTTTTTTACATTGCAGTGACCAAAACTGGATGCAGTATTCCAAGTGTGGCGTTACCAAGGCATTGTAAAGTGGTATTAGCACTTCACATGATCTTGATTCTATCCCTCTATTTAGGAGTCCAAAGTCTCTTAAAACACCCCCAAAGTCTTTCCACCAGGTTTTCTGTTATTGGCTTTCTGCTAAGTTGTCTCTTTTTTAATGTGTTATTGATTTTCAACATAATCACCTTAATATTTGGTAAACAGCGTGTTGTCTGGGTTAGTATTGAAACAACAATAACAATTAATTTCTATAATTCTATAGTCCTTATAATGGCTTTGCCCCATTTTCTCTTTTTCCAATAATATTCTCTTTTGCCAATCTTAAATTAATATATTTCGTATTATTTGAATAAATGACAATTAAATATAGACATTTTTCTCATGTTTCTGCAAATAATAACCACATCAATATTCTTCTTCTTGTTGTGCCATATCTGTTATCGGACATTGGCGATCATGTTGGCGATCCTGTTTTTATCAGCAGCCACACGAAAAAGTGCTGCTGAGTTTTGTCCAAACCAGGACAATTTTCTAATTGGTCATCTTGATTGCCTCATCAGGGATCCTGTTTACAAAATTCTTATTTATATTTGTTTTTCCCACAATATTCAAAGCATTCTTACTGGTTAAGCTTTTCTCACAATTAATTACACTTAAGTATTTAAGTCTTTTTTCTCATATAAGCCATCCCAACACTTTTACAATTCTTATATCTTAAAAAAAAGAAAGAAGAAAAAGAGGGAAAAAACCCAAAGAAAACATTTGTTTTATATAAACAATCCCAACATTTTTATATTTCTTATGTGAAAAAGCAAAACACAAAAGAAAAAAAATACTGTATTACTTGAGGGGTTTATCCCTCTTCAACTAATCTTCATTTATATCCAAAATCTTGTATTTCTTTAACCATATTCAAACAGATGTTAAATTTTTAAATATTCCTTCTGGTAAATCCCACCATCTAATTTCTTAATTCTCATTTTAGCCTCTCTTTTTTTTGCCAAACATCTTTCCTGATCAATACGTTTTACTGAATCAAAGAATCTTCCCAAAATCTTGTTAGTGTTGTTGCAGGTACAAAAGACAAAACTGGTAAGATGATTTTATAGAAAGGTTTTGCCGCTTCATATTCATTGAGAATCTTTTCCTTTCTTTGTTTCCTGATATTATTTATCCTTTTTTGTCTCTCAAGCTCTCATAGTTCTGCTGGCGGAATCCATTTTGTCAAATCTTTTTTCTTGTCCTCAAACGTATTTTGTGATTTTAGAATATAGGTTGTCTTTTCCATGTCCAGTATTGCCTGTTAAGTCATACTGCCTTTTATTGTTAAGATCCATCTTAAAATATCTCTCCTCTGTTTCGTATTCAATTACCTGTTTTTTCTGCTCACTCTCTATTTTTATTTTCTGAGAAATTTTGTTAAGTTATATTGGAGATGTGTTCATTTATATTTTCAAAGTTATTTTTAATTTTCTCGTGGTTTGACATCATTGTTATTTGGATTTCTTGCAACATAGCATAGACCTCCTTCTCGAAAGTATTTGTTTTTTCTTGATATCTTTCTGCAGATCTCTGCACATATTAACATTCCCCCTCCAGGTAAGAAACATAATCTATCAACAATCAACCAAGATAAACCAGAACACAGGGACTCCGAACTATAAGCACTTGGAGGTCTTCTGGAGTGGAATTTCAGGCAAAACCTCAGAGATGGCAATGTCACAGGAGTCAAACCACATCAAGTGCATCTACATAACCAGAGGAACTGCCACAAGGTGCCCCTAAACCAACGTCTGAGTGGTTGTGGCAAGAAATCAGGTCACACCATCCACTGCACTGTGGGTGCTGCCATCATCTCAGCTGCAGACCTCACAGCACACTGCTTATTTTAGAAACCAAGAAACTTCAATATTTAAAGACCAGCAGTGTTTGTATCAATATGGGAAGACAACAAAGCAAGTATTAAGGAAACTAAAAAAAAAAACCTTCTCTCTCTTAGCCAATGATGCAGTCCATAGGCCATTACTTTCCAATCTCTCAGTCAGTTCTCATGCAAAAATTAATATTTCTAGAACAGATGGCAAATGAAATTTCACTTCAGTTACAAGGAATTATAAAATCAGCCCCAATTTAGGATTCATATATGGAGATCTCATTGAGAAGAAAACCCCAACAGGCCCTACTCTTTCTCTTGAAGACAAAGTGACCAAATTATGGATTAGCAAAATACTGTGGACATAGTATACTGGGATTTCAGTAAGGTATTTGACAAAATAGATGACAATCTATTTCTTGGTAAGCTAGAAAAATGTGGGATAGACAACATCACAAACAGATGGACTGGACAGCTACTTGTCTGAAATGGTATAAGGTCTTCTGCTTGAGCAAGGGGTTGAACTAGAAGACCTCCAAGGTCCCTTCCAATTCTGTTATTCTAAAATTAGGCTGGGTTCAAGGATAATGATTGCTTCCATGAAGATAAAGCACAGGCAGCACTAGAGTTAAGTGTCACCAACCTAGAACTGCGTGACCATCCCTAGCAACCTCTGAAGGCAAGAGACACCACTGAAGGACAACAGAAGTCACTTTTCTGGCTGTTGAAGTATCTTCATCCAGCATGACTTTCTAGACATGTCCTTACAGGAAGGGCTGTGACTACAACAGAACACTGCCCCAAGGGGTGTATCTGTGATTTTTCACTAACATGCTTTTCTCCAGCTACCCCTCCTTACATTGAAGAAATTCGGGGTCCCAGAAGGAGAGGTTCCTTCTCACTGTAATAATCACCACCCCTGTCTCCGAGACCTCTTCTCCTACTTCTGCAGTGACTGCCTTTTTTGTAAACATCAGACTTAAAAGGATAAATACTATGGCTTATGCTCTTTGTGGCTCAAATTACAGAAAGACAAGAACTGTGCTCTTGAATTGTACTTTTTCTCTATTCCAGGTGAATCTTGGTTTGTCTCTGTTTGAATCAGGAAAGCCATTGATGTTCCATCCTGTGAGGATGCTTCCAATTCTTCTAATTCTTCTTTAGAAACGGGAAGGAGACTGATTCAACTCCATCAATTATGGATCTCCTGCTACTTCTGATGCTGCTGATGTCCCAGCCTGTCTCTGGGAAGTTGAGAATGAAGTGCCCACTGAATTTGGCCCACCAGGATGGAGAAAAGCCATGGAGCTATTATAAACAAGGAGATCTTCTCATTAGTATAGTCATCTCTTCATCAGCAATAGCACATGCAACATTACCTTTCAACATGGCTCCTTCTAGTCAGATCCGATTGTAAGTAATTCACTGTGATGGCATTTCTTTACCTCCATTTGCAGTTCTAACACTTCTTTTTTTCTTATTTTACTTATTCCTATATTGCAGGACTTGACCAATTTTTTGAATCCTTTTGATTTCCACAGCCTCTCTCTTTTGTCTTATTTTCTGGGGAGAGGCTTAAATCAAAACATGAGGAAAATAAAGCCTTAAAGAAGTTCACATTACTTTCTTCTCCCTGTTCAATCCTCAATTCATGATATGAATACTTGAGTTTTGTTGAAAGTAGTGATTATTGTATTTTCCTCTTCCCAGGTCATTTCCATACTTTTATAACCACAGATTGATATTCTATGCCTGATTTTTATAGGAATAGAAGATGACTCCGTTTTAGAACAGCTTCTCTGGGTCACTCATCAGAAATCCTCTTCCTTTTATGATTGTTCTACTTTAATAACTGAATTATTCTGCAATCCATTTACTGGGCTGATGAAAGTTAGTACTTTTACAAATAATGGTGTATTTGTGATTTTCAATCCCTCCATCCTATCTTCTCCACACTCACAAATATTAAAGGGTGACAGGTGACTATCATTTGCCTCTGGTTTTCAATCAATATTAGCTTAAGTTAGCTTGTGGAGAATAAGTCAATTAAATAGAGAAAGGGTATTTGGTTGTTGCTGTTAATGATGCTAATATTAACATGAGCATGGTTTTACACTAGTTTACCTTTTGGAAAACAAAGAATACTACGCATGATTTTCAACATTGAAGTTTTTAATAAAAATCACCAGCACCTGCACAATCTCACACTGGGCTACAACATCTATGACAACTATGTGAACACACTTGGCACTTCAGAAGCCTTGCTGGACATGCTCTCTACTGGAGAAGCCAATGTTCCCAACTACAGCTGTGGAAGGAAGGACAACCTTTTGGCTCTTGTGGATGGAGCTGACAGTGACATATCAATCCAGATGTCAACATTAGCAAGCACCTACAAAGTCCCACAGGTTTGTGTTCCCCTATCTGGCAAAGTAAGTGGGGTGGTAGCATTTGACAATAGATCCAACCATATCTTCCTTATAGAATTCAAGAGCTGCTTTTCACTATGGCAATTGTAGGTTTCATGGCTAGGGATTGATATAACACTAAGGAGGGAATAAGGATCAAAACAAAAACATCTACTCATGACATCCTCTTTTCTTTGAGGGCTTCCGCTGCAGACTTGTGAAGGTGAGGAGAGGCTTTGTGTCAAACCAAAGGATCTTCTGTACAATAGGAAGTGCAGCATTGATGGAAAGCTCACATTCTGACCATGATCTTAATCAAAATAATGCTATTCTCAATTATGAACAAATCCCAGATTTATAAACAGAGTTCCACTGGATTATCTTTCCTACTGTTGATGAAACATATATGTGTTATGATTCTGTGGGGAGCATTAACATTAATTAATCATTTTATATTTAAACTTCCTATAAATATATTATCCAACATGTACATTATGTTTTCCCCTAAAATGCTCAAGATCAAATTCATAATAAAAGGCTTGAAAATCAATATTGCTCCAGAGAAGATTGTCCATCAGCTGAACAATTAAAGAAATACCTCACCTGGTGGGACTCTCTATTAGCAGGTTCATTGACAAATATAAATAATACGTGCCGCACCCATTTTAGATTAAGATGACAATTGTAGTTCCCATATATTAAAAAAGGGAATAAAATGGACCCTAGCAATTCCAGGCCCCTTTGTCTAGCAGATATTGTGGCTTGAATAAATGCCAGCTTCCCCTTGAATAGCGATGAGAGTGATAGGTGAAAAGTGCATTCCTTGTAGAAGATCCATCAGTCTTTACGCAGATTTGATCCACTGTCGACAATTGGGTTGTCTTGAACTATCTAACTGGAGAAATATCAGTCAGAAGAAATATTTGTTTGCTGCCTTCATAGTATTTGAGCAAGTTCACACCTTTCCTTACCCGGAGAACTTTTGTCTGTGACTGAATCTTGGTTCCCTCAACATCAAAGCTTCTCATTTAGATCAAAGGTACCAGTGAATGCACTGTTAAAAGAATTTTTAAAAATTCATAGCTATGCAGCCTGAAACATTAAAGTACAAAAGGCCAACGTTGCCACTTTGACCTGAACTCTGGGATTTAATTTATATCACTACTAGAACAAATCCAATCACATCATCTGAGAAGTATCTTCAGGGTGAATAAAACAACTTCAGCTGCTGCCCTCAGAGCAGAATTGAGAATTTATACAATTTATAAAATTATGTCATGTAATTATTTTTTATAGAAATTAATGGCGTGGAAACATTGGGATTTGGTTGGACCCCAAATATAACACAGAATTCTTCATTGTTATTTCAGATCAGTGAGAGAATTGCTTCAGGGATTCTGAGTGATAAAAGTAAATTCCCTTTTTTCTATCCGATGCTCCCCAAAGAAGGGTTCCAGATCCCGGCAATTGTCCAACTGCTCCTCCATTTTGGATGGGCCTTGATTGGCCTCTTTGCTCCAGACACAGAGGAGGGAGAGCATTTCATGAGAAATTTAACTCCAATACTTGTCAAGAATAGGATTTGTGTTGTTATATCACAACAGTTCTCAAGAACTGGACACACAGCACCCCTCAGGGATGCCCTCTCTCAGTGGAAACAAGTCAATGTCTTTGTTCACTTCATAGAATTTGCTTCCCTTTTTACAAGAATTCTTCCTTTCCATTCAACACTTGAAAGTTTACTAGGACCCATTGAAGGGAAAGTCTGGATCATGACAATGGTGGGCATATATTTCACAGGAAAGGACAGGCTTCTCAAGTACGTCCATAGTATTTGGAGCTTTCCTCTTCAGAGGAAAAAAAGCTGGCGAAAAGATGATGCCTTTAAAACACCTTTCTTTGTGAAACATGAATTTCAGGCTGAGTATTTTCACTGTTCTGTTTCAAAACACATCTTTTCTGTCAAAGGCCGGAGAAGATGCACACAGAAAGCACCAATGGAGACCCAAGAGAAAAAGAATAGGATGCAGATCCCAAATCCAGGTGTTCCTTACAGTGTCATTAAGATTCTGGCCCATGCCTTAAATGCTGTGTCCAAATCCCAGAGGAGAAGGAAGAAGGGAGAAGAGAGATTGGGGGCTCCATGGCTGGAGCCATGGAAGGTATGGGGTCCCCATGGCTGGAGCCATGGAAGGGATGGGGTCCCAACAAGGATCCATCAAACTATAAATTCCTTTCAGGGTCTTTTGTGCTCTCTGAGCTTGGTTGTTAAAGATCAGAAGCTTCTGTATAACATTTATATTTAGCGGGAGAGCACTGCATCCTCCCTTCTACAATCAAGACGTTTTGTATATTTGAAAAAAATGTTCCCAGATTCCTTCTGATATTAAGCCCCTCTAAACCACCATGGCTCTTCTCTTTAATGTCTTTCCTCCAAAGCAGCTCCTTTGATCTCTTCCTTTCCTTCCTTCTCCCTGACTAAAACTAATAAAATGTTTGTGTAATGTCTTCTCCAAGTGTGTTTCCTACAAGAGGACCTGGAATGATTCTACTACATTATTAATGACATTATTGTTGAATTAATATGATTATTATCAGATCATTAAAATATTACTACCACTTTATTATAACTACATATCGAATAATGTGAGAAAAACTATAAATGAAATCTTAAAGAAAGATATAGATTGTTGGTGCCATTCATTTGTGTTAAGCAAGATACAATCATGTATCAAGTCCTAGATGTAAAAACTAGTTAGTTTCCAACTGGATTTTACTTATGCACCTCTGTCACAAAATTATATTTTTATTTTCTGGAAGCTGGAAATTTTTTTAAAGGAAATCAAAATAACTTTGTCCAAGCGTTAGTATAATTTTTGCATCACAAAATTGTGATTTATCTGTTTCCTTTATTAATATAGAAAATATAGAAGAATCAAGGACCAAGGTCCAATTATTTTTCATAACTCCTCAGTTATGATACCTTTTAGTAGTAAAGTTAAAAATATTTTTTACAGTTTTTAAGATAGTTTTACCTACTTAATTATTATGCCATCCAGTGTTCAATTAATTAGATCACAATTCAGGACATCATGAAGCATTTTGTTAATTCTGTGCTGTGCAAGTTATACCATTAGGATTCAAATCATCTATTAAGGAAATGTAAGAATATGTGGGAATGAGTTTGGAGGAGCAGAGAAAGAGATGCAGGGAAGAATCAGATACAGTAAGTTGGTGCTTTGGGGGGAAAAACTCGTAGCTGCATAACAGGCAGAGAAAAAAACTCAGAAAAGGTACTCCCAAATTTTTTTTGGATTGTCAAAAGAGATGGTGAAACATTGGTACTTTCACATTTGCAAGATACTGTTAATGTAATGTTACAATAAAGTAGAATTAGTTCATCTGGTCATTTTTCCAATCTCCTTTACCTGAATGAAGATTAGCCTTGCAACTTTCTTCTTAACAAATTCTTGCTTTCGGGTGATCAGCCTGTTGTTTTCAAGGAGTTTATGAATACTCTAGTTATTTGGATATTTTGTTTACTTGATTAGTGACCTTTGCTAGAGTGTTCTATGAAATTGACAATTTTTGTCAATTACATCTTGTCAGTATACTTTTTGTCAGTATACTGTATGATTGAGAAGTATACTGAACCTTTGTTCTTGAGTTTTGAAGATGGTGCAAACACTTGTTCTTCCAACTTACAATATTTGCAAGTTAAAGAACCATAGAAGAAAGTTTGAAATGTAAAATGAGATAACAGATAAGAAACCAGATAAGAAACTGCTTTTAAAATTCCTGGATGTTTCCATTCTAGTGGCATCCATTTCTAAAGAAGAAGGAAATGTGCAATCTTTCCCTGATGAATGTGTATGTGGATCAAAATGGAGACGTAGCAGCAGACCTAAGGATCTTCAGTAGGGTGGTTCTCCCTGAGGAGGATCCCATCAACCAGCATTTGGGGGATTTTGAAAGACAGAGACTTACAATCAACCAAGATGCTTTGTCACAGCTAAAGTTGCTGAACAAGGTGGAGAAAATATCAATGTCTTTTCTCTTTTTTCCAAAAGACCTATTTCAAGTGGTTTACACCTGGTCAGAAAAGTGGATAACCTTCACAGAGAATTGAATGTTTGGAGTAAAATATCTAAAATTTTCTTAGGTAGATACAGAGACTTCAGTTCTATTGTCCCAGATATCCTTCAGATGCTACAGTGTTGATTATTGTTGTAAGCTGATTCGGCTATATCTAATATGAGATTTGGGGTGATTGTTATTAAGGACACAAATCTGCTGGTGATGTTGTTTATTTCACCTTTTTCTAGTTTACCAAAGAGTAAGTTGTGGTCCACTTTGTCAAATGCCTTACTGAAATCTAGGTATACTACATCCACTGCATTTCGCTGATCTACTAGTTTTGTCACTTTATTGAAGCATGAGATAAGATTGGTTTGGCATGATCTGTTTTTCACAAATCCATGCTGGCTACCAGTTATAACTTTGTTTGCTTCTAGTTGTTCGCAGATCTGTTTTTTTAATTATCTTTTCCAGGATCTTCCCAGGTATTAATGTTAGACTGACTGGTCTGTTGTTTTCTGGGTCTGCTTTTTTCCCCTTTCTTGAAGATGGCAACCACATCAGCCCTTTTCCAATCGTCAGGTACCTCCCTGGTGTTCCAAGAGTTTTGACAGGTGTGGTGCAATGGTTCTGAGATAACATCTGCCAACCCTTTCAGAACTCTGGGATGTAATCTGGTGATTTATATTCGTCAAGGTTGGACAGGTGTTCTCTTACCATTTTCTTGCTTGTTTTGATTTTTGTTTCTAGTATGTCTTTTGCAGTGGGGTTGGGCTTTTGCTGCATTGGGCTTTGGTTCCTTTTTGTGTGAAGACTGATGCAAAGTATGAGTTAAGCAGCTCTGCTTTCTCCCTGTTGCCTGTAATTTCCTTGCCATCTTCTCTCTTTAGTGGGCCTACTGTTTCCTTCACTTTTTTCTTGTTGTTAATATGTTGGAAGAAACTTTTTTGTTGTCCTTGATTTCTGTTGCAAGTCTTTGTTTTTTTCAGGGCCTTTGCTTTCCTGACTTCTTTCATGTTCTGATTGCCTGCTGATAATTGGCCTTGGTTATATGACCTTCTTTCCATTTTTTGTATTTCTCCTTTTTGTCTTTTAGTTTGTTAGAGAGATCTTTGTGGAGGACCCCAACTTTTCTCAATTTCACCTCTCCAGATTTTATTAAGTAGAAATGTACTATTTTATTTTTTTTTGCAATCTGATATGCCAGAAGAAAAAGGGAGGAACTATATAAGACATCTACCTGCCATTGTATCTTCTGCAACCATTTGGAAGTATTCAGATATTTCATATTTGTTCACCTGAAACTCAAAGATTATTTTGCTAATGTTCACATCTACCTCCATTTAAATGGATGGTGAGTTCTAATACATTTTCTCTGGTGTTTCTTCTTTTTCTTCTTAGTCTCTGCCTCAGTCCAAATGTGTGGAAAAATGCCATCCTGGATTTGTCAAGAAGGTTCGAGAAGGAGAGCCAGTTTGCTGTTATGATTGCATTCCTTGTCCAGAGGGAACCATCTCCACTCAGGAAGGTGGATGACACCATAGGGAAAGTTCTGGATTCATCTTTTTTAGAAACTTCTGGATTCTTTGTAACTTGAGGAATGATTTTAGATCAATGGGTTTTGCTCACCCATAACAAGTTTACATTATAGACCAAAAGATATTTCAATCAATCCTTCAATTAATTAGTCAATCTTTATAAATATCATAAATCCTCATCAGCTGAAATATCTAATTGGGAGGAACAATAGTGGGGAGAAGCTGGTTTGAAGGAGGAAATGAAAACCAAACAGAGGACCATCGTAAAACCTTCAAGTGGATATTTCCTTTCTACCTTTTTTTAATCTTTCCAATTTTCTTTGTGGTTAAATAATGAGATACACACAATTATAACACCAACAAAAAGGAATATAGTTGTGGTTCTGAAAGAAAAAAACTACAGTAATATAAAGTGTTGGGATGAAAAGGAAGAGAAAAGAGAGGGGAGAAAGTATGAATACAATCTACTTAATATCCTTTGATACCAATGTTGAATTCATTCTTTCTTTAAAATTGTTGCCAAATCTAGAGATTATAGAAATATATTGCTCCATCTTCTCGATTTTGCAGGGTAAAAAGACTTTGCAGATAACAGACTCAGTTCCTGTTCTTGAGTTCATTTATGAATTAATCTTCCTTAAGATGTCTTTTCAAATTTATTTACCAAATTTTTAATGTCTATTCCACAGACAGTGATGCTTGGTGGCAATTAAAACAATAATTAAACATTAAAACAATGAGATATAAATGGTAAGAGAGAAAGAGAGGAGTACATCAAGATGCTGAGTTTAAACATTTTTGGGATAAACATATCTCCTTCATCTGAATTTTTTAAAAAATGAAATAAAATATTAAATAAATAAGAAAACAAAAAACTCAAAGGGCAGACTAGATGGAGCACTAGGTCTTTTTTTGCTATCAGTTTTCTTTTTCTATCTTTTGTATCACATATTCATAGGGTTGTTCTTGAAAACCAAACACAGTGTTGTGTTTCCATGTGTTCTTCCATAGGATTCCCTTTTGTACAGGCTCCATAGAATCTCAGTTTCTTCCCAAGTGCAATAAAAATCACCTTTCAAATCCTACATGAGACAGAGTCAGGGTATCTGCAGGGCTTCCTCTCCTTGAGGATATCTGCTTGTCCCACCAGAGCAGCTATAATTGGCATGCAAAAGGATTGTTCCCTAAAAGATTTCCACTTTATGGGTTCTCACAAGCCATCCTTTTCTGATGCAGTTCCTGCCCCATTGGACCCACTCCCTGTTGAAATCCAGTAGGCCCCCATCCTTTTAAACCTCTGGAGATTTGCTACTTCTCCCAACCATTTGGGATAAGGTAAGGTCAGTGCAAGATAAGAATCTGGTGGATTACCTCAGAGAAGAGCGCTTGTAACACCAGATGTCAACACTGCAAATACTGTATATTCTTGCTTTGACAATATATGCAGAACTCTCTGGTATTTTTAGAGTTAATGCAGAGCAGAGGAGGGAGGAGGGAAAAGCCCACAAAACAGAAAGGAAGGGAACCTTTGCCCTTCACACTAATTGGTGAACGTAAATCATGACAGCAAAATAGGGAGTGGAAATGCTAGCAAAATAACTGCTTGGTGGGTGGGGATTTTAGATCTTAGCATCCCTTCGTTATGCCGTGCCGACATTCTGTAACATAATAAAAGACTTTTAGGAAAATCAATCCCTGGAAGTTCTTTGAAGTGTTTCATTAGCCGGAACCATGACACCAGATAGTTATTCTTTTCATTTTATTTTGTTGTTGTTCTTGTTTTTATAGTTGTACTATTGGGTTTCTGTTTCTTTTTTTTGCCGGAGTCTAAGTAGATTGCATTCACTTAGAGTTTCCTATCTCTCAGTATCACATGTTGTCCAAAAATTTTCTTGAAATTTGAAAGTTAATAAAAGAAATATTACTTTGTTTTCTCAGATACTGACAAATGCATCAAGTGCCCAGATGACCAATATCCAAGCAAGAACCGAGTCCAATGTATCCCCAAAAGAATAACCTTCCTGTCCTATGATGAACATGTCAGTATCATCCTCATCTCCTTTGCTCTTTTCTTGTTCCTAACCACAGGCTTTGTTTTAATCATATTCCTTAAATACCTAGAAACTCCCATTGTCAAAGCCAACAACCGGGACCTCTCCTACATCCTCCTGGTCTCACTCCTGCTTTGTTTTTTGTCCTCCTTTCTCTTCATTGGCCATCCAAGGAAAACCACTTGTCTTCTCCAACAAATAGTGTTCAGCATTGTCTTCTCAGTAGCTGTCTCTTCTGTGTTGGCCAAAACAATCACAGTAGTGCTGGCATTCCTAGCTTCAAAACCAGGGAATAAAGTGAGAAGATGGTTGGGGAAGAGCTTGGCCAACTCCATCATCCTTTCTTGTTCTGGTGTCCAGGTTCTCATCTGTGCCCTTTGGCTGGGAGTGTTCCCCCCATTTCCTGACTCTGATCTGCACTCCCAGCCTGGAGAGATTGTCCTTCAGTGTAATGAAGGCTCTGTCACCATGTTTTATGTCGTCCTTGGCTACATGGGTTTCCTGGCTGCCATTTGCTTCACGGTGGCTTTCCTGGCCAGGAACCTGCCTGGGGCCTTCAATGAAGCCAAGCTGATCACCTTCAGCATGCTGGTCTTCTGCAGTGTCTGGGTCTCCTTCCTCCCCACCTACCTGAGCACTAAAGGAAAATACATGGTGGCTGTGCAGGTCTTCGCCATCTTGGCCTCCAGTGCTGGACTGCTGAGCTGCATCTTCTTCCCCAAGTGCTACATTATCGTCCTGAGACCAGATCTAAACACTAAGGAACATCTAATGTCAAAAGCAGGGGAATGACTGTGAAATTGTTTCTTAAGCTCGTACCTTTTAATTATCCATTATTATTGGGGTTATATTCTCCCTTTGGATTTGTTTGACAACTTATGTTTATTAAAAGTGAAGTAAATAAATATGTGAAGTTTGTTAGTGAAATGAAAATTCAATAATCATCAAATAAATAAATAATGTTTATCTTTTTAAACTGTTGGTAGTTCTCCTTTTCCGCAGCACAATTGTCTACCAATATTTGGCTTAAGCAACTCTTCAAGAGCAGAGACACAAATGAGTCATTTCCTGGGCTTTGTAGTGGTGTAAGCTTGGCTGGTAATTTGTGAGTTCTGAATCTCATCTCTTTCATGTTTCTTTGTGAACTGGTATTTCCATTTCCCCAAGCTATGGGTTCTGATGGGGAGAAAAGAGTTAGTGAAGATGACACGGTGTTGCAACTTCAACAACTCTCACCGGTATTGGTCTCCTTCTCTTTCTCCTGAGATGCTCCTTCTCAGCAATCTTCCTTCATTTCAGCTCCAGATCAAGTCCCATCTTCTTCATTGCTTCCTAAATCATAGGCTCCAGTTCCAGCTTCTCTGGGCTGAGGTGTTGAACAGACTTTCTAACTTCTGGTGAGGATTTTCCAGTAGCAGACATGTATTTATAGCCTGTAACTTTGGCATATCAGTATTCAAGTCAATCTGACAGAAGAGGATTGAAGATAAAAATCATCCTGGTCTGGTTTGGGGAGTTAGTAGATCAACCAAACTGAGACAGATACAAGAAGGCCATGGGTCAACTCCCGGATTGAAATGAAAATCAACTTTACTAAAGGTGTTGAAAGAAAATAAGATTTCAAAAAGGGAACACAGTTCAAAAGGATAAAAAAGCCCCAAACTCTAAGACAATTCTAGCGAAAGCAAAACAATTCAGTTTCCATCTTTCCCAGCTTCACTCCCTCAATAATAATAATAATAATAATAATAATAATAACAATAACAATAATAACAATAATAAAAGTTGGAAGTCATCTAGTCCAACCCCCTGCTCAGGAAAAAACCCTATACCATTTCGGACGAATGGCTGTCCAGTCTCTTCTTAAAAACTTCCAGTGTTGGAGCATTCACTGTTCCGGAGGCAGGTTGTTCCACTGGTTAATTGTTCTAACGGTCAGGAAATTTCTCCTTAATTATAGGTTGCTTCTCTCCTAGATTTGTTTCCATCCGTTGCTTGTTGTCCTACCTTCAGGCACTTTGGAAAATTGCTTGACTCCCTCTCCTTTGTGGGAGCCCCTGAGGTACTGGAACACTGCTATCAGGTCCCCCCCAATCCTTCTCTTCATTAAACTAGACAGACCCAATTCCAGCAACCGTCCCTTCTATGTTTTAGCCTCCAGTCCCTAATCATATTTGTTGCTCTTCTCTGTACTATTTCTAGAGTCTCAACATCTTTTTTACATTGAAATGACCAAAATTGGATGCAGTATTGCAAGTGTGGCCTTACCAAGGCATTGTAAAGTGGTATTAGCACTTCACATGATCTTGATTCTATCCCTCTATTTAGGAGTCCAAAGTCTCTTAAAACACCCCCAAAGTCTCTCCACCTTGTTTTCTATTATTGGCTTTCTGCTAAGTTGACTCTTTTTTAATGTGTTATTGATTTTCAACATAATCACCTTACTATTTGGTAAACAGCGTGTTGTCTGGGTTAGTATTTAAAGAACAATAACAATTAATTTCTATAATTCTATAGTCCTTATAATGGCTTTGCTTCATTTTCTCTTCTTCCAATAATATTCTCTTTTGCCAACCTTAAATTAATATATTTCTTATTATTTGAATAAATGACAATTAAATATAGACATTTTTCTCATGTTTCTGCAAATAATAACCACATCAATATTCTTCTTCTTCTTGTGCCATATCTGTTATCAGACATTGGCGATCATGTTGGCGATCCTGTTTTTATCAGCAGCCACATGAAAAAGTGCTGCTGAGTTTTGTCCAAACCAGGACAATTTTCTAATTGGTCATCTTGATTGCCTCATCATGGATCCTGTTTACAAAATTCTTATTTATATTTGTTTTTCCCACAATATTCAAAGCATTCTTACTGGTTAAGTTTTTCTCACAATTAATTACACTTAAGTATTTAAGTCTTTTTTCTCATATAAGCCATCCCAACACTTTTACAATTCTTATATCTTAAAAAAAAAAAGAAAGAAGAAAAAGAGGAAAAAAACCCAAAGAAAACATTTGTTTTATATAAACAATCCCAACATTTTTATATTTCTTATGTCAAAAAGCAAAACACAAAAGAAAAAAAAAGTCTGTATTACTTGAGGGGTTTATCCCTCTTCAACTAATCTTCATTTATATCCAAAATCTTGTATTTCTTTAACCATATTCAAACAGATGTTAAATTTTTAAATATTCCCTCTGGTAAATCCCACCATCTAATTTCTTAATTCTCATTTTAGCCTCTCTTTTTTTTGCCAAACATCTTTCCTGATCAATAAGTTTTACTGAATCAAAAAATCTTCCCAAAATCTTGTTAGTGTTGTTGCAGGTACAAAAGACAAAACTGGTAAGATGTTTTTATAGAAAGGTTTTGCCGCTTCATATTCATTGAGAATCTTTTCCTTTCTTTGTTTCCTGATATTATTTATCCTTTTTTGTCTCTCAAGCTCTCATAGTTCTGCTGGCAGAATCCATTTTGTCAAATCTTTTTTCTTGTCCTCAAACGTATTTTGTGATTTTAGAATATAGGTTGTCTTTTCCATGTCCAGTATTGCCTGTTAAGTCATACTGCCTTTTATTGTTAAGATCCATCTTAAAATATCTCTCCTCTGTTTCGTATTCAATTACCTGTTTTTTCTGCTCACTCTCTATTTTTATTTTCTGAGAAATTTTGTTAAGTTATATTGGAGATGTGTTCATTTATATTTTCAAAGTTATTTTTAATTTTCTCGTGGTTTGACATCATTGTTATTTGGATTTCTTGCAACATAGCATAGACCTCCTTCTCGAAAGTATTTGTTTTTTCTTGATATATTCTTTCTGCAGATCTCTGCACATATTAACATTCCCCCTCCAGGTAAGAAACATAATCTATCAACAATCAACCAAGATAAACCAGAACACAGGGACTCCGAACTATAAGCACTTGGAGGTCTTCTGGAGTGGAATTTCAGGCAAAACCTCAGAGATGGCAATGTCACAGGAGTCAAACCACATCAAGTGCATCTACATAACCAGAGGAACTGCCACAAGGTGCCCCTAAACCAACGTCTGAGTGGTTGTGGCAAGAAATCAGGTCACACCATCCACTGCACTGTGGGTGCTGCCATCATCTCAGCTGCAGATCTCACAGCACACTGCTTATTTTAGAAACCAAGAAACTTCAATATTTAAAGACCTGCAGTGTTTGTATCAATATGGGAAGACAACACAGCAAGTATTAAGGAAACTAAAAAAAACCCTTCTCTTTCTTAGCCAATGATGCAGTCCATAGGCCATTACTTTCCAATCTCTCAGTCAGTTCTCATGCAAAAATTAATATTTCTAGAACAGATGGCAAATGAAATTTCACCTCAGTTACAAGGAATTATAAAATCAGCCCCAATTTAGGATTCATATGTGGAAATCTCATTGAGAAGAAAACCCCAACAGGCCCTACTCTTTCTCTTGAAGACAAAGTGACCCAATTAGTGGATTAGCAAAATACTGTGGACATAGTATACTGGGATTTCAGTAAGGTATTTGACAAAATAGATGACAATCTATTTCTTGGTAAGCTAGAAAAATGTGGGATAGACAGCATCACAAACAGATGGACTGGACAGCTACTTGTCTGAAATGGTATAAGGTCTTCTGCTTGAGCAAGGGGTTGAATTAGAAGACCTCCAAGGTCCCTTCCAATTCTGTTATTCTAAAATTAGGCTGGGTTCAAGGATAATGATTGCTTCCATGAAGATAAAGCAGAGGCAGCACTAGAGTTAAGTGTCACCAACCTAGAACTGCGTGACCATCCCTAGCAGCCTCTGAAGGCAAGAGACCTCACTGAAGGACAACAGAAGTCACTTTTCTGGCTGTTGAAATATCTTCATCCAGCATGACTTTCTAGACATGTCCTTACAGGAAGGGCTGTGACCACTACAGAACGCTGCCCCAAGGGGTGTATCTGTGATTTTTCACTAACATGCTTTTCTCCAGCTATCTCTCCTTACATTGAAGGGATCCCAGGAGGAGAAGTTCCTTCTCACTGTAATAATCACCACCCCTGTCTCTGAGACCTCTTCTCCTACTTCTGCAGTGGCTGCCTTTTTTGTAAACATCAGACTTAAAAGGATAAATACTATGGCTTATGCTCTTTGTGGCTCAAATTACAGAAAGACAAGAACTGTGCTCTTGAATTGTACTTTTTCTCTATTCCAGGTGAATCTTGGTTTGTCTCTGTTTGAATCAGGAAAGCCATTGATGTTCCATCCTGTGAGGATGCTTCCAATTCTTCTAATTCTTCTTTAGAAACGGGAAGGAGACTGATTCAACTCCATCAATTATGGATCTCCTGCTACTTCTGATGCTGCTGATGTCCCAGCCTGTCTCTGGGAAGTTGAGAATGAAGTGCCCACTGAATTTGGCCCACCAGGATGGAGAAAAGCCATGGAGCTATTATAAACAAGGAGATCTTCTCATTAGTATAGTCATCTCTTCATCAGCAATAGCACCTGCAACATTACCTTTCAACATGGCTCCTTCTAGTCAGATTCGATTGTAAGTAATTCACTGTGATGGCATTTCTTTACCTCCTTTTGCAGTTCTAACACTTCTTTTTTTTCTTATTTTACTTATTCCTATATTGCAGGACTTGACCAATTTCTTGAATCCTTTTGATTTCCACAGCCTCTCACTTTTGTCTTATTTTCTGGGAAGAGGCTTAAATCAAAATATGAGGAAAATAAAGCCTTAAAGAAGTTCACATTACTTTCTTCTCCCTGTTCAATCCTCAGTTCATGATATGAATACTTGAGTTTTGTTGAAAGTAGTGATTATTGTATTTTCCCCTTCCCAGGTCATTTCCATACTTTTATAACCACAGATTGATATTCTATTCCTGATTTTTATAGTAATAGAAGATGACTCCGTTTTAGAACAGCTTCTCTGGGTCACTCATCAGAAATCCTCTTCCTTTTATGATTGTTCTACTTTAATAACTGAACTATTCTGCCATCCATCTATTGGGCTGATGAAAGTTAGTACTTTTACAAATAATGGTGTATTTGTGATTTTTAATCCCTCCATCTTATCTTCTCCACACTCACAAATATTAAAGGGTGACAGGTGACTATCATTTGCCTCTGGTTTTCAATCAATATTAGCTTAAGTTAGCTTGTGGAGAATAAGTCAATTAAATAGAGAAAGGGTATTTGGTTGTTGCTGTTAATGATGCTAATATTAACATGAGCATGGTTTTACACTAGTTTACCTTTTGGAAAACAAAGAATACTACGCATGATTTTCAATATTGAAGTTTTTAAGAAAAATCACCAGCACCTGCACAATCTCACACTGGGCTACAATATCTATGACAACTATGTGAACACACTTGGCACTTCAGATGCCTTGCTGGACATGCTCTCTACTGGAGAAGCCAATGTTCCCAACTACAGCTGTGGAAGGAAGGACAATCTTTTGGCTCTTGTGGATGGAGCTGACAGTGACATATCAATCCAGATGTCAACATTAGCAGGCACCCACAAAGTCCCACAGGTTTGTGTTTGTGTTCCCCTATCTGGCAAAGTAAGTGGGGTGATAGCATTTGACGATAGATCCAACCATATCTTCCTTATAGAATTCAAGAGCTGCTTTTCACTATAGCAATTGTAGGTTTCATGGCTAGGGATTGATATAACAGTAGGGAGGGAATAAGGATCAAAACAAAAACATCTACTCATGACATCCTCTTTTCTTTGAGGGCTTCTGCTGCAGACTTGTGAAGGTGAGGAGAGGCTTTGGCAAACCAAAGGAGCTTCTGTACAATAGGAAGTGCAGCATTGATGGAAAGCTCACCTATTGACCATGATCTTAATCAAAATAATGATATTCTCAGTTATGAACAAATCCCAGATTTATAAACAGAGTTCCACTGGATTATCTTTCCTAATGTTGATGAAACATATATGTTTTATGATTCTGTGGGGAACATTAACATTAATTAATCATTTTATATTTAAACTTCCTATAAATATATTATCCAACATGTACATTATGTTTTCCCCTAAAATGCTCAAGATCAAATTCATAATAAAAGGCTTGAAAATCAATATTGCTCCAGAGAAGATTGTCCATCAGCTGAACAATTAAAGAAATACCTCACCTGTGGGACTCTCTATTAGCAGGTTCATTGACAAATATAAATAATATGTGCCGCACCCATTTCAGTTTAAGATGACAATTGTAATTCCCATATATTAAAAAAGGGAATAAAATGGACCCTAGCAATTCCAGGCCCCTTTGTCTAGCAGATATTGTGGCTTGAATAAATGCCAGCTTCCCCTTGAATAGCGATGAGAGTGGTAGGTGAAAAGTGCATTCCTTGTAGAAGATCCAGCAGTCTTTAGGCAGATTTGATCCACTGTCGACAATTGGATGGTCTTGAACTATCTAACTAGAGAAATATCAGTCAGAAGAAATATTTGTTTGCTGCCTTCATAGCATTTGAGCAAGTTCACACCTTTCCTTACCCGGAGAACTTTTGTCTGTGACTGAATCTTGGCTCCCTCAACATCAAAGCTTCTCATTTAGATCAAAGGTACCAGTGAATGCACTGTTAAAAGGATTTTTAAAAATTCATAGCTATGCAGCCTGAAACATTAAAGTACAAAAGGCCAACGTTGCCACTTTGACCTGAACTCTGGGATTTAATTTATATCACTACTAGAACAAATCCAATCACATCATCTGAGAAGTATCTTCAGGGTGAATAAAACAACTTCAGCTGCTGCCCTCAGAGCAGAATTGAGAATTTATACAATTTATAAAATTATGTCATGTAATTATTTTTTATAGAAATTAATGGCGTGGAAACATTGGGATTTGGTTGGACCCCAAATATAACACAGAATTCTTCATTGTTATTTCAGATCAGTGAGAGAATTGCTTCAGGGATTCTGAGTGATAAAAGTCAATTCCCTTTTTTCTATCCGATGCTCCCCAAAGAAGGGTTCCAGATCCCGGCAATTGTCCAACTGCTCCTCCATTTTGGATGGGCCTTGATTGGCCTCTTTGCTCCAGACACAGAGGAGGGAGAGCATTTCATGAGAAATTTAACTCCAATACTTGTCAAGAATAGGATTTGTGTTGTTATATCACAACAGTTCTCAAGAACTGGACATACAGCACCCCTCAGGAATGCCCTCTCTAAGTGGAAACAAGTCAATGTCTTTGTTCACTTCATAGAATTTGCTTCCCTTTTTACAAGAATTCTTCCTTTCCATTCAACACTTGAAGGTTTACTAGGACCCATTGAAGGGAAAGTCTGGATCATGACAATGGTGGGCATATATTTTACAGGAAAGGATAGGCTTCTCAAGTACGTCCATAGTATTTGGAGCTTTCCTCTTCAGAGGAAAAAAAGCTGGCGAAAAGATGATGCCTTTAAAACACCTTTCTTTGTGAAACATGAATTTCAGGCTGAGTATTTTCACTGTTCTGTTTCAAAACACATCTTTTCTGTCAAAGGCCGGAGAAGATGCACACAGAAAGCACCAATGGAGACCCAAGAGAAAAAGAATAGGATGCAGATCCCAAATCCAGGTGTTCCTTACAGTGTCATTAAGATTCTGGCCCATGCCTTAAATGCTGTGTCCAAATCCCAGAGGAGAAGGAAGAAGGGAGAAGAGAGATTGGGGGCTCCATGGCTGGAGCCATGGAAGGTATGGGGTCCCCATGGCTGGAGCCATGGAAGGGATGGGGTCCCAACAAGGATCCATCAAACTATAAATTCCTTTCAGAGTCTTTTGTGCTCTCTGAGCTTGGTTGTTTAAGATCATAAGCTTCTGTATAACATTTATATTTAGTGGGAAAGCACTGCATCCTCCCTTCTACAATCAAGGCGATTTCTATATTTGAAAAAAATGTTCCCAGATTCCTTCTGATATTAAGCCCCTCTAAACCACCATGGCTCTTCTCCTTAATGTCTTTCCTGAAGGATAAAAGCAGCTCCTTTGATCTCTTCCTTTCCTTCTTTCTCCCTGACTAAAGCTAATAAAATATTTGTGCAATATCTTCTCCAAGTGTGTTTCCTACAAGAGGACCTGGAATGATTCTACTACATTATTAATGACATTATTGTTGAATTAATATGATTATTATCAGATCATTAAAATATTACTACCACTTTATTATAATTACATATCGAATAATGTGAGAAAAACTATAAATGAAATCTTAAAGAAAGATATAGATTGTTGGTGCCATTCATTTGTGTTAAGCAAGATACAATCATTTATCAAGTCCTAGATGTAAAAACTAGTTAGTTTCCAACTGGATTTTACTTATGCACCTCTGTCACAAAATTATATTTTTATTTTCTGGAAGCTGGAATTTTTTTTAAAGGAAATCAAAATAACTTTGTCCAAGCGTTAGTATAATTTTTGCATCACAAAATTGTGATTTATCTGTTTCCTTTATTAATATAGAAAATATAGAAGAATCAAGGACCAAGGTCCAATTATTTTTCATAACTCCTCAGTTATGATACCTTTTAGTAGTAAGGTTAAAAATATTTTTTACAGTTTTTAAGATAGTTATACCTACTTAATTATTATACCATCCAGTGTTCAATTAATTAGATCACAATTCAGGACATCATGAAGCATTTTGTTAATTCTGTGCTGTGCAAGTTATACTACTTGGATTCAAATCATGTATCAAGGAAATGTAAGAATATGTGGGAATGAGTTTGGAGGACCAGAGAAAGAGATGCAGGGAAGAATCAGATAATTTGGTGCTTTGGGGGGAAAAACTCGTAGCTGCATAACAGGCAGAGAAAGAAACTCAGAAAAGGTACTCCCTAAATTTTTTTTGACTGTCAAAAGAAATGGTGAAACATTTGTACTTTCACACATGCAAGATAACGTAATTTTACAATAAAATAGAATTAGTTCATCTGGTCATTTTTCCAATCTCCTTTACCTGAATGAAGATTAGCCTTGCAACTTTCTTCTTAACAAATTCTTGCTTTCGGGTGATCAGCCTGTTGTTTTCAAGGAGTTTATGAATACTCTAGTTATTTGGATATTTTGTTTACTTGATTAGTGACCTTTGCTAGAGTGTTCTATGAAATTGACAATTTTTGTCAATTACATCTTGTCAGTATACTTTTTGTCAGTATACTGTATGATTGAGAAGTATTACTGAACCTTTGTTCTTGAGTTTTGAAGATGGTGCAAACACTTGTTCTTCCAACTTACAATATTTGCAAGTTAAACAACCATAGAAGAAAGTTTGAAATGTAAAATGAGATAACAGAAAAGAAACCAGATAAGAAATTGCTTTTAAAATTCCTGGATGTTTTCATTTTAGTGGCATCCATTTCTAAAGAAGAAGGAAATGTGCAATCTTTCTCTGATGAATGTGTATGTGGATCAAAATGGAGATGTAGCAGCAGACCTGAGGATCTTCAGTAGGGTGGTTCTCTCTGAGGAGGATCCCATCAACCAGCATTTGGGGGATTTTGAAAGACAGAGACTTACAATCAACCAAGATGCTTTGTCACAGCTAAAGTTGCTGAACAAGGTAGAGAAAATATCAATGTCTTTTCTCTTTTTTCCAAAAGACCCATTTCAAGTGGGCTATACCTGGTCAGAAAAGTGGATAACCTTCACAGAGAATTGAATGTTTGGAGTAAAATATCTAAAATTTTCTTAGGTAGATACAGAGACTTCAGTTCTATTGTCCCAGATATCCTTCAGATGCTACAGTGTTGATTATTGTTGTAAGCTGATTCGGCTATATCTAATATGAGATTTGGGGTGATTGTTATTAAGGACACAAATCTGCTGGTGATGTTGTTTATTTCACCTTTTTCTAGTTTACCAAAGAGTAAGTTGTGGTCCACTTTGTCAAATGCCTTACTGAAATCTAGGTATACTACATCCACTGCATTTCACTGGTCAACTAGTTTTGTCACTTTATTGAAGAATGAGATAAGATTGGTTTGGCATGATCTGTTTTTCACAAATCCATGCTGGCTACCAGTTATAACTTTGTTTGCTTCTAGTTGTTCGCAGATCTGTTTTTTTTTAATTATCTTTTCCAGGATCTTCCTAGGTATTAATGTTAGACTGACTGGTCTGTTGTTTTCTGGGTCTGTTTTTTTCCCCTTTCTTGAAGATGGCAACCACATCAGCCCTTTTTCAATCCTCAGGTACCTCACTGGAGCTCCAGGAGTTTTGAAAGATGTGGTGCAATGGTTCTGAGATAACATCTGCCAACCCTTTCAGAACTCTGGGATGTACTCTGGTGATTTATATTCGTCAAGGTTAGACAGGTGTTCTCTTACCGTTTTCTTGCTTGTTTTGATTTTTGTTTCTAGTATGTCTTTTGCAGTGGTTTTTTTTTTTTTTTTTGATGCATTGGGCTTTGGTTTCTTTTTGTGTGAAGACTGATGCAAAGTATGATTTAAGCAGCTCTGCTTTCTCCCTGTTGCCTGTAATTTCCTTGCCATATTCTCTCTTTAGTGGGCCTACAGTTTCCTTGACTTTTTTCTTGTTGTTAATATGTTGGAAGAAACTTTTTTGTTGTCCTTGATTTCTGTTGCAAGTCTTTGTTTTTTCAGGGCCTTTGCTTTGCTGACTTCTTCTTTCATGTTCTGGCTGCCTGCTGATAATTGGCCTTGGTTATGTGTCCCTCTTTCCATTTTTTGTATTTCTCCTTTTTGTCTTTTAGTTTGTTAGAGAGATCTTTGTGGAGGACCCCACCTTTTCTCAATTTCACCTCTCCAGATTTTATTAAGTAGAAATGTACTATTTTTCTTTTTTTGCAATCTGATATGCCAGAAGAAAAAGGGAGGAACTAAATGAGACATCTACCTGCCATTGTATCTTCTGCAACCATCTGGAAGTATTCAGATATTTCATATTTGTTCACCTGAAACCCAAAGACTATTTTGCTAATGTTCACATCTACCTCCATTTAAATGGATGGTGAGTTCTAATACATTTTCTCTGGTGTTTCTTCTTTTTCTTCTTAGTCTCTGCCTCAGTCCAAATGTGTGGAAAAATGCCATCCTGGATTTGTCAAGAAGATTCGAGAAGGAGAGCCAGTTTGCTGTTATGACTGCGTTCCTTGTCCAGAGGAAACCATCTCCACTCAGGAAGGTGGATGACACCATAGGGAAAGTTCTGGATTCATCTTTTTTAGAAACTTCTGGATTCTTTGTAATTTGAGGAATGATTTTAGATCAATGGGTTTTGCTCACCCAAAACAAGTTTACATTATAGACCAAAAGATTTATCAATCAGTCCTTCAATTAATTAGTCAAACTTTATAAATATCATAATTCCTCATCAGCTGAAATATCTAATTGGGAGGAACAATAGTGGGGAGAAGCTGGTTTGAAGGAGGAAATGAAAACCAAACAGAGGACCATCATAAAACCTTCAAGTGGATATTTCCTTTCTACCTTTTTTTAATCTTTCCAATTTTCTTTGTGGTTAAATAATGAGATACACACAATTATAACACCAACAAAAAGGAATATAGTTGTGGTTCTGAAAGAAAAAAACTACAGTAATATAAAGTGTTGGGATGAAAAGGAAGAGAAAAGAGAGGGGAGAAAGTATGAATACAATCTACTTAATATACTTTGATACCAATGTTGAATTCATTCTTTCTTTAAAATTGTTGCCAAATCTAGAAATTATAGAAATATATTGCTCCATCTTCTCGATTATTCAGGGTAAAAAGACTTTGCAGATAACAGACTCAGTTCCTGTTCTTGAGTTCATTTATGAATTAATCTTCCTTAAGATGTCTTTTCAAATTTATTTACCAAATTTTTAATGTCTATTCCACAGACAGTGATGCTTGGTGGCAATTAAAACAATTATTAAACATTAAAACAATGAGATATAAATGGTAAGAGAGAAAGAGAGGAGTACATCAAGATGCTGAGTTTAAACATTTTGGGGATAAACATATCTCCATCTGAATTTTTTAAAAAATGAAATAAAATATTAAATAAATAAGAAAACAAAAAACTCAAAGGGCAGACTAGATGGAGCACTAGGTCTTTTTTTGCTATCAGTTTTCTTTTTCTATCTTTTGTATCACATATTCATAGGGTAGTTCTTGAAAACCAAACACAGTGTTGTGTTTCCATGTGTTCTTCCATAGGACTCCCTTATTGTACAGGCTCCATAGAATCTCAGTTTCTTCCCAAGTGCAATAAAAATCACCTT
Source organism: Crotalus tigris (assembly GCF_016545835.1). Lineage (NCBI taxonomy): Eukaryota > Metazoa > Chordata > Lepidosauria > Squamata > Viperidae > Crotalus > Crotalus tigris. The sequence goes on from NW_024096838.1 coordinate 879,852, forward strand.
TCAAATCCTACATGAGACAGAGTCAGGGTATCTGCAGGGCTTCCTCTCCTTGAGGATATCTGCTTATCTCACCAGAGCAGCTATAATTGGCATGCAAAAGGATTGTTCTCTAAAAGATTTCCACTTTATGGGTCCTCACAAGCCATCTTTTTCTGATGCAGTTCCTGCCCCATTGGACCCACTCCCTGTTGAAATCCAGTAGGCCCCCATCCTTTTAAACCTCTGGAGATTTGCTACTTCTCCCAACCATTTGGGATAAGGTAAGGTCAGTGCAAGATAAGAATCTGATGGATTACCTCAGAGAAGAGCGCTTGAAGCACCAGATGTCAACACTGCAAATACTGTATATTCTTGCTTTGACAATATATGCAGAACTCTCTGGTATTTTTAGAGTTAATGAAGAGCAGAGGAGGGAGGAGGGAAAAGCCCACAAATCAAAAAGGAAGGGAACCTTTGCCCTTCACACTAATTGGTGAACGTAAATCATGACAGCAAAATAGGGAGTGGAAATGCTAGCAAAATAACTGCTTGGTGGGTGGGGATTTTAGATCTTAGCATCCCTTCGTTATGCCGTGCCGACATTCTGTAACATGATAAAAGACTTTTAGGAAAATCAATGCCTGGAAGTTCTTTGAAGTGTTTCATTAGCCGGAACCATGACACCAAATAGTTATTCTTTTCATTTTATTTTGTTGTTGTTCTTGTTTTTATAGTTGTACTATTGGGTTTCTGTTTCTTTTTTTTGCCAGAGTCTACGTAGATTGCATTCACTTAGAGTTTCCTGTCTCTCAGTATCACATGTTGTCCAAAAATTTTCTTGAAATTTGAAAGTTAATAAAAGAAATATTACTTTGATTTCTCAGATACTGACAAATGCATCAAGTGCCCAGATGACCAATATCCAAGCAAGAACCGAGTCCAATGTATCCCCAAAAGAATAACCTTCCTGTCCTATGATGAACATGTCAGCATCATCCTCATCTCCATTGCTCTGCTCTTATTCCTAACCACAGGCTTTGTTTTAATCATATTCCTTAAATACCTAGAAACTCCCATTGTCAAAGCCAACAACCGGGACCTCTCCTACATCCTCCTGGTCTCACTCCTGCTTTGTTTTTTGTCCTCCTTTCTCTTCATTGGCCATCCAAGGAAAACCACTTGTCTTCTCCAACAAATAGTGTTCAGCATTGTCTTCTCAGTAGCTGTCTCTTCTGTGTTGGCCAAAACAATCACAGTAGTGCTGGCATTCCTAGCTTCAAAACCAGGGAATAAAGTGAGAAGATGGTTGGGGAAGAGCTTGGCCAACTCCATCATCCTTTCTTGTTCTGGTGTCCAGGTTCTCATCTGTGCCCTTTGGCTGGGAGTGTTCCCCCCATTTCCTGACTCTGATCTGCACTCCCAGCCTGGAGAGATTGTCCTTCAGTGTAATGAAGGCTCTGTCACCATGTTTTATGTCGTCCTTGGCTACATGGGTTTCCTGGCTGCCATTTGCTTCACGGTGGCTTTCCTGGCCAGGAACCTGCCTGGGGCCTTCAATGAAGCCAAGCTGATCACCTTCAGCATGCTGGTCTTCTGCAGTGTCTGGGTTTCCTTCCTCCCCACCTACCTGAGCACTAAAGGAAAATACATGGTGGCTGTGCAGGTGTTCTCCATCTTGGCCTCCAGTGCTGGACTGCTGGGCTGCATCTTCTTCCCCAAGTGCTACATTATTGTCCTGAGACCAGATCTAAACACTAAGGAACATCTAATGTCAAAAGCAGGGGAATGACTGTGAAATTGTTTCTTAAGCTCGTACCTTTTAATTATCCATTATTATTGGGGTTATATTCTCCCTTTGGATTTGTTTGACAACTTAGGTTTATTAAAAGTGAAGTAAATAAATATGTGAAGTTTGTTAGTGAAATGAAAATTCAATGAACATCAAATAAATAAATAATGTTTTTCTTTTTAAACTGTTGGTAGTTCTCCTTTTCCGCAGCACAATTGTCTACCAATATTTGGCTTAAGCAACTCTTCAAGAGAAGAGACACAAATGAGTCATTTCCTGGGCTTTGTAGTGGTATAAGCTTGGCAGGTAATTTGTGAGTTCTGAATCTCATCTCTTTCATGTTTCTTTGTGAACTGGTATTTCCATTTCCCCAAGCTATGGGTTCTGCTGGGGAGAAGAGAGTTAGTGAAGATGACACGGTGTTGCAACTTCAACAACTCTCACCGGTATTGGTCTCCTTCTCTTTCTCCTGAGATGCTCCTTCTCAGCAATCTTCCTTCATTTCAGCTCCAGATCAAGTCCCATCTTCTTCATTGCTTCTTAGATCATAGCCTCCAGTTCCAGCTTCTCTGGATTGAGGTGTTGAACAGACTTTCTAACTTCTGGTGAGGATTTTCCAGTAGCAGACATGTATTTATAGCCTGTAACTTCCTGATAGGTTTGGCATATCAGTATTCAAGTCAATCTGACTGAAGAGGATTGAAGATAAAAATCATCCTGGTCTGGTTTGGGGAGTTAGTAGATCAACCAAACTGAGACAGATACAAGAAGGCCATGGGTCAACTCCCGGATTGAAATGAAAATCAACTTTACTAAAGGTGTTGAAAGAAAATAAGGTTTCAAAAAGGGAACACAGTTCAAAAGGATAAAAAAGCCCCAAACTCTAAGACAATTCTAGCAAAAGCAAAACAATTCAGTTTCCATCTTTCCCAGCTTCACCCGCTTAATAATAATAATAATAATAATAATAATAATAATAATAATAACAACAACAACAACAACAACAATAATAATAATAAAAGTTGGAAGTCATCTAGTCCAACCCCCTGCTCAGGCAGAAAACCCTATACCATTTTGGACGAATGGCTGTCCAGTCTCTTCTTAAAAACTTCCAGTGTTGGAGCATTCACTGTTCCGGAGGCAGGTTGTTCCACTGGTTAATTGTTCTAACGGTCAGGAAGTTTCTCCTTAGTTCTAGGTTGCTTCTCTCCTAGATTTGTTTCCATCTGTTGTTTGTTGTCCTACCTTCAGGCACTTTGGAAAATTGCTTGACTCCCTCTCCTTTGTGGGAGCCCCTGAGGTATTGGAACACTGCTATCAGGTCCCCCCCAATCCTTCTCTTCATTAAACTAGACAGACCCAATTCCAGCAACCGTCCCTTCTATGTTTTAGCCTCCAGTCCCTAATCATATTTGTTGCTCTTCTCTGTACTATTTCTAGAGTCTCAACATCTTTTTTACATTGCAATGACCAAAATTGAATGCCGTATTGCAAGTGTGGCCTTACCAAGGCATTGTAAAGTGGTATTAGCACTTCACATGATCTTGATTCTATCCCTCTATTTAGGAGTCCAAAGTCTCTTAAAACACTCCCAAAGTCTCTCCACCTTGTTTTCTATTATTGGCTTTCTGCTAAGTTGACTCTTTTTTAATGTGTTATTGATTTTCAACATAATCACCTTACTATTTGGTAAACAGCGTGTTGTCTGGGTTAGTATTTAAAGAACAATAACAATTAATTTCTATAATTCTATAGTCCTTATAATGGCTTTGCTTCATTTTCTCTTCTTCCAATAATATTCTCTTTTGCCAACCTTAAATTAATATATTTCTTATTATTTGAATAAATGACAATTAAATATAGACATTTTTCTCATGTTTCTGCAAATAATAACCACATCAATATTCTTCTTCTTCTTGTGCCATATCTGTGATCAGACATTGGCGATCATGTTGGTGATCCTGTTTTTATCAGCAGCCACACGAAAAAGTGCTGCTGAGTTTTGTCCAAACCAGGACAATTTTCTAATTGGTCATCTTGATTGCCTCATCATGGATCCTGTTTACAAAATTCTTATTTATATTTGTTTTTCCCACAATATTCAAAGCATTCTTACTGGTTAAGCTTTTCTCACAATTAATTACACTTAAGTATTTAAGTCTTTTTTCTCATATAAGCCATCCCAACACTTTTACAATTCTCATATCTTAAAAAAAAAGAAAGAAGAAAAAGAGGGAAAAAACCCAAAGAAAACATTTGTTTTATATAAACAATCCCAACATTTTTATATTTCTTATGTGAAAAAGCAAAACACAAAAGAAAAAATATACTGTATTACTTGAGGGGTTTATCCCTCTTCAACTAATCTTCATTTATATCCAAAATCTTGTATTTCTTTAACCATATTCAAACAGATGTTAAATTTTTAAATATTCCCTCTGGTAAATCCCACCATCTAATTTCTTAGCCTCTCTTTTTTTTGCCAAACATCTTTCCTGATCAATATGTTTTACTGAATCAAAGAATCTTCCCAAAATCTTGTTAGTGTTGTTGCAGGTACAAAAGACAAAACTGGTAAGATGTTTTTATAGAAAGGTTTTGCCGCTTCATATTCATTGAGAATCTTTTCCTTTCTTTGTTTCCTGATATTATTTATCCTTTTTTGTCTCTCAAGCTCTCATAGTTCTGCTGGCAGAATCCATTTTGTCAAATCTTTTTTCTTGTCCTCAAACGTATTTTGTGATTTTAGAATATAGGTTGTCTTTTCCATGTCCAGTATTGCCTGTTAAGTCATACTGCCTTTTATTGTTAAGATCCATCTTAAAATATCTCTCCTCTGTTTCGTATTCAATTACCTGTTTTTTCTGCTCACTCTCTATTTTTATTTTCGGAGAATTTTTGTTAAGTTATATTGGAGATGTGTTCATTTATATTTTCAAAGTTATTTTTAATTTTCTCGTGGTTTGAGATCATTGTTATTTGGATTTCTTGCAACATAGCATAGACCTCCTTCTGGAAAGTATTTGTTTTTTCTTGATATATTCTTTCTGCAGATCTCTGCACATATTAACATTCCCCCTCCAGGTAAGAAACATAATCTATCAACAATCAAGCAAGATAAACCAGAACAAATCCGAACTATAAGCACTTGGAGGTCTTCTGGAGTGGAATTTCAGGCAAAACCTCAGAGATGGGAATGTCACAGGAGTCAAACCACATCAAGTGCATCTACATAACCAGAGGAACTGCCACAAGGTGCCCCTAAACCAACGTCTGAGTGGTTGTGGCAAGAAATCAGGTCACACCATCTACTGCACTGTGGGTGCTGCCATCATCTCAGCTGCAGACCTCACAGCACACTGCTTATTTTAGAAACCAAGAAACTTCAATATTTAAAGACCTGCAGTGTTTGTATCAATATGGGAAGACAACAAAGCAAGTATTAAGGAAACTAAAAAAAAAAAAAAAAAATTCACTCTCTTAGCCAATGATGCAGTCCATAGGCCATTACTTTCCAATCTCTCAGTCAGTTCTCATGCAAAAATTAATATTTCTAGAAGAGATGACAAATGAAATTTCACTTCAGTTACAAGGAATTATAAAATCAGCCCCAATTTAGGATTCATATATGGAAATCTCATTGAGAAGAAAACCCCAACAGGCCCTACTCTTTCTCTTGAAGACAAAGTGACCAAATTATGGATTAGCAAAATACTGTGGACATAGTATACTGGGATTTCAGTAAGGTATTTGACAAAATAGATGACAATCTATTTCTTGGTAAGCTAGAAAAATGTGGGATAGACAGCATCACAAACAGATGGACTGGACAGCTACTTGTCTGAAATGGTATAAGGTCTTCTGCTTGAGCAAGGGGTTGAATTAGAAGACCTCCAAGGTCCCTTCCAATTCTGTTATTCTAAAATTAGGCTGGGTTCAAGGATAATGAATGCTTCCATGAAGATAAAGCAGAGGCAGCACTAGAGTTAAGTGTCACCAACCTAGAACTGCGTGACCATCCCTAGCAGCCTCTGAAGGCAAGAGACCCCACTGAAGGACAACAGAAGTCACTTTTCTGGCTGTTGAAGTATCTTCATCCAGCATGTCTTTCTAGACATGTCCTTACAGGAAGGGCTGTGACCACTACAGAACACCGCCCCAAGGGGTGTATCTGTGATTTTTCACTAACATGCTTTTCTCCAGCTATCCCTCCTTACATTGAAGGGATCCCAGGAGGAGAAGTTCCTTCTCACTGTAATAATCACCACCCCTGTCTCTGAGACCTCTTCTCCTACTTCTGCAGTGACTGCCTTTTTTGTAAACATCAGACTTAAAAGGATAAATACTATGGCTTATGCTCTTTGTGGCTCAAATTACAGAAAGACAAGAACTGTGCTCTTGAATTGTACTTTTTCTCTATTCCAGGTGAATCTTGGTTTGTCTCTGTTTGAATCAGGAAAGCCACTGGATATTCCATCCTGTGAGGATGCTTCCAATTCTTCTAATTCTTCTTTAGAAACGGGAAGGAGACTGATTCAACTCCATCAATTATGGATCTCCTGCTACTTCTGATGCTGCTGATGTCCCAGCCTGTCTCTGGGAAGTTGAGAATGAAGTGCCCACTGAATTTGGCCCACCAGGATAGAGAAAAGCCATGGAGCTATTATAAACAAGGAGATCTTCTCATTAGTATAGTCATCTCTTCATCAGCAATAGCACCTGCAAAATTACCTTTCAACATGGCTCCTTCTAGTCAGATCCGATTGTAAGTAATTCACTGTGATGGCATTTCTTTACCTCCATTTGCAGTTCTAACACTTCTTTTTTTCTTATTTTACTTATTCCTATATTGCAGGACTTGACCAATTTCTTGAATCCTTTTGATTTCCACAGCCTCTCACTTTTGTCTTATTTTCTGGGGAGAGGCTTAAATCAAAACATGAGGAAAATAAAGCCTTAAAGAAGTTCACATTACTTTCTTCTCCCTGTTCAATCCTCAATTCATGATATGAATACTTGAGTTTTGTTGAAAGTAGTGATTATTGTATTTTCCCCTTCCCAGGTCATTTCCATACTTTTATAACTACAGATTGATATTCTATTCCTGATTTTTATAGGAATAGAAGATGACTCCGTTTTAGAACAGCTTCTCTGGGTCACTCATCAGAAATCCTCTTCCTTTTATGATTGTTCTATTTTAATAACTGAACTATTCTGCAATCCTTTTACTGGGCTGATGAAAGTTAGTACTTTTACAAATAATGATGTATTTGTGATTTTTAATCCCTCCATCCTATCTTCTCCACACTCACAAATATTAAAGGGTGACAGGTGACTATCATTTGCCTCTGGTTTTCAATCAATATTAGCTTAAGTTAGTTTGTGAAGAATAAGTCAATTAAATAGAGAAAAGGTATTTGGTTGTTGCTGTTAATGATGCTAATATTAACATGAGCATGGTTTTACACTAGTTTACCTTTTGGAAAACAAAGAATACTACGCATGATTTTCAATATTGAAGTTTTTAAGAAAAATCACCAGCACCTGCACAATCTCACACTGGGCTACAATATCTATGACAACTATGTGAACACACTTGGCACTTCAGATGCCTTGCTGGACATGCTCTCTACTGGAGAAGCCAATGTTCCCAACTACAGCTGTGGAAGGAAGGACAACCTTTTGGCTCTTGTGGATGGAGCTGACAGTAACATATCAATCCAGATGTCAACATTAGCAGGCACCTACAAAGTCCCACAGGTTTGTGTTTGTGTTCCCCTATCTGGCAAAGTAAGTGGGGTGGTAGCATTTGACGATAGATAAAACCATATGTTCCTTATAGAATTGAAGAGCTGCTTTTCACTATGGCAATTGTAGGTTTCATGGCTAGGGATTGATATAACACTAGGGAGGGAATAAGGATCAAAACAAAAACATCTACTCATGACATCCTCTTTTCTTTGAGGCTTCTGCTGCAGACTTGTGAAGGTGAGGAGAGGCTTTGTCAAACCAAAGGATCTTCTGTACAATAGGAAGTGCAGCATTGATGGAAAGCTCACTTTTTGACCATGATCTTAATCAAAATAATGATATTCTCAGTTATGAACAAATCCCAGATTTATAAACAGAGTTCCACTGGATTATCTTTCCTAATGTTGATGAAACATATATGTGTTATGATTCTGTGGGCAGCATTAACATTAATTAATCATTTTATATTTAAACACCCTACAAATATATTATCTAACATGTACATTACATTAAATTCATAATAAAAGGCTTGAAAATCAATATTGTTCCAGAGAAGATTGCCCATCAACTGAACAGTTAAAGAAATACCTCACCTGGTGGGACTCTCTATTAGCAGGTTCATTGACAAATATAAATAACATGTGCCGCACTCATTTCAGTTTAAGATGACAATTGTAGTTCCCATATATTTAAAAAGGGAATAAAATGGTCCCTAGCAATTCCAGGCCCATTTGTCTAGCAGATATTGTGGCTTGAATAAATGCCAGCTTCCCCTTGAATAGCGATGAGAGTGGTAGGTGAAAAGTGCATTCCTTGTAGAAGATCCAGCAGTCTTTACGCAGATTTGATCCACTGTCGACAATTGGGTTGTCTTGAACTATCTAACTGGAGAAATATCAGTCAGAAGAAATATTTGTTTGCTGCCTTCATAGCATTTGAGCAAGTTCACACCTTTCCTTACCCGGAGAACTTTTCTCTGTGACTGAATCTTGGCTCCCTCAACATCAAAGCTTCTCATTTAGATCAAAGGTACCAGTGAATGCACTGTTAAAAGGATTTTTAAAAATTCATAGCTATGCAGCCTGAAACATTAAAGTACAAAAGGCCAACGTTGCCACTTTGACCTGAACTCTGGGATTTAATTTATATCACTACTAGAACAAATCCAATCACATCATCTGAGAAGTATCTTCAGGGTGAATAAAAGAACTTCAGCTGCTGCCCTCAGAGCAGAATTGAGAATTTATACAATTTATAAAATTATGTCATGTCATTATTTTTTATAGAAATTAATGGCGTGGAAACATTGGGATTTGGTTGGACCCCAAATATAACACAGAATTCTTGATTGTTATTTCAGATCAGTGAGAGAGTTGCTTCAGGGATTCTGAGTGATAAAAGTCAATTCCCTTTTTTCTATCCGATGCTCCCCAAAGAAGGGTTCCAGATCCCAGCAATTGTCCAACTGCTTCTCCATTTTGGATGGGCCTTGATTGGCCTCTTTGCTCCAGACACAGAGGAGGGAGAGCATTTCATGAGAACTTTAACTCCAATACTTGTCAAGAATAGGATTTGTGTTGTTATATCACAACAGTTCTCAAGAACTGGACATACAGCACCCCTCAGGGATGCCCTCTCTAAGTGGAAACAAGTCAATGTCTTTGTTCACTTCATAGAATTTGCTTCCCTTTTTACAAGAATTCTTCCTTTCCATTCAACACTTGAAGGTTTGCCAGGATCCATTGAAGGGAAAGTCTGGATCATGACAATGGTGGGCATATATTTCACAGGAAAGGACAGGCTTCTCAAGTACGTCCATAGTATTTGGAGCTTTCCTCTTCAGAGGAAAAAAAGCTGGCAAAAAGATGATGCCTTTAAAACACCTTTCTTTGTGAAACATGAATTTCAGGCTGAGTATTTTCACTGTTCTGTTTCAAAACACATCTTTTCTGTCAAAGGCCGGAGAAGATGCACCCAGAAAGCACCAGTGGAGACCCAAGAGAAAAGAAATAGAATGCAGATCCCAAATGCAGGTGTTCCTTACAGTGTCATTAAGATTCTGGCCCATGCCTTAAATGTTGCGTCCAAATCCCAGAGGAGAAGGAAGAAGGGAGAAGAGAGATTGGGGGCTCCATGTCTGCAGCCATGGAAGGTACGGAGTCCCAACGAGGATCCATCAAACTATAAATTCCTTACAGGGTCTTTGATGTCTTCTCCAAGTGTGTTTCTATAAGAGGACCTGGAATGATTCTACTACATCATTAATGACATTATTGTTGAATTAATAATATGATTATTATCAGATCATTAAAATATTACTACCACTTTATTATAACTTCATATAGAATAATGTGAGAAAAACTATAAATGAAATCTTAAAGAAAGATATAGATTGTTGGTGCCATTTATTTGTGTTATGCACGATATAATCATGTATCAAGTCCTAGATGTAAAAACTAGTTAGTTTCCAACTGGATTTTACTTATGCACCTCTATCACAAAATTATATTTTTATTTTCTGGAAGCTGGAAATTTTTTTAAAGGAAATCAAAATAACTTTATCCAAGCGTTAGTATAATTTTTGCATCACAAAATCATGATTTATCTGTTTCCCTTACTAATGAAAATAT